>NC_137894.1:59048742-59648742 GCF_963455335.1 Martes martes
TGGGTGCCTAGAGGTATCTAAGAGGCACAAAAGTAAAGACAAAGACACTTTGTCTCTTTCCCAGTTTTTTCACTGTGCTGCCCCCACACCTGGAGCAGATATAAACCCTAGAAGCCTCTGAAACTTCTCTACACTCAGGATAGTTCCATATAATCCCACGTAATGCGATCATTTCCCCTAAAGAACAGTTAGGCTTAGAAAAAGAAAAAACAGATGAACTGGAAATCTTACTTTAATCCAAATAATCTATGACTCTGAGATAAAAACAAAGACAAATTTTACTCACTGGCAGTTTCTTCTGATGCATCAGTCAAAGCTAGAAACTTTTTTGTATTTTCCATCTCCTCATTACTTTGCAAAGTTTCACCAGTTTTTGCAGACTAATAAAAGAGAAACAAGTTTAAACATGCAAAAAGAAGGCAACTATACTCATCAATTTTTTTTTAATCCCATGAATTCCAAACTGTGTACGCACAAACAAGCAGATTCATTTGTATTTCTTTAATTAGGAAATTAATGTTCCTGTTCCCACAAAATTCTAGCAGTTAATAGTCTCAAATAGAGTTGGAATATATGTCTGTCATTACATAATGATTATCTTGGTTATCTTCAGCTTCTGTTTAATATGTCTATAACTAATTAGTAACCTAAAGGTACATCATCGAATTACAGTTTCAGACATTTCAAGATTGATGCTGTATTTTATTATGGGTCCAGTTATCATTCTTATTTCCAAACAAGTAAAAATTTGTTTTGAGATTCAATAAGAGTAAATGATAGACTAACTTTTTCTGCTAAAATTTACACAAATCATTTCTCTAGTTTAAAGCACTGCATTTTGCATGGTCCTTTCTTTCTAGCCTGTGGCCTGCCTGGGAATCTTATAAAAATGTATTCTTTTTTTTTTTTTTAAGATTTTATTTAATTATTTGACTGTCAGAGATCACAAGTAGGCAGAGAGGCAGGCAGAGAGAGGGGGGCAAGCAGGCTCCCCGCTGAGCAGAGAGCCCGATGCAGGGCTTGATCTCAGGACCCTGGGATCAATGACCTGAGCCAAAGGCAGAGGCCTTAACCCACTGAGCCACCCAGGCGCCCCATAAAAGTGTATTCTTAATTACTTCTTTTTTAATTCGTATTATCATCTAGGAAATTTCCTTGAAGTCAATCAACTAATCAAGGAGGAATTTATCAAAAACAACCAATCTGTTTTTATAATACTCCTTACTTTAAAAGCCCTCTCCTTTAAGGGCCAAAGTTCAAATATGAGCCAATGGCTATACATCAAGTCAGCGCAAACATCTGGTCAACTTCCACCTCTCAATACTACAGAGAATAAAAGGTCCAAGAAGGCCAAGGAACATTAACGGAGCACTAGAAATGTACTGAGACAGAAGCAAATACAGCATGGTCACAGACCATAAGCACTTCACAGCTTCTAAGATCCTGACTGGCATATGACACAGTGAACTCCCCACTTCCTGGTCACAAAAGTTTACTCAAATAATAATGGTCATCAGAGAGTTAAATGTTTGGTATATTTATGAATTTATCTCCAAACTGTAAGCTTGCTGAAGAAAAAGCAGACATACATTCTCGAATGTAGGCACCACATGACATTCTATTCCAGAGATGGAGAAACCCCAGCCTGAAACTGGGAAGAGAGGTCTACCGTGCTGTCCATGGAAAATGAATGTGTCAAAATAGTGCCTGAAATCTGGAATGCTGCTAAGTTACCTTGTCGAGTTCAAGAAAACTATCTCCCTCACCCGGTATGGACATATATGCACCACTGTCCTACTTCCACAAAATAAAACAATAAAGGCAGACCACACTGATACGATCATAGTCCATGCTTTTACTCATCTTAGAGGAAACTTTCTTCCATGTCAGCATATAGTAAACATTCCTTACCTTGAGTTCTTCCCACAGCTTTATTCTCATGTCTAGACCTTGCTTCTTAATTTCTTTTTCTCTATATTGTCTCTTCACCAATATCTTATCAAGCCTCCTCATCTTCTGAACAGCATCTTGAAGTTGAGAATCTAATTCTTTTAATTTGGGTTCATCTATATTTTGTTGAAAGTAGGAATAAGTTTGAAGTTTTATACAACCATAAAGTTTTATTTTGTGTTTTATTTGCTATTTGTTCTTTCATTCAACAAATGTTTATGGCTCACAAGAATAACTAACATTGGTGTCACGTATCTTGATTTACAAAGTACTTTCCATATTTTTTCATTTAATTATCTAACAACCCTGTGAAATAGACATTTATCTCTGTTTCAAGTTGAAATGACTGGATCTTTTCTTTTTAAAAATTTTTTAATTTAAGCATAATTGACACAAAATTTTACATTAGTTTCAAGTGTACAACATAGTATTCAAAACTCTATAACATGCTCTATGCTCACCACAAGCATAGCTACCATCCATCACCATATAATGCTATTATAAAACCATTGACTGAAAAAAAATAAAGCAATACCACTGACTGAATTCTCTATGCTGTGCCCTTTATTTCCATGACTTATTAATTCCATAACTGGAAGCCTGTATTTCCCACTCCCCTTTAAGTGTCCTTGAGTTCCTTCCATATCTTGGCCATGAAAGATGATAATCTGCCAATGAGCATAAATGCTCAATCTCAGCCATTCCAGGTTAGATAATTAGAAATGGCATATTCTAAAAAAAAAAAAAAGAAAGAAAGAAAGAAAAGAAAAAGAAAAAAGGCATATTCTGCTAAGAAAGACCAAATTTTGCAACTTTTTAAAATCCAGAGAGTCCAGTGTGTTTCTCTATAATGTATATCACTTCCTCTTTAAGGAAAAGATTATCTCCAGAAGGAAATTAGCTTATCCAAAAATAATACTGATCTTATTAATAAGCAGGCTTTGCAAACCTTATTGCTTACTTATTTCAAATGCAAGAGCCTTTAGTTCTAGTCCCTCAGTGCCAATCCTAGCACTCTCAGCCTCCATATAATATAGGTGGGCTATATGGCAGGAACTCATGCATGAAGGAACTCATGCAGTTCTGAAACAACAGAAACAAGTACAGCATAAACTAGGCCAACAGCAGGGTGCCTGGGGTGGTTCAATGGGTTGGACATCTGAGGCTTGATTTTGGCTCAGGTCATGATCTCAGGATCATGAGATCGAATCAGGGAGTTGGGCCCCACACTCAGCACAGAGTCTGCTTGTCCCTCTCCCTTTGCTGCTCCCCCACTTGTGCCCACACATGTGTGTGTGCTCTCTCTCTCAAATAAATAAATAAAATCTTTAAACTGGGCCAACAGCTAATCTCAACTATAATGCCTCATTTCCTGATAACTGTGATCCTGAGTCACCCAGCCCAACTTTGAGAGCTAACCACATCCCAGACATACTCTAAGTCAGCAGTTCTCAAAGTTTAGGACCTCCGCGTCTCTTTATAGCCTTAAAAATTATTAAGAACCCAAAACAGCTTTCTAATAGATGGCAGATGTAACATAAGTTACATCTATTGATAATTACCTATTAGAAATAAAAACTGAAAAATATTATACAGATTTATTTATTCATTTAAAAATAATGTTATTAGTAATTATATATTAACATAAAATAATATTTTTATGACAAATAACTATATATTTAAAAAATTAAGAAGAATGGCATTGTTTTAAATTTTTAATATCTAGCTAGATAGAAGACAGCTAGATTCTCAAATCTACTTGTATAATATATTGCAATCTCTTGTTTCACTTAAGAGTATATGAAGAAAATCTGGCTTCATAAAGACATGTACTTGGAAAGGGGAGGAGAAATGTAGTAACTTTCTCAGGTAATTGTGGATGTTCTTCTTTGATACTATATCAAAATTCAACAAGGCGTATTTTCTTAAAGAGCAGTTATAATGTGAAATTTATAACCGTATCAGTGAGATTTATGTATTTGTCCTATTAAAATCCATGCATCTATCTTTCATGCTGAATGGATTTTTTTACCCTGCACTGGTCACTTGGAAAATGATAATTCACTGACTTATGCAGACCTTCAAAATGTTAACACATTTTGGTGTATTTAAAATATTTTTTTAATTTGTTTAAATATTTAGTATTTTTTTAAATCTCATTGGTTGGGGCGCCTGGGTGGCTCAGTGGGTTAAACCCTCTGCCTTCGGCTCGGATCATGATCCTGGGGTCCTGGGATCGAGCCCCACATCGGGCTCTCTGCTCTGGGGGGAGCCTGCTTCCTCCTCTCTCTCTGCCTGCCTCTCTGCCTACTTGTGATCTTTCAAATAAATAAATAAAATATGTATTTAAAAAATAAATAAAAAATAAAATCTCATTGGTTAATACCATCATCATATTTTATCAGAAAAGTCTAAGTATTGGAATGGCACACACAAGTTTTCCAAAATTCTAATTTTCACTTGAAAGCCCAAATTTTATCATTGACAAAAGATACTGTCAATTATTTTCCTTGAAGTAGCAGGCTCATTTCATCTTTAAAAGAAATGGCTGCCAAATACCCAAGTCTAAATGTTAATAGTTTGTCTGTCAGTCATTCTTTTGCATAAGAATGGTGTTCCATGAACAAGTGGCCAGTTCAGTTCTCAACTTCAACTATCATACAAGTACTGTTCCTCAACACAAACTTCACATTTTGGTTTACAGCAGAATTGCTTTATATACCTGCCATTTTACCTCACAGGCAATTATAAAGATGTATACTTGAAAAAGCAAGATTTAATAAGATTAATAATTTTTACTGCTCCATCAAAGATGTTCTTGACTGGCACTGGCTATTTCTTTCTTCTGCCAGTGGCTGGTCATGAAGAACACAATGACTACTAGTACAATGGGATACATTGCCTTTATTCATGTGAAAGAAAGCATCAGCAATTTTACTCACCAATGCTTTTGTACCATCACTGCAAATGTCCATTCAGTGGGCAAAAAGGCAAATGGCATTATTTCAGTATTATAATGAATTATATTACTGATATATCAGTATTATGATGAAAGTAGTCTCACTTTGCAAAATTCCTGTAAGGGTCCCAGCAATCCCCCAGGGCTCTGCAGACCACATTTTTAGAAATGCTGTTCTAATTCACTCCGACCAGTATTAACTCAATAACCAGGGGGAAAAAAGGGCTCATTAAAAATCTAAAAGTTATTAAGATCAAATGGGATTATCCTGAAGAAGTCATGTATAAATTAGAGGATATATTTTATTGCATAATTAGTCATCAAAAAGATCAATAAACCATGTCATAAAATGCAGAAACACTTTCTACTTGATTAACGTAAAATGACCACAATAACAATTTTATTCAGTTATGTTTCTGTTTCATTATTTTATTATTTATTTCACAAATTTCATTATTTTTCTGTGTTTTTAAGTGTTTTAAGTGTTTTTTTATTTTATTATTTTTCTGAGTGTTTCATTATTTTATTTTATTCATTATTTCACAAATTTCATCATTTTTCTAAGTGTTTTTAAGGACTCCACATTATTCTAAATAAAAACCGGTGCTCACAAAGGTATGCCTCTTGACTATTATTTCTACCCAGCTGATAAAAAACATATGTAACTCTAATATTTGAACTATAATATCTGTCACTGTCATTACCCAATCACCTAGTGATTATCCTACCTGAACAGTCAGGGACTGTCTGATGTTGAACAAAGTTCAGACCTTCATCTGATCCATCCTCCACCAATTTTGGCTTTTCAGAGTCCTTTTCCCCTTTATCATCATTATTGTTTCTACTTTCTTCTGCATTGCTGCTGTCTGAGTTGTTCTCTTTACCAGAGTTCAACTTGATTGTAGTATCAACCTCAATTATTTCCAAAGAAATAGTTTTCATAAATAATATATTCTTGAAGACTTTACATTTCTAGACTAGTGTAACACTAATATGTGTATGTCCTCACATACTTACATTAGTGTTACACTAGTCTAGAAATATTACGCTTTTTAATTAAATATAATTTAACTACGCAACTAAATTTAGTAACATTTGCACCAAAGAGATATGTCCCATTGCCCAGCGATTTCCAGCAATATAGAGAAGGGGCAGGAATCAGTCCCACAAGGAACCATTCTCTGCCCACCCTGGAAATGAGGCATGATGGTGCCCACTCCCTGAGCTCACACTCGGATGGAGAGTCGGCACTCTGATGTCCCATACGATGGCCACTAGCTACATGTGGCTATGAAGAGTTGAAAAGCAAAGAGTCTGAATGGAGATGTGTTTCTAACAAGAGTCTTCAAGTCAGAACCCTGTGCTTTCGTGATTATTTTTTAAGCTAGTCACAGTTTTTCTATTTCATTTTGGTTTCTCTTTCTATTTTAGCAATGCTCATTTTGAAAACACCAGTTTGGGGCAGCTGTGTTTTCCTGAGAGAACAAGAAAAGACATCCATGGCTGCATGGGGCGGGGGGAGGGAAACAGGGATCTGACAGCTGCGAGTGGCAGTGAGAGTCACAGTAGAAGGGAACACAGCCCAAGGGAGAGGCAAAACCTGAGAGAGAGAGAGAGAGAGAGAGAGAGAGAGAGAGTCAGCCACTGCTGCGAGGAATACCTTTCCCCTCCCAACGGAAGAATCCAGCCCTTGGAGGGTTTTCTGTTCTCTCTGCATCCACGTGGTCAACTCTCGGCCACGGGAATCTGTGCCCCTCTGTGAATCTCCAGGGCAGAAGGTGGGTGTTATGGAGAATTAAGCTGCCAGGGACACAGGACGGCACAGAGCATCTCTGTTCCCCTGGACTAGGGCATAAGTCCCAGTGGAACTGAGCCAAGATTACACAGGCATTGTTTTTCTTATTTGTAAGTTAGGCCTCCACTGGTTTCATTCTATACTGGATCTGTTCAAAAACACACTTCTGTGAAAGGCCGGGTTAAACCCGTAAATTCCATAAAACCTAGTAAATCCTTGAGGCTACAGAGTTCTGTAAAAATGCTGAAATTGTTGGAAGAGATCACATGAGCCCTGTCGGTTATTTATATCTTGGCATAAATGAATTTGGCCGACCTTTCCCAGAGAATGGTTTTTATATAGGGGAATACAGAATATAGAAAACATAACTAGATATTAGCAATATACTTGGATGATAACACACTTCAGGACACAAAAAGACCTTTTATATATATCACCCCACATGATCCAAACTCTTAGAATGAATAAGAAGCAATGGAGCAAAAAGATGAAATTGGAGAACAAAAGACAAACTTTGCCCATTTTATAATTTTACCCACAGCTCCTCACTCCATTAGCACCAACCATCTTTTAGTTTATTTGAAAATAAACTAAGAGGGACGCCTGGGTGGCTCAGTTGGTTAAGCGGCTGCCTTCGGCTCAGGTCATGATCCCAGCGTCCTGGGATCGAGTCCCACATTGGGCTCCTTGCTCTGCAGAGAGCCTGCTTCTCCCTCTGCCACTCTTGTCTGCCTGTGCTCGCTCTCTCTCTCTCTCTCTCTCTCTGACAAATAAATAAATAAAATCTTAAAAAAAAAAAAAAAAGAAAAGAAAAGAAAAGAAACTAAGAAGGGCTTCCAGAAATTAAAAATATGTCATCAACTTTAAAAATTCAATGGATTAGGAGCACCTGGGTGGCTCAGTGAGTTAAAGCCTCTGCCTTAGGCTCCGGTCATTATCTCAGGGTCCTGGGATCAAGCCCTGTATCTGGCTCTCTGCTCTGCAGGGAGCCTGCTTCCCCCC
Organism: Martes martes; assembly: GCF_963455335.1. Lineage (NCBI taxonomy): Eukaryota > Metazoa > Chordata > Mammalia > Carnivora > Mustelidae > Martes > Martes martes. The sequence continues at coordinate 59,056,449 of NC_137894.1, forward strand.
ACCCCTCTCCCTCTCTCTGCCTCTCTGATTACTTGTGATCTCTGTCTGTCAAATAAATAAATAAAATATTTTAAAAAAAAATTCAATGGATTAAAGAGTAGATTTGACATAGTATAAGAAAGAACTCAAAAATTCAAAAATATATGTTAAAAAATCCCCAGGATGAAACACAGAGAAAGAAATGAATAGAAAATATCAAAAAGAAGATAAGAGAAATAAAGGATAGCAGGGAAAATTTCAACAGATATTTAATATGACTTTCATGATGATGCAAGAGAAAAAAAGGAGGCAATATTAGAAACATTTTTTTTAAATGACTGAGAATTTTTCAAAATAAACAAAACACACAAATCCTCAGATTGAAGAAGTTCTGATCACCAGAAAGATAAAATAAATAAATCCATACAAAGGTGAGTAACAGTAGATACTGAAGACAAAGAGAAAAAAGTTAAAGCAACCAGAGAAAAATATCTAAACCAAACAGCACACACTGTAATGAATATCAGATTTTCAAAAGCCCTCTCATTGGCAACAACAGAGAGGCTAAATGTAAAATATAAAAATGTAACACATAAAACTATAACACTTTCAGAAGAAAACACAGGAGGAAATCTTTGGAACCCTGGCTTAAACAAAGAATTCTTGGACGCAACAAAAAAACACAAGCCTCAAAAAATTTTTGACAAACTGCAGTTAACAAAATTTTAAGTCTTTGCTCTTCAAAAGACACAGTTAAAAGAATGAAAAGTCAAGCTACAGACCAGAAGAAAATATTTGCAAATCATATATCTGACATGATATATAAAGAATTCTCAGAAGTTATAGGAAAAAAATACAATTTTTATATATATATATACACACACATATATATGTATATTAAAGGATATATAAAGAACTCTCAAAAGCTAACAATAAGAAAAAAATTACAATTTTAAAAGTCAGGCAAAGAAAACTAACACACTTGGGGTGCCTGGGTGGCTCAGTGGGTTAAAGCCTCTGCCTTTGGCTCAGGTCATGATCTCAGGGTCCTGGGATGGAGCCCCGCATCGCATAGGGCTCTCTGCTCAGTGGGCAGCTTGCTTCCTCCTTTCTCTGCCTGCCTTTCTGCCTACTTGTGATCTCTGTCTGTCAAATAAATAAATAAAATCTTTAAAAAAAAAAAAAGAAAGAAAGAAAAGAAAACTAAGACTTTCCAAAAGAGATACGTGGATTACAAAGAAGTACATGGAAATACATTCATTATTAGTCACCAGGAAAATGTGAGTTAAAATTACAATGAGATAACTAGTATATAACTATTAGAATGGCTTTAAAAAAAAAAAAAACTAACAATATCAGCTGGTGGTGAGGATGCTGAGCAGCTGGAACTCTCATATTTCTCATGGCAACAGAAAACAGTTTTGCAGTTTCTTATAGTTAAACATACACTTACCATACAACCCAGCAATCCAACTCCTAGGTATTTACCCAAGAAAAATTAAAAACTATTTCCCCCCCCAAAAAAAATTCAGTATACAAATATTAATAGCAGCTTATTTATAATCACCAAAACCTGCAAACAATCCAAATGTTCCTTAACATGTGAATGGATAAACACATTGTAGTACACCCACACAAAGGAACATTACTCATTAGTAATAAGCAGTTAACTATTGATACCTATAACAATAAAGGAGTCACAAATGCATTGTGCCAAAAGGGAAAGCCAGACTCAAAAGCTACACACTTTTTTTTTAAGGGCTTATTTATTTATTTGAGAGACAGAGATCACAAGTACACAGAGAGGCAGGTAGAGAGTGAGAGGGAAACAGGCTCCCGCTGAGCAGAGAGCCAAATGCGGGGCTCAGTCCCAGGACCCTGAGATCATTACCTGAGCCGAAGGCAGAGGCTTTAATCCACTGAGCCACCCAGGTGTCCCGAAAAGCTACACACTTTTTAATTCCATTCATATGACTCTCTGGAAAAAGAGAAACAATAGGTAGAGAACAGATCAGGAGTTTCCAGGATTAAGAGTAGGGCAGAGTGAAATAGACAAACTATGGAAAGAGCCCAGATGGCCATCAACAGATAAATGGATAAAGAAGAGGTGATATATAGATAGATAGACAGATATAGATATAGATATATAGATATTTTATATATCTATATATCTATATCTATGATGGAATATTACACAGCCATCAAAAATGAAATCTTACCATTTGCAACAACGTAGATGGAACTAGAGGATAGTTCTAAGTGAAGTAAGTCAATCAGAGAAAGATAATTATCATATTATCTCACTGATGAGGAATTTAAGAAATAAAAAAAAGGACCATAGGGAAAGATGGAAAAACAAAATAAGACAAAATCAGAGAGGAAGACAAACCATAAGAGACTCTTACTCATAGGAAAGAAACTGAGGGTTTCTGGAAGGGAGGTGGGGGGGTATGGGGTAACTGGGTGATGGACATTGAGGAGGGCACATGATATAATGAGCATTGGGTATTATATGCAGCTGATGAATCACCGAACTGTACCTCTGAAACTAATAATACACTATGTGTTAAGTAACTGAATTTAAATTTAAAAAAAAAAAGAATAGGAGAGATTAAGGACAAAGGGGTGGCATGAAGAAATTTTTGAGGAGTGATAGAACTGTCCTGTATCTTTATTGAGATGTGCCAAATGATCTAAAGTAAAATCCAAGAAGAAATCTGTGAGTGGTCCCAAAACATACCCTCTCAAGAGGATCCTTTAAGAGGGATATTAACAACAGTGTTGGTTTATCAAGTGCTAGAGTTCAAGAGAGGGACTTGAAATCATTTCTACACAGCAAGGTACCTTGAAGGATGCCGGTTCCGGTGAGAGTACCTCCAAAGAAGTACTCGAATCTCTACTCCCAGGACGTATTCTTGAACTTGAGGATGGTTTTGAAATTCCATCTAAGTTCCCCTTTATAATATCCATCGATATCCTGAAACAAACAAGAAATTAAAGCTAGTTATGACCTGTATGCTTGCATGTTTCATTAGAGTTAATGCACAGTTAGCTCAGAATCTTTGTTAATAAGGATTATGTTGCCACCAAAGTCACACTACCCTAATTCCGTCAAAAGACATCTGTGAAACAAAAAAAGACGTCTGTGTCCAGGGATTTTCTCTTACTATAGGTGGAAAACCTTGTGACCAGGAGGTTAGATGCGGAAAGTGGCTAAAAAAGAATGCAGAGTGACTGCTATCTCAGGGGCTTTCTGTGCCTCAAAAAGAAACATTTAGGGGCGCCTGGGTGGCTCAGTGGGTTAAAGCCTCTGCCTTCCGCTCAGGTCGTGATCTGGGGGTCCTGGGATTGAGCCCTGCATCAGGTTCTCTGCTCAGCAGGGAGCCTGCTTCCCCCCCTCTCTCTGCCTGCCTCTCTGCCTACTTGTGATTTCTGTCTGTCAAATAAATAAATAAAATCTTAAAAAAAAAAAAAAAAGAAAGAAAGAAACATTTACCGTGTCCTTGGCCTGAGAAGATACTCATAGAGCACCAAGCCTTTCAACCCAGATTTACTTCATCGTAATGATGCCTACCTAAGTCCTCTACTTTCTTCTGGTTTTGCCTTCCTTTTTCTATCTAGTGCTTCCTATTCTAGCTCAGCTCTCAGCTCTGACTTCTCCTCTCCTCCTTGGTACCACATTTTCATGGAGTACCATCTCCTGGTTACCACTCTTTTTCTATCAGTCCCCCCCTTTTAAAACCTATGATTCTACTTCACCCTCAGAAACAAGAGAACAAAACCTACTTTCTCTGCTAGAGGACACACCCTTACTATCTGGCCCTCTATTACCAACTTCTATTTTTCATGCAACACCATCCATAGGTCTGTCACCCCTCTGGTTCCCTATTCCGAGTGCTGTTTTCTGAAGCAAGGATTATTAGACAAAATGGTTTAAACTAGTGAGAGAACTTGAGCATTATAGGCACCTTGATTCTTCTAAACTGTGCCCTTAATCAGGACCATTCCAGATCTGCTCAGTAATGCTAGGGTATCATGCATGCTGAGAAAATGGAAGAAATAGGAGAATTCCAGAGTTTGCCTTCTCATACTTAGCTTTATGTGTAAATGGATCTTCCAGTGATCCTTCCCTAAGTTTCATAATCTCCCTAAATTTCTATTAATTATGAATTAAACCATTTCTCTCATAACAGAAAAAGGAAAGACAATTGCCTCTGGCCCCAGTAAGTGTAAACAATGTCCTTTTTTTACCCTACACAATGACTCATCTTTCTTTCTTTCTTTGAACAGTGGAGGCAGACTCCAGGGAAGTTTTGGATATAGGAGGAAACATAAACATCAACAATGCGTTGCTCCTCCAAGGCACACAGAGGGATAATATGATTTGTCAATGTGCCAAAGCCAATGCTTAAGGGACCAGTAGGTCAACTCTTTCCATCTTAGCAAATGAAAAAGGCATTGATCTCAACATTATTCAAACTCGGCAAAAGCATCTGGGCTCACTCAGGAAGGCGCTGACATTATTATTGTGGGATGACGGATCACCCTGGCCCATCACGTCACAATCAAAAAGCATAAGTCACTGAAAGGCCAAAAGTCTTGTAAATGCCATGAGCAGGCTGTCAAGGGAGACTGATTGCAGCTTACAGAGGGAGCAATGAGATGGAAGCATTTGCAGAGCCAGTATAATACTTGTCAGTAGAGGGAAAAGAAGAACAGAGAACCGTCAATGACATGGATCATCTAAAAAGCTCCAGAAATCTTCCAGTTTGCTTTAGAAATAGGTCTGTTCTCTTATGTTTGTTCCTGAAAATAATAAATTAAATAAAATAAAGTTCCCAGGGAGGGGGGAATATAACTGACGATCTTATGACTTTGCCTCTCTAGAAAAAAATGGATGAGGGCCATTGAATTAGGATCTTATAGATGGGTCTGAATGTCTAAGAAGAAATCTCAAGAGCCACAAAGAAATTCCACAAGAAAAATAAAGCATTGTCAAAGAAAGCAATCAAATGATAATTAAGTACTTATAATGACAGATGCACTAAATGTTGATTTAACCAAATACTGAGCCTTATCTATATTGAGTGTATGTGGGGAGGAGTACATAAAAGGAGAAGTAGTATAAGATATTAATCGGTCATGATAGGAAATCAAAGAGAATGCCCCAAAATTGATAAAGCCAACCCATAGTTAAGTAAGCATAATATTTACAAGTTCAGGATGGTTGCCTCTGGAGAATGAGACTAGGTACTGCCTCTATTTTCTTCCTTTGTAAATGTTATAGTAGAGTTTGACGGTTTTTACTACACTACTTAAATAAAAGTAAAAACTAATTTTTAAAATAATACATAAATGTAAAATAAGAAATCTCCAAGGGACGAAAAGGAAATATAAAGATAATTCACATAATAAATTAATGACCTACTAAAGATAACACCAAGAGCATAAATCAAAAAGGAAGAGACCAGTAGATTTGAACACATAACATTTAAGGCTCTTAAAAGTCAATAAACAAAGCAAGGGCAAAAATGAACTATTGAGACTTCATCAAAATCAAGAGCTTTTGCACAGCAAAGGAAACAGTCAACAAAACCAAAAGACAACTAACAGAATGGGAGAAGATATTTGCAAACGACATATCAGATAAAGGGCTAGTATCCAAAATCTATAAAGAGCTTAGCAAACTCAACACCCAAAGAACAAATAATCCAATCAAGAAATAGGCAGAGGACATGAACAGACATTTGTGCAAAGAAGACATCCAGATGGCCAACAGACACATGAAAAAGTGCTCCACACCACTCGGCATCAGGGAAATACAAATCAAAACCACAATGAGATACCACCTCACACCAGTCAGAATGGCTAAAGTTAACAAGTCAGGAAATGACAGATACTGGTGAGGATGTGGAGAAAGGGAAACCCTCCTACACTGTTGGTGGGAATGCAAGCTGGTGCAACTACTCTGGAAAACAGCATGGAAGTTCCTCAAAAAGTTGAAAATAGAGCTACGCTACGACCCAGCAATTGCACTACTGGGTATTTACCCTAACGATACAAACGTAGTGATCCGAAGGGGCATGTGCACCCGAATGTTTATAGCAGCAATGTCCACAATAGCCAAACTATGGAAAGAACCTAGATGTCCATCAACAGATGAATGGATAAAGAAGAGGTGGTATATATATACAATGGAATACTATGCAGCCATCAAAAGAAATGAAATCTTGCCATTTGCGACAACGTGGATGGAACTAGAGGGCATGATGCTTAGCAAAATAAGTCAATAGGAGAAAGACAACTATCATATGATCTCCCTGATATGAGGAAGTGGATGGAGATGCAACATGGGGGGCTTGGGGGGTAGGAAAAGAATAAATGAAACAAGATGGGATTGGGAGGGAGACAAACCATAAGAGACTCACAAGACAAATCTCACAAACAATCTCACAAAACAAACTGAGGGTTGCTGGGGGGAGGTGGGGGGTGGTGGGGTTATGGACATTGGGGAGGGTATGTGCTATGGTGAGTGCTGTGAAGTGTATAAACCTGGCGATTCACAGACCTGTACCCCTGGGGCTAATAATACATTATGTTTGTTAAAAATTTTTTTAAAAAAGAATACTCACCAGTTACCTAAAAAAAAAGTCAATAAACAAATAAACAAACAAAAAGAACTCTAAATTAAACTAAAAGTCACCTGAGAAACTGGGGAAAATATATGCAACACAGATGATACACAAAAGATTAATGAATTTACATATTTAAAGAAATCTTACCAATCTATAAGAAAAAGAAACATTCAAATAGAAAGCTGGCTAAGGGCATAAACAAGGAATTCACATAGAGGAATTCACTCTTCCCCACATACACTCAATATAGTTAAGGCACTGTATTTGGTTAAATCAACATTTAGTGCTTCTGTCATCTTAAGTATTTAATTATCATTTGATTACTTTCTTTGACAATGTTTTATGTTTTCTTGTGGAATTTCTATGTGGCTATTGAGATTTCTTCTTAAACACTGAAAGCACATCTATAAGATCCTAATGCCCCTTATCCATTACTTTTTCTACATAGGCAAAAAAAGAAAGAAAGAGAGAAAGGAAGGAAGGAGGGGGAGAGGGAGGGAAGAAGGAAGGAAAGAAGGAAGGAAAAAAAAATCTTGCTAAATGTCAATATCTTGCTAAAAAAAAAAGTTCAATTTTCTAATTAAAGAAATATACATAAAGGGACCTGAAAGACGATAACAAACCAGAGAAGGAACAGAGGTGGGTTCTTCTGAATTGGTGGGTTCATGGATGTTCTTGGTCTTTTTTTTTTTTTTTAATTTTTATTTATTTATTTGAGAGGGAGAGAGAGCAAGCAAGCACAAGCAGGGGGAGCAGCAAACAGAGGGAGAAAGAGAAGCAGGCTCCCTGCTCAGCAGAAAGTCCAATGTGAGGCTTGATCCCAGGACCCTAGGATCATGACCCGAGCAGAAGGCAGACACTTAACCAAGTGAGCCACCCAGGTGCCCCATTCTTGGTCTTTTATTTTACCTTTCATTTATATGTATTTTTTTATTTTCTAATAATAAGTATACCTTGAAGTCATAGTTAATTTATTCATTATAGAAAAATGTCTAGGAAAAAAACTGTCTAGAATATATTATATTCAAAAATAAATAAAAATCACCCAATATTCACCACTCTGTGCTAAACATCATTGGCATATTTCTTTTTTTATTTTTTTAAGATTTTATTTATTTATTTGACAGAGAGAGATCACAAGTAGGCAGAGAGGCAAGCAGAGAGAGGGGAAGAAGCAGGCTCCCCCCAGAGCAGAGAGCCCAATGCGGGACTCGATCCCAGGACTCTGAGATCATGACCTGAGCTGAAGGCAGAGGCTTAACCCACTGAGACACCCAGGCGCCCTCATTGGCATATTTCTTATCCATTTTTGCTCTTTGTGTTTCCACCAAAATTTGACTTGTATATTTCTCACTTAACATCACATGATGAAGCATTTTCTTATTGCATTAAAGGTATTCCAAAAATAAATACTATTTACTTCATGATATTCCATTAAGTAGATGATATATCAACAGATTCTAAATTGTAACAATCACCACTAACACATATCAACTTTTTATAACACTCATTTCAAACAAGATTAATTTAAACTTTTTCAGGGGTGGCTGGATGGCTCAGTCAGTTAAGCGTCTGCCTTCAGCTTAGGTCGTGATCCTGGGGTTCTGCGATCCAGTCCCACATGGGGCTCCCTGCTTAGCCAGGAGCCTGCTTCTCCCTCCACCTGGTGCTCCCCCTGCTTGTGCTCTCTCTGTGTCAAATAAATAAATTTTTTTTAAAATAAAATAATAAATTAATAAATAATAAATATATAAACATATTCTATATAACATAGAATATATTGTGTAATAAATTATATGACTATATAATAATTAATATAATTCTATATTAATTATTGTTTAGTATATTATATTGATTGTAGTTGATTATTAATAATTATATAATAAACAAATTTTATACAGGCTTGTAAGAAATCCAATCACCACGGATCATTTAAAACCAAAATGGGGACACATGGCTGCCATAATTTGGTATTTTGGATTAAAGGAAGAACTGAAAGAAAATGAATGCTCCTCTTTTTAGTAATAATAAATAGCCAACCTTTAAAAATACAGAATTGGGGCACCTGGGTGGCTCAGGTCATGATCCCAGGGACCTGGGATGGAGCCCCGCGTCAGCTCTCTGCTCGGCGGGGAGCCTGCTTCCCTTCCTCTCTCTCTGCCTGCCTCCCTGCCTGCTTGTGATCTCTGTCAAATAAACAAACAAAATCTTTTAAAAATAAAAATAAATAAATAAAAATATGGAATTATATTTATTTTCACGGTTTTAATGTCTAAAAGTTATTTAACGGTACAAGTTCTTTTTTTTTTAACTTACATATTTCTTGTGTAAGAAATATTTGCCCATGAGAAGCAAAAAGCCAAATAATATAGAAGAATGTACAACTTTTTAAAGTCAAAATTTCCAGGGTGCCTGGGTTCCTTAGTCTGTTGAGCGTTGGACTTGGTTTTGGCTCAGGTCATGATCTCATGGTCATGGTCGGGGCATGAGCCCCAAGTCGGGCTCCCCCTCCCAGGAGTCCACTTGAAGATTCTCTCCCTCCGTCTCTCCCCCAATGAATGCTTTCTCCCTCTCTCATAAATATATCTTAAAAAAAAAAAAAAAAGTCAAAATTTTCCTCACCCCAAGAACCACTTTTAATGGACCTGGGGGATCTCACTCTTTTTAGGCATATGCAAACCTCTGTCCTTTCTAACTACCTACTCCTCCCCAATACAAACACACACAAATGGCACACACAATTTCAAGTTAAGCTCTTTGTGTGAATCTTCGTTTGAAGATACTAAACAAAATAGGTACCTGGATGATAAACCACACTGAGCCCAAGAATACTTGCATTTCAACTTGTGGTAGGACTCCACACTGTCCACCAAAAAGGCTGTACCAAATTACACCATCAACAGGGTGTGAAGAAAGTGCCTCTTTCCCCATTCTGGCCTGGGGTCAATCTGGTTATCATCATAGCTTTTCCATCTTTGTCAGTCTGGTAAGTGTCAAAGACATTGCTGAGTCTGATTTACATCTCTTTACCAGAGAAATGGAGTCTGCAGCCAAATGTTTACTGGCCACCTTTCCCGCCACGCCGCCCCGTGACATACCTATTCGCATTCTTTGCTATTTACGGCCTACTTCAAATGACTGGCGATTAATTTTTAATGTAAGTTTTAGATCTTAAGGTCCAGAAGGCAAAGGACAGTAGGAGTCCCTGATAGACGGTCCTAAGGTAGGGAACGTGGAAATACTGGCTACCGTCTCAGTAGAGGCAGATGGCTCTGTTCCGATTGGGCATGCCTGCTCCCTCCCAGGCCCCGCCCACCCTCAGCTGAGCCCGCCCCCTACTGGCCCTGCCCCTTCGCCCTAACAGCCAGTCTCCGAGCCCAGCAGCCAGACACGACTCCGCCCCTCCCTCTCATTGGCCCTACCCCTCTTCCTGCCAGCCCAGCCGCAGCTCCGACCTGACTCCGCCCACCTCACGCCGCGGCAGGTCGCGCGGCCGTAGAGGTGGGGTCCTAACAGGTGTGGTGACTTACCTTCCCCGCGGAAACTCTGGGAGGCAGTCGCCAGTCGGCGGATCATTGACGGGCGCAGAAGCGTACCGCTGACACTCAGCGTCCCCCACTGTCCTCCCAAAGGGGAGGGGGTCTTTCCCGCCACCCCAGCTTCTCTGGAGGGGGAAGGAACTTTGCGTACAAAGCCCTCCTGCCTCCAGGAACGCTGTTCCCTTGACAACCAGAAGCATTACGCTTCCAGTCTCGCGAGAAGAGAAAAGGATTGTACCATGCGGAAATCAGGTGTGGGGGCTAGGGATGGCGGGGAATGTTCTTGGATCTTCGCGAGCTGGGACAGCGCTACTGTCTCCTCGGTCTTCCTGCGGACGCTGTGGCTGGGGAAAGGGTTATTCGTATTTAGACTGAACTCGAAAGGAGGACGTCTAGAGGCTTATGTGGCTCTCTACCATTCATATGTTGCTCCGTAGGTCTGCGGTCCTCTCAGCTGTTTCCTCCTCCGTAAAATGGGAATAATAATTCCTTCCTCACAAGATTGCTGTGCAACTCAAAAAGATCATGCATTTCAAATTCTTACTGTATTTTGGGTTCCACGTAAATAAAAAATACTAGTTTTGCACTTCTCTTTTTTCGTGGATTCTCCCATTGTAAGCTCAGGAAGACTTTCTATGGGTCTTTATCCTCGGTACCATCAACTATCTGCTTGCTAGTATGGACAGCACTTTACAGTTTACAAGGCTTTTTCCTGTACACAGCCCCTTTAGCCTCATTATTTCAGGTAGGTAGGATATGTATTTTTTAAGTGTTTTTCAATGAAGCAAATAGACAAAGGTGAAGTGAGTTGCTCAGGGAACCACAGCTACAATCTAGAGCAGTGGTTTAAAAACTGGGTTTAGAAACTTGGCTGTGAATGCCATTCATATACTGCTAAATCCTGTGTTTCTATCTCCAACCCAGACTTCTCCGCTGAGCTCCACTTTTATTTAGCCGGCTATAAGGTGTCTCTCCTTAGATGTAAGAAGCATCTTGAACCTAGCATGTCAAAAAACAAACCTCTCCACAGTCACCCCCACTCCCACCCCACCCTCTTATCTCAGTAAATGGCAACTTCATCCTGCAAGACTCAGACCCAAAACCTTGAAGTTGTCCTCAATCCCTCTTCCCCTCACACTCTACAATCAATTTGTTATAAATCCTATCGGCTTTACGCTTAAAATATATCCAGAATCTAACTACGTCTGAGCACCTTCTGGGCTTACCTTCTGGTCTACAGTGCCATCATCTCTCACCTAGATTTTTGCAACAACTTCCTTCCTCATTGCTGCCTTCTTTGCTTTTACTACTTTCAAACAGCAGCCTGAATGATGCCTTCAAAACCAAAGTCAAACCATGTCACTCCTCTGGTCAGGACTCTCCAGGGCTCCCCATATCCTGAAGAGCCTTTACAATGCACACAGATCCTAAAGTACCAAGCCCTCTGTTTATTCTCAGACTGTAATCCTACCACCCTCTCTTGGGTACACATTGCTCCAGACTCACTGTCCTCCTTGTTAGTGTTTCTGTGCAGGAATTTCTTCGCAGCATTGATCAAAAAATGTGTATGTTTTTCTAAATTAAAAAAAAAATAGTTGAGAAATCAGGAAAAATGGAAAAGGTGTTCTAATTCTCCTATGAGAATTAAACTTTATCAATCAACATAGAGATGTTACTGAAGGAATCCACTGATGTCAAGTCAAAAGCAAAGGCAGGAAATGCTTGTAAATTTTCGCAGGCGAGGTAGGTGCAAGGCAAGATTTATTAAAGGCACTCTCCAGCGAAGTTTCAGGGCTCGGGAGAAGGGGAGCCAGGAAAGTCGCGCCGGAGTGAGGTTCTGAGACTCTGGAAAGCAGAGTTGGGGAAGTCGCACTGGGAGGGAGTTGGGGGGGGGGGTTATAGGGCCAAGGTAGGGCATGGGCTCACATCCATATATGGTAGGGTATTTGGTGATCGGAGGGTATGGGATGGGGGGTCCTGATACTTCTGTTTCCTGCATAGGTATCGGGTTACCCATGGAGATGTGACCTGGGCATACATCCTTTTGGCGGGAGAGTCAAGGGTTAAGGAAAGGTCGGGGGAGGAGGCTGGAAGACAGCGGGCCGGCAGTCATTTCTGTTGTTCCTCCTGCACTCCGGGAGCCACCAACCTAACATTGCTAATACCTGTGTCAGAAGTTGAGGTTAACATTCTGGAACCTGGATTGGAGCACATGGGAAAGATGCAGTCACAATCCAATTGGTCAGTCTGGTGCCATGTTCTAAAGTGTGTTTTCTGGCCATGTCTACTGCTAACAGTGAGTCATTCTTGCAAATAAAATAAATATTAATAAGTTGATACTCATTGTATACTTTATACAAACTCTGTGAGTGGTGTTCCAAGAAACAGTAAGTTTTGACTCAAAAATAAGTCCTTAAATTGGCAATTTCCAACCTGTGATTCTGTGAAGTATTGTTAACCTTGCTTGAAGATTTGTGTATTACATTAATCAAATGGTACCCAGTAATGTTCTCTGTGTTCTCCAGTATTTGAATATTTGCTATAGGCTACAGTTCTTGGAAATACTTAAAAATTCTTTTAAAAGATGAATCAGGGGGCACCTGGGTGGCTCAGTCAGTTGAGCATCCAACTCTGGTTCAGGTCATGATCTCACTGTGAGGTCGAGCCCCCAGTCAGGCTCTGAGCTCAGCAGACAGTATACTTCAAGATTCTCTCTTCCTCTGCCTTTCTCCATGCTCGCGCTCTCTCTCTCTCTCTCAAATAAGTAAAATATTTTTTAAAAAATGATTCAGATAGCATGACAACAAGAATATGAAAAAGGATGAAAATATTTTAAGAATAACTTAATATTTTGAGAACTGCTGGCAGTTTTTATTTGTTTCTGCATCCCAAACATTAGTATGTTGGAAAATTGGAAATGTAACTCCTTGTTGTTCGTCCAAGATGCAACAGTCCCCTGCACATGTGCACTCGAGCATGCATACAAACACACCTGCCTTCTGCTTCCTCTGCCAGGAATGTAGTTGCCCAACTATCCATCTGGCTTACTTCCTCTCTTCCCTCAGGTGGATCTTTCCTGACCACCTTGTATAAAATAATAATCCCCAGGGGCGTCTGGGTGGTTCAGTGGGTTAAGCATCTGACTCTTTATTTTGGCTCAGGTCGTGATCTCAGAGTTGCGGGATCGAGCTCCGCGTCAGGCTCCACACTGGGCAAGAATCTGCTTAAGATTCTCCCTCTGCCCCTCCCCACCTCACTTGAAAGAAAAAAAGAAAGAGAAAAGAATTTTTAAAAATAATAAATAATAATCTTTACCTCCACACTCTTGCTCTGTTCCCTTGACTCTGCCTGTTTTCGTTATTGTTGTTGTTGTTTTTATATAAGGAGAAGAGATAACACTGTTTGGGTTCTGATACTAAATAGCTGGGTTATCCTGGGTAAATCTGTAAACTTTTGTGGGCCATAATTTCCTCATTTGAGACATGTGGTTGGACTAGTTTTGTAGTTCTTAACTCTACTGCATTAGAATCACCTGGGGAGATTTCATAAAATACTAATGTTAGCACTGTATCTGAGAGCAAACGAACCTGAAATTCTAGGGCTTCTCAAACTTTCATGTGTAGATAAATCAACTGGGGCTCCTGTTAAAATGCTGATTCAGTGTGTCAGGTGGGACCCAAGATTCCAACAGGCTCCCAGGTGATTCCAATGCTTCTGGTCCACCAACCACTCTTGGAGTACCTAGACAATAAATAAACTCCAGATGTCCACACAATTCCAATATTCCATGAATAAAGGCCACTCTTTCCATTTTTATTTTTGGTGACTAATGGTGCTCATTGAGAAAATAACACTTCAGATTTCTTGGGGATGTGGCAAGAGAAAACTAAGAGAAATCAAAGCTATGACCTGTGCCTGCCTTTTTTTTTTTTTTTCCAAAACGTTGCTTTTAAAATATATATACAGAAGAGGGGCGCCTGGGTGGCTCAGTGGGTTAAAGCCGCTGCCTTCGGCTCAGGTCATGATCCCAGCGTCCTGGGATTGAGTCCCGCATCTGGCTCTCTGCTCAGCAGGGAGCCTGCTTCCTCCCTTCTCTCTCTGCCTGCCTCTATGCCTACTTGTGATCTGTCTGTCAAATAAATAAAATCTTTAAAAATATACATATATATATATATATATATATAGAGAGAGAGAGAGAGAGAGAGAGAGGATACGTAGAAAACAAGTGAAAAGAAAATTCTGGTTTAGTAGAATAGAAACTTAATGTCTCTTCGCTGTAGTCTTACCAAACTAAGCACCCATCAATGTCATTTTCCACGAAACTCATCTTGTTTTCTGTCATTCACACTTTATTTACCTCCTGCTGTTACCTTTTGTTAACTGCCAGAGGCTGTAAGTGCCTTGAGGGCAAATTTTAACAAATTGTATTTGTTGTGTATTAGCACACAATACACTATGTCTTTGTTTTTAATTTTCTGAAATACTTATGTTGCAGGTGACACCCTCCAAATGATTCATATTCAGCAGAGTGCCATATTTTTCTCTGCCGTTTTCTGAAATGTTGTGTTCAAAAAACCCAAATATATTCTAGAAAGTATTGTGCCTTTCAAAATAATTTATAAAGATTTCTTCCAGAGTCAAGATATTTTAAGTTAAAACATCCCTGGTCTCATTCCAGGTTAGTGCCATATGGCAGTTGTTGGTTTCAGATTTGGTTTTTGTTTTAAATCTGTCTCTGTCTACTCTTGACCTTCCCTTGCTAAGTGGAGTCAGATCCGAATGAATGAGAGCAAGCCCACATTGTATTCCATCTGGGTCCCAACTACCATTCCAGCTTTGTTGCCCCAATTCCCCTTCTCTTACCATAAGCTTCAGACAAATGTGACAGCACACTAGGAGCAGAACCTCATTAAACCTCATTATAGATTCTATGAGCTAAACTAAATAGCCATTTATTTTGGAGAGCAGTTTAAAACGTATGCTACTGGACAGCTCCCATGTCCCTACAGCTTATCATTATTAAAAAATAACATTTAGGGGGCACCTGGGTGGCTCAGTCCTTAAGCATATGCCTTGGGCTCAGGTCATGATCCCGGGCTCCGGACTCTGCGGGAAGCCTGCTTCTCCCTCTTCCACTCCCCTGCTTGTATTCCCTCTCTTGCTGTGTCTCTCTCTGTCAAATAAATAAATAAAAATATTAAAAAAAAAAAAAAAGTCTTGGGGCACCTAGGTGGCTCAGTTGTTAAGCATCTGCCTTTGGCTCAGGTCATGATCCTGGGCTCTGGACTCCGAGGGAAGCCTGCTTCTCCTTTTCCCACTCCCCCTGCTTGTGTTCCCTCTCTCACTATGTCTTTCTCTGTCAGATAAATAAAATCTTTAAAAAAAAATAAGTAACATTTTCTGAGTGTTTGGGACATGTCTTAGATGTATCATCTCACTTCATAACTTCCTATGAGGTGGCACTATTATTATGCAGGTTTATAGTTAAGAAGCAGAGCACAGAGAGGTCAAGTAATTTTTCTGAGGTCACTCAGGAACTAACTGGTACTGAATTTCCAAGCCAGTTCCAAAACCTGCTCTCTTCACGTCCTCACTGGATCAAATTAAAAAAAAAAAAAAAAAAGCTTCTTTGTATCCACTAGATGGTGCTGACTGTCTTTTGTTAAAAACAAAACGATCAAACTCACTTTCCTTCAATTTTAGGAGTGATTCAGGAAACCACTGAAACCAAATACCATGTATGTTTGAACTGTGCTCGGATCCATCTTTAAATAGCCGTCTGAACTGGAAAAGTGAAAAATAAATCTCAAAAAAACAGAACGGAGTTTTTTAAAATATCCTTGTAGGTATAAATATCTAAGCTCAAATAACCATTGGTGACTTTGAAAGACTGAAGTTCTCACACATTTGAATTTATAGAAAATCTGTAGGCTTAAAAAGAAGCCCGTGTTTTATTTCATTTGCCCCCCCTTTTTTTAATTTCTTTTCAGTGTAACAGTATTCATTGTTTTTGCACCACACCCAGTGCTCCATGCAATACGTATCCTCCCCAATACCCACCACCTGGTTCCCCCAACCTCCCACCCCCCCACCCCCCTTCAAAACCCTCAGGCTGTTTTTCAGAGTCTATAGTCTCTCATGGTTCACCTCCCCTTCCAATTTCCCTCAACTCCCTTCTCCTCTCCATCTCCCCAGGTCCTCCATGTTATTTGTTTGTTATGCTCCACAAATAAGTGAAACCATATGATAATTGATTCTCTCTGCTTGACTTATTTCACTCAGCATAATCTCTTCCAGTCCCGTCCATGTTGCTACAAAAGTTGGGTATGCATCCTTTCTGATGGAGACATAATACTCCATAGTGTATAGGGACCACATCTTCCTTATCCATTCGTCCTTTGAAGGGCTCATTTGCCCCTTTTATACCAGCTGGACTCTCTCCCAACCCTGCACGGCCACAGTACCATCCATATAACCAAGAGGCGTGAACAGGGAAGTAAACAAAGTCTTAAAGAACAAAAAGCAAGTTCTGCAGCAGGTGACCCTATTTTTCTTCAAAGTAAAATGCACTTTAAGTGCATTTTAAGTGCATAAACTTTAAGTTTAGTATGTGTTTAGTACCTTTTTTTTAGTACTTACATCATACTTCAAAGTTATGAAATAAATTTGCTAAAAATGGGCTCTCAGATTTTGTTGTTTGTAGGGGTCATTTCATGTGTTACTTATAATGCTCATTTTCATCCCTGTTCCCTGACTTAGCAAGTCTGGGGTCAAGTGCAGGAATCTGCATTTTGACAAATCTCTTGGTGATTCTGGTGCAGTAGAACCATGAGCATGTTTTGAAAAACACTAGCTTAACACCGTTTTAAAGAGTAAATAGTAAGGCCACTGCTCTTCGAGAAGGCTCCGTGGAGTCCCCTGGAGGTGCAAGACACTGAGACCCTCCCCCACAGGACCTCCTTTGTAAGTAGTCATGAAAAAAACTGGGAAATATTCTCCCTTCCCACTTACTTGATTCTGAATCCTTTCTTCCCTCTTCCTGTCTATCGTGGAGCGCTGTGGGAATGGAGATGTCCCCCTTTTAAGCATCGAAGGGGGAACAAGTTTGCCACTTCTCAATATCTATTGGCCCAAACACATAACGATACCCCTTGAATTTTTTAAGCGAGGGGAGTGAGCCCAGGCATTGTCATATGACATTGTTTAACTTGTCCAAGCGGTATGAATTTCAGAGGGGGGGTGGGGGACCCAAACTATGCCCTGAGACCAAGGAGACGCACAAAAACCAACACACACACACATGCACACAAACCTTGCAGCCTTCCATTTATAACCCAGAAAGCTAATAGAGGCTTGATTTTTAAAAGATAGTAAATTAAATTAAAAATGAAGTTATCACCTAAATTCCAGAATGAATTTTGGGGGGAGGTCATCTCAGTTCTGCCCTCAAGAGAGAAGCTCTGCCAAGTGAGTCATTCACCAGCAGAGGAGAAATCTATTTCTCTTAGAGAATTCCCTGGCAGCCACTCTAGTTATCCGACTGGCTCCAAAGTTTGGTCACCTGTAGTAATTCCCTATCTGTAAAGAATTAAAGAGTTGCCAGAACATTCCAGGGCTTGCTGCAGTTTCCGTTGCTGGGTGCCAGTTGAGATTGCAGTGCTCCACTCCTGGCCTGTCACCTCGGCCACAGGAGCGGATGAGACTGCTTGCGGATAACAGCTGAAGAGAAGTTTAGCAGTTTCACTGCAGCAGTCAATCCTGGGCTGAAACCCACTGTTTCTGAACACTGTCCAGGCATTGAGCATCATGCTTCGTGCTTCTCCTTGGGTTCCAAACCATAACTTCCATATGGAGCTAGGTCTCTGATCCGGTAGGGTTTAGGTTTTTGTTTTTTTGGGTTTTTTAAAAAGATTTTATTTAAAATAAATATAAAGTTTACCTAATAATAGAAAATTATATAACTCAGATACTAAAAAATGCATTTTAGTACATAAATCAGGAGACCCAATTTAAAACAATAAAAACGGAAGCTGGGTGGCTCAGTTGTTAAGTGTCTGCCTCTGGCTCAGGTGATGATCCCAGGGTCCTGGGATCAAGTCCCATGTCGGGCTCTCTGCTCAACAGGAAACCTGCTTCTCCCTCTCTCTTTGCCCCTGCTTGTGTTCCCTCTCTCGCTGTGTCTCATTCTCTCAAATAAATAAATAAAGGGCTGGACATGGGGCTCAATTGATTCCAGGACCCTAAGATCACGACCTGAGCCTAAGGCAGATGCTTAACCGACTGAGACACCCAGGTGCCTCTGGAACTCATGATTTTAAAATATGCCTAATCCATAAGCAAGATGTGGGGAGTGGAGACCAGCGCTTTTATAAATGTCTTTGTCTTTTTTTTTTTTGGACAGGAAGTTGGATTTATTGGTGGGCATGGATAGGGAGGGGGCAGTGCCAAGGTTTTCATGAGTGCAGAACCCTCCATTTGTCCAAGGGGCCACGAATAGGGATGTATTTGACCCCACAGCCATCTGGAATAAGCCACTTTTCAGCCACCATGTCTTCAAATTCATCCACATTGAAATTATTACAGCCCCACTTCTTGGAAATGTGGATCTTCTGGTGGCCAGGGAACTTGAACTTGGCCCTGCATAGGGCCTCAGTCACTCCTTGTTCTGCAGCTCAGTACGGATGGACATGATAACTTGGCCAATGTGGACCCTGGCTACTGTGCCCTGGAGCTTTCCAAAGGCACCCCGCGTACTTGTCTGCAGCAAACTGGAGATAGCCATGAGGTTGGAGATAGCCATGAGGTCAGACCTCAACATCCGCTGGAAAGGGCTGTCTCCAAGGTCCCTTAGGGCAACCCATACAATCAACAGTCTGCATACAGTACCAAGGAGGCTACTGTTTGAGGCCATGGCACACTGGGCCCCCATGGACAAAGAGCACAGTCGGCTTAATTGGCTGCAGAGAATAAATTTCTTTCTCATGATGAAATGTAAATAATTCAGTAGATAGCCAGTTGAGAGGATAAAGAAATATTTTCCTACCGAAGGTTTTCCATTTTCCTATCTGCTACTTACTGCAGATAGGTCACTGCGACTCGGCACTCAGAAGTCCCTCTCAGCACTGACTCTCTGTGTCTCAAACGAGTGGGGGTGAGGAGTTGCAAGTCTAGCCTCTGCTCCTGGCAGGATCACTAGACATGGTTAGAGAAAGGCTGAAAAACTTACTTGGACAGAAATAGTTTGCTGGAGGATTTGACTCAGTTAAAAGTGATTCACATAGCACATTAGAAATGAATTCAAACTTCAAGGGTCTTAAGCAGCAACACAGAGAAATTCATTCTCTCAGGCTTAAGGTCTCTGAGATAAAGAAGAAATTAGTAAACAGCACAGGGGTTGTTCATCAATCAGCAGCCACTTAGCATCTCACTTCTTAGCATCTCACTTCCTTCTAACACATCTTTTTTTCTTAGCTCAAACTCAAAGTAGTATTTCCATCTGAACATACAAGGTGTTTATTACACTAGGAACTCCTCAATGTTTTGACGACTATTGGCTATCTTGTTAAACCTCTTTCTCCTTTGATCATCCAAACTCCTTATTTAACAGAAGTTGATTTATTTTCCCTTCATTTTATCATAACAAACTGGAATTAATATTCTAATTTGGCTCAAAATGTTCTATAATTCATACATTGTTATGTAATTCATACATTGACACATAAAACCATTTTAAGTTACGCATCCCTGGTTTCTCATCAGGGCTCTGCCAGGAGTTGACCTGGGCCTGGTCTTTTGACCTCCCTCAACCTGTTTCTTTGTCTAGTAAAAAAAGGGCTGGATAAAGGCTTCTGAGTTTACTTTCAGATCTGAGTCTCTGGGATCACCCAATTTAAGCAGGCTTGGCTCCCTCTGGAAACAACCTGCTTGTGTGTCCCAGTCTGAACTGCAACAGTATCCTTACCAGCATAAAAGACACCTGCTCAATAGGCCGGAGAGAAAGAACTGCCTGTTTAGAAATATCTAGGCAATAGGAACAGCCATCAGTCTTGTGCTCTGCAATCTACAAGCAAAGAATTAAACAAAGCAAAATGACAATTGGTGTGCCCTATTTTTCCAGCATGATGCAACTGAATGCATTGAAAATTGGTTTAGGTTTCACGAGATCTGGATTTCCATCCCCCTCTACTGTTGACTTCATAAAGACAAAGCCCTTCACTTCTACAGGTTTCAATTTACGAGTCCCTCTCTTGATTAATGCGGAGGTAACCCCTGAGCACTTTTCCTTTCCTTATTTTGTAGAGAGAAATCAAAATGTTCTTGAGATTCCATATGGAAGGTTTCCCTGCACTTGTTAGTAAAATGAGTACTTTTATTTCAAATAAAAGCAGCCTTCCAATCAAGATTGGAGAATGAAAGAAAGATGAATTATCAGGCCCGGGTCACATTCGTTATCTATTAAATGCTCATTTATCTTACAGGTTTTGCTACAGATGACGGTATTTTTGTGAAAACAGCCAGTTGTGCTTTTTGTTATGAATCTGGATTGCTACCTTGGCCCAGATTTGAAGGGACTTTGGATTCAGGCGGTACACTTGCCTTCATGTGTGTTTGTCCATGTTTCCCTGTTCAGGTACTGAGTCCAATCCTCCAGCAAACTATTTCTGGCCAAGTGAGTTTTTCAGCCTTTGGGAACCCTAACCATGTCTAGTGATCCTGACAGGGGCAGAGGCTAGACCTCTTCCAACTCCTCACCCCCACTCGTTTGAGACACAAAGAGTCAGCGCTGAGGGGGACTTCTGAGTGCCGAGTAGCAGTTACCTATCTGCAGTTAGCAGCAGATAGGAAAAGGGAAAGCCTTCTTTAGGAAAATATTTCTTCATCCTCTCAACTGGCTACCTACTGAATTACTTACATTTCATCATGAGAAAGACATTTATAAAAGTGCTGGTCTCCACTCCCCCATCTTGCTTATGGATTAGGCATATTTTAAAATCATGAGTTCCGGAGGCACCTGGGTGGCTCAGTCGGTTAAGCAACTGCTCTCAGCTCAGGAGGTGATCTCAGGGTCCTGGGATCCATTGAGCACCGCGTCCAGCCCCCCACTGGACTCCCCACTCAGCGGGGAATCTTTCTCCCTCTCCCTTTGCCCTTCCCCCAAGCTTATGCACACGTTCTCTCTCAACTAAATAAATAAAATATTAAAAGAAAAATCATGAGTTCTGGTCCAAGGTCTTGAAAAAAAATCAATCTTGTAGGCCCCGATTTCTTCAAATATAGTAGGCTAAGGTCCTCCATGTTCTAAGTGCTATGACTATGTGAAGTAAATGGGAATTTTTTGGAGAGAGACATTTCCTGAAGTTAAAGAAAAACCTTGCCATCCATCAAATAAAATCGCTGAGGAAGATGCACACAGTCAGTGAAACATAATTTTCCCTTTCCTTCAGCACTTCTTGTTAGCACTTAAACATTTACTGCTGTCTGTCTCTTGCAAGAGCTTTCCTTCTCTTCCCTCAAGCCACCTAGAGGGCAGGAACCATATCCTAAGTACTTTCCACTCCACTATAATAGCATTATTAAATGCAATAATATTTACTGTTCCAAATGAATGAATCTTGTAAACATTTCAAATACTTGCAGAAAACAGTGTCAAGTGTCCCTGCAGAAGTGTGGGCGATGGCTTAGAGTGATTTGATGGCAATGACTCTTAAACTAAAGGTAACCTCGGTGCAGAAATAAAAAGGACATGAGGCAGAACACGATGTCTGGGAATACTCTTAGCCGAATGATCACAATCCTGGCATCCCATTAAGAGTTTCTTAACATCTACTCTGCACCCAATTACTCTACAATGAA
The DNA here is from genome assembly GCF_963455335.1 of Martes martes. Lineage (NCBI taxonomy): Eukaryota > Metazoa > Chordata > Mammalia > Carnivora > Mustelidae > Martes > Martes martes. The sequence continues at coordinate 59,078,455 of NC_137894.1, forward strand.
CCCGGGGAGATCATGGAGCCGAAGGAAATTTGAGGAATAACGCTGAGAAAAACAGCTGTCAGGCATTAAGGGCTCTAATCCAATCCCGAGTACAGTTTAATAATACGTGCCAAGTGGGTATTCAAAAATAATCATAATAACGGATGATAATGATCATCAGTACTTCGGAGGGTGCAGTGAAAGAATCAGGTCTTAATCCCTTCTGTACTGTTTTTAGCTCTGTCTCTACTTGCTCCATCTCTGAGAGCTAATGATGTGGCCATCTGTGCTTCTAGTTTCCCCAGCTGCAGAATAGAGATCATATTGTTGCCTACTGCAAGTCTGCGGGCTCTGCGTTAATATCCTCTAGTGAAACATCATATAAAAATACAAAGCAGGCATCAAGAAGCCAAATGCTGCCAAGGGAATAAACTTTAAGGCAGAGAGTATTGTAAATTGAAACTAATTGAGATCTTCTAGATAATATTCTAGCGACTGGAAATAGTTAATGCAATGGTACTTATATTATGTTCACTTCCCATATTGTCTTAAGTAGACGGGAACACACGTTATAAATAAGTAAACCAAGTCCAGAATAGTTGAATTCGTTAAACTCAGTATTTTTGTATCAATCTGAAATATTAGGTGGGTTCTAAATTTCCAAAGCAAACTAGCATTACTTAAATTTGCTCTTAAAAAGTAGCAATAAGGGGTGCCTGGGTGGCTCAGTTGGTTAAGCGTCTGCCTTCGGCTCAGGTCATGGTCCTAGGGTTCCGGGATGGAGCCCCACATTAGATTCCCTGCTCAGCAGGGAGCCTCCTTCTTCTTGCCCCTGTCTCAAATATAGAAATAAAATCTCTTAAAAAAAAAAAAAAGTAGCAATAATTCTTGGATGCCTGGGTGGCTCGGTCAGTTAAGCAGTTGTCTTTGGCTCAGGTCATGATCCTGGTGTCCTAAGATCAAGCCCCGCATCAGGCTCCCTGCTCAGTGAGGAGTCTGTTTCTCCCTCTCCCTCTGCCACTGCCTCTTCTATTTGTTCTCTCTAAATAAAGAAATAAAATCTTAAAAAAAAAAAAAAAAGGAACAATGGCTCTTAAATGTACTTTAGTGAATACACACAAAAAAAGAAAAAAATATTACTTCTAGTTTACTGAGAAAATATCGAATTCAGAACAGCCTACAGCTGCCCAGAGTCGAACCAAAGGAATTATCTGAGTAAACTGACATTATCTGAGCCTATCAGCAGAAAGCCATTGGTTGCTCTGACTCCGAAAGCCTAAATCATCTTATTTTCTCAATTCCCTTTAATGATGCTTATGGTTTCTTCTTATTTTCTTTTGTTTAGTCTGATGGTATGCTGCAAAATTCAGAACGTTTTTAAGCTTATTTGCATTTTAATCCATACATTAGATTGTTTTAAAATATAACAAAAAGGCTTAAAACAAACACCCAACACTGTCCCAGAGACAATGACCTGCAATAATTTCAGCCAGTTACACATCTCCATATTTCAAAATATGTGTATTCTGCTCTGTTTTGCACCATTCAGTCTGGACATCACATGCATCCTGTCAGGGTAGATGAGGACATCGCTCTCCTGCATGATCATCCCCTTGACTTCTCCTCCACCTCCCCGATATCATTGTGACTGATCAAATCTATATTCAGCATTTACATTAATACACCCACTCTAGAGGGAGAGAAGGAAACACACAAACAAAACAGAGCTCATTCAACTTTTTTGAGTTCAGAAACGGATTTTCAGTTTTTTATTAAAATGGAATTCTTCGAAGACTATAGAAATACACCTGGCAATGACCTGTTAGAAGTCAACCATCTGCTTCAAACATACATAAGAAATAACTCCCAAATTCTGCCTCACCAGAATGTATTAAGATGTACATATATATTATCAGAACAACACCAAGGTGGCTACATTTGACAGGTGCTTCTAAAGTAGACACAATTTTCTGACAGATTATGCCTCCCCTGAAGGAACGTTGTAACAACTGTGAGGGTTTTGAAAGTTGAGCTTGAAGGGTCACAGTTAACTATGACGCCACAGAGCTACAGACGGCATGCACAAAGGGCCTGGGGGCAGGGGGCGCCAAGAGAGGGTGTGGCAGTCCCCCGGTTTGTGCTGAGAGCACACAACACTGCAAGGAGACACAACACAAAGAGGAAGGCTTACCCTCTCCCAGGGAAAGGAAGTTGGGTTCATATTCTGGAATCACAAGACACCACACCCAGGAAGAGAACAGGAAAAGGAAACTCTCTACACATAGTCTGAGCTTCCTCCAAGGGACAACAGGAAGTGATCCATGAGGGCCACTGCCGTTGGGATGCAGAAGGAAGTTTGCCGGTGAGAATGCCCACTTTCTGCCCACATTCACTAAGGCTTGCTCAAGGCACTGGATTGCCCCCCCTCCCACAACATACTATTAACAAAAACAAAATGTCCTAGAGAGAAGAGTGGAGCTGGCACTTGATTTGCTGTCATTTAAAGTGAAATGTCATCAATGGTTTGAGTTTAGACTGGTGAAATCCACCCCAAAGTGGACCTGAATTGCTTGTGAGAGCCCCCCACCAACCCCCTTGCACGCCCCGCCAGGAGGCTAATCTATTGAGGACACTGTCCTCCTCCTCTATCCACTATGACTCCTGCTAAAACTTTACCAGAAAAGAGGAAGTGAAGGTGCCTTCCTGGGCTAGAGGCCGCCTTGGCATTTTAAAATGATTAAATTTTTCTGTTTTCTTCCTCCATTGTGTCCAAAATGAAGAGAGAACCATAGTTGCAAAAAGTGACTGAAAATGAGGCTGGCCACACCTGGGTTCTGGAGTCATCATCAGAAGGAAGCCAGCTTTGACTTCTGTCACTCTTCTGGGCAGCATCACCTTTCCTAATCAAGTATTTTTAGCATGATGTTTCCAGAGGACTCAGTGCACACTAACTCTGCATTTTTTTTAAATATTTTACTCATTCATTTGGCAGAGAGAGAGAGAGCACAAGTAGGCAGAGAAGCGGGCAGAGGGGGAGGGGGAAGCAGGCTCCCCACTTGAGCAGAGAGCCCGATGAGGCCGATGAGCCTCAATCCCAGGACCCTGAGACCATGACCCGAGCCAAAGGCAGATGCTTAACCCACTAAGCCACCCAGGTGCCCTGTAACTCTGCATTTTTAAATTGCCTTTTAATTCCAAAAGTTTGCACAAGATAGTTTTTTTTTCTTTTTTTCAATATACTTCACTGCTACTGATGTTGACATAGCCCCTTTCACATGAAATCAACATTGGAAGAGAAGAGACTATATAGCATGGACATTTTTGTCTTTCTTCTCTACTTCTTAGTTTCTCTCTCACTGGTTGAAAAACTAATGCAATTTAAGGGGGAAAGACATAGTAAAGCACTTGTAGTGTTTTCCAATCAACACTGCAGACAGAACTTTCTGAGGTTTTCAGTGGTGCCAGGAGAATGTCAGGATCGTCAAGACAGAGTATCTCCTCCCTGACCCCCAAGCACATCTATTGCCTTGTCTGTCAAATGGGAGTGGAAGCTTCTTTCCTCATCTACATCCCAGTGAAAGAGATGAAGGGCTTCAGAACTAACTGAGTCATACAATCAGGCCTTCCAGAGAAAAGGTGTCAAATGCCAAGTCCCTATCTCCCCTGAAGATGCAGATCACTATGAAACATTTTTTTAATACTTATCCTATTTGAGGATAAATATTATCCTATTGAGGATAAATAGGCCTTTTCTTTATGGCCACACCACTCCATAATCCTCTTGGGCTTCCCCTAGGGTGCCCTGCTCCCTCCAAACTCACAGATGTTTTTCTCTCCCTGTACTCTGTGCGGGGCCCAGGAACCAAGGAGTCCTCAGAAAAAGCACAGGGAGTATCCATTCCAAGACCCGTTGCACACTGCCCAGCTTTTGTGTCCACAGAGAGGAACGCACACTTCACCTAGGACACAGACCACGGAGACGCACATATATATACTCCCTCGATAAAGAGGACAGTTGATCTTCTATAGATTTCCCTCTCATTCAAAAAGCAGGGGGCACACACAGGAGGCGGCAACCGATACTCGGTTGCAATGAGATGCCCAAATCCTGCCGGAGCCAGAGCAAAAGGGAGGTGGGAGTGCGGGGGCTCGATAATCCTGACTAGGAATCCACCTTCGGAAAAATGCTCACTTTGTTGTTTCTGCTCATCTTCCGCTCCACCCTGCCTACCCTGGGCATCTTTGTCTGAATAAGCTCCTCTGGGGTGTTCCCCAAGGGGGGAAGCAGCCTCTTCTTGCTGTTTCGGGTCTCTGAGAGCCACTGAGGTGGCAACTCAAAAGGCCCAAAACCAAACTGCAGGGAGTACTTGCCAGGCAGTGTCTCGGGCTCCCCAGGTGCCGCTGACCCCCCCTGGGATCTAGAGTCCGTGGCGCCCAGGAGAGGTACAGCAGGCGACCGCTGCAGTCCCTGCTCTCCCTCCAGGCAGGGCCCGAGCACCTCCTTAGCCGGGAGGTCAGCGGAGCCGGTGTACTTGGCCTCACTCTCTTCCTCATCCTCTGTGGGCTTAAAGATCTGCTGCTGCCCGATGTGGAACATCTCCAGGAGCTGGCTGCCCGAGCGCAGGCTGGGCTCCAGGCTGGCGTCAGCCACCCCGCCCCCTGCGCCGACCACATTCCGGCGACTGTAACGGTGGTGCAGCTGGACCAACGTCCCCACCAAGCACTTGCGGACAGACTTGTTCACGGTCAGGAAGAGCACGGGGTTGGCCAACAGAGAGACCTTGGGCAGCCAAATGGCCGTGAGCAGCAAGAAGACGGACGTGTGGGGGACGTTGAGCACAGTCTGGTAGACGACCAGGGTGGCGTAGGGCACGCTACACAAGATGAACACCGTCACCATGGACAGCAGGGTGGCGTGCAGCTCCGCCTCCCGCTGGGAGGCGTAGGGGATCGAGATGGTGTTCTGTGGGGTCCGGAGGGCTGCAATGATGACCTTCTTCTTCTGGCTGGCACTGAGGGCCCGGCGGATGAGGATCAGGAAGAGGAAGACCACAGCCACAGGCACAATGACCGTAGTGATGTTATAGATGAGCACGTACACCAGGTGGCCCAGCGAGTTGCTCCAGACTTCCGTGCAGGTGGACATGGCATAGATGTCGGCCACGTTGGTCACTGCAAACACAGGCACGCTGGCCACCACTGCGTGTGCCCAGATGTATATCACCAGCTCACGGGACTTGGCATCAGAGATTTTCCTCTCCAGTGGATAAAGGACAGAGTAGTACCTGCAAAATGCACAAGCAAACTCCATTGCACAGGAGAAGATACTGTTTAAGTGAGGGGCCTCTATCTGACCGAAAGTAGGAGGAAGAGGTGGAAAATGGGTCAAGTTCTTTTATTCTGCCTCAGATGAAGGGAATCACTGGGGGAACTGGGAAGCCAGACCTTAAATTTTGAGGGCCTTGCTGTATAAAATAAGCAATACGAGGCCAAAAAAAAAAAAAAAAACCTTTTTCAAATGAGCAGAGAAGAGCCCCATCGTATGGGACTCTCAAGACTATCAGGAAAATAGGTAAATACTTGCATTTCATAGCTAACTTTATAAATATCACCACCAGCATTAGATCCCAAGGGGTGCCCTCGATACAAAGGATGCCATGTGCTGTAAAGACATCAATTTTTCAACTCAGGGATAAAGTATAACTTGTAAAAAATTTTTTTTTACAGGGGCTAGAGGAGCTTATGGGCAATTTTCAAAGCCACTAATGGGAAGAAATTTACCTATGCACATATCTAAAGCAGACTCATGGCACAGTGCATACATGGAAATCATTAGCATTTATAGCGGCTCTGGGCAAAAGAACCCTGTGTGAGGGACGGGACTCTGACAAGGTCCTTGCACAAAATCAATTCAACTGACAAAAATTATGCCTCCTCAATAGCCATGGTTCCCACGATGATCACTCAGTAACCCTCACAATTAATAAGTCTACAATGCCTGCATGATTAGATTTTTGCTAAAATCAGATCAGATCTTGCTTCCTTCAGGCTTTCACTTGATTATTCTGTAATCAAAATTCCAAAAGCACCTTGTTTCAGTATCGCCAATGATTTAGGGAAACTGAGCAATTCTTCAGACCCCAGGAGCCACATCTGTCATCAGAGGGCTGTCACTAGCCATCAGACCTCCGGTGGGCGTACATTTCCGCGGTCAGCGAAAGCTGGAGTTGACTTTACAACTCTATTAACATGCGTCACTCCTGGGGCTAGGGAAGCAAGCATGCCTTCCTGTCATAAGATCTGTGCCAGGTACCACACCAGGCACTGGGTCACAAAGATGAAAAGACACACAGGAATGTCTCTGAAGTCCATGGGGGAAAAGGCATGCAAGCAAGCAGTTATAACCAAGGAGATGATGGCTCTTCTAGAGGTATGCATAAAGGAAGGACGGGGAATAGGAGCACCTGGAGAAACGTCAACAGAAGGTGGTACTGTGGTGGAGTCTGGCAGGGGACAAGCTGGGGGACAATGTTCCAGGCTGAGGGAGATACGAGGTGAGCACAACATGACCATGGATAATCAGGAATGGATGGAGCGTGGTGAAATGTGTCCTAGATCTCTTTCTGGGAGGGGAAAAAAAGAGAAAGAAGTGCACAGGTTATGCATGCTCTCAATTTTTTTTTCTCCGAATATAGATAGACTTTTCTAATAACAGCTCCTTAATCCAATGTCAAGGTGCTACACCCACACATGAATACATTCCCATTGGTCAACTGACAGGTGATAAAACCCCGCTTCCGCTGTGTATTGGAAAAGCACATGGGCTCACTAGAAATCATCTTGTTAACATTTACATCTCTAGAAGATGATGCCGGAAATGGCCTTCCAACGAACTCACAGACTTGGAGCCAGGAAACAAGTATCCGAGGAACAAGTGAGAGAAAGGATTATCTTCCCTTCACCTTCATGCACACCACCCTACACCTGCCAGTAATTGGCTTCCCTGCATAATAAAACAGGATTTTTTTTTTTTACCAGCCTTCTTTTTCTACTAAAAGCACATATTTACTTTTTTTAAATGACAGCAAAAATATAATCGATTTCCTGCTGTGAAGAAAATAAGGATTTCTCACCATTTACATGTTTTCTTGTCTAAAGGCCCAGAAACCACCGAAGGGGATTAATGCATTGCTTCAAGATATGGTAGCAAATGGTTCAGAATAACGTGTCCCCACTCTTGTTCCATCCTGTTGTAAAAATCTTTCAGGATGCATAGCAGCATTATTCCCAAAAGCCAGAAAGTGGAAACAACCCAAAAGTCAACAAGTAAATGAGCGAACAAAATACAGTATAACCATACGATGAATATTACTCAGTAACAAAAAAGGAATGGAGCAAATTTTAAAGAGTAGATCCTAGGAGTTCTCATCATTAAGGGAAAAAAACACATTTTTTTATTCTTCCTTTTTTCCCCCTGTATCTGTATGACATGATGAATGCTAACTAAACTTACTCTGCCAGTCCTTCCACAACATATGTAAGTCCAACCATCTTGGCATACACCTTAAACTTATACATTGCTATATGTCCATTATACCACAACAGAACTGGGGAAAAAGGGAAGGAAGCACTGATGCTTGGGCACAGATGAACGTGAAGCTGAGTGAAAGAAGGCCGATGCAAAAGAACATGTTATGATTCCACAATATGCAATGTCCCCCGCCACCCAGCGAAGCAAACATACAGAGATAGAGAGTAGATTAGTAGTTGCCTCGATGTGCAGCTGTGGGGGGTAATGACTGTAAATGAGCAGGAGGTATCTTCTTCACCTGAAAGTGCACTTTCCAGATATTAAAAGACCTCCTGCCAAGCACGAAAAGAGACACATGCAGCAAAATGGCATCGCATGGAGCACATTCAGCTTGTTGAAGGGACTGAGTGACCCCCGTAATCTTTTTTGAATGAAGATCAGTCAACAACATTTAAAAACAATAAAATTCGGGGTGCCGGGAAGCTCAGTCGGTGGAGTGTGCGACTCTTGTTTTCAGGGTCGTGAGTTCAAGCCCCACATTAGGTATAGAAATCACTTAGACATTAAAATCTTTGAAGAAAATAAAAATAAGTAAAAATGGTAAAACTCCAGATTTCTGATGTCTCTTCTAAGAAAGTCCTGCTGGTGGAGTCTAGATACCCACAAAGTAACCATTAGCTGCATCTGCTGAGTTATTGACCCTTATGAGCAGGAATGCAGACACAAAACCCCAGTCTGGCCAGTGATGCTTGGCTTTGTCACCTATTTCACCTGGCCCTGGAGATGGTGAATTTCTAGTGAGAAACTCCCAAAGAGCTAGAGTGGCTCCCAGGCATATCTGATGGTTCAATGATTGCCGACAATGTATCTATGGGAAAATGTGCCCACTGAGACAGAAGCCTAGAGAAAGACAGACAAATATTGATGTGGCCTATCCAAGAACCGGCCATAAATAATTCATTTTACTTTTTTTTTTAAGATTTTATTTATTTACTTGAGAGAGAGTGAGAGAGAGAGCATGAGAGGGGAGAGGGTCAGGAGGAGAAGCAGACTCCCTGCTGAGCAGGGAGCCCAACACAGGACTCGATCCCGGGACTCCAAGATCATGACCCGAGCTGAAGGTAGTCACTTAACCAACTAAGCCACCCAGGAGACCTCATTTAATATTTCTTACTGCGGAGGAACATTAGGCTCAGAAAGGTTAATCATTTGCCCAAAGCAACCCAGCACAAAAGCAGTGTATAGGCAGGGTTTAAAGTTACTTGGGGCTCCAGACTCCCCTCTCTTAAGTTAGGAGTCAATGACTCTTTTGAGTGCACTGGGGACTTTGTGGGACTCTGTGTCCCTCCATGCAGATGACCCTGGGCAGCAAATCGAATCAGAGTTCCAGGCCTGCAGCTGAAGTGACTCCATAGATTGGTTCTGCAATCCATGCCCTCATAGGTCATTAAGGTAGAGTTTTGAATTGATAAAGAGTTTAAAAATTCAAAATTCATGGAGTATTTGGAGTATCTGGGTGGCTCAGTCAGTTGAGTGTCTGCCTTCAGCCTGGGTCATGATCCCAGGGTCCTGGGATCAAACCCCAAATTGGGGTGGGGGGCATCCCTGCTCAGCGGTGAGCCTGCTTCTTCCTCTCCCTCTGCCTGCTGCTCCTCCTGCTTGTGCATGCTCTCTCTCTTCAAATAAATACATATTTAAAAAAGTAAAAATTCCAAATTCATCTAAAATCCAGTAAAATGTATCAATGGGGATAAAGTCAGAAGAGCCTGCACTTTCCCCTCAGCAACGTTTCCTCTCTGCAAATCTTGAAATCAAAAGTATTCACGGCGGGGCGCCTGGGTGGCTCAGTGGGTTAAAGCCTCTGCCTTTGGCTCAGGTCATGATCCCAGGGTCTGGGGATCGAGCCCCGCATCGCATCGGGCTCTCTGCTCAGCGGGGAGCCTGCTTCCTCCTCTCTCTCTGCCTGCCTCTCTGCCTACTTGTGATCTCTGTCTGTCAAATAAATTAATTAATTAATTAATTTAAAAAAAAAGTATTCACGGATGTAGAAGACTCCTCAGCTCTTGTTTACTTATTTAGTTCTATTCTCTAAAATGTATTATTATCTCAGACTGTATTCGTGAGGTGCTCACAACAAAAGGAGAAGGCAGGAAGCTGTTGATGACTGAGATCTTTACACTTGACCTGATCAATTTGATCCAATTATGTACCAGGGCAGTAGCTAAGATGTGATTCATTTCAAAGTGAACATCTTTTTAAAGAGGACGGGAAGAGAAAACCACCACCACCACAATATAAAGGCCTGGAAGTCAGTCCTCCAAAGGAATTCTAGAATTATCTTGCCGGGTACAACTGGGTTGTCAAATCATTTGTTAAATAACCACTGAATTGTCCCCTTGTTCTTCCAGAAATATTTTCATCCTACATCAAAAAGCACTAATTGCAGAGTTATCAATGAGACGAGCCATCTACTACAAATTGCAAGGCAAATACCAACGATTCCAACCAAGCTGAAGCTACACCAAGATCCAGCCTGCTCCAGCAACCTCATGATGAACCCCACCCACCCCCATGCCATATCTTTTCTCAAGGTCCTATTTTCCCTAGCTGCTGTGCAATCAACATGTCTTTTGTGAGGCATTTGTTTCAGATATTCTTTTTTTCTTTTTTTAAGATTTTATTTATTTATTTATTTAACAGAGACAGACACAGTGAGAGAGGGAACACAAGAAGGGGGAGTGGGAGAGGGAGAAGCAGGCTTCCTGCTAAGCAGGGAGTCTGTTGCAGGGCTCCATCCCAGGACCCTGGGATCATGATCTGAGCCAAAGGCAGACGCTCAACAACTGAGCCACCCAGGTGCCCTATTCATTCTCTTTCTACTGACCACTAGGGGACTACAAAGCAGTATGTGGAACAAGAACTAGTCACCCCTTGCTTTGTGATGCTAATTTTTAATGCACTTAAAAAAAAAAAAGTTGAACCCCTAGCTACCCTGTCTTACCTGTCCAAGGCAATGGCAGGGAAGCTGAGGATAGTCACAGAGCAGAAGACTTTGTGCAAAAATTTGACGACCTTGCAGAAAAGCATGGTGTAGATCCACCAGCAGCAGTGAGGACTGGTGCTGAGGACGATGTCAAAGGGAACGCAGACCAGGCTGGCACAAATCCCGGAGCAGGCCAGGTTTTTAATGAACCTGTTGGTGACAGATTTGAACACGGTTGTGCGGCAAGTTGACCATAACACCATGAAGTTTCCTGGCCAGATATGCAAAATAAATAAATAAATAAAATAAAAATAAAATAAAATAAAAAAGTTTTTAAAATTAGAAATAAAAAAATTAAATGAAAAGAAAGGAAGAAGACAAAAAAAGGAAAGAAAGGAACAGGTTAAAAAAAGATCGAAAACCACATTTGAGAGTTGATTTCAAAGGATTTCACGTAAATACTTAACATATCCTATTGTCAATTTATGTTAAAGTATTAAATCACATAGGTATACATCAAAAAGGCTGGAAGGATTTTTGGTGGTGACTTTTGTTATTTAATTTTAGACATAACCGTATTAGATGATGACTCAGTCTCATCTGGGTATACAAAGAATTTGCTAGATATTACTTAATCTCAGGTAGTCTATTCTTACCAAGTTTGCAAACGACCTCCATGTTGCCAAACTCTGCAAGAGAAATATGACGCAAGCCACACATGTAATTAAAAATTTCTAGCAGCCCTATTTTACAAAAATAAGCAGGTGAAATTTTAAGAATATACTTTATTTAACCCAATATATCACAAACATTATTGTTTCAACATGTAATCATTACTTTTGAAAGTACTGATGAGGGACACCTAGGTGGCTCAGTCAGTTAAGCATCTGCCTTCGGCTCAGGTCATGATCTCAGGGTCCTGGGATGGAGTCCTAGGTTTGGCACCTTGCTCGGCGGAGAGCCTGGCTTCTCCCTCTGCCTGCCCGCAACGGTGCTTCTGCTCTTTCTCTCCTTCTGACAAATACATAAATAAAATCTTTTTTTTTTAAGTACTGATAAGATACTTTTCAATCTTGTTTTTGCACTATCTTTGAAATTTCATTTGTATTTTTTATTCTTATTTATTTATTTGACAGACAAAAATCACTAGTAGGCAGGCAGGCAGAGAGAGAGAGAGAGGAGGAAGCAGGCTCCCTGCTGAGCAGAGAGTCCGATTCGGGGCTCGATCCCAGGACCCTGGGATCATGACCTGAACCGAAGGCAGAGGCTTTAACCCACTGAGCCACCCAGGCACCCCTGGTTTGTATTTTTTAATTGAAATATGACTGCCATATAACATCAAATTCATTTCAGGTATCCATGGTGTACATTTTGTTTTACACTTCTTAAAAAAGATTAGAGAGAGAGAAATACATATACCTTTGGTAGTACGTACAGCATGTGAGAATATTCTAAATCAGTAGTTCCCAAACCTCACTGGGCATCAGAACTGCTCTACCAGACATACTGAACCGCAGTTAATACATATGGAACTGGGAATCCGCATGTGGTAACAAGTACCCTGGATCCAGTTGGCCCCCAAAAGAAAGTATCAGAAATGCCAGTCCTAAACAGAGATAGCTCCTGTTCAACAGTGTCACAGGGCCCCAGTCTTCAGGTAGGCAGGGTAGCCTACCTTACCAGTAAAGCTTGTACCTGGCAAGAGAGCCAGGTCCACTGGGGCAATCAGAAATTCCCCCAAGGACACGGCTACCTCCTGTGCACGTGCTCAGAGAATGTGCTCTAACACTGAGCCCACAGCTCAGCCTCACTTAGAAGAAGAATGAGAGTGCCAGGGAAGGACCAGCAGGGCTCCGGGCTGCAGCCACTCACTGTAAGGATCTGCCTCGGTGCCTCTGATGTTGATATAACTTCCTGTCATGAGTCTCTCTTCCGATATAATATTCTATAGCTACCTCTTACCTGCCAGACAAAGGGGAAAAAATAGCCACTGTGTTTAGGTAAGGAGGCCAGCTCCGTCCAGGAAATTCTCTCCCAAACTCTCCCAAACTCTCCCAATGTCCCAAATTGGGACATCTCCAATGTCCCAATGTAGGGACATTGGTATGTCGCCTCAGTGAGAAGAAACCAGCAGTGTAAATATATACACATTTATTCAGTACACATTTATTCAGTGTAAGAGAGCCTTATACGAATACCACTACCTCAGGTCCCCTCCAGCTTGCCTGTCACCAAGGTGAGAAGCTGAGCAGTAATGCTGTACTTGAAGCTCTGCTGATTTGGGGAATTTTCCCCCTGGCCTCTTCCCACTGAAGCACAGACTGGAATCTGGCTGAAATATCTTAAACTCTGGTAACCTCCCAACCATGAAATAGCCCAGTTAAAGAAACCTGCCCCGGGGGCCTGGGTAGCTCAGTCGCTTAAGCACCAGACACAAGTAGGCAGAGAGGAAGGCAGAGAGAGACTGGGGTGGGTGGGGGAAGCATGCTCCCTGCTGAGCGGAGAGCCCAATGCAGGGCTCTATCCCAGGACCCTGAGATCATGACCTGAGTCAAAGGCAGAGGCTTAACCCACTGAGTCGCCCGGGTGCTCCTTTAATCATACATTTTATTTGTATGTTCACACTTGTGAGTGAAGAAACTTGTTTTCAATGACTTATTATTGAAAAACCTGAGACTGCTACAATCACATTTTATCTCCACTTATTTATAAAGCTGTAGGTGGCATCTGGAGCCTAATCCCTTTGGCTATTAAGAAACTGAAGCTGAGGGTGCCTGGGTGGCTCAGTGGGTTAAAGCCTCTGCTTTCGGCTCGGGTCATGATCCTGGGGTCCTGGGATCGAGCCCCACATCGGGCTCTCTGCTCATCAGGGAGCCTGCTTCTCCCCTTCTCTCTCTCTGCCTGCCTCTCTGGCTACTTGTGATCTTTCTCTATCAAATGAATAAATAAAATCTTTTTTTTTTTAAAGAAAACTAAAGCTGAAGAAGCCTGTGCTCTTCTCATTTTCTAAACTACCTCTCTCCTCACTTAAAAACCGACTTATCGGGGCACCTGGGTGGCTCAGGTCATGATCCCAGGGTCCTGGGATCGAGCCCCGAATCGGGCTCTCTGCTCAGCTGGGGGCCTGCTTCTCCTCTCTCTCTCTGCCTGCCTCTCTGCCTACTTGTGATCTCTGTCTGTCAAATAAATAAATAAAAATCTTTATAAAATAAAGAAAAAAACTGACTTATCTGGTTCTAAGAAACTGAGTTAGACCACAATATCAGGAGAGGAGCATCCACGCTCAATCTCTAATTGACCACACGTAAGAAAAAATTTATGTCAATATATACTCTCTCTCTCACACACATACTCACACTTGTCAGCACATAAGCATACACATACACATTCATGCACACAAATAAATACACAAGGTAAAATAATTACATATTTGATCATTTCATCTTATTAGCACTTAATTTTTTAAGACTAATTATTTATTCGACAGAGAGAGCAAGAGAGCACAAGCAGGGGGAGCAGTAGAAGGAGAGGGAGAAGCAGGCTCCCTGCCAAGCAGAGAACCTGATGCGGGACTCATCAGAGGACCCTGAGATCATGACCTGAGCCAAAGGCAAATGTTTAACCATCTGAGCCACCTAGGCATCCCTTATTAGCACTTTAGATTCTTCTTAGCTTTATAAGGCATCCTAAGGATAACTCAGTATATATTTTAAGTAATACACTATTTGACCTCAAGATACTTTTTTATTTTAGAGATCATGTTCTAAATCACCTAACCCCCTTGGAAATAATTCAAGTTCTGTACCCATTATCTCTCCCTACATATACTCATTATACATTCTAATTCTGAATTCCATGGCAATATTCAGTGGCCAAGCTGTGGGCACAGCAACACAGTACACACACAGCACACACAACCAAGAGGGGACCAAGAGGTAGAGGGTGATGGCATTGGGACAAACCTACCTTAGTCCCCTACTGGGACTAATGCTACTCTACCATTCCTCCCAATCCAAAATACAAATAAAGATTTCTCTTTACACATGTACTTGCTACTTACAAATAATTGATGTTGAAGACATAGACATGTCAATTAACTACTACTCACAGACAGTGTTTGACAGACCTTAAGGAAATTACCAGGCAACTAAATTTTGCCTCTAATAAATTTTGACTGTGGCTGTCCTTTTTAAGCAGTTCGCAGGCTTTGCATATTTGGAAGTAACAATCCTGTGTTAAAGGGACTAATAAATAAAATGAAATATTCCAAAAGTACCTTGGGAAAAGAGTATGCTTTTGGGAATCCTCCTGGGAAAACAGATAAATTACTCTTTAAAAAACAATCCACTTCTCCAGAGACTTACAGTGGCGAAAAAATTCATCGTCCTGCTTTTCCAGAAAGCTAACATACCACCCAGAACATTCTAAAAATTGAATCTTGAAAAAAAGCAAATGAACACTGGAGGCAACGTTAAATTTTAAGAAAAATTCTAAGACAACAGACTCTCAAGACAGAGGCCAAAGTAAATGAGGAAGGGTTAGAAAGACTACAAAGGAATGTTACTCTCAGCAAACACCACGTAATAATAAGAGCAAAATCTAAGCAAATTAGGTCATACCATTCCATAATAGAAGAAAGAGAACGAACAACTACTTTGTGCATATTGGAATTTTAAATTTCTTCTTTGCTTCAATTTGCAACCCCCCCCCCCAAAATAACCAAGAACGGAGTCTCTTAAGTTAAAAGAATTATGTAAAAAGAATGCTAGTAAACACTTTTAATTAACATGCCAGATAATAATAGGAGTGATTTTTAGTCTTTTTACTTAAACTGGGCTTCCTATAGACAGCAAAGAGTTGGCTCTTCTTTAACTGATCTGACGATCTCTTTGTGTTTAGATCATTTACATTTAATGTAAATATTGATATGGGTGGAGTAAAATCTGCCATCTTGTCAGTTGTTTCCTATTTGTCTCACCCATTTTTTGTTCCTTTTTTCCTCTTTATCATCCTGATTCTGGATTGAATATTTTTTAGAATTCCATTCTATTTCTACCGTTGTCTTATTATTTACACATCTTTTTAAAATGTTTGTAGTGGTTTCTCTGTGTTTACTGTTTACATCTTTAATTACAGTGTACTTTCAAATTCTGTTATACTGCTTCACATGTAGTGTAAGAATCTTCTAACACTGTATTCCTAATTCCTTCCTCCCAACCTTTGTACTCCTGTTGTCATACATTACTTTTATATACACTATAAACCCAAAATACATTGCTGAAATTCTTATTTTCAGCAACGTATTTTAATTTAAGAGTAATTTAAAATAAAAGAAAAAAGCTTTTTATATTTATCTTCCCTTTAATCGCTTTGGGAGATCTTCATCTCTTTGTGTATATCCAAGTTTCTGCCTGGTATTATGTTCCTCATACCTGAAAAATTTCTCTCAACATTTCTTGTAATGGAGGTCTGCAAGTAACTCATTTCTCAAAGTTTGTCTGAAAATGTCTCCTTTCTCCTTTACTTTTGAAAGAAATTTTTGCTGGGGATAATTTTCTGAGTTGAGGGAGATTTTTCACCAGTACTTGACAGAAGTTGCTTTACTGTCTTCTGGATTTTGTAGTTTCAGATAACACATCTGCCTTAACCCTTACCTTTGTTCTTCTGCATGTATTCTATTTTCTCTAACTTCCTTCAAATTTTCTCTCTTTGGTTTTTAGCAGTTTGAATATGATGTGTTTAAAAGTGTGTGTGTGTATACACACCTGGTTAGGGGACCTCTGATCTTCTTGGATCTATGGTTTGAGATCTTTTATTTTTATTTTTTTGAAAATTCCTGGCTAGTCATTTATCTCTTCAAGTATTTCTTCGGCCCCATTCTCTCTCACTTCTACTTCTGGGATTCTAATTACATGCAGTTTTGTGTGGTAAACAGAATAATGCCCAACCAACCAAAGATGCCTATATCCTAATCCCTGCCACCTATGAATACATTAGGTTACATGATAAAGAGTAATTAAGGTTCCTCTTCAGTCGACCTTAAAACAGGGAGATTATCCTGGATTATCATGGTTTTTAAAAATTCTATATCTGATGATTTCAATACCTGGATCATACTTGAGTTAAGATCTTTGATTCTTTGTCTCTTGAAGTGGGTTATTTTTCTTGCTTTTTATGTCTCATGATTTTAGGTTGAAAGCTACATATCACCTTTAGGATAGTAGATACTGGTAAATAATATCTACAGGACATTTGGATAGACATGCATATACTCACACTTACACACAATGATACCAAAACACTATTTAGGAGAGATTCCAGATATCAGGCCATGGGTCAGCAACCTCATTTAGTAGTCCTGTAAATAAACACAGGATTTACATACCCGAAAACCAGTAAACAACATTTTTAGACAAATTTTATTATTACAATTATTATTATTGTTATTTTAGAGGAAGAGAGAGAGAAGAGGGGCAGAAAGAATCTTAAGAAGGCTCCATACCCAGCATGGAGCCCAAAGCGGGGTTCAATCTCACCACCCTGAGAGCATGACCTGAGCCAAAATCAAGAGGCAGCTGCTTAACTTACTGAGCCAGCCAGGTGCCCCAAGACATAACATGTTTGATCATCTTTTAAAGTGAGAGAATAGGAAAAGAAGATAAGGAAAGAAAGGAAGATGGGTACTGAGAAAATAAATATTTTGTGTGGAGTAGACACCTTCCATTACTAAACCATGCCACAAACCTACAGTTCCTAAATCTTCATAATCATTGGGATCACCTGGCAAGCTTTTAATATACAGATTCCCAGGACTCAGACCAACCGACTAAGAACAGTGGAAGACCTGGGCACCTTAATTTTATGTGCTCAGCAGGAAGTTCAGATAACAGCCAGGGAGCACTCCTACAGCCACTCACTGTCAGCCTTCACCATACCGAGCATCTCAATGTACTCATTGTTTGTTTGTTTTTTTTCCAAATATAAAGAGAGCCCTCCCCCAGTACTGAAAGCAAAAACATGCCAAGTCACACTGAGCTCTAATTATAATCTCTATGGAGACCTAAGGAACTCCTTCTCTGGTCAGTGATCAGTGCTAGTCTGCTGCTCAGCTTCTCAACATGGCCTCTTCCTACCAGAGGAGACATACAAGAAAGGAAGACGTCTCTGACCAATTTTTATTATCCATGCTCATCAACTCGTGGCATCGTTCCCAGCTGCTCACCACCATTGGCAAAACAGAAAGGATAGACAGATTTTAATTAACTGCAATCCATTTATTTCCAGTTTTTAAAAATGAGCTCATTCATGCCATAGCCATAAAGTACACTGGGAGTATATATTTTGTTTTATGAAGAAGAGGAAAAAAACAGAAAAACAGAGTGTCTTACTGAAAGCTAAGCTGTACAGGAAAGAAGGCAGGATGAAACAAAAGAGAATGAAACCCAAGAGTCTTGCTTTCCGGATTACAGTTCTGATTATTGTGTAATATAATTTATACCCTGGCCATTAGGACTGCTCTAATTACTTGGGAGGTCTAGAACTTCAGGGCACCATTTTTGTTTGGGGTTGTTTTTCTGTGTTTCCCAAGTGAAACACTTTATTGTTTCTTGTAATTATTAAGGCAACCCATAATTTTGAAAATTCAGAAAATGAATAAAGAGAGAAAGAATAAAGAATAAACAAGACAGTAAAAATAAATAATAAAGGAAAAAGTAAAAATTACCCACCTAGTGGTAACCCTCTGTAAGCTTAAACTACTTAACCTTCCAAACTTTTTTTAAGATTTTTTATTTATTTGAGAGATCGAGAGCAAACACACAAGGGGGGAGGGGCAGAGGGAGAGGGAGAAGCAGACTCCCCTGCTGAGCAGGGAGCCTGATCTGGGGCTTGATACCAGGACCCCAGGATCATGACCTGAGCCAAAGGCTGATGCTTAACCACCTGAGCCACCCAGGCACCCTATCAAAATTTTGTTATATATACAGACTTTTGTTTATGCCAGTGGGACCAACCTATGCACACTGTTTTTCGGTTTTTAAGATTTTACTTATTTATTTGAGAGAGAGCATGCCAGAAAGAGTATGAGCGGCTGGGGGTGGGGGGAAGGAGAGGGAGACAAGCAGATTCTCTGCTGAGCACTGACAGACGCAAGGCACAGGGCTCCATCCCAGGACCTGGAGATCATAACCTGAGCCAAAGGCAGACACTTAACGCGCTGAGCCACCTGGGCGCCTCTGCTCACTGTTTTTTTGTTTGTTTGTTTGTTTAAGATTTTATTTATTTATTTGACAGAGAGAGAGAGATCACAAGTAAGCAGAGAGGCAGGCGGCAGGGGGGGGGAAGCAGGCTCCCCACTGAACAGAGAGCCCGACGTGGGGCTCGATCCCAGGACCCTGAGATCATGACCTGAGTCGAAGGCAGTGGCTTAACCCACTGAGCCACCCAGGCGCCCCTGCTCACTGGTTTTTAACTAGATCTTGTCACTATATCAACTATCTTTCTAGGACAATAAATAAAAATAAATCTATTATCATTTACCAGCTACATAAACCCAACAGTGTTTTCACAATTATATCCAAATTTATTTCATTCTTTGCATACTGGTGAGCTTTTTAAAAGCTGTTTCCGGTATATCTATCTCTTAAATATAATGCCGAGATCAACACCCTTATATGTATAAATCTTTGGCAACTAAACTGATTATTTACTGAGGACAAATTCCTAGAAGCAGAATTTCTCAGTCAAAATACTTACACATTTTTATAAACATAGCTAAATGACCCCCCACAAAAGGCATAGGAGAGAGCTGATTTCCAAATATGCTTGCTAAAGATTCTACAATCTCACTAAAATGTTTGGAATTTGGTATGTTTCTTCAATCCTAGGATTTATGTTTTCCTTATTTCTAGAAAATTTTCAACCACTGCCTTCCTGAATTTTGCCCTACCCTCTTTCCCTTTATTCTCTGCTTCTGGAACCCATATTGGACTTTTATTAGGCCTCATTCTATTGGTTATATCTCTTAACCTTTCATTCGTATTTTCCATCAATTCATCCTCTCCTGACAGCTGGGTGGTATTTCTCAGGTCTACCTTCCATTTTATCAATTCTCAATTCATCTGAAAATAATCAAATCAAATTATACTTTTCTAAGTAGCTTCTTGAGTATTAAGCCTTTTGAAATCTGATTTTGGATCTATAACCAGTAGAACTGCCTACTCTTGATTCCCAGTGTCCAGTTATTTTACCATGGGCTTCTGTTCCTTCTTTAATATGTAATCATATTTTAATAAGATTTTCTTTATTTACCTGACAGAGAGAGAGATCACAAGTAGGCAGAAAGGCAGGCAGAGAGAGAAGGGGAAGCAGGCTCCCTGCCAAGCAGAGAGCCCAACACGGGGCTCAATCCCAGGACCCTGAGATCATGACCTGAGCCGAAGGCAGACGCCCAACCCACTGAGCCACACATGCACCCCTGTAATCATATTTTTAAATGCTTATAGTTTTTAAGATTACTCTGCTGTGTCTAGTACTTGGTGGCTCAATTCCCAGACTCTGGGATCGTGACCTGAGCCAAAAGCAGATGTTCAACCAATTGAGCCACCCAGGTGCCCCTCATATGACTTTTAATGTTTACCTATAAGCACATCATTTGTGGGAGTTATTTTTCCCTGGGAAGCTATATTCCCTGGTTAGAAGTATTCTAAGGATGCCTGGAATCAAGGCCCGCATCAGGCTCCTTGCTCACCAGCGAGCCTGTTTCTCCCCCTGCCTGCCGTTCCCCCTGTTTGTGCTCTCCTTCTCCCTCTCTCTGATAAATAAATAAATAAAATCTTTAACAACAACAAAAGTTATTCCAAGTGGCTAGCCAAGCACACATTTAGTACTTTGTTGCACTTCATATGCAAATAAAAGACAGTATCGTTTGAAGGTCCATTCTGAGAAAGGTTAAGTATATGTGGGGAAATTTTTATCCTAGGGAGAGGCAGGATATTTGAATGACTAAGAGCACAAGAGCACAGGACCCTGAAACCTTACTTCTGGATTCAAGCCCCACCTCTACTGTTTAGGAACTGTGTGTTACTGGATAAATTAAACTGATTGTGCCTCAGCTTCATGTGCGAAGTGAGCACACTAACAATGCCTACATCCCCGGGGCAACTTGAGGATTAAATGAAACAATACAAGTAATAAACGAACAGTGCTGAGAACAGCTCATAGCCCATAATATGTGCTAGGTAAGTGTTCTATATTCTATGTTCTAATGTTCTATGTTACAGTTATCATGAGCTGCACAAAGGAGAGGTCTGACAAACAGAGAAAGAGAGAGAGCCTGGCCCAGAGAAAAATAAAGCTGGGGTCCTGTATAAAGATGGAAGAGGGCAGTTCACCAGAGGGACTTGGAAGTAATCAGGACTGAGAAACAAAGCCAGACTGCCAGGCATTCGAGTTCCAAAAGGAAGGATGGAGTATGCCAAGGAAGAATCACCTAGTTTAACTCATGGAGGTCTCCTGGGCAGCGCTTCTCCGGCAGAATCACAGCAGGCTGTCTCGCGGGGTCAGGCCTGGTTCTATCGCCTCCAGGCAGCTGTAGCAAACTCCGCACTGTCGCCTCAGGCCTGCAGGACACACAGCTTGTCTCCACTCTCCACACTCCTTGCCATCATCTGGAGTCAGCCATATCATTAAAGCCTTGTTGCCCTGGTGGGGGTTGGAGGGCGAGATGGGCAGGAGCTGCCCCAAGATCTGCCACTCTGTGGAATGTCCAGCCTCTACTTGTGCTGCACATGAGAGGTCTCAGATCAAGGATGTGTCTTCTCCAGACGGAGTCCTGCTCCTAGAATCCATCAAAGCCATAAAAGAACATTCCAAACACCCCATAGAAATCTTGCAGCAGCACACAAACATGACAGATCTTTCCTTATAAAAAAGATTTGATTCTTTTATTTGAGAGAGAGAGAGAGCACAAAGGGAGAGAGAGAAGCAGACTCCTCTTGAGCAGAGAGCCTGATGCAGGACTGGATCCCAGACCCTGGGGTCATGATCTGAGTTGAAGGCAGATGCTTAACTGACTAAGCCACCCAGGCGCCCCCCCACCATGATATATCTTAATAGAGCGCCAAAGTGAATTAAAAACCACAAAGGGTCAAGAAAATTAAAAAAGGAATCAATGATCTTGGCATGGTTTCGTTAAGAAAAATAAAAAATCTCAAAACTAATGGTCACTGCCTGATAATGCTTTAAATCCAATTATCTAAACAGCTTGAACTCAGCAAGACATTATTCAGGGCACAGGCTTTGGAGTCAGAAGACCTTTACCAACTCTGTAATCTCTGCCAAGTTATTTAACTTTATTAAACCCCAGTTTCCTCATTTTTATAAACAGGGGTAGAAATAGTAGTAATACTTACATGGTTGTTATGAAAGCAAAATCCATAAAATGACTTTAAGACAATGTCGGTAAGCACTCAAATATTAGCCAACATTTTATTATGAGCTGGGAGCTATATGAAACTGCAAAGATACTAAAGATCAAAAGTGGAATCTCAGACATTTTAGAATGAATTTTGTTTCAAAACCCACAAAAGAAAAAAAAAACATGAATTTGTGCAAACAGTAATTTATAGCAAGAAAAAAAAACATAGAAAATTCTGAAGACTCCCCCAAAAAACTAGTAGAAGTAGTAATGAATTCAGAAAAGTGGCAGGATACAAAATTAATACTCAGAATCAGTAGCATTTCTATATACTAATAGCGGAAGAGCAAAAAGATAAATTTTTAAAACACCCATTTACAACTGTACCCAAAAAGAACAGGAAACCCAGAAATAAATTTAACCAAAGAGGTGAAAGACCTGTGCTCTATAAAAACTGTAAAACACTGATGAAAGAAAATGAAGATGACACAAACAGAAAGACATTACATGCTCGTGAACTAGAAGAACAAATACTGTTAAAATGTCCACATAACCCAAAACAATTTACACATTCAATGCAATCCCTATCAAAATACCAATAGCATTTTGAACAGAACTAGAAAAAATAATCCTAAAATTTCTATGAAATTTTATGGTTCTATGGAACCACTAAACACCCACAGAACCAAAGCAATCCTGAGAAAGGAGGACAAAGCTGCAGGTATCAAAACCCCAGATTTCCAGATGTACTACAAAGCTGCAATAATCTAAACAGCATAGTGTGGGCACAAAAACAGACACAGACATCAACAGACCAGAATAGACAGCCCAGAAATAAACCCATTGCTTATATGGTCAATTAATCTATAACAAAGGAGGCAAGACTATACAATGGGAAAACACAGTCTTTTCAATAAATGGTGCTGGGAAAACTGGACAGCTACATGCGAAAGAATGGGAGTGGACCACTTACTAACAC
This sequence comes from Martes martes, assembly GCF_963455335.1. Lineage (NCBI taxonomy): Eukaryota > Metazoa > Chordata > Mammalia > Carnivora > Mustelidae > Martes > Martes martes. The sequence continues at coordinate 59,101,343 of NC_137894.1, forward strand.
CATACCCAAAACTAAGCTCAAAACGGATTAAAGACCTAAATGGGAGACCTGAAAACATAAAGTCCTAGAAGAAAATATAGGCAGTAATATCTCTGACACTGACTGCAGAACTTTTCTAGATATGTCTCCACTGGCAAGAAAAACAAAATAAAAAATAAAGTATTAAGACTACACCAAAATAAAAAGCTTTTGCACAGCAAAGGAAACCATTAACAAAATAAAAGACAACCTAGTGAATGGGAGAAGACATCTTCAAATAATATATCTGATAAGGGGTTCAGATTCAAAATATATAAAGAACTTATAAAACTCAACACCAAAAAAAACCATAAAAAATCCAACTATAAAATCCACCATCCAAATGGCCAAGAGACACATGAAAAGATGCTCAACATCACTCACATCAGGGAAATGCAAATCAAAACCATATGAGATACTACCTTGTATCAGTTAGAATGGCTAAAATAAGAAAGACAAATAACATGTGTTATTTGTCAACACATGACAAGGATGTGGAGAAAAAGAAACCCTCATACACTGTTCGTGGGAATTGTAACTTGGTACAGCCACCGTAGAAAAAGGTGTGAAGGTTCCTCAATAAATTAAAAATAGGGTTGCCTGGGTGGCTCAGTTGGTTAAGCAACTGCTGTTGGCTCGGGTCGTGATTCTAGAATCCCAGGATCCAGTTGCGCATCCAGCTCCCCACTCTGCAGGGAGTCTACTTCCCCCTCTGACCCTTCCCTCCCCATGCTCTCTCATTCTCTCTCTCTCAAACAAATAAATAAATAAAGCCTTTAAAAATTAATTAAAAATAGAATTACCATATGATCCAATAATTCCACTACTGCATATTTACCCAAAGAAAATGAAAACATTACTTTAAAAAAATATATGCATCCCTATGTTTACTGCAGCATTATTTACAATAGCCAAGATACGGAAACAACCTAAGTGTCCATCAATAGATGAATGAATAAGGAAAATATGGTGTACACACACACACACACACACACACACACACACACACACAGGAATACTACATACTCATAAAAAAGATAAGATCAGGGCGCCTGGGTGGATCAGTGGGTTAAAGCCTATGCCTTCAGCTCAGGTCATGATCCCAGCGTCCTGGGATCGAGCCCCGCATCGGGCTCTCTGCTCCACGCGGAGCCTGCTTCCTCCTCTCTCTTTGCCTGCCTCTCTGCCTACTTGTGACCTCTGTCTGTCAAATAAATAAAATCTTAAAAAAAAAAAAAAAGATAAGATCATGCCATTTGTAGTAACATGGATGGACCAAGAGGATACTAAGCTAATTGAAATAATTCAGCCTGAGAAAGACAAATACCGTATGGTTCTACTCATGTGGAATCTTAAAAAAAATAAAAAATGAACAAACAAAAATGGGAATCAGACCTATAAATAGAACAAACTGATGGTTGTCAGAGGGGAGGAGGGTGGAAGGTTGGGCATGGGTAAAGGGGAGAGGGAACTGAACAGGCTTCGTTTTGGAATGAATGAGTCACGGGAATAAAAGGCACAGCGTAAGGAATGCAGTCAATGATATTGTACTACCACTGTATGACGACACATGGTAGCAACAATTGCTGTGAACACAGCATAATGCATAAACTTGTCAAACCACTAAGTTGTACACCTGAAGCTAATTAACACCATCAACTATACTCAAATAAAAAATAAAATAAAATATACACATCCTCTTTGACATAGTTATCTCATGTGCAAATTCATCCTAACAAATTCATTGAATAGAAGAAAAGTTATATTCAAAAAGATGCTAATTACAAGTTTTTATAATGGCAAAGAACTGGAAACCTAAGTGTTCACTAAGATAATAGCTATGTAAATTTATGATAAAACTTGATAAAATATTGTAGGCATTAAAATAATGAGTACTAAAAAGCTATGTATGGGTGCCTGAGTGGCTCAGTTGGTTAAGTGTCTGCCTTCACTCAGGTCATAACCTCAGGGTCCTGGGATAGAGTCCTGAGTTGGGCTCCCTGCTCAGTGGGGAGTCTGCTTGAGATTCTCTTTCCTCTCCCCCTGCTCCTGTTCTCTCTCTCTCTCTATCTCAAATAAATAAAATCTTAAAGAAGAGCAGAGGTACAAAAGTAACTTGACTCATTTTACCAAAAGCATTCAAGTGTTTCTATTAAGAAAAAATCCAAACTTCCCAACATCATATATTAGCCTTTAAGACCTTTAAGATACAACCTCTGGTGGCCGGACACTTACTACCCAAAGTTGTAGCATTGTGACAGAATGGAATGAGCCTGGAAATCTAAGGTCAAATCCGTGTTTTTCTCTGAACCCTGCAATCTGCTGCCCAAGCAAAACCCTTAGGTTTGAGAATTCCGTATCCTATGAAAGACTGAGAGAGAGCAAGGGAGAGGGAGGGAAAGCCCAGAGGGGAATAAAGACTCCTCAGTGGAGAGAAGGCAAACTGTGTTCAGAACAAGACACTGTTAAGCACTGTGGACCTGGAAGTAGGAGACAAAAGTTCACACTTCCACAGGAAAGTTTAAAAGAATAAAAGATTCTATTTTATTCTGATTTAAAAGGAAAAAAAATTTTCTTTAATCTACATGAGTAAATTTCCCAGCTACCAAGAGAGGCAGCAGTGGCTGGTAATAATTATTATTATTATTTTTTTTTTTGCCATCAGTATCAGAATTATGGCCAACAAGAACGTCAGAGAGAAACCAGCTTATACCAGAGCACTGAGTCTGGTGATTTTCAATACAATTTGCTCTTCCTCCCCAACTAAAAATCTGAGCCTCTCCCTCACTAATGAAGAGTCAATTTGCTATAACTTATGATTAAACCATCAAATATCTGCCCAACTCTATTTAAGCTGATCTCTATTAGCATGAAAAAATTGTTACTTTAGTTACAATTAATTTGATTCCAGAGGTTTTCTGAAATGATAAGGGAGGCTCAAATTAAGCAGGAATTGAATTAGCAGGAAGAAGCTATGCAGTAAGTTTATTAAAATTCATGGTGAATTTTAAATAATCACTTTGAATGAAAAGCATCTCATGAAATATATATCCCCAATCTAATCTTGAATGATTTCTCCTTGGAACACTTGTCCACAATGAATAATTCAGATAAAATATTAACAAGATTCACTTTAGTAATACATAGGAATAGATAAAAAGACTTCAGGGATGGCCTCTTCCAGTCAGCTCCTGGGAAGTCGCATAAAGGATTTTAGGTGAGTCTACAGCAAATGCACAAAGGTTTTAGCAACCGTGGTACCCAAAATGGTAAGGCAAACCATAGTGCACAATCAAGACAAGATGATCCTAGGGACTCTCTTCTTGTTGGAGAGTCACAAAGCTCCTGAAATAAGCTCTGTCCTTCACATCTCTTAACACACAGTAAGATACACACAGAAGTACAAAAAAAGAAGAAACATACAGAATCTGAAGTTGATAACTCTCCTTTTTTTTTTTAACTACTCAAACTCTTTCCATATAAATCAACTAGAAAATGTTCATAGCCTCACAAAATACCTTGCTCTCTGATCTTTCATATTATGTGTATTAACCTCCCTAAAAAGCCATGCCAAGGGTCTGTCATTGGTCCCATTTAACTGTGACAATGGAATACAACCCTTTAAGAAGCCCAAGCTCCTTTTCCTCCTCCACAGGTATATGGAGAAAGCTTCCAGAGAAGAGGACAAAACAAATTACCTAATATCATCAAGCATCTGCATCCAAACAAGCCATTCTTGATTGGGTGGGAGGAGAAGTAGTTCACTGCCCTGAGTAGCTACTACACAGGCTACCTCACTAAGAAATCCTTGCCTCTATTGGGTTGTGTCTGTAATCTAGGAAGGCAGGGTCCACATCTTCTGTACCACTCATATTGCATTCAGTCTAGAGGGGTTATGCCTCCCCTAAAATACTGGAAGATTATGAAGCCCGAAAAGAAAGAACCTTATCTGAAAATTCCGTTGACCCTCTTCAGTACCAATCACACTTTCTTACCTAGGAGTTGCTTCATTAATAGTTAATATAAATGAATAAATAAAAGCTTGAAGTTTGTTATTACTTTATCAGAATCACCGGAATCTTGCTTCCTGTGTACCAAATTTTGTAGGTACACCTATTGAAGGCAGCTGCCTCTGATCAACAAGCTGAATGTTTACTATGTCCCCACTGCCAATACACAGCATCAGAGAGGCTTGGGAGAGATGCGTCTGACAATGATACAGCATGCCATACTATAATTAGTCTAGTGAATGTACACAGAATACTCATCACTCTATTCTCCCTCTGTTCCAGTAACTATAATTAAGCAGTCTGAAAGAGAAAATTATGTTGGAAATATTTCCAAAGAACACAAGGGCAAGATAATTAGAGGGCTAAGAAAGGAAAGTGAGCCTGACTCTGCTTCAGTCCATGGGGACCCAGCATGTCTGATGTGAGATGGAGGAATATGATTTCGGAAATGGGGAGTCTCTTACTCCTTATGATCTGACACAATCTGACAATGACATTGATCGAAAGTTGAAAATTCCTCTCCTTTCTCTGTAGCTGAATATGGGGAGGAGAGAGACTGGAAGATGAAGAGCAAAGAATGGTATTTTAATTCTAACAGATCTGGGGCCACAATCCCACTACTGTAGAGGTTAAATGTGCTCTACAGTAGACTTGCCCTATTCCCTTCACCACTTTCTCCCATCTCTGCGAAAGAGAAGGTCAACAACAGAGGGCTGTTTGTAGAGTGAGGAGCTGGGACTAGGAGAGCCAGGGCAGCAGATGGGACAAAAGCTGGAGGCGGCCAGATCCAGGACAAGGTCAAAAACAGATAGCCAAGGCCAGGAAGGCTCTATGAGGAAGTGATAGATCTTAAAGTCACAGCAACACTGAGAACAGATCACAAGAGGCATTGAAAAGATGAGTAACTACACAAAGCCATCAGGCCAACTGACAACACAAGCAAATGGAATACATGTTCAGACAAAATGCTAGAAACGAAGAGGTCCATAGGAAGGAGGGAAGGAGTAAGTAAGACAAAATTAGACTGGCACATGGGTAACAAGAAAGGAGTTTGATAACTGAAACCACCTCAATCTAGACCCTGAACTTTGATACGGTTCCTTGCAAGGCAAGACAGAAACCAGCAGGAGGCATTTAAGAGACTTGCAGGTGTAACATGATTTTGGAAGTACTTGTAATGAAGTGTACATGGCAGGGGCAAAAATAATACCTTTCAGGGGTGCCTGGGTGGCTCAGGCATTAAGTGTCTGCCTTTGGCTCAGGTCATGGACCCAGGGTCCTGGGATCAAGCCCTGCATCAGGCTCCCTGCTCAGCGGGAAGCCTACCTGTCTCTCTCCCACTCCCCCTGCTTGTGTTCCTTCTTTAACTGTCTTTCTCTCTCTCTCTATCAATTAAATAAATAAAATCTTTAAAATATCATAATAATAACACCTTCCAGAAAGCAAGTCCTAACACTTCTCTTTTTCTCCTTTCCTCTTCCATTTCCCTCAAGTAGTAAGTGAGGATGGAGAAAGAGGAGGAGAAGAAAGCAAAACTCGAGAGTAAAGTAATAGGGGAATGATTTTCAATTCCATTTATCTCTCATGCCGAGCCCTATTTTATATGTGCATTTCCCAGTGACTAAGGCAACCCAGGCCTTCTGTGCCTGAATCTTCATTAGCCACATTGCTGAAAACTGGATGAAAGGTTTCTTTGCTTTGTATCATGTTCTACAAATCCAAGAGTCATAATTATGGTGACCACACTGACACAGATAAACAAAGAAGAATTCTCCTAACATTTGAATATTTCATAAATAATCAGCTTCCAATTCCTGCATTTTCCCTTTAATACCAATTGCTTTAAATAACGCTGAGTTATTTATGATGTAATTTTCCTGCTGGTTCAAAATAAAATCAGCATGAAATGCTATTAGCTTGTTAAAGCACTAAGATCAATGAGTTGTGACCTCTTATTTTCCCATTATAAAACAAAAGGCATGGGGAAGATTTTTCTGTTCTGTGAAATATTGATTTTCCATTCTGTGGGTTTGTAAATTACTGGCTTTCACAGTGCAATCAATGTCACTGATTCAATGTGGATGAAATAAATAAGATAAAATACAAAATCTGTTCACTTTCATTAAGCCCCAGTTTCCATTAGTCTTGCCCCTGACATTATTTTTATCCAGGTTCAAGCATGCAAATACCATGGATAAAGGCAGAACACTGGCCAATAAGTATTGGCCAACAAATTTTAGTATTACCCCAAATATGGAAATAAAGATAAGCATCTACACAATGATCAAGGAAACAGTGACATATTATACTTTGGAACTGTCATTTTCTTCTTCCTAACAGACAGAAACAGAGACTTAGACAAAATGAGGAGACAGAAAAGTATGTCCCAAATGAAAAAACAGGACAAAATCAGAGAGGAGAGAAATAAGATGGAGGTAAGCCATATGCTTGATAAAAAAAATTTATAGTAATGTTCATAAAGATACTCACGGGACTTGAGAAAAGAGTGGAGGATGTTTCAACAAAGAGATAGAAAATATAAAAGAGAACTGGTCAGAGATAAAGAACTCAACAATTAAAATAAAAAATACCCTAGAGGGAATCAACAGCAGATTAGAGGATACAGAAGAATGGATTAGCAATCTGAAAGACAGGATAATGGAAGCAACAAAGCTGAGCATCAAAAAGAAAAAAGAATAATAAAAAATGAAAACAGGTTAAGGAAACTCACTGACATCATCAAGTATATTAGCATTTGCACTAAGGGGATCCAAGAAGGAGAAGAAAGAAGAGAACAGAAAATTTATCCAAGAGCCATTCCTCAAGACCCCAGCTCGGCAGCTTTTTCTGCCCATGGGTCCTGTCACCATACTTTAATAAAACACCATTTTACACACACACACACACACACACAAATTATTTGAAGAAATAATAACTGAAAAATTACCTAATATGAGGAAACACATCCAGATCCAAAAGGCACAGAGAGTCCCCAACAAAATTACCTGAGTAGGTCCACACCAAGACTCATAATTAAAATGGCAAAAAGCAATGATAAAGAGAGAATTTTAAAAGCCCTGAGAGAAAAGAAAACTGTAGCACACAAGAGAAACCCCATAAAACTATCAGCTGATTTTTCAGCAGAAACTCTGTGGGTCAGAAACGAGTGGTATGATATAGTCAAAGTACTGAAAGGAAAGAAACTGCAACCAAGAATACTCTACCCAGCAAGGCTATCATTCAGAACAGAAGGAGAGACAGAGTTCACCCGACCAAAGTTAAAGGAGTTAATCACCACTAAAACAGCCTCACAACAAATGTTAAAGTAATTCTTTGAGTGGAAAAAAAAAGGCCGTAACTGAAAGAAAATTATGCAAGGAAAAAATTTCCCAGGTAAATGTAAACATGTGATAAAGGTAGTAGTTTAAAAAACATAAAAAAAAAAAACATAAAATGTAAAAAAAAAAGTAGTAAAAAAAAAATGGAAATTAAAGCACAGAAGCAGTGAAATAATTGTATCTATAAAAGTCAGTCAAGTTATTCACAAAAAGAAAAAAGTGTAAAATATGACATCGTATACATAAAACATGGCAGGAAGAGTAAAAATTTAGTGCTGTTAGAATGTGTCCAAACGGGGTGTCTGGGTGGCTCAGTGGGTTAAGCCTCTGCTTTCAGCTCAGGTCATGATCTCCAGGTCCTGGGATCGAGCCCCGCATCGGGCTCTCTGCTCAGGGAGCCTGCTTCCCCTTCTCTCTCTGCCTGCCTCTCTGCCTACTTGTGATCTCTCTCTCACTCTGCCAAATAAATAAATAAAATCTTAAAAAATAAAAAAGTCTCAGGACTGCACTGTTTAAAAAAAAAATGTGTCCAAACTTAAGCAACCATCAACTAAACATAAATTGCTATACACATAAGATATTATGTATGACCTTAAGGACAACCACAAATCAAAAGCCTGTAACACATACATATCTAAAAAAAGAGAAAGGAATCCAATTATAACAATAAGAAAGCCATCCAACCATAAGAGAAGAGAACACAAGAAGAAAAAAAGGTACAGAAAAGAACTACAAAACAACCATAAAGCAAATAACAAAATGGCAATAAGTATGGACCTATCAATAATTACTTTAAATGTAAATAAACTCAATGTTCCAATCAAAAGACACAGGGCGACTAAATGGGTAAAAAAGCATGACCTATCTATATGCTGCCTAAAAGAGACTCACTTCAGACCCAAAGAGACATGCAGATTGAAAAGTGGATGGCTGGAAAACATTTACCATGCAAATTAAAGCAAAAAGAAAGTTGGGGGTACCAATACTTCTATCAAACAAAATACACTTTAAAACAAAGACTGTACCAAAGACAGAGAAGGACACTACATAATGATGAAGCGAAAAATTCAACAAGAGAATGTAACAACTGTAAATGTATGTGCATCCAACATAGGAGCACATAAACCAACTATGAACAGAAATAAACAAACTGGCAGTAACAGAATAATAGTAAGGGACTTTGGGGCACCTGGGTGGCTCAGTCAGCTGAGCATCTCCCTTCAGCTCAGGTCATGATCCTGGAGTCCAGGGATCAGCCCAGCGTAGGGCTCCCTGCTCAGTAAGGAGACTGCTTCTCCCCCGCTTTCTGCTCCTCCCCAACTTGTGCTCTCTAACTTTCTCAAATAAACAAACAAAATCATAAAAAAAAAAAAAAGTCAGGGACTTTAATACCTTACTTACATCAATGGATAGATCATCCAGATAGAAAATCAACAAGGAGGGGCACCGGGGTGGCTCAATGGGTTAAGCCTCTGCCTTCAGCTCAGGTCATGTTCTCAGGGTCTTGAGATCGAGCCCTGCACCAGGCTCTCTGCTCAGCAGGAAGCCTGCTTCCCCCTCTCTCCCTGCCAGCTGCTCTGCCTACTTGTGATATCTCTCTCTCTGTCAAATAAATAAATAAAATAAAATAAAAAAAAGAAACAAAACAAGGAAATAGTGGCTTTGAATGACACACCAAACCAGAGGGATTTAAGAGATATATACAGAACATTCCATCACAAAACAACAGAATACACATTATTTCCAAGTGCACATGAAACATTCTCCAGGGCAGATCACGTTAGCCACAAGTCTCATAAATTCAAGAAAACTAAAATCATATCATGCATCTTTTTTGACAATAGTATGAAACTAGAAATAGATCACAAGAAAAATTTGGAATGAACACAAATACATGGAGGCTAAATAACATGCTACTAAACAATGAATGGGTCACCAAGAAATCAAACAGGAGATTTAAAAAAAAAAAAAAAATACATGGAGGGGCCCCTGAGTGGCTCAGTCAGTTAAGCATCTGCCTTTGGTTCAGGTCATGATCCCAGGGTCCTGGGACTGAGCCCCGCATCAGGCTCCCTGCTCTACGGAGAGTCTGCTTCTCTCTCTCCCTCTCCCTGCCACTCCCTCTGCTTGTGGGTACTCTCTCTCTCTGTCAAATAAATAAAGTAAATCTTAAAAAAAAAATACATGGAAACAAATGAAAATGAAAGCACAATGATCAAAGAATCTAGAAAGACTTTGAGGCACTTGATTGCGAAACCGACGAATCATAATTTTAGACAAGAACTTCTGAGAGCAGCTGGGGGAAGCGATTCCTTAGGTACAGAGGAAGGTCCATCAGAATAACGTCAGACCTGTCCACAGAAACCTGGCAAGCCAGAAAGGGCTGGCAAGACATATTCAGAGCACTAAAGAAGAAGAACATGCAGCCAAGAATACTTTATCTGACAAGGCTGACATTCAGAATGGATGGAGAGATAAAGAGCTCCCAAGACAGGCAAGGTTTAAAACAGTATGTGACCACCAAGCTGGCACTACAAGATTATTAAGGGGGGGAGGGGGTCCTCTAAAAGAAGAAAGAACCCAAGAGTGACACAGAACAGAAATTTACAGAGACAATCTATAGAAACAAGAACTTTACAGGCTACATGATGTCAATAAAAACGTATCTTTCAATAATCATTCTCAAAGTGAACAGCCTAAACACTCCCATAAAATGGCACAGGGTTGCAGCTTGGATAAAACGACAGGACCTGTCCATATGCTGTCTATAAGAGACCCATTTGGAACCTAAAGATACATCCAGACGGAAAGTGAAGGGATGGAGAAGCATCTTTCATGCCAATGGGCCTAAAAGAAGGCCAGGTTAGCGATTCTCATATCAGATAAATAAGACTTTAAAGACTGTAGTCAGAGCTAAAGAAGGACACTACATCATTCTTAAGGGGTCCATCCACCAAAAAGATCTAACAATTGTAAATATTTATGCCCCCAATACAGGAGCAGCCAACTACGTAAGCCAACTATTAACCAAGATAAAGAGTCATATTGATATGAATACACTAACAGTAGGGGATCTTAACACGCCACTCTCAGTAATACACAGATCATCCAAATCTTTTGTATGTACCAAAATTAGCTCTAAAGGAAATTCACAGCAATCCAGGTCTACCTCAAGAAACAAGAAATATTTCAAATAGACAATATAAACTTACACCTAAAAGAGCTAGAAAAGGAAGAACAAAGCTAGTAACAGGAAGGGAGTAATAAAAATTAGAGCAGAATAAACAGAGACACCTGGGTGGCTCGGTGGGTTAAGTGTCTGCGTTTGGCTCAGGTCACGATCCCAGGCTCCTGGGATCAAGTCCTACATCGGGCTCCTTGCTCAGTGGGGATCCTGCTTCTCCCTCTGCCTGCCACTCCCCCTCTTATGTGCTCCCTCTCTCTCATTCTCTCTCTGACAAAAAAAATAAATCCAAAAAAATTTAGAGCAGAAATAAATGAACTAGGGACTTTAAAAAAGAAGAAAAGATCAATTAAGTCAGAAGCTAACTCTTGGAAAAGATCAACAAAATTGATTAACATTTGTTCAGACTCAGGGAGAGGACTCCAATAATAAAAACAGATTAACATTTGTTCAGACTCAGGGAGAGGACTCCAATAATAAAAACAGAAGGAGAAATAACAACTGACACCACAGAAATATAAAGGATTATAAAAGAACACTACCAAAAACGATATGACAACAAATTAGACGACCCAGAAGAAATGGATAAATTTGTAGAAACATGTAACTTTCTAAAACTGAAGCAGGAAGAAGTACAAATTTGAACTGACAGATTATAGCAATGAAAATTTAATCAGTAATCAAAAAAATCCCAGGTACCTGGGTGGCTCAGTCATGATCCTGGGGTCCTAGAATAGAGCCTCACATTCAGCTCCTGGCTCAGTGGGGAGTCTGCTTCCCCCTCTTCTTCTGCCTGCCGTTCCTCCTACTTGTGCTGTCAAGTAAATAAATAAAATCTTAAAAAAAAAAAAAAAAACCTCCCACAAACCAAAAGTCCAGGACCAGATGGCTTCACAGGTGAATTCTACCAAATATTTAAAGAGTTAATACCTGGGGCGTCTGGGTGACTCAGTGGGTTAAGCCTCTGTCTTCAGGTCAGGTCATGATCTCAGGGTCCCGGGATCGAGCCCCGTGTTGGGCTCTCTGCTTGGCGGGGAGTCTGCTTCCCCCTTTATCTCTGCCTGCCTCTCCGCCTGCCTCTCTGCCTACTTGTGATCTCTGTCAAATAAATAAATAAAATCCTTAAAAAAAAAAAAAGTTAATACCTATTCTCCTCAAACTATTTTAAAAATAGAAGTGGAAGGAATGCTTCCAAATTCATTCTACAAAATGAACATTGACCTGATACCAAAACCAGACACTATGAAAGAATAAAATTGTATCTTTGCCAATATCTCTCCAAAACTATATGATCAGGCCAGTATCGCTGATGAACATAGATGCAAAAATCCTCAGCAAAATATTAGCAAACTGAATTTAACAATATATTTTAAAAAATCACTGACCACAATCAAGTGAGGCTTATTCCAGGTATGCAAGGGTAGTTCAATATTCACAAATTAAGCCATGATATATCACATTAACAACAGAAAGGACAGAAACCATATGATCATTTCAACAGATGCAGAAAAAAGTATTTGACAAAGTACAACATCCATTCAGGACAAAAACTCTCAACAAAGTGGGATTAGAGAAAACACACCTCAACATAATAAAGGCCATATATGAAAGCCCCACAGCTAACATCATACTCAATGGTGAAAAACTGAGAGCTTTTCCCTCTGCGATCAGGAAAAAGACAAAGATATCCACTCTCACCACTTGGTAACATGGTACTTGAAGTCCAAGTCACAGCAATCTCGACAAGAAATACAAATAAAAGGCATCCAAACTGGTGAAGAAGTAGGACTGTCACTATTTGCAGATGACATGATATTGTAGACAGAAATCCCTAAAGACATCACCAAAAAACTATTAGAACTGATAAATGCATTCAGTAAAGTCACAGGATACAAAATTAATACAAGAAGTCTGTTGTATTTCTATACACAATAATGAAGTAGCAGAGACAATAATTAAGAAGACAAGCCCATTTACAATTGTACCAAAAAGAATAAGGTACCAAGGAATCAAATTAGCCAAGGATATAAAAGACCTGTATTCCAAAAACTACACAACATTGATGAAAGAAATTGAAGATGACACAAACAAATAGAGATGCTCATGAACTGGAAGAACAAATACTGTTAAAATGTCCACATAACCCAAGACAATTTATACATTCAATGCAATCCTTATCAAAATACCAATAGCATTTTGAACAGAACTAGAAAAAATAATCCTAAAATTTCTATGGAACCACGGAAGACCCCATAGAGCCAAAGCAATCCTGAGAAAGGAGGACAAAGCTGCAAGTATCACAACCCCAGATTTCCAGATGTACTACAAAGCTGCAATAATCTAAACAGCATAGTGTGGGCACAAAAACAGACACAGACATCAACAGACCAGAATAGACAGCCCAGAAATAAACCCATTGCTTATATGGTCAATTAATCTATAACAAAGGAGGCAAGACTATACAATGGGAAAACACAGTCTCTTCAATAAATGGTGCTGGGAAAACTGGACAGCTACATGCGAAAGTATGGGAATGGACCACTTACTAACACCATACCCAAAACTAAGCTCAAAACGGATTAAAGACCTAAATGGGAGACCTGAAAACATAAAGTCCTAGAAGAAAATATAAGCAGTAATATCTCTGACACCGGCTGCAGAACTTTTGTAGGTATGTCTCCTCTGGGAAGAAAAACAAATTCAAAAATAAAGTATTAAGACTACATCAAAAAAAGCTTTCACACAGCAAAGGATACCATTAACAAAATAAAAGACAACCTAGTGAATGGGAGAACATATTTTCAGATAATATATCTGATAAAGGGTTAACATCCAAATATATAAAGAACTTATAAAACTCAATACCAAAAAAACCCACAAATCATAAATGGCCTACAGACACATGAAAAGATGCTTCACATCATCATCCGGGAAATGCAAATCAAAACCACAATGAGATATCACCTCACACCTGTCAGAATGGTTAAATTAAAAAAGACAAGAAGTAACAAGTGCTGATGAGGATGTGGAGAAAAGGGAACCCTTGTACACCGTTGGTGGGAATGCAAATTGGTTCAGTCAATGCAGAAAACAGCACAGAGATTCCTCAAAAAATTAAAAATAGAACTACCATATGATTCACTAAGTCCACTACAGGGCATTCAGAAAACAAAACACTAATTCAGAAAGAAACATGCACCCTGATACTTATTGCAGCACTTAAAATAGTCAAGGTATGGAAGCAGCACAGGTATCCATCCACAGATGAATACAGATGTGGCATCTATACGATGGAATATCAGCCATAAAAAAGAATGAGACCTTTCCATCTGCAACAACATGGATAGACCTAGAGGATATAATGCTAAGTGAAGTCAGTCAGACAGAAAAAACAAATATCACGATTTCACTCACATGTAGAACTTAAGGAACAAAACAAAGGAACAAGGGAAAAAAGAGACAAACAAAAGAGGAGACATGGGTAGAGGGATGGGTGAAATCGATAAAATTTTGTGATTAAGAAGTACAAACTTCCAGTTACAAAATAAATGAGTCACAGAGATGAAAAGTACAGCATATGGAATATGGTCTGTAAGATGGTAAAATAATGTTGCTTGGTGACAGATGGTGACTATACTTACGATGATGAACACTGAGTTATGTACTGAGTTGCTGAATTTTTTTTAAAGATTTTATTTATTTATTTGACAGGCAAAGATCACAAGTAGGCAGAGAGGCAGGCAGAGAGAGAGGGGGAAGCAGGCTCCAAGCTGAGCAGAGACCCCGATGCGGGGCTCGATCCCAGGACCCTGGAATCATGACCCAAGCTGAAGGCAGAAGCCTTTAACCCCTAAGCCACCCAGGCGCCCCTGAATTGTTGAATTATTATACTGTACATCTGAAACTAATATAGCACTGTCTGTTAATTATACCTCAATTAAATAAATAAGATAAAAAATAAAGTAATCATTTTTCTAATGAAGAACTCTGAAATTCTTTAACAGGAGTAAGAAGGTAATCTACAACACCAAATAGACCTTACATGCTCATATGAACAAAAGGTACCTGGGATGTCACAGGCACTTTCCTTGTTTCCAAGTAAGACTATGTAAGTTTTGTACAGAGAAAGTTATTTTTGCTGATTGCTAGGTGTTCTGGGAAAAGCAGTATCCTAACGTAGGCAGCTTCCAAGATGGCCAATGATCCCAGCCTCCCAATACTCACATCCTTGTGTAGACTTCTCCCACAATGAACAGGGCCAACTTGTGTGAACAACAGGACAACAGCGTAAATGACAGTGAGACTTCCAAAGCTAGTTCATAAAAGACATTGCCACTTCCGTCCTTACCTCTTCTGAATCACTTGTTCTGGGGAAAGCCAGCTGACACATCGTATGGAATCTCAAGAAGTCTCACAGAGAATTCCACATGGGGAGAAACCAAGGCCTCCTGCCAACAGCCCTGTGAGTGAGCCAACCTGGCAGGAGATCCTCTACCAGCACTCCAGCCTTCCGGGGACCGCAGGTCTGACCCATATCCTAGCTGTGACCTTATGAGAGACCCATAGCTGGAGACACCCAGCTAAGCTACTCCCAAATTCCTGGTCTACAGAAATTCCTGTCTCACAGAAACAGTGAGATAACACGTTTTTGTTTTAAGCTCCTATGTGTTCGGGTCCACCATTTAGACACGCTGCATAGACTGTCCTGCTTCTTTCATCTACAGAATGGAAAAGAAAATTTATCTGGCTGGGCTATTGTAGTAAATAAAACAATGTATAAAAAGTGCGGACAGTGCCTCATCCATAGTGTTAAACAACTTTAATGTTATGTTAGTATCATTTTTTTTAAAGATTTTATTTATTTATTTGTGAAAGAGACAGAGCACGAGCAGGGGGGTAGGGTCAGAGGGAGCAGGAGAAACAGATTCCTGGCTGAGCAGGGAGCCCAGTGCCAGGCTCAGTCCCAGGACCCCGAGATCATGACCTGAGCCGAAGGCAGACACTTAACCATATGAGCCACCCGGGCGCCCCCATTAATACCATTATTTTAAAATTTTCCTTTATGGATCATCATTTAACTATAAATTTGTGAGCCATTTCTAGAAGTCACAGAAGGTATCAAAGTACTCACTAAGCAGCCACAAAATAATGTTTTTTCAGAATGTTATATTCTTTAGCTTTTAAGAAATTAAAAGAAAAAAATCAAAACCTTTAAATTTTTCCCCTTGATGCAGCTCTATTAACTCCTGAGAGTAAATCTACTATTGACTCTTTGACTTTCTTGGAAGAACAATGAACACCAAACCCCCAAAATTAGTAGTGCTTAAAATAAGTTTATCAGCTTGCCTTCTTTCCAACAATAGTTAAATTAAGGAAATCAGGAAATGTAGCCACTCGATTGGCAAAATGCGATTTGCTCTGGTAAGCTATCCAAAAGAACATAAAAGCTATAGTCAAGCTATTGGTCACTAATCCTGGAGAGGAGAGCTGTGAGATCCACCTGTACCTTATGGGATAACTAGCCCCATCATTCAAAGGCCATGGACATTAGGAACTGTGGGCAACACAGGTCCAGAATACTTTCCCTGGATTTCCCTCCACTACGTTGGCCACTTGTCAGTATCTTTCGAGGGCTTCCTGGCATCTCCTCCTACGTCAGGGCTCCTACGTCTCAACCTTCTGCTTGCCATCTTCCCCTCTAGACTATTTCAGACTACTGACCCTCTTCCCTAAGCTTTAATGGCTCTGTTTTCACCCACCTCACCTTTTCTCTGAGCCCTAGTCCCAGATAGCCACACGTCCACCCAACATGAGTATCCCAAACTAAACACGTCCAAAACCAAACTTTGGGCCTTCATTCCCCAAAGTTCTCCCTCTTCCTGTTTTACCCATCTCGGAAAAATAGTCATTTTTAAAGCAATCAGGAATAGTGTTCCCCTTCTTGAAAACCTCTATTGCTTTCCCACTGTTCATAAGGAAGAACTTAAAAGTCTACCCTGCCCCACCCACTAATTCTTGGAATCAGAAAAACCACCCCTTTGCTGTCACCTGTTATTTAATTGTAATAGACATAGGACTACAACTTTGAATCACAATTGTCCCCTAGAGACGACTAGGTGGCTCAGTTGGTTGGGCGACTGCCTTGGGCTCAGGTCATGATCCTGGAATTTCAGGATCGAGTCCCGCCATCAGGCTGCCCGCTCGGCAGAGAGCCTGCTTCTCCCCCTGACCAGCCCCCCACCCCACTCTGGTGCTCTCTCAGTCTCTCTCTCTCACTTCCTGTCAAATAAATAAATAAAATCTTAAAAAAAAAACAAAAAACAAAAAACACACCAAAAAAACCCTGCCCCCTAGAGGACTATGGACAAGGTGGTGTCGCAACCTCTACGGACTTTCTCTTGAATCCCTGAAACTTCAAAACTCTCCTCTGCCCTGAGGACTTCATGGGATTGTCCTTCTGCCCTCCACCTCACCTTCTGTAAGCTGACCTTATTTTTCAATAAAACCTTCCCTCACTCCTGCCACCTCCTATCTAAAGCAGACCCCCTGGGTATTTCTCACCATGTGAATCATGTCACATCATCTATTACAATGGGAATTAGTTAACCGCATGAGCCGATCTCCACTGAATCACAAAACTTCATGAGGGCAGGGGCTGCAACTCTACTATGTATTATTATTACATATTCCTATCACTATAGCCCCAGTGCTCAGAACAATACCTAGAAATCATAAATGCTAAATACAGGACCGCCTGGGTGGCTCAGTCGGTTAAGCATTGGCCTTCAGCTCAGGTCATGATCCTGGGTCCTGGGATTGAGTCCTGCGCCGAGCCCTGCATTGCTGGACAGGGAGCCCACTTCTCCCTCACCTCCCCTCTCATGCTCTCTCTTGCTAGCTCTGTCGCTGTCTCTGTCTCTCAAATAAATAAATCTTTTTTAAAAATACTAAATATAAATCTGTCGACTGAAAAAAATACATGGAGAAATAAATGAACATAGGGGATCCACTAGTTCTATGCTTACTAGTCATGTAGGATCTCATTTGGACCCCAAATCTGAGGTGAGCCTAGAAGTACAATTGTAAGCTGCAGACCACAGGCTCTGCATTTCCTTCTTCTACCTCCCTGTTTTTTCAAAATAGTCTTAATTTGTTTCTGAGTTGGTTCTTTTAACTAACACATATTCACTGTTACAAATTCAAATGGTTCAGAAAAGTATAGGAAGGAAGAAATATCACCTGAAATCCCACAATTCAAGATAAACATGATTAATATTCTGGTCATCATCCTTTAATACATTTCTTCATGCATAAATACATAAACACATCATTTTATGTAAATGGTATATCATTTGCAATTCTGTTCCTTTTTGTGGATACCATCTTAAGTAGCCAATGTAAATATACCTTTCTTCAATTTCATTAATCATATATATAAACATACATACACTCTATTTACAGACATATATGGTGCTTTGTCATTATTTTTTATAAATATATCATTTATTTTATAAATATGCAACAGAGTGCAAAAATCCCCCTGTTCTATGGTATGAATGTATTATAAGATTTTATTTTTTATTTGTCAGAGAGAGACAGGGAGAGAAAATGAGCGGGGGGCTGGGGGGTGCAGAGAGGGACGGAGAAGCAGGCTTCCCACTGAGCAAGGAGCCCAATGTGGAACTTGATCCCAGAACCCTGGGATCATGACCTGAACCAAAGGCAGACGCTTAATGACTTAGGCACCCCATGTATGAAAATATTATAGTTTATAGTCTTCCAAATGGGCGTTCACCTGGCTTATGGGCTTTTGCCATTTTAAACAATATTGCAATACATATTATTGTTCCTCTATGCTTATTTCCTGTATTTTTCTATGATATTGATTTCTCCTTTCCACCAGCAATGTATGAAAGGACCTCTTCCAAAATTCCCTCCTGCAGCAGGTGCTATCACTTCTCCCTGATTTTAGCCAATCCCTGGGAGAGACATTACCCAAAGACCCAGAACAAGTAGTCCTTATGTCCAGTGCCTGTGCTTCAGGAATGAGGAATCAGATGTGGGGCATATACTTTTCAGAGAAGATTACTGTAAAATTTCTGGAAGGTAATCCAGCCAGTCTGGGGTTGAACACTGCTCTCATCTGCCAGGAGCTCACTAATCGATCCGCTTGGGTCAGGCAGATCCTCCTACATCAGTGCTCTGTCTCCCAGGTCACATTCTCTGCGTCTTTGGGGGGAAAACATCCCCAAAAGAGTGTTAGTATGCATGGCACTGGGGTGCCTACTTCATAGCATGCTGGATGAGAAGGACAGAGTGGCAGGAGATGGAAAAAGAAGGAAACCTTATGCCTCCGAGGAAGCTACAATCCACAACAAGCAAATCCCCAGGCCCGTCGTACAACCCTGGTCCAAGAGACATCCCATCTGAGCAAGCCAGAGCAGAGCAGGAGATGAGTCAATTAGGGGTGCTGGCTCTGGAGATGGAGAGTCACTTTTAGAAAAATCCACTCACTATGCAGTAAAGAACATTGAGGGGGGCACACTTCTGGAAGAGTACTAAGAGGTTTCCATAGCTTGAGTAATCACAGTGCTTATAAGCTAGAAAAACCTCAGGAAAGGGGGACCACCCAAGAAGATGGGCCTGGCTTTAGCAGGAAAGTAAGTGTGAGAAAGACTTGAATGTTGCTGGCTTTGGGGAGCCTTTCACATTCCAAATGCTCCTTTCTAAACCCAGTAAGCCAGCCACTGGAAAGTTCTGCTCTCCTGCAAAGGATCCTACGTGTTCAGCAGAGACCAGGGCAGAGCAGGGCAGCACACCCACAAGGTGACCACTGCACAGCCCTGGGGGAAGCCAAAACACTCCCAGCAGCTGTGCACACACTTTATCTTCTCTTTCTTCCTCGTTCCTGTAACCTTTCCAACAGCATGTACATGAAATCCATCTTTGTGATAGTTTTCAATTCATACAGTAGTATACGTCAGACCTGGTGCATCCTAAGGGTATGGCAGAAAGGCGGATTAGAATAAAAAGAAAACCTCTTCCACCATTGTTTGGCAAAAATAAAATAAAACTTGTAAGATCCAGCATTAAAGCATATGGAGATATAAACCTCTTTTCATTTTTCTGGTGGGCAAGCAGATGGCTATAGATATGTAGAAAGCAACCTGTACTATCATTAAATGGACCTTGAGCGGCCCTATTTTTTTTTACTTCTTTTTTAAAAATTATTTTTATTAACATATAATGTATTATTTGTCCCAGGGGTACAGGTCTGTGAATCATCAGGCTTACACATTTCACAGCACTCACCATAGCACATACACTCCCCAATGTCCATAACCCAACCCCTTCTCCATACCCCCCTCCCCCCAGCAACCCTCAGTTTGTTTTGTGAAATTAAGAGTCTTATGGTTTGTCTCCCTCCCGATCCCATCTTGTTTCATTTTTTCCTCCACTATCCCCTAAACCCCCACGTTGCCTCTCGAATTCCTCTTATCAGAGAGATCATATAATTGTCTTTCTCTGATTGACTTATTTCGCTCACCATAATACCCTCTAGTTCCAACCACATTGTTGCAAATGCAAGACTTCATTTCTTTTGATGGCTGCATAGTATTTGGCTATTGTGGACATTGCTGCTATAAACATTCAGGTGCACATCCCCCTTCGGATCACTACATTTGTATCTTTGGGGTAAACACCCAGGAGTAGCCCTATTTTTGTGGAACTATCCTACAAACAAGAATCAATAATGGGGCACCTGGGTGGCTCAGTCACTAAGCGTCTGCCTTTAGCTCAGGTCATGGTTGCAGGGTCCTGGGATCAAGCCCCACATCGGGCTCTCTGCCCAGCGGGAAGCCTGCTTCTCCCTCACCCAGTCCCCTTGCTTGTGTTCGCTCTGTTCCTGTGTCTCTCTCTGTCAAATAAATAAATAGAATCTTAAAAAAAAAAATCAATATACAAGGCTACATGTTCACATGTATTCACTGAAGCGCTGTTGACAGTGACCCCAAAATTGAAAACAACCTGAATGTCCATCCTGAGGAAAAATTGGGTGTAGCACGTCCACAGGAACACAGAGAAATGTGTAAATATGTGGAAATGTATATCCCGGGCTGTCAACACTGACTACCTTAAGTAAAGTGGAATTAAGGGACAGCATACTAAATGTGTGCAACTTAAATTTGTTTCTAAACTAAGGAAGTGAACGGGAAAATGTTTGCACATGTGCTCTCTCTCTGTGTGCTCACACAAACACACCCTCTATTTCTAGCCAGGCTGGTATGATGCGGGAAAATGTCACCTTTAAGGGCTAGTTTGTCTATGTCTAAATTTCTGCTGTTAAAAACAAATATTCTGAAGGGTTTTTTTGGCCCTCAACACCTGGGGTGGTACGGGGGAGATAATGTTTGACTGCTTTCCAGCAGTGACAGCAGGCCGAGAGACCATCCTGAACTAGTACATGTAGGTATGTATACAGAGAAGATCGAAGAGAAGGCACCAGGCTCCTGGGCAGCTTGACATGCACCTTGCTGACACGGACACCTTGTCTGGGGAGAAAGAACCAAACAAGAGAAAAGAACACTGAACAGAAGGGCTGATGGGGCCCAGGCACCTGCTGGCTTTGCCTGAGGCCAGCGCCATTTCAGGTGCCACTCCAGTCTCCCTGCTGGTTCTTTGGGGTGGGGGGAGTGAGCACAAGCCTGGAACTGGCCCTCTGACAGCCAGAAAGGTGGCCAACAGGGACTGTGAGGGGTCACATATTTAGCATCAGTCGAGAGAACAGTGGAGATCGAAGGTGCCAGACATGGTTTCTTGCAATTAACTCAGGGAACAGGACAAGTAATCAGAAAAGTGTGATCCCTTCCTGCTCCAATAAAAGGAAAAGACCTGCCCTTGTTATAAAGAACCGGGAGAATCAATAAGGAGTTGAAAGACACATTGGCATGCCCCCCGGGCAAAAAAATCTGCTGCCACTGGGATGCAAACCTGAGGGTAGAGGCTCTTCAGCCCGGGTGAGTGTGCGGAAAAACCGCCTTCCCGCATATCATGTGTAGACCTGTGTGTCCAGGCTGGAGTAGCTGGAATGTGAGCAGAGTGTGGTGACACTAGAAAGAATGGTACTACCCGACAGGACTTAGAGAGTACTCACTAACTGCCTGCGTCTTTACATGTATCGTGTGAACTTTACAGAACTCCATGAGATGGGTCCTCTTTAAGCCCATTTTACAGATGAGGGCACTGAGAGGTTAAATGATTTGCCCAAGTCTACAGAAATAAGAAGTGACAGGGCTGGAATTTAGACCCAGGCTAAGTAGGAGAGTGCCAAGCCCAGGATGCCATCGCTATACCACCCCACCTCTGCAGAAAGAGCCAACACATGGCAGTGCACCCCTAGAAGCAGAGAACAGAGACGTGTCCCCGGAAACTATTTCAACTCCGGCAGCTTGCATCTACGAAAAAGCGTGGCACAAGTAAGGAAACAATGAGATTAGAAACAATGTTAAGGATCCAGGCAGGATGCACACACAGGAAGTAAGGAGTTTACCACCATAACCCATGCTCTGGGGTGCAATCTAGCCCTTGGGGAATGAGGTTACAGGTGTCTGCAGGGAAAAGTGACTCACCCTCGCTGGAAGGGTGGGCTTAGGACACACCCCAAAAGGACTTGAGAGCCTATGTTACTTGATAGACTCCGATCAAAAATTAAAATGAGGGGGTGCCCGGGGGGGCTCAGTCAATTAAGCATCTGATTTGGGCTCAGGTCATGTCCTGGGATCAAGGCCCGACCACATCAGGCTCCGTGCTCAGCAGGGAGTCTGCTCATCCCTCTGCCCCTCCACCTGCTCATGTTCTCTCTCTCCAATCTTTTTAAAAAAATTAAAATGAGAGTAGCTCCTTAAGACAAATCAGTATGATCGAATTCACACTGACTACTTTCCCTGTTATAAAACGTGTTTGTGGAGACAGCTGGGTGGCTCAGTGGGTTAAGTGTCTGCCTTCAGCTCAGCTCATGATCCTGGGATCGAGTCCCACCTTGGGCTCTCTGCTCAGCAGGGAGCCCGCTTCTCCCTCTCCCTCCGCCTGCCTGCTGCTCTACCTGCTTGTGCTCTCTCTGTGTCAAATAAATAAATAAATAAAATCTTTAAAAAAAATAATAAAACATACTTGCTTTCACTTTATTAGCACCGTCCTCAACCTCACCTGAAAACTTAGCAACATGGCTCTACAGCTCCAATGTGAACACTTCTTTTTTTCATTTTTCTTTAAAGATTGTATTTGTTTATTTATTTGAGAGAGAGAGAGCATGAGCAGGGGGAGCGGCAGAGGGAAAAGCAGACTAGCCGCTGAGTGCAGAGCTTAACACAGGACCCTGAGATCACGACCTGAGCCACCCAGGTGCCCCCTGAAGACTAGGACAAAGCTGTGCTCCAGGACAAAGCTGACCCATTCCTCTGCCCCCGGTCTGTTTGCAGGGGAATGCTCTGCTGCCTACCCCATCCAGCCATTCCACTCCAGGGGTCTACCCAAGAACTTGTACATATCAGCACTACTCAGGAGAGCCAAAAAGTGGAAAAAACCCAAATGTTCATCACCTGAGGGAACAGACGAAGACAATGTGCTCTGTCCACACAATGCAATACTGTTCAGCCATAACAGAAATGAGTTTCCGGTGCACACTAGTATGTGCACAAATCTCAAAAATATATGCTGCGAGAAGCAGCCAGTCACAAAAGAGCACATGTTGTATGATTCCATTTGTCTGACAGATCCAGAACGCGCAAGTTCTTAGAGACAGGAAGTAGCTGGGCGGTTGCCTAGAGCTGAAGAAAAAGGGGGCTGGGAGAAAGAGAGATGGCAGTGAGTACAGGGTTTCTTTCTGGAGTGATGAAAATGTTCTCGAGTTGATTGTGGTAATAGGTGCACAACTCTAAATGTGCTAAAATTATATCTCCATAAAGCTGTTATTTAGAAAAAAAAAAGGTGAGTCAGTGTGTGTCTGAAGGTGTAGGGCACATGAATGAGGGAAGTCTTAATATGTATATAATTACATTTCCTTTAAAGGATGCTTTCAGTGACTTCTGCAGGAAACGTAGTCTCTGGAATGAGTCAGAGTATAAAGACAGCTAGCTGGCACAGAAATGCGTCTGGCATCTCAGACACAGGCCCCAATTTCATGCACCAGAGGCATCTGACACGGCTGCCTGCTGGTGTGAGCCTTCTGCTCCCCATAAAGCCGCAAGACAGAGCAGCAATTAAACACAGGAAGTGTTTCTGCTTTGAAGATCCTCTCTCTCTTTTCTTTCTCTCGCTCACAAGCACACACAAAGTCCTTTTCTCCTAACTCTCCTCCAGATATTATGGGGTCAATACGTTCTCTCTGTGCCTCCTCCCCTCACAGTTCAGCGCACAGCTTATTCATTTCCCTAAGAGCCAGCTTGCTGTAATCCCTAATAACCAATCACGAGCATAATTAGAACCCTCAAGCCTAGCAAGCCAATTTTCTCACTAAAAAATAATTTACTATGAATATTTTTCAAAAAGTAAAATGATAACTATTTCAAGTTCTAAATTCACTTATTGACAAAAAGCTACAAAATCAAGGCAAAACAAAAATCTTCTAACACAAACGTGTATTATAAGGAGTCAACCAACGGTTCTCCGTTTTCAGAGACCCTAACAAGAGAAAACAGGAATAGACCGATTCAAAGATACTCTTTAAAAACCAAAAAGGAGCACTTTGTCCTTCAGGATGATTATGCCCTATAATAAGTTTCCAGGAACTAGGTTATGAAATCTCCCTTCCTAAAGGATAGCATCGCTGTATCACTTAAGATTGGATTTGGCCAAATAGGAAATACGAGACAAAGATATCTTTCAGTCTCATATGAAAATCGAGGATGGGTTACAGGGGTTCTGCCTCGTAAAATTCTCAACATCTTTCTAGCTCATTCTCCTACCACCCCAAACACAGGGCCCCCATCCTCACAGCCCAAGGTGGCAACTAAGGCTCCCCCCAACATATCTGTATTTCAGGGAGCAGGACAGGAGGAGGGGCCAAGAGGCTGACAAAACCCAGCAATTGCTATCTTCTTTTCCATGCACTTTGGACTCATTTCCCTCATTTAATTTTCCCATCAGCATGTGCCAACTGTCTTCAAGGAAAATTCCAGGAAACTATCATGTGATACATTACACTGGTCACGTGACCACACAGGCTGTCACAAAGCCTATCTTTATTCTGGGCAGCCCAGCGCCCATCTAAAAATCAGGGTTTGTACTGTTATGCAAAGAGTGGGAAAGGCTGCTGGAGAACATCCCACAGTCTCTGCCACAGTTAACAACACTCATCTCTTTTACTCTGGTCAGATCCTTCACAAGGCACTTTTTTTTTAAGTAAGCTTCATGCCCAGTGTGGGGCTTGAACTCACAACCCCAAGGTCAAGCATTCCATGTTCTACCGACTGAGCCAGCCAGCTTCCCCCAAGGCATTTCTTTTAACAAAATGTATCAGAAGACAGAAAAAGTGGGATTTTTTCACATTGTGCACATGTAGGCCCACTAAAGTTTGTCCCTGTCATCTAGACTTTGGGGTATATTTTTACCTTTGTTCTTCTGCTTTAGGTTTGGAAAGGATGCCATTGTCCGGGCCTACCAACAGCCAGAATGTTATCAAGCACAGGATAAAGAGCCAATAAATAAAACTGTAAGAAGAAATAATTAAGCAAAAAACTAAATGCATAAGGAAAACAATTCTTACTGCCAACGAGTCCCTACACTTAGGGCACATGTGAAGCAGTCCACGGGAGACATCAAACAATGCTTAAATGAGCCACTATGCTGAATCTGGTGGGTTCCACAACTCCCTGTGCAGAACCAGCCCTCGCAGAGGATTTGTTTCCATCTGCAATAACCTAAGTAGGTCCAGACAATCAAATAATCTCCAGGCACAGTAGAGAAAGTGAACTGTTCACAAGCTTCGTCGGTTTTAGATGAGTGTGATTTGGCTTAAACTAAGCTGTTTTAAATAATGTATCAAGTGCTTTCTTTATATAATAAACAAATTAGGTAAATAATTGTTATAAATAATAAATATAATAGTTTTACTTTTATTTTATTCAATAAACAGGTTTTAATAATAGTAATAATAATTTCTAACAAATATTTGATACCAGAGACAAACACGGATTTTCTTTTGAGAAGATCCACACTTCTTCTTAAATTTTTAAAAAAATTTTAATTCCAGGGTAGTTAATATACAGTGTTATATTAGTTTCAAGTGTACAATATAGCGATTCAACAATTCTATATATAACTCAGTGCTCATCGTGATAAGTTTTCTCTGAAGAGCCTTCACTTACTTCACCCATCCCCCACCCAACTTCCCTCTGGTAACTATCAAGTTCTCTATAGTTCTCTACAGTTAAGAGTCTGTTTTTTTTATTTGTCTCTTCCCCTTACCCACCCCCCCCCGCTTTTGTTTGTTTCATTTCTTAAATTCCACATATGAGTAAAATCATGTGGTATCTATCTTTCTCTGACTTATTTCACTTAGCATTATACTCTCTAGCTCCATCCATGTTGTTGCAAATAGGACACTACTTTAAACAACAATATATCATGATACCTAAATAGTCACTGTGGAGTTATTTTATATGAGAAGATCATTTAGTTTCTTACCAAAGTCAACTGAAGCAAAATATCTGTGAAATCGGCCTAACTACACAGGCTAATTAAGACAATGCACATGTATCTGCCATGCTCTGCTGGAAGGTCGTAACTGGAGCCATCAGCTCCCCACCAGATCCTGATACCCTTGGAACACATTTTTACCTGTGTTGTCTCTTCCATTGCAATGTGTGAATGTATGGTTGTATCACCTGACTGAGAACAGTGTTCCTGACTCACCATATGATACAAGACTTTGGACCACCCTATATTAGGAGCACTCCAGTCCCCTAGCCTCACCCAAGACCCTTTGTTCAAAAAAAAGAAAAATTCAGACACTTGATGAGAAACTTTAACCAGTGCCTTGAACAGAGGGAGATGAAAAAAGGCAAACTTCTGGGAATCTGGGGAAAGAAGGAGGTCATCTCAGTCTAGAAGAAAGAATAGAGGCGATCCATCCAACTGAAACAAAGAAGGCACCCACAGATGTGGAATCAGAGCCAGAGGGCTGAAATGGAAGAGGAAATAAAGGTGGCTGTCATAGAGACATCTAGACTTTTGAGTGCATGCGTGAAGTGCCTCCATTTAAATCCTAGAAAAACATGGATTGGGAGAAGAATTTTAAGAGGGCTAGTGGCCTGCAAGTGGGGGACAAAAGCTAGCCCAAAATGGCCTCACCCGTATGGATTTATGAGATAATTCATAATCAAGGAAAAGCATTCACACTTCTAAATCATTATTTTTATTATCCTTGGTTTGGACCATTATCAGACCAACCTAGGGATTCGATGGAACCCCAAATATTAAGAGGCTGGTGTCCAGCCACTTCCACACCATTCACCATGGCCACCATGAAAGTTGTCATCAACTAAACCAGATCCTTCAGAAGTTCCAGGTCAGCCCCAGTTACAGGGAATCCAAAAGCGACTCCCAGAATCACATTTTCCAAGTGAGTCCACATCCGGAGTGTGAACATGCCAATGGATTGACAGATCGATGGCACTCTCTGCTAGTGCAAAAGATTATTATTACATAAATGTGACTCGGTCTGGGTGGGGGTGGGGGGGATCAAATTCCCGGCTAAGATGTCATCTGGATTTATACTGCAATAAATCTCTCCCTAGTGTGGATATTATTTTTAAAGTACTAGACATCTGATGGCAGCAGGTGCAGTTAACAGGGGGAAAAAATTGCTGACTTCAACCAAAAAATAGCTTAAAGATCTCCTGGGAATCGAGCCCAGTTTCAGAACACAGGGCAGCAAGTGCTATCTTCTTTTCTGTGTGATTTGGACTCATTTTCCTCATTTAACTTTCCTGTCAATCCTAGAGGAGGCCTATAAAGCTGAGAGAAAAAGCTGTTAAAACTGTTATAAAGATATTATTCTATCACTTTCCACCAAAGTTCTCTCTCTTTCCGCTGTGAAAAGTAGAAAGAATAGCATTAGCAAAGTATCCGGAGGATTGCTACTATTGCTCTGCTAAGTTCTACCTGAGCCTTAATGCCACACAACTAGCAGAAAAAAAGCATGTCACAAAGCCCCTCAAAGTCCCACATTTTTTGTCATGACCCTTCAATGTGAAGTAAAATCAGGAGCAGATTTCCCCTGATGGTCTCTGGACATTGCCTAAACAGTATGGAGCAAAAGCAGACTGGTCCTCAAATGTCAGGATCCATGAATATTACAAGAGGTGCTTCTAAAAATGTTTCCAGAGCGCCTGGGTGGCTCAGTTGGTTAAGGGTCTGCCTTTAGCTCAGGTCGTGATCCCAGGGTCGTGGGATCAAGTCCTACCCTGGGCTCCTTGCTCAGTAGGGAGCCTGCTTCTCCCTCTGCCTGCCACTCCTCCTGCTTGTGCGCTCTCCGTCTGACAAATAAATAAATAAAATATTTAAAAATAAATAAGTTTTCTGGTCCCCTCCGTAAACCTGCTGTGGAGTTGGGCCCAAGAATCTGTATTTAATAAGCCCCCAGGTAGTTTCAGACCATCCTCTGGGAAACACTGCTATAAAACATGTATTTAACCTCAACCTGCATTATATAGCTGTTAGTTTAGCTAGTCATCTACCCCAGCATCTAAACCACAACTAGACAGTGCTCCATGGTCCTCACCATAGACACAGAATCAGACAGGGGGCCAACAAACAGAGATCAAAGAAACTTCTTTCAAATAGTGCCTGGTAACCCAATGGGAGCCCCTCCACCCCATCTAGCCCCACTGAAAAAAATTTACACAGAGTGAGAATTTGGAGTTAGAGCCTATAGGATACATAGATTCTGGCCCAGAAGGGGCCCGTATTTTTCCTGGTTTGTTGCCTTAAGGAGAATATATTCGAGCAAGCCCTCAGCAGTACAAAGCTTTGAAAAATTGAACTTGGACAGCCCAGTGATGGTCTCAAACCACATCAATGCCCTCTCAACCTCTTCCCTCCCCAACCAGGAAAGGTGCTGAGATGACTCTCAGATTCTTCTCAGGCAACCAACCATTCCGGTTGTCCCAGGGCTGAGGGAGTTTATGGAATACAGGACGTTCATGGCTCAGAGTAGGGAAATCCTAGGCAAGCTGGGATGAGTTGGTCTCCCTGCTCTCCCTCAGTTTCAACTGTATCCCCAGGCCAGCTCCCCAGAGCATACACACTGACAGCACAAGGAAGGCAACTGCTAGGGAACCTCAGAGAAAGTCTGGTGTGGCCCGACAAAAGGCTTTCAGAGAAGGAATTCTGATCAGGACACCACTTGCTGAAAGGCCACTTCTACACCAGGCCTAGGCCCACAAGTGCTGATTCCAAAGTAGAAAATTCCTGACTGTGCAGTCTAGCCAGAGAGCTCAGACAGATCACGTCACAAGTCCTTGCAGTCATGTGAGTCTCGTCTCCAGAATCAGAATTATTATTGTGTAAGAAACTGAGTTTCCCATTCATGGACTTGAAACTTACTTTACTTACTAGATAAGTTTGGGAAAAACTCACAAGTTAGCATATAAAGAAGATCATTTCCTACAGTGATAAGCAGGAGGGAGGTACTATTCAATAATTCTAAGTGGTTTCAGCCTTGACATACCCTTGAAAGCTGGAGAAACACTGATGCCTGGGCCACACCCGGAGGCTTGGATTTGATTAGTCTGGGACAAAACCTGGGCTTTGAGTTTTCTGTTTTTTGTTTGTTTTTTTTTTTAACATTCCCCTGGTGGTCTCAACATGCAGCCAAGGTAGAAAT
Source organism: Martes martes (assembly GCF_963455335.1). NCBI lineage: Eukaryota > Metazoa > Chordata > Mammalia > Carnivora > Mustelidae > Martes > Martes martes. The sequence continues at coordinate 59,130,779 of NC_137894.1, forward strand.
CACCTGCTTCAGACAGAACGTGAAGGTCTATCTGAGAAGAAAACATTTGAGCTGAGACCTTAGTGAACAGGAGGGAGCTGGGGAAAGAGCATCCAGAAAAGCGCAAGTCTCTGGAGCAGAAATAAGCTGGGTGTTCCTGGGGCAGAAACAATGTAAGCTCCAAGAGACAGAGTCTCTGTGCCTGGAACACGATGCCCAGACCAGTGCCTGGAACAGAATAGAGGCTTAAAACAGACTGGCTGATAAAATTAATTTTAAAAGGCCAATATGCCTGAAGCAGTGTGGGAAAGAGGGGGAAAAGGTCTAAGGCAAAGGATGGAAAAGTAGACCTGACAGGATCACGTCCTGTAGGCCCGGGCTGAGCCTTAATTTTGGGTATAATGGAAGCCCCTGGAGAGTTACAAACAGGAAAGTGACATGATTTAATTTATTTTTTAAAAAGATCACCCTGGCCTTCTACTTGTGAGAAAATGGAGTAGATGCACTTTTCCCTACTCTTTCTTCTAAGTATAATTAAAAACCCTGTGCATTATATATAAAATAAACATAAGAAGACTGAAGGTGGAGAGAAGGCAGACTGGCTCGAGACCTTGGGACCCAGGGAACGATACAGTGGTGAATTTTCTGAGTTTGCCTTTTCCCTCACACATCCCAGACTGGGAGCTGAAAAAGCCAACAACCTGGAAATGTCAAGGGCACAGATTTAAAATACAAACAAAAGTCTGATCCTGCACCTCTGAGCAAAAGACGAGTAAAACGGCAGCCTAACAAGACAGAAAACTTTTAGACAATTACTCCAGCCAAACAGAACAGAAAACAGTGACTCCACCCACACCCATGCCAAGAGAGGCCAGGTGGAGAACCCAGACCTCTAGCCTCACCAGGCTACAATGGGCACCCCACCTCCCCATCAGAACGGTGTCAGACAAGGCACAATACAGTCAGGACTCTCACCACTGCCCAGCAATAGCAAGGCCCATGCCTCCCATGGGGCCTGGGGAGTCATACAGGGAGTGTGAAAACAGCACTTCTACTCATACCCAGGGAGGTATGAGGCAAGGCCTAGTGAAGAACCAGGGATACCACCCTACCCAACTCTCTGAGTGGGGAACCTGGATATCTACCATCACCTGACAGTGATGAACTTGGTGCCCCCTCACTTTCCCTGCCAAAGTAATATCAGAAAGCATCAACAGAAACAGAGGGGATAAAAAGATCCAGAGTCTCCTAACATGTTTTCCAAAATGTCCAAATGTCTAGGGTTCAACCAAAAATCATTCATTCTACGAAGAACCATGAAAATCTCCAAACTGAATGAAAACAATCAATAGATGTTAACACCAAGATGAGAGATGACAGAATTACTTGACAAGCAGTGTAAAGCAACCATGATAAAAATGCTCCAATAAGCAATTATGGACATTCTATAAGCAGATTCTATAAATATTCTATAAACAGATTAATACAGAAAGTCTCAGCAAAGAAACAGAGATGGAACTTTTAGAACTAAAAAATCAATTACCAAAATTTAAAAGTCAACGAATGGGCTCAAAACCATAATGGAGAGGGGCAGAAGAAAGAAATAGTGAACTGGAACATGGAACAACAGAAACTATCCAATCCGAACATAAGAGAGAAAAACAGATTGCAAACAGTGAATCAAAGCTCAGAGATCTATAAAACTACAACAAAAGATCTAATTTTCATACCACTGAAATTCTGAAAGCAGAGGAAAAAGACAGCAAGGCCAAAAATCACTTGAGTAAGTAACAATTGAAAATTTCCCAGATTTTGTAAAAGACAAACATATTGACTCAAGAAGCTGGGTAAACCCAAAAGAGGATAATCTCAAAGAAGTCCACACAAAGACACATCATAGTCAACCTTCTGAAAACTAAAGACAAAAAGACAAGGACAAAAATCTTGAAAACAGTAAGCAAAAGAGAAATAACATCAAACTTAGAAAAACAATTAGAAGGACAGTGAATTTTTCACCAGAAATCATGCAAGCAGAAAGAAGGGGCACAATATTTTTCAAGTGCTGAAAGTAAAGTACTATCAAACCAGAATTGCATACCTAGTTAAAATACCCTTCAGAAATGAAGGGCAAGCAGGCTTACCCTAAAAGAATGTCTAAAGAAATTTCTATTAAACAAAAAGAAAATGATAAAAGGAGGAATCTTGTAATATCAGGAAAAAAGAAAAAAAAAGGAAAAAGGAAAGGCATAGGAAAATACATTTTCTTCTCTTGGGATTTCTAAATTAAGTCTGATGACTGAAGTAAAAATTATGACACTATCTGATATGGTTCTAATTGTATACAGAGTAAACATTTATAAGGATTATATTATAAATGGGGAAGGGCAAAGGGAGATAAAGTTTCTATACCCTGAGATGGTAAAATGATGGCATCAGCAGACTATGATAAGATATATGTATATTATGTAATGCCTAGAGCAACCATTTGAAAAGCTATATAAAGAGATACATTCAAAAATATTTTAGATAAATAGGGGTGCCTGGGTGGCTCAGTGGGTTAAAGCCTCTGCCTTCGGCTCAGGTCATGATCCCAGGATCCTGGGATTGAGCCCCGCATTGGCTCTCCACTCAGCAGGGAGCCTGCTTCCCCCTCTCTCTGTCTCTGCCTGCCTCTCTGCCTACTTGTGATCTCTGTCATATAAATTAATAAAATCTTTAAAAAAAATTTTTAGATAAATAAAAATGGAATTCTAAAAAAAGATCAAGTAATTCTAGGAAAGCAGGAAAAAGAAACAAAAAACTGACAGAATAAACAGAAAACAAAAAATAAAATGGTTGACTTAAGCCCTAATGTATCAATAATTACATTAAGTACAAATGGTCCAAATATACCAAATTAAAAGAGATTGGCAGAGAGGATTAAAAAAATATGACTCAACTATATACTATGATATATACACAGTTATAGGTACATGATATATATATAGTTATAAGTACAATTACAGTTGGAGACTTTAACATCCCCCTTCCAGTAACTGATAGAGTAACTAGACAGAAAATCCACAAGGATATAAAATCATTCAACAAATACCATCAACCAACAGGATTTAATCAACATTTACAGACCACTCCACCCAACAATAGCAGAATACACATTCTTTTCAAGTGCTCATGAAAATATAGCAAGATAGACCACATTGAGGCATCTGGGTGGCTCAGCTGGTTAGGCATCGACTCTCAGCAGCATTAAGAGAATATAGCCTGGAAGTGTTTACATTAGAAAAGAGGAAAAGTCTCAGATTAATAATCTAAGCTCCCAACTCAAGAGCTAAAAAAGAAGGGTAAGATAAAACCAAAGCAAGAAGAAAAGAAATAGTAAAGATAAGAGCAGAAATCAATGAAATTAAAACAGAAAAACAACAGAAAAATCAGTGAAATTAGAGTTGCTTCTTTGGGAGATTTTGTTACTTTTGTTCCCTTTCCCCTAAGTTCATCTGTTTAAAAAAAAAAAAAGAAAACAAAAGAAAAGAGAAGGAGGCAAATCATAAGAGACTCTTTTTTTTTTTTAAGATTTTATCTATTTATTAGAGAGAGAGCATGAGCAGGGGAGGGGAGAAAGGACTGAAGGAGAGGGAGGTGCATGCTCCCTGCTGAGCAAAGAGCCTGATGCAGGGCAAACCCATGACACCAGGATCACCACCTGAACCAAGGGCAGACACTCAACTGACTGAGCCACCCAGGCACCTGGAGATTCTTAATCACAAAGAACTGAAGGTTCCTGGAGGGGAGGTGGCGGGGGGGGGGGGGTGGTTAAATGGGTGAAGGGGATTAAGAAGTGCACCTGCTATCATGAGGACTGGGTGTTGTATGTAAGTGATGGATCACTAAATTCTACTGAAACTAATATTATATGTTAACTAGAATTTAAGTAAAAACTTGAAAACTTAAAAAAAAAAGAGCTGTTTCTTGGAAAAGATCAATAAAATTAACAAACAGAGAAGGCACAAGTTACTAATACCAGGAATGAAATAGGGGATATGAATATAGACCCTGTAAGCATCAAAAGCATAATAAGGAAATAACTCTGTATATCTCAATTTGACAACTTAGATGAAATGAACCAACTCCCAGAAAATACAAATTATATCAAGCTCATACAATATGAAACAGAGAAGGCACAAGTTACTAATACCAGGAATGAAATAGGGGATATGAATACAGACCCTGTAGGCATCAAAAGCATAATAAGGAAATAATGCTGTATGAAACAGATCATTTGAACTGCCCTATAACTATTAAGGAAATTTAGCTGTACTTTAAAACTTCCGCAAAAAGAAATCTCCAAGCCCAGACAGTGTCACTGGAAAATTCTACCAAATGTTTAAAGAATTAACAACAATTCTACACAATCTCTTTCAGAATACAGAAGAGAAAGGAACATTTCACAATTAATTTTATGAAGCTTTATTATCCTAATATCAAAACCAAAGAAAGTACAGGGGCATCTGGGTGGCTCAGTAGGTTGGGCAGCTCCCTGCAGCTCAGATCATGATCTCGAAGTCCTAGGATCAAGCCCTGAGTTGGGCTCCACACTCAGCCAGGAGCCTGCTTCCCTGTCTCCCTCAGCCCCCACCCCATTCGTGTGCTCTCTCTCTCATTCTAATAAATAAATAAAATCTTTAAAAAAAAAAAAAAGAAAGTACCAAAAAGACACTACAGAGCAATATTCCTCATTAATATATACATATATACACAAAAATCTGTAACAAATATTAGCAAATAGAATTCACCAATATATGAAAATAATTATACAACATTCCCAAAGCTAGTTCAACATTTGAAAATCAATGTAATCTATATATTAAAACATGCTAAAGAAGAAAAGACCATAATTCTATCAATGAGTGCAGGAAAAAAATGTGACAAATTTCAATACCCATTCATTATAAAAACTCTCAGAAAAATTAAAATAGAGGGGAACTTCCTCAGCTTGATAAAAAACAATTGCCAAAAATCTATTGCTAACATTATACTTAATGATAAAAGACTGAATGCTCTTCCCCTAAAATTGGCAACAATTCAAGGATGTCCCCACTATCATAGCTCTTTCAAAACAATGCTAGAAGTACTAGACAAACATTGTATGACTCTACCTACATAACACTCTTGAAAAGACAAAATTATGGAAATGGATAACATATAAGGGATTGCTAAGGGTTACAGAGGGATGAAGGCAGCTGGGAAGTAGGTGCGATTATAAAAGATCTTTATGGTGATGGAAATGTTCTTTTTCTTCCCCAAAGATTTATTTATTTTAGAGAGAGAGCACCTGCGAGCAGGGGGAAAGATAGAGGAAGAGAATCTTTAAGCAGACTCCCTGTTGAACACAGAGCCCCATGCAGGGCTTGATTTCACAACCCATGAGATCATAACCTGAGCAGAAATCAAGAGTCAGATGCTCTACTGACTGAGCCACCCAGGCAACCTGGAAATGTTCCATTTCTTGATGTACTGATGTCAATATCCTAGTTGTGATATTGTACTATAACCATGCAAGATATTACCACTGGGGGGAACGGGATACGTATTTTCTCTGTATTATTTCTTATGACTGAATGCCAATCTACAGTTACCTCAAAACATATATATATATATATATATATATATATATATATATACACACATATATGTATATATATCTCAACCTGTTGGCTATGGAGAGAATGCATAGTAAAAAGTAGGAGAGTGAGAGACAAACCAATTAGGTAAACATAAATTCATCGGACAAGAGATGACTGGCTAAAACAAACACAGTGGGAGTTGAAAGAGGGAGAAGTGGTAGATTTGGGGCACACTATGGACTCATAATCAACACTTACTTGCTGATGGATTATTGGTGAAGAGTGAAAAAGAAAAAAGTCAAAAACTCCTAGGTTTCTTACTTGAACAACTGAATGGACAATGCTGTCATTTCCCAAGATGAGGAAGATTCTGTTCTAAGAAACAGGATATTTGAGACTACTGTTCAGTTAGTTTATCCTCTTCTTGATAAACATTCAGAATCTGGATGTAAATAATTGCCCCTACAGGTGAAGAGCTTTCGAGGTTCAACACAAGCAATGCTGCTTTGAGTAATCAGTGTGAAATTGATGAAAAAAATTAAAGTCTGAAAAGACCAGAGACAAGGAAGTACTGCTGAGTCAGAAATCCTTTTTTCCATTCTTTCCTCAAGAATATGAATACCTGGGCCCCTGGGTGGCTCAGTCAGTTAAGCAGCTGCCTTGGGCTCAGGTCATGATTCCAGGGTCCTGGGACTGCGTCCTGCATGAGGCTTTCTGCTCAGCGGGGAGCCTGCTTCTCCCTCTCCCTCTGCCTGCCTCTCTGCCTACTTGTGATCTCTCTCTGTCAAATAAACAAATAAAAACCTTAAAAAAAAAAAAAGAATATGAATACCGGGGGCAGGGTGTGCGTAGGTGGCTCAGTGAGTTAAGCATCTGGCTTCCACTCAGGTCATGATCCCAGGATCCTGGGATCGAGCCCCACATCAGGCTCCCTGCTCTGCAGGAAGCCTGCTGTTTCTCCTCCCATTCCCCCTGCTTGTGTTCTCTCTCTTGCTGTGTTTCTCTCTGTCAAATAAATACATAAAATCCTTAAAAAAAAAAAAAAAGAATATGAATGAATACCAGAACAAGACAGGGTCCCCTACCCTGAAGTAGTGAACAATCTATTTCAAGCTCACTGTCGCCTTAAAACATTTGTTTTCCATTTAGTGTTCTTGTTTAGGTGTTTTCTTCCTCATGTCAGACATGGATGCTTCACCTGGTGAAGGACAACTGGAAGACCTAAACCAAAAGGCAGACAACTCTGGGGTATTAGAAAATCTATTTCCTCTGAGGCACAAGATGAAGGGCTGGCACTTAAATGAACACATCCCGGGCTCAGTCTTCTCGAGGGCGGCACTTGTTTCTCATCCATAAACATCAACTCTTACTTTCCTTTGGAGCGGGAGTCAGTGGGCTGCAGCCCCTGGTTGCCATAGCAACTGCCATCTCCCACACCAAAATGGTTTTCTCAGAACACAGACTTAGAGTAGTAGCACTTTTCTCTTTTTTTGAGCATCTGTTTTACCACATGAAGGATTTGGTGCCATTTCCAGTCATCTCTTTTGTCTCAGACATGTTTTGTTTCTAAAATATAACAGTGACATAAAATAAAATAAAATAAAATAAAATATAACAGTGACTGAAGACCAAGACCAAAAAAGGATTTCCAGCTTTGTCCTTTCATTAGACTGTACTGTAATTGTTTCCTTGGCTGCTATCTGCCCTTAAATAGTCTCCTTTTGGCACTGTGGCCCAGGGGTATGACAGGGCCATGTAATCAGATCCCGCTCTCCAGGCAACAATAATCTACTGATAGATCCTGAAGAGACCTACATATCCCTTCATTTCATGCTGTTCTTATTCTTTGTGTCTCCTGATGGCCCAGAAAAGGAAAGGAATGAAGTTTTTCAACTGTAATATGAGAAGTAGGGAAAAGAATCATGAAGGCAATGATTTCTTTCTTTTTTTTTTTTTTTTAACTTATTTGACAGTGAGGAGATAGCAGCACACGCAGTAGGAATGATTTCTTGCTTGAGAACAGTTTCCAAATAGCCCTACGGGGCATATAAAGCATACATACTACTACTCCCTCTCATCCATGGCAAACACTGAAAATCTACCAGAGCCCACTTTCCCTCTGAGCCCAGTGCAAGACCTCAGAATCCTTCTCAATACCCACCCAACTCCAGGCAGCTGCAACCAATCAACTAGAGTTGGTAAGAGTACTGACATATATTCACCATCTGGAACCAGAATCTTAGCCAGTGTTTCAAAAAGTCATGCCCAGCACTCTGTTTAACTGTAGCAGTCAAAAAGTAATCTTAAGGGGTGCCTGGGTGGATCAGTGGGTTAAAGCCTCTGCCTTCGGCTCAGGTCATGATCTCAGGGTCCTGGGATCGAGCCCTACATCGGGCTCTCTGCTCAGCGGGGAGTCTGCTTCCTCCTCTCTCTCTGCCTGCCTCTCTGCCTACTTATGATCTCTGTCAAATAAATAAATAAATAAAATCTCTAAAAAAAAAAAAGTAATCTTAAGATTTTATAAAACAAGGTAGAAAACAGTCCATTATTTCCTGGGTAACTCACTTGTAAAGTCAACTCATCAGTTATTAATTCAAGCACTTAAAAATCTAACGTATTGTTTTATTTACCCTGAGACACCTCTTTGACCCACGGATTATTTAGAAATGTATTTGCTAATGCAAACAAAATCATGAGGGAATCCTAGATGGGCTTGTAACTTTGTTCTCTTGTCCAAACAGAAATCATATCCTTTTTTAAATTTTTTTAAAGATTTTCTTTATTTGAGGGAGAGAGAGAGAGCACACAATCAGGGGGGAGGGGCAGAGAGAGAGAGTGAGAAGCAGGCTCCTGGCTGAGCATGGAGCCTGATGCAGGACTCAATCCCAGGACCCCAGGATCTGAGATAAAGGCTGACACTTAATTGACCAAACCACCCAGGTACCCCCAGAAATCATATTCTTAACCCTAACTAGATACCCAACAAGTATATACTGTATCAGATTTTTTTAAGTATCAGATTAAAAAAGTATACATACATAATTAGCTCAAACTACCATTACTAATAGGAAAAGCAACCTGGGATACATAGTTAAATGAGTCCATTAGGGGTTATCATCAAAAAGACAAAAGATAACCAGTGTTGACTAAGGTGTGAAGAAAAAGGAACCCTTGTGTACTGCTGGTGGGAATGCAAACTGGTTTAGCCACTATGGGAAATACACAGGTTCCTCAAAAAATTAAAAATAGAACTACTATATGATCCAGTAATTCCACTTCTGGATATATGTACAAAGGAACTGAAGTCAAGATCTTGTATAGATATCTGCATGCTCATGTTTATCACAACATTACTCACAATAACCAACATACAGAAACAATTTGTCTGTCAACAGATGAATGGATAAAGAAATGTGATATATGGAAATACAATGAAATATTTTTGAGCCATAAGAAAGAAAATGAAATGCTGCCATTTGTGACATTGATGAAACTTGAGTGAATTACGCTAAGTGAAGTAAGTGAAACACAAAAAGACAAACACTGTATGATCTCATTTATATGTGTAATCTAAAATTAAAAATCAGTAGAATGGTGGTCACCAGGTAACAGGGGTGGGAGAAACGATGAGATGTTGGTCAAAGCGTACAAACTTCCAATTATAAGATCAACAAGTTCTGAGGATCTAATGTATAGCATGGTGATTGTAGCTAATAATACTATATCATGTACTTTAATGTTGCTAAGTCAGCAGACCTTAAAAGTTCTCACCAAAAAAGTAAGGATAACCTATGTGAAGGGATGGAGGGCTTAGCTAATACTATGGTGGTAACCATTTTACAATATATAAATGTATCAAATCAACACATTGTATACCTTAAACTTGCATAATGTTATGTGTCAGTTATAGCTCATAAAGCTGAGGTAAATAAACAAATAAGCAAGCCAGGGGGAGCCTGAGCAGGTCATGATGTCAGGGTCCTGGGATGGAGCCCTGTATCAGGGCTCCCTGCCCAGTGGAGAATCTGCTTCTCCCTCTGCCCCTGCCCCATCACACCCCCCCACCATGATCTCTCTCTCTCTCTCTCAAATTATGTACATGAATAAATAAATAATAAAAGAAATTGAAACACTTTTGCACTACTGATGGAACTGCAAAATGTTACAGCCACTATGGAAAACAGTAAAGAGTTTCCTCAAAAAAATTAAAAATGGAATTACCATATGATCCCCCAATTCCACTTCTGGGTGTATATCCAAAAGATTCAAAGCAGGGACTTGAAGGGATGTTTGCATGTCCAGAGCATCCAGGGGGTGGAAGCAACCCAGGGATCCATCAGTGGATAAACGGATAAACAAAATACAACATATACATATAACTCAATCATATTCAGCCTTAAAATGTGAGGAAAACCTGTCATATACTACAGCACAGATGAACCTTGATGTTAGGCTAAGTGAAATAAGCTGGTCACAAAACAACAAATACCACATGATTCTACTTATATGAAATATCTCAAGCAGTCAAATTCTTAGAAAGCACAAATGGTGGTTGCTAAGAGTTGAAGGGAGTGGTGAAAGGGTTGTTGTTCAAAGGGTATAGAGTTTCAGTTCTGCAAGATGAAAACAATTTGTAAAGATCTGTTGCACAACGATATGCATATAATTAAAACTGTACTATGCGCTTAAAATTGATGAAAGTGGTACGTTTTATGTTATGTGGATTTTAACCACAAAAAAGAAAAAAGTTTTACACAGATGGACCTACAGGGTATAATGCTAAGAGAAAGAAGTCAGTGGGTGGGGGGACAGATGAACTAGATAAAGGGAACTAAGAGTACCCTTACCCTGATGAGCGCTGAAAAATGTATAGAATTGTTGAATCACTGTATTGTCCATCTGAAAATAACAGAATGCTGTATGTTAACTATATTGGAATTTTAAAATAATAAATAAATAATTTAAATTTAAGCTAAATAAGTAAATAAAGTAGCCCCCCTCCAAAAACCTTAAATTCAAACAGAATGCTACTGCTATTTCTGCTAATTACATAAATAATTAACTGGCCACACAGGCCATTTTTATTAATTCCTTATACTTCAAGGGGAGTGATACTCCACTAAAAACACTAGAATTAAAAACAAAAACAAAAACAAAAAAACATTTTCGGGACGCCTGGGTGCTCACTCGGTTAAGCAGCTGCCTTCAACTCAGGTCTCATGATCCCAGCATCCTGGGATGGAGTCCTGCATCCAACTCTTTGCTCTGCAGGGAGCCTGCTTCTCCCTCTGTCTCTGTCTGCCACTCTGCCTGCCTGTGTTCTCTCTCTCGCTTGCTCTGAAAAATAAATAAATAAAATCTTTAAAAAAAATAAAAATAAAAAATACATTAAAAGATAAGTATGGGGGCGCCTGGGTGGCTCAGTGGGTTAAAGCCTCTGTATTCAGCTCGGGTCATGATTCCAGGGTCCTGGGATCGACCCCGCATCGGGTTCTCTGCTCAGCGGGGAGCCTGCTTCCTCCTTTCTCTCTGCCTGCCTCTCTGCCTACTTATGATCTCTGTCTGTCATATGAATAAATAAAATCTTAAAAAAAAAAGATAAGTATGAATGAACAATGAACAAGTGCTTTTCATAGCGGCTGAGAGGAGGGGAAATGCAAAGGATGTGGACAGAAGATTTTAAAATAAAAGCTTCGAGTCCTGGGAAAGGTAGGGATTCAGGCTGGTAAGCCAAGGCTATCCTCTGCAAGAAACAGCTCCTTCAGCATAGCCAAGACTGGGGAAAATAGGCACATTTTCCTCCCCTGCCCAGGGCTGTCCCCTTTCTGCATTCTCCACATCTCCTGCTTAGGACAGAGTGACTGCTTCAGTGTCTTTTAAATGGCCTGTTTGAATCACACACAGGGTCAATGGCAGATATTCCCAATCTAGTGTTTTTGCCTCCAGATTCCACCCTTCCATAATCTACAATTTTGGAATGTATGGTGGGAAATGACTTAATTTGCCATAATTTTCCAGTCACCGACTGCAATGTAGTTGGCTAAAAGAAGAAGAGGAAGAAGAAGGAGGAGGAGGAGGAGGAGGAGAGAAGGAGGGGGAGGAGGAAGGAGAGGAGGAGAGGGAGGAGGGGGAGGAGGGGGGGAGGAGGAGAGGGAGGAGGGGGAGGAGGGGGGGGAGGAGGAAGAGGAGGAGAGGGAGGAGGGGGGAAGGAGGAAGAGGAGGGGGAGGAGGAGAATACAGGCAATAAAGAAGAAAGAGACCTGAGGGCTCAGAACACAGGCTGGCCCCAGTGTGGACAAGAAAAGCTAACTGAGACCTGCTTGCAAAGGGGGTTTTAGGACCATGCTCCTCTAGGTCCTGAGGACCCTTGCTGACACTGCTCTTCTGTTAAATATTTACATTGTGTTTACAATTTTCCCAAAGCTAAAGTCACACCTGCAAATAAAACAAATTCTATTCTTTTTTTTTTTTTTAAAGAATTTACTTATTTACACACACACACAGAGATACCCTAGCACATAGGTTGGGGGAGGAGCAAAGGGAGGTTAAAGGGGGAAGCAGAGTCCCCGCTGAGCTGGGAGCCAATCCTAGGACTCTGAGATCACCAGCTGAGCCAGTCAGACGCTTAAGCTTAATCGAATGAACCACTCAGGAATCCCATAAATTCTATTCTTAATTATTACGATGCTGGGTACTTTTTAAAAAAAATATTTTGTTTATTTATCAAATAGAGAGAGAGTGAGAGAGCACAAGCAGGGGGAGCAGCAGGCAGAGGGAGAAGCAGGCTCCCCGCTGAGCAAGGAGCCCCATGCAGGACTTGATCCCAGGACCCTGAGATCATGACCCAAGCCAAAGGCACCTGCTTAACAGACTGAGCTACCCAGGCGTCCCAAACCTGTGCCTTTTAATAAGACTACTCAAGTCCCATAGATGAGGCCCTAGGACATTCTCCCTCAGTTCTAGGTAATTGTTTAGGACCTTTTTCTCCCTTGGAGACCCCTCAGGTACTTGTGGTTCCAGAGACTTGGCTGCAGATAGAATGTCTGTGTCCCTCAAAACTGATATGTTGAAACCATCCCTAATGCGATGGTATTTGGAGGTGCGACCTTTGGGAGGCGATTAGGTTGTGAGGGTGGAGCCTTCATGAATGTGATTATGCCCTTTAGAGACTCCTGTAAGGACACGGTTAAAAAACAGGTGTCTGTAAACCAGGAAGCAAGGCCTCATTAGATACCAAATCTGCTGGTGCCTGGATCTTGGACTTTCCCACCTCCAGAACCATAAGAAATACATTTCTGTTGTTTAGAAGCCACCCAGTGTGTGCTATTCTGTTATAGCAGCTTGAATGGACTAAGACAGGCCAACCAACTCCTGACCCTCTTGGCTCACTCCCCATTCTGGCCGTGTCCCTCTCTTTGTAGTAAGAATTCACTTCTCCTGCATTGACTCTCAGTGTTGGGCACTTTTGATCAGCACTTACTGTTCCTAGGTCTTTAGATAACCCCATCCCTGCTCTTAGAGCCGCTAGAAAGAAAGAAAGAGAAGGAAAAGAAAAGAAAGAAAGGAAGAAAGAAGAAAGAGAGAAACAGAGCTGCTAACCTCCTTCAGGCATATACATATACAACCTGGAACTATTTCCATAGTTTTTGGTTTGGTTGGAAGTTTTTTGTTCCATACTGTTTGAAACTAAATTTCCACTAGCACAAATTAAAACCAAAGCTCAAAAACAAAACAAAAAACAGACCCAGAATTTGTCCAGATTTCATGTTTTGGCAGTCATTTTGCTATAGATAAAGCTTTTCTATGGGAATAAAAGGTAAGAACTTTTAGACATTTATCTTACCTGATGAAATAAGTGATGATGTTCTCCCTGTTAGGAAAAGCAGGCTCACTGATGAGTTTGCCGGTATGTCAGATGATTAGTATAAATAAAAACCACAGAGGTAAAAAATCATACAGATCTATGAATCCTTCCAAAAGTCAATGGACCACTACAATTAGCTGCAAGTCACACATTCGCAACAAGACTACAAAACCCATTCATAAAAAAACCCATCTGTTCCACAAGTAGATATAGCAGCTGTTGTGGTAAAATCATTCACATTTGCTTATGTTTTTCAGTACAATGAAGGCACTGAAATCACTTTATCAAAGGAGAATTGGTAAGTTTTCCCATACTTGAAAAGGAGAATTGATAAGTTTCCCCATATTTGAAAAGGTTCCTGTATCTATATCTACTCTCGGTAGGCTATGAATAGTCCCAACTGACAAAATTTATTTTTAATCTTTGTAAATGCTGTCATTTTTTAAATTTTCAAAGATTGCTGAAAAATTTGAACCAAAACTTGAGCCAATGAAGAGACCATGCCTGCTCTTACCTACCACTCCTGGACATCAGAAGGACAGCGGCTCTCTCAAGGTAATGAATAAATTTAATCTGAATTCTAGAATAAAACAAGCAAATTTATTTAATTCTGCAATTTGGTAAGTTGGTTTTAAATTTCATATGAAAAATGATCAATGCAGAAAAATTAGGAAAACCCTAAAAAAGAGAAGAAATGTGAGGGAAAGAGTCCTACTGCTAGTAAAACAACCCTATGACACTTCTCTGATTAAAGCAGTGGTACTGGGGCACCTGGGTGGCTCAGTCCGTTAAGCATCTGACCTTTGGTTTTGGCTCGCATCCTAATCTCAGGTCCTGGGATCCAGCCCTGCGGCAGGCTCTGTGCTCAGCATGGAGTCTGCTCGAGTTTCTTTCTCCTCCTCCTCCTGCTCCTCCCCCTGGCACTTGCTCCCATTCTCTCTCTTTCAAAACTAAATAAATAAATCTTTAGGAAAATAAAAGCAGTGTTAGTGAGCATGAATAGATTTTAAAAAATGGAAGAGAATAGAAAGTAAAAAAAACAGACCAAGTACATCTGGAAATTTCATATAATGATGGCATCACAACTCGCTGGCAAAAAAAGGAGTGTTTAATAACAGGGCTGGGTCAACTAGATAACATGTGGAAAAAATCATTTTAGTTCCATGCTTCACACAATACACTATAATAATTCTAAACAGATCAGACTTAAATGTAGAAAATGAAAGCATACAATTACTAGACAAAAAAACTGAGTTCTTTCAGAGTGAGAAATAGTCAAAATCCAGAAACAAATGATACCTGACTTCTTAAAATTTTAAAGAGAAACATCTTTATGACAAACCATAAATGAAAAGAGATATCCTAAATCGGGAGAAAATATCTGCACTTTACACAAAAGACTAATGCCCCTAATGTATAAAGAATTCTTAAAAACTCAGAAGGAAAAAAGATCAAAACCCAACATAAAAAATGTGCCATCTCCCCCGCAAAATAAAGGCAGGCAGTTCAAAGGAAAAGAGAGGCAAACTGAAAACAACTTTCAGATACATCACTGCTCATCTATCACAATGACAACACATTGTGTTGGCAAGACTACAGAGAAACAGGCAAATTTTTTTAGAAGATTAATTCCTTACTGGAGTGTGTGTTTGTATGTGTGTATGTGCAGGTGAGCAAGGGGGAGGGTGGCAGAGGTAGATATAGAATTTCAAGCAGACTCCCTGATGACCATAGAGCCCACCACAGGGCTTGATCTCCCAACCGTGAGATGATGACCTGAGCCCAAAAGAATGGTCAGACATTCAACCAACTGAGCCACCCAGGCACCCTGAGAAATAAACAACTTTGTACAGTGATGGTGGGAATGCAAAATTCTTTAAACCTATGGAAGAACTATCTAATAAATTTACCTATGTACTGGCAACATCTAAAATTTACATATGCTTTTTACCCTTTGACCCAGCATACCCCACTTCTATAAATTCACCCAGTTATTCACTGCAGCATTATTTGTAATAGTAAAAGACTGAAAACAAATGCCCACCAGTTAAGGGACCAACTGAATAAACCATGTGTTGAAGTACTGTGAATCATAAAAAAGGATGAGAAAAATCTCTCTGGTATACAAAGACTATTTCCAAGATATTCTGTTAAGAAGCAAAATGTAGAGTATATAGAGTGTGCTACCTTTATATAAGATGGGATGGGAAATAAAAATGTATATACATATTTGCTTATTTTTGAAAAAAAAAAATGCCAGAAGGCTAACCCTAAAGCTTATGAAAATGGCTACCTACAGGTATGGAGGAGGAAGATGCAAAAAGGACAGAGCCTGGACTTTTCTGGTTATCCCTCCTTACATGGTGCTCAATTTTAAACAAAGCCACTGTTTTATATATTTAACAAATAATCTTAAACAGGAAAAGCAAACTGTAATTGAATAAAACAGAAAAAAACAAATGTAATTGAATTTCAAATTAATATCATAACCACCCAAAGAATAATTTCAAGTAACTTGTGAACACACTACTCTAAATCCTTGGCAGTATACAGTTGGAGGCCAAAAAAAAAAAAAAATCTTGGGGTACCTGGGTGGCTCAGTTGTGTAGGTATTGGACTCTTGCTTTCAGCTCAGGTCTTGATCTCAGGGCTATGAGATCAAGCCTCTGCATAAGATTTCTCTCCTTCCCGCTCCTTCCCCCTCTGCTCCCAGCCCTGCTCCCCACCTTTTAAAACAAATCTTAGGGGTGCCTGGGTGGCTCAGAGGGTTACGCCTCTGGGCTCAGGTCATGCTCTCAGGGTCCTGGGATCAAGCCCCCCATCGGGCTCTCTGCTTAGCAGGGAGCCTGCTTCCCCCTCTCTCTGCCTGCCTCTCTGCCTGCCTCTCTGCCTACTTGTGATCTCTGTCAAATAAATTGTAAGGGCCTATTCAGCCAGAGCGGCCCCACCCGGGTTGAACTGCCATTTTGTTGTAAAACTTAAATTGACCTCCCCGCCCCCCACCAGGGGGAACTTATTTAAAAGCAAGTCCAGGAAACCAGTCCCAGGTAACAAAGTCCAAATACAAGGGTGGGTCAGGCCAGGTGGAGGTATTCAACCAGTGGGGACGCATACTGTCTCCTAGCTACCAAGGTGATGGGCTAGTTTCCATGGCTACTGTGGGGTGAATTGTAATACAATTAGCCACCCCTGTGTGGCCAGGCCGAACCACATGGCCTTTGCTCTATAAAAGTTTAGTCTGGAAAGCAGGGAGGGGTCATCCTCTCTGTAGGGGCGAGCCGACCGGTCTGTTTGACGGTCTGTCTGATTCTTGATGCTTGGTGCAAAATAAGGATTTGCTTGACCTTCGCTTTGTATCAGCCTCGCTCCTTTAATCACAGACCCATTACTGGGGTACTCTGTTTTGGAGGGACCCAACATAAATCTTTTAAAGATAGATAAATAAATAAATAAAAATAAGTCTTAAACTTCACTGGAGTGTTTATTGTCTATGCCAATTTTGAAGCTAATTTAAGCATATTAGAGAAGATAATCAGTAAATATATTGTTATTAGGAATCAAGATACCTCAGTGAGAGAGTAAAGTACAAAATCAGAACTTTGATTCTGACTCTTGTTCTGAAAAACATGTTTTCTTTTCCTAAAATGTACTATTTTTAGTGTACCATAAGCGTGGCAAGAAACAAAACATTAAAATGTTTAGGGAAGGCGGTAAGTCTAGAAAGAGGGTGTGTGGTGAGAGTTTAAGAAGTAGGGGCACCCATGTTCTAAAACTGAGGGAACAAGAAGGAGCATCAGAATCAGGGAAAGGAGAGAAGATATGTTTTAGGACTGGAAAGAATGAAAATCTAAGCAAGAGGGGCGCCTGGGTGGCTCAGTTGGTTGAGCGACTGCCTTCAGCTCAGGTCATGATCCTGGAGTCCCGGGATCAAATCCCGCATCAGGCTCCCAGCTCCTCGGGGAGTCTGCTTCTCTCTGACCTTCTCCTCGCTCATACTCTCTCTCTCTCATTGTCTCTCTCTCAAATAAATAAATAAAACATTAAAAAAAAATCTAAGCAAGAAAGACAAAACAGTGAAAGAACAAATAAATATGAACATAAATATGTCGAACAGGGTCATGAGGAATGCAGAATTCAGGTAAAAGAGTAGCTTTAGAAAGGTGGTTCTTGGGGTGCCTGGGTGGCTCAGTTGGTTTAGTGTCTGCCTGCGTCTCAGGTCATGATTCCAGCGTCCTAGTATGGAGCCCTACATTGGGCTCTCGGCTCAGCGGGGAGCCTGCTTCTCCCTCTGCTTGTTTGCTCTCTGTCAAATAAAATCTGAAAGAAAGAGAGAGGAAGGAAGGAAGGGAGGGAGAAAGGAAGGAAGGAAGGAAGGGAGGGATTCATTTAGTTAGGTGGTTCTCACTCTGAGAATGGAGAGAAAGGGGGCAGGTGAAGACAAAGTACAGAACTTACTTGAAGGTGTTCATCCAGCTGACCCCAATTAGTCCCTTAAGCTATGGGGCTAGTTGTCCAGAGGGAGCCAAAGACAGGCGAACCCACCACCACCAGTATGATTTAAGGGCTCTGCTAGAAGGTGCGATGGATGGGGACACAGAAGAGGGGCATCAGACTCAAGCCCGAGGTTTGAGGGTAAGGAGGAGGCAGAGGATGGGGAGATGTGACAGCATGTGCCCAGATATGAGGTCTAGAAATTCATGAACTATCAGAAGACAGCAGGTCAGAGGGGAGACAGGGGATGAGCCAGATATGAAAGGCCAAGGAGTTCAAACTCAACCTGGGGACTGTGGAAGGCAGCTGGGGATTTTAAGCAGTTGAATGAAATAATCAGATGTGGATTTTAGAACAGCTGGAGAGGAGCAAGATGAGAGGCACAGAAACACAGCTAGCATCCCTTCAGCAAATGACTAAGACAGCTGAGAGAGAAGAGATTCTGGAGGAGTGTTCAAGGAGTTGAACTGACAGTGGGGGAAGATTCAGAAAGAGGAGCGGAAGCAGGGCTAAGGCAGAGGGAAGAGCACTGATGGTCCTGACCACCATCTACAAGCAGAGATGAGAACTGCCATCTGTGCTCAGATAATTTCAGAAAGGGAGACAATCTGGGTGCCTGGGCGCAACGTTTTGTATGAGCTTTGAAGCCTCTGCCAATCTTAACATTAACTGGATTCCAGCTATTTGCTCAGATGGACCCAACGCGCACTTAGATCACGATGCCTGCCAACCTCTGTGTGGATAAATGACATGTTTCTAGAGAACTGGGTCAGGCTATGAGGACTAGAGACTGCTATGCCAAAAGGGGGTTGGAAATGAATGAACTGAGGTTTACACTAGCCCTAGAGAGGAAAGATACCAGGAAAATGAGTCTAGGATAATGAATAGCCACCCACCCATTGGCTTCTCCATGCTCAGAGCCTTTATTACTTTTTTGACAACTCTGGCTGTTGGTCAGGATTAAGTTCTCAGTAGCTATAGGAACACAGGCTGTAGAGGTTTCTTCTGGGAAAAAATAATCTGTAAGTCAACCTAAGAACAAACAAGCCCCAAAGCTGATTGTGGGTGTAGGGGAGCTCCTGAATGGAGGGAAAGCTGTGGGGCGAGGGGTCAGAGGATTATTAGAGAACATATAAACACCTAATAGAACCTAACAGAACATACCAAATACCTAATTAAGCACTTCACCAGAACTGCCAAACTGCTAAGTGCTATGGATTGAATGTGGCCACCCCCTCCCAAATCTATAAGTTGGAAGCTTAACCCTCAATGTGATAGTATTAGGAGGTGGGAGCCCTTGGGAAACTAGATTTAGATCAGATCATAGGGTGGGACCTTCATGATGGGATTAGTGCCATTTTAGGAAGAGGGAGAGAGGGACAACTCTCTTTCCGCTGTTTGCACTGAATAAAGGAACACACGGCAAGAAGGGGACTGTCTACGAGCTGAAAGAGGGCATTCACCAGGAATGGAGTCTGCCGGCATTTTGATCCTGAACTTCTCAGCCTCCAGAACTATGAGATATAAGTATTTGTTGTTGTTGAAGTCACCCAGTCTGTGGTATTTTTGCTATGCAAAGTAAGAGCTAAGTAAGCATCTCCTTACGTAGGGCAATCAAGGAGGTCACTGTGAGCAGAGTAACACTTTGTGTACACAGTGAGTTTTAATACTTTTCTAAGAGGCTTGCTGTGGTTTGGGTTTTTTTTAATTGGACTTTTGTGGGTCTCAAGACAAAGGCTTTATTTAGGACATACATCCTTTTTTATTTTTTAAGATTTTATTTATTTATTTATCTGAGAGAGAATGTGTGCTCCCGAGTGTGTGAGAGCAGGAACTGGGGGGGTGGGTAAAGGGAGAAGCAGGCTTCCTGCTGAGCAAGGAGCCTGATTTGGGACTCCCATCCCAGGACCCTGGGATCATGACCTGAGTGGAAAGCTGACTTAGCCGACTAAGCCACCCAGGCACCCCAGGACATATATCCTTAATTAGTGCTAATATAAGCCCATTAACTCAGTGGTTACAATTAAATATGGTACTAGAACAAAATTACAGTAACCAATCTTAATGGTCCTCTATATAGCCCACTAAATGCTGGACATTGTGCATACCAGAAGGAGCCAGAGGCCCCAGGCCTGAGTCTCTCCTTGTTCAGACACTTGACCTTGGCCTGAGTGACCTGTCTTCAGCCAGATAACAGACTCAGCTTTCCTAAGAGGTTCTGATTACACCAGAAATGGGGAATGAGGTTGCTACTTAAGTTGACTGTTCCCAGAATCAGTACCTTAGCCCTACAAAACATTTTGAGACATCCAGTTCCAAAAATACGGTATATACACTCCCTGCTTTATTTCATACAGTGGCAGCACTGTTTATTATTGCAAGTTTAAAAAAAAAAAAAAAGGTCAAGAAACCTTGAGTTTTGTTTTTGTTTTTTGTTTTTGTTTTTTTAATTTGACAGAGAGAAAGATCACAAGTAGGCAGAGAGGCAAGCAAAGAGAGAGAGGGAAGCAGGCTCCCTGCTGAGCAGAGAGCCCCATGCAGGAGCAGAGAGCCCGATGCAGGACCCGATCCCAGGACCCTGGGATCACGACCTGAACAGAAAGCAGAGGCTTAACTGAGCCACCCAGGCGTCCCACCCTTGAGCTTTTTATTTTGCAGTCTTAGGGCCCCTAATTTTACTTTCAATAGGACTCTGTCAGGGGTATTTTGAAAAATACTTAGGTTTGGTGAAACGAAAAATACTCAGTACATTTCCTCCATAAAACTGTTTAAAGGGAAAATGGAGATCCTTTGATCTGGAGCCTCAGATACTCAGCAGTTCATCTTACATGTGACACCTGGGCTGAGCTTTAGTCATGATGTCAACTTCTGGCAGGTCTCCTGGCTCCCAGAGGTCCAGCCTTGAGCCATCAGTCCTCCCAAACAGAAGCCACTCATCACAAACTCATCACAGAGCAAGTGTGCATGGCCAAAGTGTACTTCTCAGTCCTTTCTCCTCTCTCTTCCCTCATCTTCACCACCCCTGTCTTGTCTTTTCCTTTTTAATCCCTTCCTTATTATTTCTTTTTTTTAATATATTTTTAAAAATTTTATTTATTTGACAGACAGAGATCACAAGTAGGCAGAGAGGCAGGCAGAGAGAAAGAGGGAAGCAGGCTCCCCACTGAGCAGAGAGCCCAATGTGGGGCTTGATCCCAGGACTCTGAGATCATGACCTGAGCCGAAGGCAGAGGCTTTAACCCACTGAGCCACCTAGGCGCCCCTTTCTTTTGACTATCAAAATCAATTCTTGTTCAAAGGCCCACTAGCCTCCCTGTTAAGGCACAGTGTTACTCCTTCACCCCAATTACATTCAAGTCTCAAATTCCCCCTCACCTCTTCCAACTTGTCTCCAAACAGTCTCAATGCATTCAGGGGAAAAAGAGACACTGCAGACGTCTGATGAACAAATGGGGGGGGGGGGTGATGTACCACTAGTGTACTAGAACCTTATGGGGCTATTATAGGGTACAGTAGTTACCTAGGACTACTGTTAACAAAGTAACAAATTACCACACATTTGGTGGCTTAAAATAACACAAATTTATTCTCTCACAGTTCTAGAGACCAGAAGTCCAAAATCAGTTTCACTGCGCTACAGTCAAGGTGTTAGCAGGACTGGTTCCTTCAAAAGCTGCAGGGGAGAACCTGTTTCCTGGCCTTTCTAGCATCCGGAGGTTGTCTGCATTCTTTAGTTAAGGGCCCTTCCTCCTGTCATTCCAACCTCTGCTTCCATTGTCACATTTCCTTCCATAGGCAAATCCCTTCTGTGATTACATTCAGGTCCCACCCAGATAATCCCAGAAAAATCTCATTTGAGATCTTAATTTAACCTTAGCTGTAGAACCACTTTTGTTACAGAAGGTAATATTCAGATCGCAGGATTAGGATAGCGCTATCTTACAGAGCCATTTTTCTCCCTACCCCAGGGGACTAAAGTAACTCCAACCATTCCTGATCCTTTCAAGTGAGCCAGTGAAGGTGAGTGACATAATTTCAAGAATAATCATGAATCTGCTCCTACTTGGAAATACAGTAAATTCCAGTACTTTATTAATAACGTAATATTTCTGACATCTCACAATTTATCTTGATTTATCAGTGTGCCGTAACACCAAAACTAGAAAGCTAACAAAAGAGAGACAGTATTCTAAGATGACTACAACATTCCCCACTCCTGGTATACATGCCCTGTATAACCCTCTGCCTTTGGGTGTGGGTGTGGATGGGCCCCGTGGCTACGGTGGGTTGTCACCCCCTTGGCTGCTAACAGAACATATGAGACCCAAGTGAGAGCCTAAGTGCCTGACATCTTCCAGCTGACTGTGAGGAACCAAGCTCCCAGGTTGTGAGAGGGCCATGTCACTACAACCTGAAAGTAGCCTCAAGCAGCTGAGAGTGATTCCCAGGGGACAGCCAGTAGGAAAATGGGGACCTCTGTCTGACAACTGCAAGAAAATGAATTCTGCCCATAACCCAAATGAGTTTGGAAGAGGACACCAAGGCCAGGATGAGATCACGGCTGTAGCCGAGATCTTGATTTTAGCCTGGTGACACTGTGAGCAGAGACCCAGCTGCCCCAGGCCCAGACTCCTGACTCCTGAAAACTGTAAGGAAGAAAAATGTGTTGTTTTAAGCCACTGTATTTGTGGCAATTTGTTCGGAAGTACTAGAAAACTAACATAGTTGTCAAATACGGAATTTGAACAGGCAATTCGTTACGTGGACTTTGGGAGGGTCAACAAACTATCTGAAATCGTATGAAAATTTTAGAGTGCTCATACACGCATGCATTTAACTAAGGAATGGGTCCAAAACTTGCAGCAGACTCTCAATAAGCTAGTACCCCATGCAAATGATGAACACTAAATCAGGAGTCTAATAACGCAGTCAAAAAATAATTTTTTAAAAGATTTATTTATGTATTTATCTTAGAAAGAGTGAGCAAGGAGGGAGGAGAGGAAGCAGGAGAGAGAATCTCAAGCAGACTCCATACTGAGCCTGGAGCCCAACCTGCGGCTGGATCTCATGACCCTGGGGTCATGATCTGAGCCGAAATCAAGGGTCAGATGCTCAAGCAACTGAGCCACCCAGGAGCGGCCCCCCCTCGGATTTTTTGAGATGTTTCTTTTGAGGTCCACATCTGGCACAATAGCAAAGAATAGGTAGATCCTACAAACAGAAAGTAGGGACTAATAAATCATTCTTTGTTAATATTCTTCCATCTCTTACCATATGGGGTAAGGTGGAGAGTAGAGAAGTGGCAGTGTATTTCATTGCAAAGCATTTCTGTAGGAAAAAAAATTTCCAGCAGAATGTCTCTCCTCAGTGTAGGTCACTGCCCTGAACAGTACCAGTACACAACAGGCAGTGCCCACCACATGCTAAAGTTACGTTCCTCTACTGTCATCCTGACCTCAAGCCCTGCCCCCTTCCCTAACACTCTGTGGTTCTTCGTTGCTCTATAGATAAATGCTTCAAAACCCTTCTGCAAGCTTCCCTGAAAGAATTCAAAATCCTCTCCTTTCATCTCAGGAGTATCTGCACAAATTCTTTTCCACCCATTCAGATGCCCAATGCCTGGTGGAGTAACATCTTTTTATTACATGATTTCCTAGCAACAGAAAAAATCAGCCTGCCTGGGAATCTAACCTACACTGCTTTGAATTCAAAGCACCTACATTCATCTAAATGTTAACACCATGCTACGTAGGCATCCCTACTGAATGATCCAAAAGCTAAAATGGGAAAACACTCAGAAATAAGCCCTGGATTAAAACAAACAAACAAAAACGATACTAACAAGCAAAAACCCTGGATTAGCACTGCAAATGACACTTCTGTTAAAGGGACAAGCACTAATGAAACTCTAATTATTCCATATAATTCAATACTTATTTCCGGAGCACTTGCAAATATGCAATCCACTGAGTTAGGTCCTGTGGAAAACACAAAGATTCTTAAAACAAGTTTGTTACATTCCCAAGGTTAGAATGTGGCAGTGTCAGAGGCCTGAAAACCATCCAGTAAACTCTTTCAAGGCAGGAAGAAATTCTTTGTATAATACAGATACCAACAACGTTACGGGGGAGAGGAAAAGGTACGAAGTCAGCCTTGGTGGGCTTTGGGGAATGAGTAGATGAGGACAGAGGAATCTTCCTTCAAACTGAAGGAGGATACAAAGGCAAAGGGAAAGCTGAGAGTGCACAGTAGAGGCACAGAGGGTGAGGCGTGTGAGAAGGGGGAGCATCAGCGCACAACTGGGTACAACAGGACATGAAGTCTAGCCGGCAACGCAGGAGAACACCCAACTGCAAGAGGTCACAACAGACAAACTTCATGTAGGTAATGAAATGCCAGGAAGGGACTTTTACTGTGTTACTGCTGTTGCTGCAGTTAGTGTGGGTGTGCGTGTATTTAATTGTTTAAAGAGTTACAGAATCCAAACCGTGTTTTAAGAAAGTAACTCTAGGGGTGCCTGGGTGGCTCAGTGGGTCAAAGCCTCTGCCTTCGGCTCAGGTCATGATCTCAGGGTCCTGGGATTGAGCCCCACATCAGGCTTCTCTGCACAGCAGGGAGCCTGCTTCCCTTCCTCTCTCTCTCTCTGCCTGCCTGTCTGCCTACTTGTGATCTCTGTCTGTCAAATGAATAAATAAAATCTTTAAAAAAAAAGAAAGAAAGAAAGAAAGAAACTCTAACAACAGGAGGGGAAATGGTTGTAGAAGCAAAAGCTCAGAGAACCAAAACCAGTTAGGAATCCATTACAGTGGTGCAGGTTCTGATAGCTAACAGTGATTCAACACTAAGCACAATATTTGTACTATCTCATTTAATCTCAAGACAATCTCACAAGGCAGACACTACTACTAACCTCACTTTCTGGTTGAGAAAGGTGAGGCTTTGAAAAGTTAAGTCACTTGCCCAAGGTCATAAAGCTAGTGGGTGGCAATATCAGGTTCCCCAACCAGGTCCAGCTCCGGAGCCCAAGTTTTCCTCTATTTTATCTCAGATGACAAGGTCTGGACTAGGGCAATGGCAGGTGATACAGGGAATATTTTGAGGGTAAAATCAATTGGACTTTGTGCTGGATTATATTTTAAAAGAGGCAAGAGAGAGAAATCAAATACTGAAAGATTTCCAGTCTAGGTGTCTACCCGTGACAGTGTCACTACCAAGAAGATGACAGAACAGGACAGAAAATTCCAATCCCCGCTGTAGCAAATGCAGAACTACCAGATCTGTGGCCTTGGTTTGTACATTAGCACTTCATTCTGTAAGAAACTGACCAACCACGTACTGAAGTTCTCCTCGATGATGGATATTCTATGGAACGTCTCCCTCCAAGGAGACCAACCAGGTGGGATGCACTGATAATTCTCCTAGCACTCTGTGCCTGCACCGCCACCAGCAACCAGCCAACCCCCATAATTGCTATTCAGCTCACTTACTTTCCATCTCATTCTCTTCCTGGTCCTCCTTTTGACCAATCTAATCATTAACTATATCTTTATCACCAAGCATAAATGTGCAAGGCCACGTGGTAAAATTTAAACTGATATAATCACCCTCTGTTAATGATTCTGATTGAAGATTTTCCAGACCAGATGTTAAAGCTACTGGGTAAAATGAAATCAACTAGCCATGCTTTTCTCCAAACCTCACAACATTAAGAACTCAAAACTTACTCTATAAAAGTTAGGTACTGGGGCAGCTGGATGGCTCAGTTAAGCTTCCAACTCTTGATTTCAGCTTAGGTCATGATCTCAGGGTCATGAGATTGATTCCCACCTTGAGCTCCATGATGGGTGTGGAGCCTGCTTAGGATTCTTCACCCCACCCCTCTGCTCCTAAGCAGGAACACACACACTTTCTCGCTCTCTCTTAAAAAAAAAAAAAAAAAAAAAGTTACGCATCATGAGGCTTTATTAAGTCCCAAGTGACTTAAGTTTGCAATCTCTACCTGTATGTCCAACAAACAGGTGGTTTATAGTTCAATGCTTTAATACCAGTCACCTTCCTCTTCTTTTCATCAATCTTCCTTAGGACTGTTATCTTTTTCCAAAAACACTTACCTATGGTAGACATTATCAACTTCCCTCCTTAATGACTCCTCAAGAGTTGACAACCTGTCAGGCACTCACAAGTGACTCCTCAGGTACATGATTTGTTGGTGAGACCAGTCCTAAAGTTTGTGAAACCATCCATTTTCACTAGGACAAGCCTTCTGCTCACCTCTCCCAATTAATATCAGGCTAATTGTCATCCCTTTTTAATGTAGACTGACCCCTCCTTGAGTAACAAACTCTAACTGCATATGGACAGTGGGGTTTGCATGTGTTACATGATGTGCTGTCCATCCTTCAGGAGTATTGTGGCATCAATAAGTCATCTCTTGCATACATGCAGAATTCATCATTACCTCAATTTTAAAAAAATATTTGTTTATTTGAGAGAGAGAGAGACTGTGTGAGGGGGGAGGGGTGGAGGAGGCACAGGGAGACAGAAAAACCTAAGCAGACTCCCCAATAAGCACAGAGCCCAACTGGGGGCTCCATCTGACGACCCTGAGGTCATGACCTTAGCCAAAATCAAGAATCGGAACCTTAACCAACTGAGCCACTGCCCCATCCCTCTACGTTTCATCATCTTTACTCTGCCAAGAGCTAGTAAGATTTGAAGTAATAGAATGCTCCTTATTATCACTTTCAGAGACAATACATGAAGTTAACAACATCGTAAAACCCCTCAAGGGGCGCCTGGGTGGCTCAGTTGGTTGGGCGACTGCCTTCCGCTCAGGTCGTAATCCTGGACTCCCCGGATCGAGTCCCGCATCGGGCTCCCTGCTCAGGAGGGAGTCTGCTTCTCCCGCTGACCTCTCTCCTCTCATGCTCTCTCTTTCTCTCTCTCTCTCTCTCAAATAAATAAATGGAAAAAATCTTTAAAAAAAAAAAACAAAAAAACTCAAAATAAGGTACAAGCCCAGCAAACATAAATCTACCACAGACTAATAGTCAACCAGACTTAAACTGATAATGGGAGCCAGTACACAACCAACACCGCCATCTGTTGGTAGCAGTCAGAATTGGCTCACTTCTGTTAGGAATCCTTCCTTGTTTCCACCCACCCCAAGTCAGAGGTTTTTCAATTCTTAAATACAGGAGATGCTATCTCACTTTTTGAACCTCACAAAAGTAAAAGCAACCATTTCTGAAAATATCTTAGAATACCATGACAATACAAATTTCAATATCTACTGTTTCTTTAACTACAAAGATATCATAATTTGGTAAGATTTGTCTTCAGAGACATTTGTCTTTGCATAACTCACGTTAGATAAACAAATATTCTCATATCACTTTTAGAGCTGACATGTTAAAGACATTCCTGGGAAAATGCACATGTTCCTACACACAAGCAAATTTGGCTCACTCATAAATACTGGGTTTCTCAACACTGATAGTACAGAGTATTAGGAAGACTCCTAGATCAAGTCAGCAACCAGATTCTCCTCCAGTCTGCCACTCTAAGAGCTTGGCCAAATCTAGGACTTTGGTCTATGAGTTTGGTCAAATCCTGACACTCAATTTCTTCACATATAAAATGGGATTATAATGCCAATCCTCTTTACCTAATGGGTCTTTTGAAAAAAAGTGAAGCAAAATACGTGCAAATGTTTTAAAAACTAGGAAGTATGATAAAAACTTCAAGTAGTCTCATCTTCTTGCTTAACTCAAAGAAGTCTCTCACACATGCACACATGCTCGTCATCAACTGTTACCAAATGGTTTATCACATGTGTATTTTTTGGCAGATATCTGAATCCATTCTATATTGCTCCCCAAGTTTAACTTTTTATAAAACAGCGTGTATTTGGGGGCACCTGGGTGGCTCGGTCAGTTAAGTGTCTGCCTTCAGCTCAGGTCATGATCTTGGTGTCCTGGGAGGGAACCCTGCATCAGGCTCCCCGCTCAGCCGGGAGCCTGCTTCTCCTTCTCCCTCTGCCCTTCCCCTCTGCTCATACTCTTCCCCGTCACTAAATAAATAAATAATATCTTTTTAAAAAGCAGGATGTATTTTTTAAAAAGAAGAGTACTAGGCAGTAGAATAAAAAAAAAAATTCTTCAGCTTTCATATACCTATGACCTCTTTCATGGTCCCAGTAACAAACATTAAAATTGATAATAAACATATAAAATAAGCAATGGATGCCACACTGCATTAAGGGGGAATTACAGGAATCTCTCTTCCCTTTGAACTGAGCAAATCTCTTTGCTAGCATCCTCTTGTGCCCTGGGAATTCAGGCCCAGTGAAATTGGATTTCACACACCTTCTCTCTTATCTTCTAGAACTACTAGATCAGTGTGGACTGCAGTTCTCAAAATAGTGTCCAGTTGTTTCTGTGGTAGAGGTATAATGTTAACAGTGCTATGTTTCTGTTAGTGGTGTTTATACTTTAATTTCTATTGCCATTATTATGGAATGGGCTATCCAGTATCTCATGAAAACTAGCATTTTTTCTTAGTTTATATTCTGGTGGGAAATTTTTACAGTGGCCAGGTAAATGCCCTAAGTGGTCTATGATATCCTTTGTCCCCTTAAAGTGGGCTTAGAATCTGGGGATGGAAGGAGTGGAGGGGTGGAGGGGTGGACAGTTACTTCTCCAACTCACAAACCCAGTTATCTTTTCCAGTTCCAGAGCTTGGCTACCATATCTGCTTGATTTCATTTTATCCTATTTTTCTTAATAAAGCAATTAAAAGCCTCACAAGAAAACCCAATTACTGAGTCTAGCAGCTCTGAGAACCCCTAACGGAAATCCATGTCAGTCCCCAGGGCTATTTATATTCTCTCCTCTTTTATTCTTTAGCTTGTTGTCTCATTAGGCTTAGAGATGTCTCTTTCAAAGTTACTGTTGCCAGGAAACATAAGAACAAGATGGAGAACAAAAGCTTAAGAACCAAGTAAGCTGATCTTCTCCCTTCTCCCCACCAACACAGATACGTTCAAGTAAATATCCCTGAACACTCATTTACTATCATGTTCACCCAGACCCACCCCCAAACCCAAATGTAGGCTGTGAACACAACAGATGCCCCATCAAATGTGAGCAAATACTTTTCTAAATATCATTGCCCTTTATCAAATTACCACCCACCTATGAACTAGGTCACAGACGCACTAAACCTCCTGGTTCCCACCTCCACGCTCCTTCCACTACACACACAGTATTTCCTGAAAGGAGTGTTCAAAAAAAGGAGACAGGTGCATTTTCCTTCATCACATATACTTCTTGCCTTTAGTTATAAAATCACTTTAAAACACTCTGGGTAACAGAGCTCATCATTATACCAATGAACAGAACAGGACCAAAAAAATAATACTAATAACCAGAATGACACTCAGGGAGGATTGGCTGGCTGAAGAGCCTTTTTTTTTTTTTTTTTTTTGAAGTGACATGAGTAGCACGTTCGAGAAACCTCTATGTGTTGAGGCTCTGAGGATGTGGTCCTTCCCAGATACCACGGGTGGGATAATGAGAGCAAGCAGTGCTTGCTACACATGTATGTGTCTATCCCTGAAAGGTGGCCCATCTTGTCAGAGGTTACTGAGCGCTATAATGGTACCACAATGGTACTAAAAGCGCATCTAGTAGAAGAAATCTAGAGAACAACTGGGATCAACCTACCATTTCAGAGATTATCTAGCTTGACCCTTCACTTAAAAAGTGAAGAAAATGAGGTCTTAAAAGGTTAAATGATTTGCCCAAGATGACAAAGCAGGGCAGAGGTAGCACTAAAACCCAGTCTAATTCTCTGTCTGGTGCTGAAACCTTGAACCATCAATTATGGTGTTGCCTCAGGGAAGAGCCCACCTCACCTCATTCTGTGATGGTGGGACAATATGGTCACAGGAGTCACACATCCCTGGCTAGGACAGGTCATCAGTTGATTTTTAGATGCCTACAGACACCTAAAGCACTTTATGCCAAAGATGTCTATTGAAACCCTGAGACCAGTTCATTCTACCACACTTCGGATCTGTCACCCGTCCAAAACTTACTCTTTTATATTCCTCCCTACACTGCTCAGGGCCTCTTCTCCCTGACCTTGCTTTCCTCCTCTTTTCCTTCTCTTACACCATACTGTACCCTCTGGAACTTCTATTCCACGATTAATATGAACAACTGACAATGTCCTGACTACCTCATAGACTCCCCCCCCGTAGCCTTGAGCCTTAACTAAAACCCAAGTGCCCGGCTTCCCTGTTGGATACTGTGCATTCTCCTATGCATTCTACCTCGGGGTTGGGAATTGCATCGTGAGCTTCCTCCTGACTTCTCATAGAAGAACACTGTCCTTCTAAATTCATGTAAACCTTGGCTCCTTACAGCTCATGTTATCTGGCTCTATCTCCTTCTACTCCTTCTTTATTTCTGTAATCTGCAAGCCTCAGTGTAACTCCTTATCCACTGAAGATCTTAGCACCTGACTCGCAGCCTCAGTCCATCCCAGGTCTAACTCTTATCTAGCAAAATTTCCAAGTCTCATGTGGGTGAACACACCTACAATTCCTGTACCTGTCAACTCCAATAAACTTGACCTTCTCTTCACTTCACTCACTCACTCACCCAGGGAATACCCTCAACCTTCTAATCACTCAGAACTTCTCAGAAACACTCTGACTTTTTCACCTCCCACTCACTTCTGAAACCACAGCAATTGACCTGACCACTCTTTTGAAACTGTTCTCTCACAAGATCAAGCATTCCTCTTTGTCAATCCAATGGACATTGGACATTTGCCGGGTTTGATGCCACTCATCATTCCTTCCTGGAAAGTCTCTGCTCCCTTTGCTTCTGGGGTACTTCACTACCACGGTGCTCCTCCCACCGCTGTGACCATTCCTTCACTTTCTCCTTCATATGACCCCTTTCCCTTGCTTTTAAAAATATCTTCTCAACACTGTCACTGGGCGAACCCATCTGCACTTTCATGGATTGTTCATCTCGTGATTCTACATTTTTACCTTCAAGCTTAGATTCTTAGACCTAACTGGGTATTCAATAGGCACCCCAAATTCAACTTTAACAAACTTAAAACCTTATCTCCTATATGCCCTGCTTTATCCCACCTGCTTCTCCCCCTGAACTCAATCTC
This sequence comes from Martes martes, assembly GCF_963455335.1. Classification (NCBI taxonomy): domain Eukaryota; kingdom Metazoa; phylum Chordata; class Mammalia; order Carnivora; family Mustelidae; genus Martes; species Martes martes. Next base: position 59,161,931 of record NC_137894.1, read on the forward strand.
GCTTTACTGACAGCATCACCACAGATACCCAGTCTACAGAACCAATCATCCTCTTCCAGTCCACCTTAACCCAACCTTCACCCCCATATCTGGTCAATCACCAAGTCCCGACAATCCTCTCTCCCTGTATTTTTTTTTCTAAGATTTTATTTATTTATTTGATACAGAGAGAGACAGTGAGAGAGGGAATAGAAGCAGAGGGAGTTCTCCCTGTATTTCTTGAATTTGTCACCTTCCATGAATTTCTTCACCCCCACTGCCACAACTTGTTCTGAGCCCTCATCATAACTTACCTAGAATTCTACAACAGCCCCCTAATTGGTCTGTCTGCCTATAAGCTTATCTCCATCAAGTCCACCCTTCACACAATCAATAGAATTGGTTGATTCTGATGAAATACAAACCTTCCCTCATCCTCCCCATTTGAAACTACTCTGTGGGGGTGCCTGGGTGGCTCAGTTGGTTGAGCATCTGTCTTTGGCTCGGGTCATGATCACAGGGTCCTGGGATGAAGCCCCACATCGGGCTCCCTGCTCTGTGGGGAGCCTGCTTCTCCCTCTCCTGCTCTCCCTGCTTGTGCTCTCTCTGTCAAATAAAGAAAGGAGAGGGGAAGGGAAAGGAAAGGAAAAAGAAAAAGAAAAGAAACTACTCCGTGGTTCCAAGGCTCAGAAGACAAATTCTAAGCTTCATAACCAACCATGTTCAGCCTTGTGGAATCTGATTTCTGTCCATTCCTCCACCTTCTCACCTTTCAACACTCTCTGACCTATAATTTAAGCTCTAGCCACTCTGAACTGCCTATGATTTCCATGCACCATAGTGAGCTCTCACTGGAGTATCTCCAGCATTGCACTTAGCACAAGGAATTACAACTGTTTATATTTCTGTCTTCCCAATAGACTGTCAGCTGATTCCCTAAGCGGGGGAGGGGTTTTATCTTGTTCATCATTTTATCTCCAGCATCTAACAAAGTGGTTGGCATATACTTAGTATTCAATTAACGTTGAAGAATGAGTGGACATATTTAGAAACTTCCCATAAAAAGCATGACATGACAGGAGTGCCTGGGTGGCTCAGTTGGTTAAGTAAGTGCCTGCCTTTGGCTCAGGTTGTGATCCCAAGATCCTGGGATCGAGTCCCATGTCAGCTCTGTCAGACTCCCTGCCCAGCCAGGAGTATTCTTCTACCTTTCCCTCTGTCCCTCTACCCTGCTCGTGCTCTTTTGCTCTTGCTCTCTTTCACATAAATAAATAAAGTCTTAAAAAAAATTTTTAAAAGCCATGACATATAAATGATAGCTACCTGTATTGTGAGCATAGCATAACATATAGACTTGTCAAATCACTATGCTGTATCCCTGAAACTAATCTAATGCTGTGTGTCAACTATAATTCAAATAAATAAATGAATACATAAATAAAATAAAAGGCATAACATAGCATTTATGTCTTTTTTTTAAACTATTAAAAAATATCAGTTTATTTGGAAAGAGCAGAAAACTGCAATCTGAGACAGGCAAGCAACGACACCACCACAGGTAAGTCTGCAGAACCAGGAGAGGAAGCTCCCTCTTTCATACAGGAAAGGCAGAAGTTAGAAAGGTTGTTGTAAACTGAAAATTCATTGGAGTAAACTGGAAGTCTGAGTATAGTGGCTTCTCATTGGCTGGCCAGCCACAGTCCCTCATACATGTAACAGTATAGATCAGTACGGACAACCAGGTAAGCGGGCCAGTGGCAATCTGGCGGTTTGGAAGAAATAGTTTTATTCCCCTATACCTTACACATTTGAAATACAAAATTGATTAGGCTTTGTCACAGCCATCCTGTTATGTTCTTAATAGTGTTACATCCACACCCACCTTAAAAGGTGGTAATCCCTAACATATTCTATATCTTTGTGTGTTGCTGTTAACAAAATTTGCATTTTTCACTCTTACAAATGTATTGTGTTTTATCCCCTCCTCACACAAATGAATGGAGGGTTCACAAGTGTTCATTAAGCCCTAAGTTTATAAAGTAGCAACAAAAATACTAGTACTCGGGGCACGTGGGTGGCTCAGTGGGTTAAGCCTCTGCCTTCAGCTCAGGTCATGATTTCAGGGCCCTGGGATCAAGCCCCACATCAGGCTCTCTCCTCTCTCTTTGCCTGCCTCTCTGCCTACTTGCTATCTCTGTGTCAAATAAATAAATAAAATCTTTTAAAAAAATACTAGAACTTAAAATAATATTTTAAATATAAACAGTAAATTTCATTCTCATACAAGCAAAGGATGTGAATCTGTAAGAGGGATGATTTCACATTAGTGAAGGAGGTCCAATCAACTGTCAAGGAACATCTAAGAATTAGATCACACTGGACATTTCTAAGCATGTTTGTCATAAACATTTACTAAAGACTGACTTGAGGCAGTCAAAACTTGCACATCATTTTTTTTTAAAGATTTTATTTATTTATTTGACAGACAGAGCTCACAAGTAGGCAGAGAGGCAGGCAGAGAGAGAGAGGGAAGCAGGCTCCCCACTGAGCAGAGAGCTGATGTGGGGCTCCATCCCAGGACCCTGGGATCACGACCTGAGCCGAAGGCAGAGGCTTAACCCACTGAGCCACCCAGGTGCCCCATTTTTAAACTAAATTTCAAAAGTTACACAGCAACATCCCTATTAAACTTCCTAAGTCTTTTCAAAACAAGTACAAAATGATGCTTCTCAGTATGAAATTGGTTCATTTTGTCACAAAGGGCAGAAAATAGACCAAAACTACAGAAGCCATAGTCCCAAGTTGCACTCCTCATACAAAACAAATAAAAATTCCTCTATATCCAAGAAACTCAGAGCACAATATGCCAAGGTAATGACAAATAAAATGCTCAGAGGAAAATCAGACTACACAAGTACTGACAAAATTATTAATGGCTCTTTTGGGCATCGCACATCAACGGCAAGCAACACAGAAGAATAATTCCAATCACATTTGCACTAGTTTGTATTGTGTTCCACAGTTAGGCAAAATAAGCAATGCACAGAGCAGGCATACCAATTATCGTATGAGTGGGACATATTTGAGGCAGAAGTGCTTAAAAACACTTGGTTCTGAATATCACCAAAACCCCAATCCATAGAGGTGTTTCATCTAACTTTTTTTTAAACTATTAAGACTGGAAAAGGTACATTAGGATCAGTACTGACGGAATATCCAGCTATGTTTACAACGAGGAAGGAGAGTGCTAAACAAATTTTACCTTTTTGCCAAACCCACTGCTTTATTCACTGAAACAGGTGACACAACAGGCTTCCTAATCTCAATCCTATGTTGTCAAAAATAGTTTTAACTGTGAATGTAATTAAATCATAGCACCTGAGCATTTATTTTCTCAGCATGCTCTGCAGAGAAATGGGCAGAGGGCCCCAGACTGAGTGTTCCCCCCAGAAGTACTCCGGCTATCAGGGGTGCTCATGCAAACTTTTGAAATGAGGAATGAAACTCAAGTGTTTCTGTTCCACACAGGTAACATCTGGAGAGGACAGACTCCATGATTTCAAGTGGCCAATGTCAGCAATATAGTTAGTTTTCCTGATTTTCCTCATCCTTTCATGCAGGACCAAAACATGTTTATTTTGAATATTGGGAATAAACTACAGAGATTCTTTGAGAAGACTAGATGGCCAATTTGAGGGACATGTCCTCGCAGACTTGTAGATGGAGCCTCTAATGGAACACTGACTCCGTTCTTGAAAAAGAATGAACTCCGTTCGTGAAAAAGCTTGTCAACATTTCTGGACACATGTTCCATCTGAATTATCCAACTTCCCAAAATGACAGTCATCACACATTCACTGCCACTCCTAACAGACTCAAATTATGAGTATTTTCTGTCTTAGTAAAAGAAAGAGAAAGAAAAAAACCAAACACTGGATATGGAACTCATCATATACATATACATATATGTATATGTGTATATATATATGTATATGTATATGTATACATATATGTATATGTACATATATATATACACACATATACATATACATAAAATATTAGGTATTTTATTTAGAAAATGCAAATAGTATTTTTCACTGATAAGAGAAATATTTACTTATGAATTTTTCAAGCATGGTTTTCTTTTCAGCTTAACAGACATTTATTACTTATCTGTTGGGAAGCATGGTTTTATTATTAAAATTTTTTACCTTTTAAAAAAATTGACCTTAAATCATGGTCCATGTTCATCCATGCACAAAGCATGGTCTGCAGTTCCTTAAAGTTTCAGAAACATAATGGTGGCATATACATAACTACTTTTACAATATTCTAAGTGATCCATAGGCAGTTTTCCTCTTCATAGGCCTAAATGTGTGGAAATATTCACCATATAATTATTTTCCTTGGGGTGCCTGGGTGGCTCAGTGGGTTGAGCCTCTGCCTTAGGCTCAGGTCATGATCCCAGGGTCCTGGGATCAAGCCCCGTATTGGGCTCTCTGCTCAGCAGGGAGCCTGCTTCCCTCTCTCTCTCTGCCTACTTGTGATCTCTCTGTCAAATAAATAAAATCTTTAAATAATAGTAATAATAATAATTTCCCTTTCTTTCATAAACAAATGGAACTAGCAATCTGTAATTCTTATCTATTTTTCTTATATAAGTAACATTAAGATCCAAAAGATATACACGTAGTGACAAGAAAAGAGAACATGTGATGGTTCTTTTCTCAGAAATATGGTTATTTGTTATTTAATGGATCTGTTAGAACTCTGCACATTGGAACTGCCTCACATAAGGTAACAGAATTCCACTTAAACATCATCCTGGACTACCATCTCTGCCCTAGAGGAGGAAATAAAAGAGGTCCAAAGACCTCCCTCCCTTGGAAACAGTCACCAGATCAGGTCCACAGAGCTGCCATGGGTCTTAGACAAATCCTTCAGGGTCACTCCTTAAGACGAGGAAGCCAGACTAATGTGCTGGCTCCTGATTGCTCTGGCTTTTGACATAATCCTCCCTCAGCAAAGGACTGCAACCAGTTTGGGTAATACCTGATTGCTGTAAGGGACCACTTGGGCAGAACAGCACTTGGCAAGTTTCTGTATCTTTGTGTCCCGTAGCTTCCAAAAAAGTAAGCCTAGCAGAGATGGCAATCTCTCCATATCTAAAATTACCAACTCATTAAGCTGAATTGTCCATTGGCTTAGACTGTAATCACACACACCATGTATAAGGACCACCAGCCAACAATTTCTCAAAGCTGTATTTGACTTTATGTAACAGATGTCCAACTACAACAGCTTAAACTAAAAAAGGTTGTTTTTCTGATGTAACCTGCAGTCCGGAAAAAGAATTGGCAGCTGCTCAAAAAGGTAGGTCATCAAGCCAAGGACCCAAATTTCTACTTCCCTCCTCTGCCATTCTTAGCACATAGCTTGTGTCCTCAGAGTTGCCAGACGGTTTTTCCATCTCTAGGATGGCCCTCATATACTAGGCAGAAGGGGAAAGGGCCAAGGCCAAGGGCAAAGGCATGCCCCAGTCTAGAGTATCCCTTTTCAGGAAAAAATGGCATTCCTGAGCTCCACTCAGTGAACTTTCACTTACTACTCACTGGTCAAACAAAGGTGACACTGGCATTCCTACTGGTAAGCAAGTCTAGAAGGTATTCTTATCTGGGCATGGTGTTGCCCTAAACAAAATCAGGGTCCTTAAAGTAAAAAATAACACAAAGATGGATTCTGAGCAGGGAACAAGCAGGGCTGCCACATGGTCAAGTGCATTTTAGGGGTTTGCGCAAACTGCACAAGTCAAAAAGCCACTGACTTGAATGTCAAACTGTCTCCTGACTTTGAAGTTCTTTTCTCCAGGAAATAGCTCCAAGATCCTGACACTTCACTGTCAAACTTACTCTTCATGACTGACTTATGTTACCCTGCTTCCCCGAAAGGACTAAGCAGACCTTAGAAAACATCACTTTCACAACAATCTCAATAGCCTTTGAAAAGAAGGTATGAAGAGTCACTGGTTCATCAGCATCCTCTGAAGAAATCAAGCAAATACTCTTAGCATTACTGTTGGTTGATGGTTTACCTGATTCCACAAGAAATGTATCTGCGCTCTTTTTAAAAGCCAGGATGGTCTCTAGAACAAATCAGGTAAAACGGAGGTAAGAAGGAAGAATGGGGGTGCAATATAAAAAACAAAAGCCAACCCCACTTCCTTGCTCACGGACTGCTGCTCCAGCCCATTAGCTGAATCACCTGGAGGTCTCCAAAGTAAATCAGAGACAAGTCTTCCAATTAATTAACTGTGGCATAATTATCACACAACTTAGTAATTACAATGCACCTGGTCTCATAAGTGCTGAGGGGAGTCCCCTGTCCTAGGCTGTTTAAGCCAAGCAGTGTCCCTCTCCCCTAGAATGGGAATGCTCAGTGACACAGAACAAGACAATTGCAAACTGAAGAGACAATTCAATGCAATTTCCCTGCTTTCACAGGGGAATGTTAAACAATATGGGTATTTAGAAATGGGAATATTGGATCTTGTCTGCCAAGAACTGTGAGACTCAGCAGAGTTGTAAAAGAGCACTTCCCTCCTGCTGGAAGGCAGCCTCTGAGAAGGAAAGAACACTCACCTAGAAGTGGCAAGACCTGGGGGCTCAAGGCAGCCCAATATGCGCCCCCCCCCAAATCACTTCATTCCCCCTCCCACATTGATGTTTACAGTTATAAAAAGGTAGCACTGGACTAAGTTAAAGGTGTCCACACTGTTTTTCCCTCAACAGTGGGCCAAATGGTCAAAAGCATCTAAGCAGAGGGGCTGAGTCTTTTTTTAAATGTGACTGAGTTGACCGCAGACAAAGACAGCTGCAGAGTAGGAGGGTCCTACCCATGCCTCATCCCATGAACACAGCTAGATGAACTATCAAATCATCCGAAATGCCCCCAGAAACTGACCTGAAGACTGACAGAACAAACTCCACAACTAAAGGGAGAGAAGAGACCACATCAAAATGGTAGGCACTGGGGAGACATGGTTTAGAGAAGAAATGGACGGCAGGTGCCGTGGAGGTGAGGGAACCCTGGTCACGGAGAAAGGTGAGAGAGGAGCACATAAGGGGATGCACCAGAAGAACGCCTCCCAAAGCCACTGGCTTGGAAAGCAAGAAGGGCTGAATTTCATGGGTTCTTGCACCTGACAGGGCTTAAAGCCTGGAATTTTGGGTTTTGGTTTGTTTTTTTTTTTTTTTAAGATTTTATTTATTTCTTTGACAGAGAGAAAAAAAGAGAAAGAGAGACAGCACAAGCTAGGGCAGGGGGTGGGCAGGCAGAGGGAGAGGGAGTGGGAGAAGCAGGCTCCCCACTGAGCAGAGAACCCAACACAGGGCTGGATCCCAGAACCCTGGGATCATACCCTGAGCCGAAGGCAGATGCTTAACCGACTGAGCCACCCAGGTGCCCCAAAGACTGGACTTTTAAAGCTCAGTAGGCTTGGATGGGATACAACTCACAGGGCACTGTGCTATTGCTGGAGAGAAGGCAGGGAAACAACCCAGTGGCAGATAGCATGGAAATGCAATCTGGAAAATGCCTGGGGCACAAAGTGGAGAGATTATTTGCTCTTCCCTTGGAGGATGTCCCTGAGAGGCAGCTTTCACAAAGATCTATCTCCAGGAACACAGGAGAAGGCCGGGGCCATTTCTCTCCACTGCCCCCCCCCCCCCAGGCATAAACAAAGAGCCACCTGCAGGAAGTAGCACAGTACCAACACTGGCTACCTACCTTGCACACACCAAGCCCTACCCCCTTGCACTCTGCTGGGACTGCTCTTCTCAATCACACTTGCCTCAGTCCCCAAAGCAGCGAGCCCTGCTCCCAGAAGACCAGCACAAACCCTTGCCCACACCATGTCTCTCAACCAGAGAGTTTGGCAGGGCCTCAGTTCTGGTGGAGGGAGTGTCAGGTCTCATTTCATAAGCAGACCAGAGCACACTAGTTAAAACTTGCCGCTTTTAGGCCAGTGACCAAACACTACGCACAGCAAGCAAAGAGAGCCTCTGCAGATGACTGGCCTGAGGGACAGAGCAGCCAAAACACAACAGCAAAACACGCAGCACATGCCAGAGACACTCCCTGAAGCACCAGGCCCTGGGCACTACATGACACCCTCTTCATAAGACCATTACTTTCAGGAGCAGGAAATGTAACTGGCTTTTCTAAATCCCTTAAGAAGACAGACTTAAACAAAATGTGAACACTGAGGAATTTATTCCAAATGAAAGAACAAAAAAAGGCTATGGCCAGAAATCTAAATGAAACAGACATAAGTAACATGCTTAATGGAGAATTTAAAGCAACAACCATAAGCCCTGACTGGGCTTGAGAAAAGAATAGAAGACATCAGTAAGACCCTTACCACAGTGATAAAAGAGTTAAAAAAGAAACCATCAGAGATGAAAGTGCAAAAACAAGATTAGAAACAGGCTTGATGCAATGAACAGCAGGCTGGAATAAGCAGAGGAATGAATTAGTGACCTAGAGAACAAAGTAATATAAAGTAAGGAAACTGAACAAAAGAGAGAAAAATAATTGTGCAACAGAACAGACTTAGCCAACTCAGTGACTCCATCAAATGCAGTAATATTTGTATTATAGGAATTCCAAAAGAAGAGAGAGAAAAGGGGGCAGAAAATTTATTTCAAGAATAGCAGAAAACTTCCCTAATCTGGGGAACAAAACAGACATCCAGCTTAGAGAGGCACAGAGAACTCCCATCAAAATCAACAAATGTAGGTCAACACCAGGACATATTAAATTAGGAAAATGTAGTGATAAGAAAAAAAAAATCTTAAAAGCAGCAAGACAAAAAGAAGTCTTTAACTTACAAGGGAAAACCCCACAGGGCTAGCAGGAGATTTCTCTAAAGAAACTTGGCAAACCAGAAGAAAGAGACATAATATATTCGAAGTGCTGATTGGGAAAACCTTGCAGCCAAGAATACTCTATCCAGCAAGACTATCATTCAGAATAGAAGGAGATTCCCAGACAAAAACTAAAGGAGTTTGTGACAACTACACCAGCCCGGCAAGAAATACTAAGGAAATTCTTTGAATGGAAAGGAGAGACCAAAAGTGACAAAGACAAGAAAGGATCAGAGCAAATCTCCAGAAAAGACAACAAAACAAGTAATAAAATGGCAATAAATACATATCTATCAATAATTATTTTGAATGTAAAGTGAACTAAATGCTCCAAAAGACAGAGGGTAACAGAATGGATTAAAAAGCAAGAGCCACCTATATGCTGCCTACAAGAGACTCCTTTTACACCTAAAGACACCTGCAGACTGAAAGTGAGGGGATGGAGAAACATTTATCATTTAAATGGATGTCAAAAGAAAACCAGAAGAACAATACTTATATCAGACAAATTAGACTTGGGTTTTTTTGGAAGATTTTATTTATTTGCCAGAGAGAGAGAGCACAAGCAAGGGGAGCAGCAGGCAGAGCAGGCCAAGGGAGAAGCAGGCTCCCTGACGAGCAAGGAGCCCCAAGCAGGACTCAGTCCCAGGACCCTGAGATCATGACCTGAGTCAAAGGCAGCAGCTTAACCAACTGAGCCACACAGGGATCCCCAAACTAGACTTTAAAACAAAGATTGTAGTCTTCATCTCTGAGCATTGACCCCCCCCTTGACTTCTCCTCTCTTTCACAGAAAAGTTGGGAGTAATCTTTCATCCCCCGGTACAGAGACTCCTGGCCATTCCTGGCAGGTGGTAACCACCAATGTGACCATTTTTGCAACAGACACCATATGGACCCCGCTAAAACAGAGTCTGCACACAGTAAGTAGGCGCTGGCTCACAGCCAAATTCAGGGAAGTTTCAGGCATGGGTATTTTTGTAGAATTGAAAGTTCTCTAAGAACTCCAGATATGGGACAAAGCCTCTCTCTGGAATAGAGACAATATATGAAGGTTTTAAAGCAACTTTTAAAGGTTAACGGGGCTACTATAAATGGGAAACAGTTCCTTAAGTTGAGCGGGGCCTCTGTAACAGATGAGCAACTTCAGGGTCTGTTAGAGGTTACTGAACAGAACCCGTGGCTGCCTGACAGAGGAACTTTAGATTCAGAAATACAGGAAAGAATTGGAAGGAACTTGAAATGTTGCCATAAACAAGGTAAAAGGTGTCCCTTCCCTCTCTTACTAAGTGGGGTCTACTCAGGTCCACCCTGGCCCCTTTACATACTGAGGACACCTCAAACATCCTTAAAGAAAAAGAAGGGGAACCTACGACTCTTTCAGTTCCCCAAATTTACCCTTTATCAAATTTAACAAAGAGGAAGAGCTCCATCCTCCCCCGACTAGGAAATTCCACCACCTTCTCTCCATGCACCCCACTTAGTCGATCCTTACTGGGGGCTACATCTGGGAAGCGATAGTTCAGGGGACCATTTCCTAGGGAAGCTGGCTGTAAAGACTACATGTGTTGGAATGTTGCTTGGACTATGGACTTCTATCTTAACTGTTTTCCATCAATGTCCTCTACTAACTATTTAAAATTGCCTAATTTCCCCTTGTAAAACTTCTAGAGTTTTCCATGGGTTAAAAACGGCAGGTTCTTTTCAGGGCAAGGTAAAATAAGGAGTGACCTTCATGGCATGACCTTCGTGGCACAGTATTTAGGTCCATACACCATCACCCATCGTAGTCTAGAATGCAATGGGGAAGTGGGGAGGAGGACAAGCCTCCCTCCTATAGGGGCCTATATCAGTGGCAGTGGTCATAGCAATTTTGGTTGGGGGATGTCTAGGGTCACTTTGACACCAGGAGCTTCTGACATCCTGCATGGGACGCCACCCCAAAATCAGGGGGATTTTCTATGTAATGGACCTTCTCTTGTCTTCAGTTCCCAAGGACTTTCCTTTGGGGTGCCTTTTAACCCACTGAACAATTCAGATTACAAAATCTAGGAAAGGACTAATCTGTAACACTGCATGATCTCAGTGGGTTCTATCAGTCAGATCTTTGCAGTAGGAAAAGGTAAATGGACCCAGGGTACTCATTTCTTATACCTAGGCCTTCACGGCTCTATTCCAGGAGCCCAATCTAAGGGCCTTGTAGAATGGGTTAGCCCAAACATGTTCGGCTAGTAAACTCCCTCCTGACATACTGGATGGCATTTATTTAAATAGGCTTCCTCCAAGTAAACCTAGGTTGCTGAAGGAAACACAGGCCATCCCAAATGAAGGGGACTCTTGACTCTCTCTCTCTCACTGTTCTTTTTTTTTTTTTTAAGATTTTATTTATTTATTTGACAGATCACAAGCAGGCAGAAAGGCAGGCAGAGAGAGAGAGAGGAGGAAGCAGGCTCCCCACCGAGCAGAGAGCCCGACACAGGGCTCGATCCCAGGACCCTGGGATCATGACCGAGCCAAAGGCAGAGGCTTTAACCCACTGAGCCACCCAGGCACCCCTCTCACTGTTCTTAATAGATGTGGGAACTTCTCCCCCACTCATTCCCAAGGTTAATGGCTGTAACTGGAGCCAACTGTTGTTCATCTTCTTCAGGAAGGGGACTTTAAAGAATATTCCTAAGCAGCTGCCAAAACTCCCTTTCTTCAGCCCAACATGGACTGCCTATTCCCCCTTGTTGCAGCAAAACATGGCACTTACTCCTCTGTTGGCGACGATGAGCTCCAAAATGGGGAGCCCTTTTTCTGCCTTCTGGAAGGACCCAAACATGGGCATTTGGCAGGGACCAGTAGAATTCATAACAGCGCAGCAAGGTTATGCTTGGGTTTCCACTAAAGACTTATCAGTGTGGATCCCCACTAGAAATGTTAAACATTACCATGGTCACCCGAATCTAGAAGAAAAAGACCTGCCCATCATGTACCTCCCCGGTACCCACAAGACCAAATTCATGACCTGGGGAGACCTCAAAGAGATGACCCAGAAACCCAAGGAGATTCTACAACAGAGCGGTGGAAAAGACCTTCTCTACTCCTGAAAACATGCTCCTGGCTATGGTACCTGTGCTTAACACCAGTTCTACCATGGTATATTTTCTTGTCTTTCTGCTGCCACCATGGTTGTTTTGTATCCTTTTATTGGACCTATAAATCCCCCCTCTGGAAACCTGTTACTTGGGTGGATACCCCCATTTCCTACTTTCAACTATGCTACCATCCCTGTTAATTCTACCAAAGGTTGGGAAGAATCCAAATTCATTAGCTTTCTGAATCAGGCATTATCTGACATCAGCCCACCCAAATGCTTCTTGGGTCTACTCACTGCCTCATTATCACAGCTGTCTCAATTATTACTGCGCTTCCCCTCCCCCTACCACGTGGCAGTTGCCTCTCTTTCTTACTCGGTTCACACTGCTGCCTTTGTTGATCAGCTGGCTATTAACACCACATGGGAATTTCAACTTCAACATACAACACACTATCGATCAAAAAATATTAGAAAGTCTTCAACTAATGGAAGCTGCTATTACTGAGTATCTTGAAAAACAAGAAGCCTTATTAATGGCCTATTGGCAAGGCCTCTTACATTACTGGGCTCACAGATCCATCTGTGCTACCCTCATGCCTTGGAACCAGACCATACATGATTGGGATAAGATAAACAAACGCATGGATCACTCCATGATCATTTAACTTTTGATGTTCAGCAGCTAAAGGATCAAATCCTCACCTCATTGATGATGGGGGAGGGGCAGAATCATAAGCTTCATACAGAAGCTTGATAATCTCTTTCCAACAATCTGCAGTGCCTTAACCCAGCCACATGGTTCTCTTCCACAAAATGGAGATTCTTAGGAGTTGCTACTGTAATAATAATTACTGTTTTTCTTCTCATCCTAGGCTGCAAAATTGTAATAAATGCCCTCTCCACCGCCAGAGATGTGAGACAGTGCAACTGTCTCAAGACCTACTTGCTGCTGCTTTAAAGAAACAAAAAGGGGGAGATATGGGGGTTAACATAGAGCATGAAATCATCCATAATACCTGGCTTGCTCAAATGTAACACAGAGGCCACTGAGTGCAGGGAAGGCTTTGGAGAAAGGCGTAGGCCTTTGGCATGCCAAGGCCTGCCGGGCCACTCTGGCATTGAAATGCCGCAGGGAGTTACCTTCCCCCAAGCTTCCAGAGCCCAAACAACCCACCTGTGATCTAAGAGATGTATGCACTGTCCCTTAGGCTATGTTTAGCAGAACTCCTAGAACACACAGATCAGCATATGATATCTTTCCGGGGAAACAGATCCTCCTAGTTCCAGTAAGACCCCTTGTCACACATCACGTGCTTGAGAAACAGTGATATGGATTTGTGATTATTCTGAAGGACCAATAAAAGTGGGAGCAAAGAAAGCAAAGGGGTCTTCATCTCTGAGCATTGACTCCCTTGCCTTCTCTTTTCACAGCAAAAAATAATGAAATAAAACAAAACAAAGATTGTAGGGGTGCCTGGGTGGTTCAGTCAGTTAAGCATCTGCCTTCAGCTCAGGTCATGATACCCGGGTCCTGGGATCAAGACCAGTGTCAGACTCCTGGCTCAGCAGGGAGTCTACTTCTCCTTCTGTACCTCCCCCCTACCTCATGCTCTCTCTTTCTCTCTCTCAAATAAATAAAATCTTGAAAAAATTAAAATTTAACATTTAAAATAAATAAATAAAACAAAGATTGTAACAAAAAACAAAGGGGCACTATATAGTCATAAGGGGAGATAATCCAATAAGAAGATAGAACAATTGTAAATATTTATGCACCCAACAAGGGAGCACCCAAATATATAAAACAATAACAAACACAAATGAACTAATAGGTAATAACACAACAGTAGGAGACTTTACCACTCCACTTACATCAATAGATCATCTAAGCAGAAAATCAACAAGGAAACAGTGGCATCGAATGACACACTTGACCAGACGGACTTAACCGATATATTCAGAACATTATATCCTAAAACAGCAGAACAGGCATTCTGTTCAAGTGCACATGGAACATTTTCCAGAACAGGTCACATATTAGGTCACAAAATAGGCCTCAACAAATACAAAAAGACAAAAGACATACGGTGTACCTTTTGTGACTACAACAACACTACAACTATGAGTAGAAGCCAACCACAGGAAAAAAAATCTGGAAAACAACATACCAAACAACATACTACTAAACAATGAATGGGTCAACCAGGAAATTAAAAAAGGTAAAAGAAATAGATGGGAACATAAATAAATAATACAGAAACTAAAAAAACAAAACAAAACAAACAAAAAACCAAAAACCAAAAAACAGAAAACCAGGAGCTAGTTCTTTGAAATAAATTATTAAGAAAAAATTGATAAACCTCTAGCCAGACTTATCAAAAAGAAAAGAGAAAGAGCTCAAATAAATAAAATCACAAATCAGAGAGGAGAAATAACCAACACCACAGGGGTGCCTGGGTGGCTCAGTTGGTCAAGTGTCTGCCTTTGGCACAGGTCATGATCCCTGGGATAGAGTCCCCACACTGGGCTCCCTGCTCAGCAGGAGCCTGCTTCTCCTTCTCCCTCCACCTGCTGTTCCCCCTGCTTGTACTCTCTATCAAATAAATAAAAATCTTTAAAAAAATACCACAGAAATACAATTTTAAGAGAATATTATGAAAAACTATGCACCAACAAATTGAAAAACCTAGAAGAAATGGATAAATTCCTAGAAATATCTAAACTACCAAAACTGAAACAGGAAGAAATAGAGAACTTGAAGAAACCAATACCTGCAAAGAAACTGAATCAATAATCAAAAGACTCCCAAAAAACAAAAATCCAGGACCAGATGGCTTCACAGGAACATTCTACCAAACATATAAAGAAGAGTTATTAATACCTATTCTTCTCAAAGTATTCCCAAAAAATAGTAAAGGAAGGAAAACTTCCAAATTCAATCTATGAGTCCAGCATTATCCAGATACTAAAACCAGATAAAGACATCACTAAAAAAGAGTTCTACTGGCCAATATCCCTGATGACCACAGATGCAAAAATTCTCAATAAAATTCTAGCAAATGGAATTCAACAATACATTAAAAAAATCATTCACCGTGATCAAGAGGGATTTATTCTCGGGTTGCAACGGTATTTCAATGTTTCCCAATCAATCAACATGATACACCACATTAATAAAAGAAAGGATAAGAACCATCCGATCATTTCAATAGATGCAGAAAAATATTTGACAATGTACAACAACAATTCATGATAAAAATCCTCAGCAAAGTAGGTTTAGAGGGAATATACCTCAACATAATAAAAGCCATATATGAAAAACACACAGCTAACATCCTAAATGGGGAAAAAGTTTTTCTTCTATGGTCAGGAAAAAGAAAAGGATGTCTACTCTCACCACTTTTATTCAATACAGTACAGGAAGTCCTAGGCAAAGCAATCAGACAATAAAAAGAAATGCACGGCACCCAGATCAGCAAAGAAGTAAGATTTTCACTACAGGGAGATAACATGATACTATATACAGAAAACCCAAAAGACTGCACCAAAAAACTGCTAGAACTGATAAATGAAATCAGTAAAGTTGCAAGATACAAAATCAATGTACAGAAATCTATTGTGTTTCTATACACCAATAATTAAGCAAAAGAAAGAGAAATTAAGGAACCAATCCCATTTACAACTGCATCAAAAACCACAAAACACCTAGGAATAAACCTAACCAAAGAGGTAAAAGACCTATACTCTGGAAACTATAAAACACTGATGAAAGAAAGAAATTGAAAGATGAAAGAAATTGAAGATGACAAAAAGAAATGTAAAGACATTCCCTGCTCACAGATTGGAAGAACAAACATTGTTAAAATGTCTACACCATCCAGTGCAATCCACGCATTTAATGCAAACCTTAGCAAAATACCAACAGCATTTTCATGGAGTTAGAACGAACTATCCTAAAATTTGTATGGAGCCACAAAAGACCCTGAATAGCCAAAGCAACGTTGAAAGGCAAAGCAAAACAAAGCTGAAGGCATCACAATTCCAGACTTCAGGTTACATTACAAAGCTATACTGATCAACCCAGTATAGTACTGACACAAAAACAGACACTTAGATCAATGGAACACAACAGAAAACCCAGAAATGAATCCACAATTACGTGGTCAATTAATCTTCAACAAAGCAGAAAAGAATATCCAAAGGGAAAAAGACAGTCCCTTCAATAAATGATGCTGGGAAAACTGGACAGCTACATGCAAAAGAATGAAACTGGACCACTTTCTTACACCATACACAAAACAATTTTAAAATGGATTAAAGACCTAAATGTGAGACCTGAAACTGTAACGATCTTAGAAGAGAGCCCAGGCAGTTAATTTCTTTGACATCAGCAGTAGCAACTTCTTTCTAGATATGTCTCCTGAGGCAAGGGAAACAAAAGCAAAAAAGAACTACTGGGACTACATTAAAAAAACAAAAAAAAGCTTCTGAACAGCAAAGAAAACAATCAAGAAAACTAAAGACAACCTACAGAATGGGAGAAGATATTTGCAAATGAATTACCCAATGAAGGGTTAGTATCCAAAATATATAAAGAACTTTTAAAACTCAACACTGAAAAAATCAAATAATCAAATTAAAAAATAGGCAGAAATGGACATTTTTCTGAAGACATACAGATTGCCAGCAGACACATGAAAAGATGCCCAACATCACTCACCATCAGGGAAATGTAAATCAAAACCACAATGAGATATTACCTCACACCTGTCAGAATGGCTGAAATCAATGACACAAGAAACAAGTGTTGCTGAGGATGTGGAGAAGGGGAAACCCTCTTGCATTGTTGGTGGGAACGCAAACTGGTGCAGCCACTCTGGAAAACAGTACGGAGGTTCCTCAAAAAGTTAAAAATAGAACTATCCTATAATTCAGCAATTGCACTACTAAGTATTTACCCAAAGAATACAAAAATATTAATACAAATGGATACATGCACCTCTATGTTTATAGCAACATTATCTACAATAACCAAGATATGGAAACAGCCCAGCTCTCCATCAACTGATGAATGGAGAAAGAAGAGGTGAAACACACACACACACACACCCCCCACAGTGGAGTATTACTGACCCCCAAAAAAAGAATGACATTGGGGTGCCTGGGTGGCTCAGTGCGTTCAAGCCTCTGCCTTTGCCTCAGGTCATGATGTCAGGGTTCTGGGATCGAGCCTGCTTCTCCTCTCTCTCTGCCTCCCTCTCTGCCTACTTGTGATCTCTGTCAAATAAATAAATAAATAAAATCTTTTTTTAAAAAAAATGAAATCTTGCCATTTGCAATGTGGATGTGGATGGAGCTACAGAGTATTATGCTTAGTGAAATAAGTTACAGAAAGATACCATATGATTCCACTCATATTTGGAATTTAAGAAAAAATAAATAAGCAAAGGAAAAATGGGAGAGACAAACCAAGAAACAGATTTTTTGTTTAATGAATCTCTTTAATCTTTAGTTTATATATATATGTGTATATATATATTTAATTTAAACTCGATTAATTAACATATAGTATATTATTAGTTTCAGAGGTAGAGTTCAGCGATTCATCAGTCTTATAACACCCAGTGCTCATTACAACCTATGCCCTCAATTTCTATCACCTAGTTACTCCATCCCTCCACCCCACTCCCTACCCCAGCAACCCTCAGTTTGAAGAAACAGATTCTTAATTATCAAGAACAAACTGTTGGTTACCAGAGGAGAGGTGGGTGAAGGGCTGGGTGAAACAGGCGATGGGGATTAGGGAGTGCACTTGTCCTAATGAACACTGGGTGATGTATGGAAGTCTTGAATCATTATATTGCATACCTGAAACTAATATTACAAGGTATGTTAACTGGAATTTAAATAAAAACTTAAAACACGAGACCAAGTTGAGAGAATCCACCCATGGCATGTAAACATGAGAGTAGTCAAGGGCATATAAAATACTGACCTTTTTGTCAACTACCATGCCAATGTCTGGGTTTCATCACATAATCATAGCTATAATCACAGAACTAAACTTTACCGCTGAAAACAAAATAATTAATTACATTCATCTTCAGCTGTAATGGCTTGTTGACCTGGGTCTGAGAGCACCAGCATACCCTGTAATCCTTGGGAAGACTTTGTCCTTACTGGCCTACCAGACTGTGTGGGTATCCTAATTCAAATGGAAAAATAAGGCTCCAGACCTTTCCCAGGCTCACCTGCAGGCTGAGGCAGGCTGCCATCAGTTCCAGTAGGAAGCAGGTCAGATCCCAGGGGAACTTAGACTATGGGTCTAAACCCGTGGTTCTCAAACTTTAGTGTGCCTGTAAATCACTGAGAAACTTGTAAAAACTGCACATTCCTAGATCCCACTCCAGAGACTTTGGTTCGGCAGGTTTGGGGCTCATCACAGGAAGGAGTATTTTAAAGAACCACCAGAAGGTGAATGTGAGATAGGTAATCCAAACTTGGAAACACGCTGGTCATTCCAAAGCAGCTGGAAGGGGTCCCAGTACTAGGAAAGGGCCAGGGTTTTCTTCATTTGGCTAAAGATAGCTCAGGCAAGAATTAAATTCCAAACAGTATGACAAATGTGTAGGTGTTTGCTTCTAAGGAAGATCCAGATGGCCCGGGCCCCAAGTGGAGCCATGCATATTCCAAACAAACAGAGAAGTGAATGGTCCACAGTCTACCTCTGGTGAGATGATGAATCTGAGCAAGTCCGTAGCAGTGTCGGATACTGTGTGAGAATCACTCACTCACTCAATGGGCAAGAAACAGCATGGGCGCCGCGTCTGGAGAGCCTTGCAACCCTGCACAGGACTTAGGCAGCAATTAAATTTTTGCATTTAATTTCAAAATAAAAAAATTTTTGTGTTTGAATTTCTAAATAAAAAAATTCTCTTTTCTTTCTGCTTTCACTTATCTAAAGCTTTTGAGTTTCCTGAGGACCTAGCTTCCTAAAGGAAAATCTCACCTGCTCAAATCACAGCCCTGTTAGTAAGTCTGGCTCAGGGCTTCTCCATAGCAAAGATTTGAGGTTCTTCACTAAGAATCCTAAACCCTCTTCCCAGCAAGCCTGTGTGTCATCCTTCTCTTGGGGCTCTGCCATCAGTAAGTTCTCCAACCCCTTTCTTACCCCTCTTGAGAATATGGACCTTTGCAATTCTTTGACATGCCTTCTGTTGCCAGAAGCTTGTGCACTCTGTAAGCTTCCTACTAAGTTAACTATAAATGAGGCAATTAATAGTAATCAATAGTCACCTCCTCTGGATTAGTTAGGGATCTAGTAGAAGTCCCAACAAGACACTTATCTTCTCTGCTCTTTAATTTCCACCCCTCATGGCACAATTACAATGATCTCGGCATTGCAAGGTTTAGGGTCTCGGCACCTGCAAGATGAAGACAATCCAGAGAGCAATTCCACCTCCTCCACAGTCCGGCCTCACACTCAAAGCTACAATGAGCCCAGGCTATTTTCCTCATTTGAAAATTAAGGTATTAGAACTTGACTCAAATTGTCCCTAAACATGAGAATGCTAAGGTCCCAAGAAGTTGAAATTGGAAACTTCTGAATAGCTTTTAATAAAATGTAAGCTCCATGAAGGCAGAGACTTCATGTGATTCACTCCTACATCCCGAGTACATACAGCAGTGCTTGTCCATAGCACATGAACAAATGGTATTAAAAAGAGCTACCCAGCATCTATACACTTTCCACAGGGGGGCCTAAGGCCCACCTCCTCAATCCTTCATTTATAATGGCACCCAGGAGCCTGCTCCCAGCTCGGGAGAGCTACACGTACACATCCCTTCCCAACTCCACTCCACTAGTGGCTTGGCCACGATGGGAGTATCTATACCATGAAAACAGGCAAACACAACAAACTAGGGCTTTTTTCCAGAAAAAGCCAGTTGTTAACCATTTACCAGCACACCACTGCCCAGAAGACTTACAAGGTCTTGGCGCCTCCGTGGCTCAGTCAGTTAAGCATCTGCCTTCAGCTCAGGTCATGATCCTGGGGTCCTGGAATCAAGCCCTGTGTCGGGCTTCCTACTTAGCAGGGTGCCTGCTTCCCTTCTCAACTTCCCCCCTTCTTGTGCTCTCGCTTTTTCTCTCCCTCTCAAGTGAATAAATTTTTAAAATCTCGTTTAAAAAAAAATAACTTACAAGGTCTCTTTTCTGTGAATATAGAGGCAAAAAAGGAGTAAGTTCAGTGTTGGGGGGCTCCAAGCTAGAAAACAGAGCAATATTTGTCAACTTATTTTGTAAGAGTATCAATTCACCTCAGTCTCTGATATGGGGTTTTTGCAGGTCTCTATGGAGAAACCTCACTGAAAGGGAAGGGGAACAACAGTCCCCATTTAAGAAAGTTAACTGACCCAAGACAAAAATCTGACAACAGGAGTGAATGGAAGGCTAGGGCGAGGAGCCCCAGCCCATTGAGAGCCTGTAGAAACGCTAAGCATAGAATTCTCTGGAGTGAAGCAGTATGGAAAGACACACTCTGACTGTGACTGCAATTTGTACTTTTTATTTTCTTTTCAAACATATTCACAGCATTTACTATGTGCCAGGCACTGGTCAATCTGCTTACCAAGTATCTACTCGTTATTTCAGCCACGAATACCACACATACACAAGTATGCAATGTAACCCAGACAAAAGAAACTCTACTGACCCTCACCCTTTTGTTCATGAAAAAACAAACATAAATCTGCTCATGACCCACTTAACGGCTCTGGGCTTGTTAATGGTAAGAAACCTGACCATGGATGGGCTTGACTGGACCTTTTTAGAGGCCCCAGACTACATTTGGCACATATGTTCCCTTCAGGTTTACAACTACGGAGTTTACCGGAATAAGACAGAACCCAATGGAAAGGAAGCAGTCAGTGCTTCCATAGGCCTTCTTTTTGAAGAGGTACAAGGCTAGGTCAGAAAACCTTTTAAATCTTCCCCAGCTATGTAACAGCAATGATGACGATAATGAGACAACAAAACTACAAATCTGGTTTTCTTTATGTTCAGAAATTACACCACTGATAAAAAATTACCTTCCAAACCCTGAACCTGGTACTGACAATAAATAACAAAATCTTCTCACAGACTAACGGATATGCCAGAAGCATCTCCTTAGGCCACTTTTAAGCCAAAATAGACTACAGCACCAGAATGAGACTAAAATACAGTATTAGGTAGAAGTTTTAAATCGAAGAGAAAACAAAAGTCAACCTAAATCATTTAAGCTATTAAGAGAGACTGATTCTCATGCAACTTGAATTTTGGGATTCAAGCACATAAAACCATTATTTGGTTTTCTTTCCAATCCAGAGTCTATAACTAGTTAATGAGAATGTCTACTGAGCACATACTACATGCTACCAATAGGCTAAGTGCCACAGGAAAAAATGAAGCATAAAGCAGACTCCCTGCCCTTAGAAATGAGATTTACTGTGGCAACAGTCAGTTAAGTGTCCAAGTCTTGATTTTGACTCAGGTCATGATCTCAGGGTTGTGGGACTGAGTCCCACACTGGGTTCTGCACTGGGTGTAAAGCCTGTTTAAGATCCTCTCTCCCTCTGCCCCTCTCCTCCCTCTACTTCTTAAAGGGA
Organism: Martes martes; assembly: GCF_963455335.1. Classification (NCBI taxonomy): domain Eukaryota; kingdom Metazoa; phylum Chordata; class Mammalia; order Carnivora; family Mustelidae; genus Martes; species Martes martes. The sequence continues at coordinate 59,183,564 of NC_137894.1, forward strand.
AAAAAAAAAAAAGAGAGAGAGAGTGAGGCTTACTTAGATCAAGAGAGAGAAAGCCTTCCATGTAGGAGTAACAGCACAGAGAGGAGAATTAAGGTTTTGAGAGAAAGTCAAAGAGTCTAGTTTCCTACAGTAAAATGTCATCTTGGGTAAGTACGGTAGAGCCAAGCAGAAAAGTTAAGACAAATCCAATAAGCAAGGGGAAAACAGTTAGCTAAGTAAAACAACTTGATAAAGTTGATAAAACAACTCGATAGAGAGGTGCTAGCAGAGTATGGGGAGGAAAGAGAGATGGTGAGTTTCTATTTGAACTTGTAAAATTGCCACTGTAGTGAGTTAAATCATGTCCCCCTAAAAAGATATGTTCAAGACCTAACCCCAGCTCTTCCTGGGGATGGATGTGACCTTATTTAGAAACAGGATATTTGGGGCGCCTGGGTGGCTCAGTGGGTTAATCCTCTGCCTTCAGCTCAGGTCATGATCCCAGGGTCCTGGGATCGAGCCCTATGTGGCTCTCTGCTCAGCAGGGAGCCTGCTTCTCCCTCTCTCTCTCTGCCTGCCTCTCTGCTTACTCGTGATCTCTATCTACAAATAAATAAATAAAAATCTTTAAAAAAGAAAGAAAGAAAGAAACAGGATCTTTGCAGGTGTCATCAAGATACGATGAGGCCATCCTGGATTAGAACGGGGCCTCAAATCCAAGGACTAGTGTTCTTTATAGGAGCAGACACAAAAACAGAAGAGACACAGGGAAGACGGCCCTAAGAAGACAGACAGAAACTGCAGGGATGCTGCTACAAACCCAAGAAACCTCAAGGACGTGGGAGCCATCACAAGGAAGAAGAGAGGCATGGACCACGGCCCCTCTGGGCCTCCAAAAGGAACCAACCCTGTCAACACCTTGATTTTACACATCTAGCATCCTGAACTGTGAGAGAAGGAATCTCTCTTATTTTAAACCCCTCGGTTTATGGTAATCTGTGACAGCTGCCCTAAGAAATTAATGCAGCCCCGCTCTGTGCAGTAACTGTGTGAAAGTGGAAAACATCAGACATGAGGTTTCATTATTCCCTGATTCATCTATTAAAATTACCATTTCATGCCTTCTTCTGAGGTGGCTAAAGGTCCTCAAATTATATTCATTACACGGACAATTTGGGGTATTAAGAATATTGATCCCGGGACGCCTGGGTGGCTCGGTTGGTTGAGCGGCTGCCTTCGGCTCAGGTCATGATCCCAGCGTCCTGGGATCGAGTCCCACATCGGGCTCCTTGCTCAGCGGGGAGCCTGCTTCTCCCTCTGCCTCTGCCTGCCTCTCTGTCTGCCTGTGCTCACTCTCTCTGACAAATAAATAAATAAAATCTTTAAAAAAAAAAAAAAAAGAATATTGATCCCTCTCTGTCTCTCTTGCTTATCTCATCAGCCAACGCTCATGTAACTGAAACACACATTAAATTCACATAGTTGTCGATTACAAGCTTTGACACTCCGTTAAAACCAAAAGAGATACAACAGGCCAGTTAGGCCAAACCTTCAATGAATAGTAATCTCCTGTCCATTGTTATTCAACTCAAAAAAATACTTTTAATAACACAACACTGTCTTGCCCCTCTACCTTTCACTTCCATACACACATTTTTTAAGGCAGTTAAAAAAAAAAAAAGAGCATTAGGCTAGATATTCGTATATACAAATTTTGTCTCACAATAAACACATACAACTCAATAAATATTTATTTTCCTTTTTTTTTTAAACAGTTAATGAAGGTGGTTGAGCACTTAATCATGCAGTAGGGACAATAGAAGTGTTAAAGCAAAGACTAAAAACATTATATGCCAGACATTGTGCTATGTGTTTTGCGTATGTTAGCTCATATCCTTCTACCGTCAGGACACAGATAAATAAGAAAACTGAAGCCCTGTTAAATTACTTACCCTTTACTCTGCTTTTGGTTATCAAGAACTTCAAAAGCTAGTATTAAAAATGTGCAACAGAGGGGTGCCTGGGTGGCTCAATGGGTTAAAGCCTCTGCCTTCGGCTCAGGTCATGATCCCAGGGTCCTGGGATCGAGCCCCGCATCGGGCTCTCTGCTCCGCGGGGAGCCTGCTTCCCCCTCTCTCTCTCTGCCTGCCTCTCTGCCTACTTGTGATCTCTGTCAAATAAATAAATAAAATCTAAAAAATAAAAAATAAATAAAATAAAAAAATAAAAATCTGCAACAGGGATGCCTGGTGGCTCAGTCAGTTAAGTGGCTGCCTTCGGCTCAGGTCATGATCCTGGGATCCTGGGGTGGAGTCTGAAATTGGGCTCCCTGCTCAGCAGCCCCTTCTGGTGTGTGCATGAGTGTGTATGTGCATGCGTGCCAAACAGGGACACTGGATGGCTCAGTCATTAAGTGTCTGACTCTGACTCTTGATTTTGGCTCAGGTCAGGCTTGCAGGGTCATGGGATCCTTATGAACTTGGTTCCACCCTCAGCAGGGAGTCTGCTTGAGATTCTCTCCCTCTCTCTCTGCCCCTCCCCCCAACTCAGGCTTGCACTCTAAAATAAATAGATCTTTTAAAATATAAATGAATGAATGAATGAATGAATGAATAAATAAATAAATAAATATAAACAAAGCTCTAGAACACCTTCCTAAGGAACTACCCCATGGAAAAAGAAGACTGGACAAAAGAAATTTTTTTTAATTAAAAGAGACCTATCATAGCACTATTTATCATGGTTTAACCAAGAAACACCATAAATGTCCAAAAATATAAGAATGATTAAATGACTGAATAATCAGATACTATATAAGTGTAAAAAATGGTGTCTTCAAAGAAAGTTTAATTATATAAGAAAATGCTCATATGTTATATGAACATTCTTCTTCATAACTTTCTATGCTTTCAAAAATCTGTACTATTTTATAATGAGAACAAATATTTTTAAAATAATTAATTAAAAAGATAATTAAAAATAATAAAACCTAGTGCACCTGGGTGGCTCAGTTGTTGAGCGTCTGCCTTCGGCTCAGGTCACAATCCCAGCATCCTGACTGAGCCCTCCATCAGGCTCCCTGCTCAGTGGGAAGCCTGCCTCCCTCTCCCACTCCCCCTGCTCGTGTTCCTGCTTTCGCTCTTTCTCTGTCAAGTAAGTAAAATAAAACCTTTAATAAAAAAAAAAAAAGAAGAAGAAGAAGAAGAAAGAATAAAAAGAGCCTGGGGCACCTGGGTGGTTAAGTGTCTGCCTTCAGCTCAGGTCATAATCATAGGGTTCCTGGATCGAGCCCCACCTCGGGCTCCCTGCTCAGAGGAGTTCTGCTTCTCTCTCTCCCTCTGCCTTTTCCCTCTGACTCATTTTCTCTCTCTCTCTGTCAAATAAATTAATAAAACCTTTGAGGGACACCTGGATGGCTCAGTCAGTTAAGCTTCTGCCTTCGACTTGGGTCACGATCCCAGCAGGGTCCTGGCACCAAGTCCCACATCAGGTTTCTTGGTCTGCAGGGAGCCTCCTTCTCCCTCTGCCTGCTACTCCCCCTGCTTGTGCTCTCACCAACCGCCCCCCTCCCACCAGGGCAAATAAATAAATAAATAAAATTTTGAAAAAAATATAATAAAAGCTGGCCCAAGGATAAAATGTTAGCAAGTGGCTGAACTAGGACTTAGACTCAGAACTATCTGATTCTAGAGCCCTATGACCCACTACCCAATACTGATCTTACCTGAAGTCCTATTTATATCCCAGGAACACTGTTCTCAAAAGAGAAACAGGTTTGGCATGGCCAAGTACTATTTCACAAAATAGACTATCATGACTAGGAGCTTTCATAATTTAAAATATTGCCTCTAGCTCTGGCTGTGGATTCTTGGTTTTGTGGTGCAACCCACCAGACACACAGTTTGGTTTGAATAAATATATTATGCTGAAAGGCAACATAAATTGAGAGAATCATTACCCAGAGACAGGCTGGGCAGGAAATCAGTGAAAAGGATTGAGACCAGAACTCCCACTCAGGCACTTTAGCTAGAAAGGAATGCATCAACAGTTCCAAATCCCTGGGGGAAAGAAAATTATATCAGCACATGCTATCCTTAATGAAGCTGACGATTCTTATTTTCTTTTACATGTCTTTCTCTACAGTCACAGAAATCTAGGACACAATGTGATCCAGCAGGTACAAAACCACACTATAAAGAACTATAAAGAACAATTCCTTAAGAAAAGCAAAGGTTATTTCCCTCATTTAATTTTAAATATTTCACATATTTTGTATTTGCTCCACACACATTTATAGAATACTTATTATGCACAAAGGATTAAGACTTATCTCTGAAACACACACATTAAGATCATTTTGCAAATAAGGTTTCAAATCTATTAGCACTTCAATCTCCACCTTTCACCATCCCTTCTCATATCTGTAAGTGTCATAGCAATGACACATCTGGTGGCAAATTGCATTTGTTGCCTGAGAGATCATGACCATAGCTAAGGGAAGTACTTTAAAATTTTATTAAAAAATTTTTATCTGGCGAGAGCCTAGTTTCTTTTGGACTTATTTCAAGTCCTGAGCCTCTAGTTTGAATAACCAGCTAATAATCCATCAAGTCCTCAGTGTTCGCATTTTTTCAGGCAGCTCTATTTCTATTCCCTGTTACTGTTAAGAAACCCCAATTAGTTTAGTGATTTGCAAAAGGCCACCCTCTAAGCTAGCAAGTAATCCTGTCACTCTGCTCCCACGGGGAGGCCAATACAAGATGTCCAAGTTCTGAACCATCATCTGAAAACCTTACCATTCACACTGCCTCTGCAGATCACATTTATTCTCATCAGATTAAACTTATCATTTTTATTTTATTGCTTCAAGCCAGTGAAGCTATGTCAATGAATATTGTACAGGTCAGCTAGACTAATTCCCACAATGATAAACCAATTAAAAATATTTCACCCTCTTTAGGTACAGAGTGATGATTAAGTATTCCCTTTTTAAAAAATAAAATAAGATCCATGGTGGGGCACCTGGGTGGTCAGTCACTTAACTGTCCAACTCTTGATCTCAGCTCAGGTCTTGATCTCAATATGGGTTAGCACCTCACATTGGGCTCCACGCTGGGCAAGGAGCCTACTTAAAAATAAATAAATAAGATTATGGTGACTTAACCAAGTGATTTTGTACCCTTAAAATCTTTGAATACAACTGACCACCACGATGTCAAGATAACATCTCCTTCCAGCAATTCTAGTTTTAGCTGCAGCTTAAAGTGGGAAAGCACCAGTAACCCTCATTTCAATCATTCTTGAATCATATAAGTAATAGAGATACTATCTTAAGTTTCTAAGGAGAGAGAAAGTGAAAGGAATATCTGAAGAATGAAAGAAATCAGCCAGGTAATAAGCCCAGCAAGAGCTTTTATGGACAAAAGAATAATAAAAGCTAAGGCAAGGAGACACACACATGGGTATGTGAATAATGTAGCCTGGGAACCACAAGTCGACGGGAATTCCCAGAATGCAAGATGAGTGAGCTGGAAAGGGAAACAGGAGCCAGACTGTGGAATGCTGGGGAGCTAGGAAAGGGTTCCAAAGAGGAGAGTGACATGATCAGAGCTGTTGATTGAGGAATAATCAACAGAGGATAAAATGGAAGAATGAAATTTAAGATTATTCTCCCAAGAAGGCTGACTGTGAACCAAAGAAGGAAGAAAGGCAATATAGGGCAAGAAATGTAAAAAGGATGAGGCCAAGGAGCCACTGGCTGCAAGAGACATTGAAGATAAAGGAATGACGAGAAAGGTAACTGTTGGGAGGATACAGATGCTGGTGAGTTTGTAAGTGCTGACATTCAGAGACTCCACCAGACACCTCCCTCCTGCTCTAGAGGAGCACTAAAATCTAGAACTCTTATCTAGAACACCAAGTCTTCTAGTTCCTAGCTTCCCAATGTGAACAGCTTGAGGACCAAAAGCATCTAGTAGTTTGTTGGAAATGCAGAATCTGGAATACCTGGGTGGTCCGGTCAGCTAAGCATCTGCTTTCAACTCAGGTCATGTTCCCGTGATCCTGGGATCCAGTCCCACATCAGCAGGGAGCCTGCTTCTCCCTCTGCCTGCTGCTCCCCCTGCTTGTGCTCTCTCTCTCCCCTGCCCCCACCCAACGCCAACAAATTTTTTAAAAAATCTTCAAAAAAAAAAAAAAGAAAAAAAGAGGGGCGCCTGGGTGGCTCAGTGGGTTAAGCCCCTGCCTTTGGCTCAGGTCATGGTTTCAGGGTCCTGGGATCGAGCCCCACATCAGGCTCTCTGCTCAGCAGGGAGCCTGCTTCCCTCTTTCTCTCTGCCTGCCTCTCTGCCTTCTTGTGATCTCTGTGTGTCCAAAAAAAAAAAAAAAAAGAAAAGAAAGAAAGAAAGAAAGGAAGAAAGAAAGGAAGAAAGAAAGAAAGAAAGAAAGAAAAGAAATGCAGAATCTCAGGCCCCATCCCAGACCTCCATCAGAACCTGCATTGTAACAAGACCCCCAACAGATTCACTTACACATTGAAGTGTGAAAAGCACTATTCTGGACCAACTCTGGAGAACTTTAAGGAATTATGCAGAATAGGAAAAGAACCAGAGGAATGGAGACAGAGAAAAGAGGAAGAAGAAAAATACAGCAAAATTCATATTAGTCAACCTGACACTAAAATTAATTACTGACAGGAAAGCCAGAGGCAATCACTAGGAGCCAGCACTGATGCATTAAGAATAAGTCATGTCAGGTTCTCCTTGTTTTCTTTTATCAGCAAGCCTAGGAAATGTAATAGACACAGTATATCTGACTTTCAGGAAAATATCCAATACGATGTCTCCAAATGTTTTTGGAAACAAGATAAAGAAACAATGAACTGAGTGAGAATTCTAGTTAATAATTTAGTTTAACAACTATTCCAAAAGAGTTTTGACCAGTAAATTAAATTAACCTTAATTACCAGATCACTAGTAACAAGATCTCCAACCTTTCTCTCTCCCTGTACCATTCAAAACTGTTTTTGAGAATTTAGATGGAAATACAAAAAATACATAGTTAATATCATGGAAAGCAGTAATGTTATGTGGCATAATCAGGATCCTTCTCTCCCCTAACCAAAATTAACACACTGATACAAAGAACTAAAACATTTTAGTTAAATTTAGATGAATTAAAATGATAAAGTACTAATCTGAGTTCCTAAACTGAATCAAACAAGGACGATGAAAAAGAATCATAACAGCAGTACATGAAATAAAAGCTTGGGAGTTTTAGTAGATGCTACATTCAATATGAGTCAACATATTGACGTTAACATGAGGTCAACACAATAATAAGTGAGTTCAGCTCAACCTATGTGCCAAACTCCCTGACAACACAAGATTCACGTTAAGATTAAAAAGGGGCAGCAGGGATTTAAACTATATTCTGCATTCTATAACTTGAGATAGTACATGACGATCCCATAGTCAAAGTTAAAGATGCCTGACACTAACAATAAGAAGGCTTAATAAGCACACCAAATTGGTTTGGAATGTACTTTTAAAGCTGCCCACCTGCTCCCTTGTCATTCATATTCTAACAAGAGATGTGCATGCTGAAGCAGTCATAATTCTCCCCAAAGCCACCTAGCCCTTCATTGGTCTTTCTCATCACTCACCTGTCCTCTCTGTTCTCCTGTGCCAAGCTGAAAATGAGACTTAACTATATTATGCGTTTCCATATCCACACTGCTTGTGGCCCTTTTGATAAAGACTTAGTTTCCTAGTTTGGGACTGTTGCCACATATATACTCAGTATTTGGAGGACACACTTGGGCTTAAAACATCTCAGGGACACTGGGAAATCCAGACTGGTGGCAGATAGGTGGAATTTCAAGGCCTTAATTATTGAGGTATCAAGAAGTCCCAGGAGATGGTGGAGCACAGCACGTCCAAAAAAGCAGAAGGCAAAAAGAGCCCAAGACATTAGGGGTGCTAGGCATATGACAAGTCTCACAGAGACTGTGCATATTGTCTAAATTTTTATTTTCAGGGGTGCCTGGGTGGCTCAGTGGGTTAAGGCCTCTGCCTTCGGCTCGGGTCATGGTCTCGGGGTCCTGGGATCGAACCCCACATCGGGCTCTCTGCTTGGCGGGGAACCTGCTTCTTCCTCTCTCTCTGCCTGCCTCTCTGACTACTTGTAATCTCTGTCTATTAAATAAATAAATAAAATCTTTAAAAATAAATAAATAAATTTTTAACTTCAATTTCAAAGAAAATTTCGAAAAAATGTTTTAAATTCTGCATAGAGGTGTGCCTGGGTGGCTGTCAGTTAAGTGACTGCTTTCGGCTCAGGTCATGATCCCAGGGTCCTGGGATGGAGGCCCACATTGGGCTCCCTGCTCAGCGGGGAGCCTGCTTCACCCTCTCCCTTTGCCCCTCCCCCTGCTTGTGCTCTCTCGCACACTCTCTGTGTCAAAAAAAAAAAAAAATCTTTTTTAATAATTAAAAAAATACAGTTATTACCTGTAGTATATATATTAAGATGGAGACAGATAGCAGGGGAAGAATTAGGAAATCAGATGATCTCATTCATAAAACTTTGAGGTAAGGTTCTTTAAGTCAGTTTGAGAAGAGGCTTGGTCTATTCATAATTAGAGTTAAATTCAGATCTTAAACAACACTAGCTATTAAAATATGGGTCGAATTGGTACCAATTTTCCCAAATTAAATTTCTCCTTCCAGCCCATCCCAACAACTCTCTTTGCAAGAATAATTCTGAAGGTAATGCTATTACTTCCCTAAGAGCTGGGGGGGGGTCTTCTAATGACCCAAGCACTTACCTTTTTTTTTTTTCTTTTCAGTGTAACAGTATTCATTGTTTTTGCACCACACCCAGTGCTCCATGCAATACGTGCCCTCCCCAATACCCACCACCTGGTTCCCCCAACCTCCTACCCACCCCCCCGCCCCTTCAAAACCCTCAGGTTGTTTTTCAGTGTCCATAGTCTCTCATGGTTCTCCTCCCCTTCCAATTTCCCTCAACTCCCTTCTCATCTCCATCTCCCCATGTCCTCCATGTTATTTGTTATGCTCCACAAATAAGTGAAACCATATGATAATTGGCTCTCTCTGCTTGACTTATTTCACTCAGCATAATCTCTTCCAGTCCCGTCCATGTTGCTACAAAAGTTGGGTATTCATCCTTTCTGATGGAGGCATGATACTCCATAGTGTATACGGACCACATCTTCCTTATCCATTCATCCGTTGAAGGGCATCTTGGTTCTTTCCACATTTTGGCGACAGTGGCCATTGCTGCTACAAACATTGGGGTACAGATGGCCCTTCTTTTCACTACATCTGTATCTTTGGGGTAAATACCCGGTAATGCAATTGCAGGGTCATAGGGAAGCTCTATTTTTAATTTCTTGAGGAATCTCCACACTGTTCTCCAAAGTGGCTGCACCAACTTGCATTCCCACCAACAGTGGAAGAGGGTTCCCCTTTCTCCACATCCTCTCCAACACATGTTGTTTCCTGTCTTGCTAATTTTGGCCATTCTGACTGGTGTAAAGTGGTATCTCAATGTGGTTTTAATTTGAATCTCCCTACCCAAGCACTTACCTTAAAGAACTAGTCTTCTCCCTTCCATCCTCCTGACATCTACCCTCACTGCTTGACTCCCAGGCCTATAACCTGGGAGTGTGCATGATGACCATGCATGATGACCACCTGTCCTCTCCACAGACTAACAAGTCGGTCAGGCCATCCCTTAGATCAATGTGAAAGTGTGAAGCACCTTCATCAAAAGCACAGAAAGTGTCTGTTAAACATAGACTCTGCGGCACCTGGGTGGCTCAGAGTGTCAGCTCTCAGCTCAGGTCATGATCAGGACTGAAGCCTGCACTGGGTTCCCTCCTCGAGGGAGCCTGCTTCTCCCTCTGCCCCTCCCCCATGCTTGTGCGCACACACACACTCTCTCTCAAATAAATGAAATCTTTAAATATGTGTGTGGATGGGTGGATAGACAGATAGACTCCAAGACTCCATATCAAAGCCACCAAAAGGAATCTTCTGATGGTGGAATTCAGGAATCTGCACTTTTAACAAATGATTTTTTACGCACACTAGGTTTAAGAATCTCTGCCTGGCAGGGCACCCGGGGGTTTGGTCAGAAGCATCCGCCTCTTGATTTCAGCTCAGGTCACGATCTCAGGCTCCTGAGATTGAACTCCACATTGGGCTGGGCACTCAGTGCAGAGTCCGCTTGTCCCTCTCCCTTCCCGCCTTGCACTATCAAAGCATTCTCTCTTTCAAATAAATAAAATCTTAAAAAAAAAAAAAAAAAGAATCCCTGCACCACAATAACAATCACAAAGAGGCAAAATGATTTACCGACAGTAAACCCACCAGCCAACAGCTGGGCGAGGCTACAATCCACCCTTCCTAAGCACATGGTGTGATCCTGACCGGCTTGAGCCCACTGACTTGTTACTAACAAGAAAAATGATGGCGTGCTCTTTAGAGAAAACTTCCGTGTACTCTTTTTTTTCCCTTTTTTTAAGTCCCCTGTAATCTTAGCAATAACAGCATCACACAAAGAAACAGGCAGTTAACTCTCTAGTCCCTAATCCAGACCTTCATGTGGGTTTCATTTTAGGGCTTCTGGTAATTTGTAGACTCATTGCTGCTGAAGATTTGCAGCCTTGGGAGAAGGCCACAGAAACGACAGGACTAATACAAAAGGTGCTGTTCTCATCAATCAATGAGAAGGTCTGAAAACCAAAATTTGATTATTTTGTCTCAGCTTGAGTCTTACTTGAACTCTGTGTTCCTGGAAATTAAATTCACACTTAGGTAGACTTCAGAGAGTTATTCTTTCCTTTCCATTTAGCAGCCGTTGGAAGTGTTTCTTGTCCTAAGAAACTGCACAGGAAGCCCCAACAAAATGTAGCTGTAATTAAAGGTGCAAAGGAGCACACACAGGGATGCCCAGGGAACCAGGGAATAAATCTCTCCTACCCTCTAACACAACGGAGAGGTGTCCTCAAACATTCTTGCTTGAAAACACAAATCACTCTTAATAACAAGGCACTCCTTCAATGACTTTATTTGGAATAAGTAATAAATTATTTATTTGGAATTTTGTTTGGAGAAGGAACAATGACCTGAAATTACCTCAATCAATGTTACTTTGGGCTTCCTATAAAGGCCATCTGATAGATGCAACAGTATCATTCTTCATTCCCCCCCTAAAGAAAACAGAGTGGTTATTTGTGGCTTCCGGTGATATTTCAGCTGCCCTTATCAAGCATGAGTTTAAAAAAAAAAAAAAAAAACACACAATGTCTGGTTCACAGAGCTTAGAAGTAATGGTGAGGGGCCCTGAAAAACTGGATGAGGGAGCTCCAAAATGTTTCCAACAAAAAACAGTTGCAGAGGTCAAAGAGGTATATGGAAAATTTGAACAAAACTCCTTCATAAATTTTAAGTAGGAAGAAAGTATTTCTAAATGAACATACTATTTTAGAAAATTTTACCAAGGTATCAACAATAAATCCCAAAGTCAAGTGTCAGGTCAAGATGCATATTTTCCAGGGCACCTGGGTGGCTCAGTAGGTTAAGCGTCTGCCTTAGGCTTGGGTCATGACCCCAGGGTCTTGGGATGGAGTCCCACATCAGGATCCCTGCTCCATAGGAAGCCTGCTTCTCCCTCTGCCTCTCTGCTTCTCATGAATGAATAAATATTTTAAAAAAGATAGATAGATATTTTTCGAAGTTATGGTTAAAAGCTTCGAACACCTGAACCCCTACTCACCTGAATAGGACACAGGAATAGACAGAGAGCTGTGGGTGGGCACCAAGTCCTATGCACCCAAAAGAGAAAGGAAGGGGTGCCCATCTCTCCCCAAGCCTAGTAAGGAAGGGGATTTCAATAAGCCCATGCAGACAGCTTGATGTGTGTCCTCACAACTGGGGTTTACAGTGAAGTGAACTGAATCCTCTCTGAGAAAACTCAGAGAGCTGGAGATGGGTTGATGAGCTGCTCAAAGAGGCTATAGGAGGGCAGCCTGCACTCCCAGAATTCATCAGGGACAGGGATATGTGTGTGTGTCCCCTTGTACTAGGTATGGTCCAAGGAGTAAGAGCAATGGCATGAGGTCTTGTGCAAAAGGGTCATGTGTGGGGCAAACAGTCCTCAACAGAGAGAAGCTAGAGGTCTAGCAGCATTTAAGGGACTGAGGACAGAGTATGATATCAACCAGGGATATGGGAGGGCATCACCACCCTTAGGTTACAGGTGACAGTCCAGTAAGTAAGAAGCCACTTGCACCAGGATCAGTCTTTATGGCCCTTTTTGTCCCTCCATCCCTGCACCACAAAGCCCCACTTCAGCACCAATCCTGGAGGGTCAAGAAACCTTGACCAGAAGCTCGAGATGGGGAAGGAAGCCACCCAGACTCTCTTCCCCAACTTCAAGCTTCTCCTAGGCAAGAGGCCTAGACTGGGAATTGTGGGGGGAGAGGAAGAATTTTCTATCAAGTTTAGAGCTTTGTCTCTTTCACCAGACTGCACATCTTAGTACTAAATTGTAAGAGTTTTGTGACTTAATAACCAGAAATGTCATGGAGTTGCCCACACCTTGATTCAAGGAGGTCATACAAATAGAATTAAAATAAAAAGAACAGAGGTGCCTGGGTGGCTCAGTGGGTTAAAGCCTCTGCCTTCAGCTCAGGTCGTGGTCTCAGGGTCCTGGGATCAAGCCCCGTATCGGGCTCTCTGCTCCGCGGGGAGCCTGCTTCCTCCCCTCTCTCTCTGCCTGCCTCTCTGCCTACTTGTGATCTCTCTCTGTGTCAAATAAATAAATAAAATCTTAAATAAATAAATAATAAAAAATAAAAAATAAAAAGAACCAACCATGTATACAGGCAACAATTTGGATGAAATCCCCAGGGAAGTACACTGGACCAAAAAAAAAAAAAAAAATCCCCAGAGTTACATACTATATTATTATTGCATTTATGTAAAGCTCTTGAAATGACAAAGTTAAAGAAACAAGAGATCAGATTAGTGGTTGCCAACAGTTAAGAAGAGGGTAGGAGCTGGAGGAAAGTGGATGTGGTTATGAAGAAGTAATATCCTTGCAGGGGTGCCTGGGTGGCTCAGTCAGTTAAGAGTCTGCCTTCGGCTCAGGTCATGATCCAGGGTCCAGGGATTGAGCCCCACGTCAGGATCTCTGCTCAGCAGGGAGTCTATTTCTCCCTCTCCCTCTGCCCCTCACCCCTGCTCATATTTACTTTCTATCTCTAATAAATAAATAAAATCTTTTAAAAAAAAAGAAAAAGAAGAAAAAGATCCTTACAGGGACATGTCCTGGTTGTGTCAACATACTGGTTATGATACTGTACCCACCATACACACATACCTCACCTGTACTACTGGGGAAAACTGGATAAAAGGGTACACAACATGCCTGTGTTACCTTCTAAAACTATATATGATATACGTGAATCTACAATTATCTCAAAATAAAAAGTTAAATTTTTAAAAAGGTGCAGAGGTGCACGTGGGTGGCACAGTCGGTTGAGCATCTGACTCTTGGTTTCAGCTCAGGTCATGATTTCAGGGTCATGGGATCGAGCCCCATATCAGGCTCTGCACTGAGTGTGGGGTCAGCTTCAGATTCTCTTTCCTTCCGCTCCTTCCCTGCACATGCTCCCGCACTCTCTGTCTCTCTCCAAAATAAATAAATAAAATCTCTAAATAAATAAAAATAAAAAGGTACTGAAAGCTATGTGTGCATGAGTGGACAGAAAAAGCAGGAAACACCCAACGTTACACTGACTCACATTCTATCAACTGAAGATGCTCTGCCTTTTTGCAAACTCACTGCATATAGTTGGGCAAAAATCAGGGTTTTCAACCTCCTCTTTGTTCACTGCCTCTGTGTGGTAGTTTCCCAGGGCTGCGTAAGAAAGTACCACAAATAGGACAGCTTAAAACAACAGAAATGTATTGACTTGCAGCTATGAAAGCCAGAAGTCTGAAATGAAGGTGTTGGCAGGGCCGAGAGTGCTCCCTCTGACAGCTGCAGGGCATCCTTCCTTGCCTCTGCCCCACTTCTAGTCGCTCTTCAGTGTCCCGTGGCTTTGCAGCCGTGTAACACCAATCTCTGTCCCCATCACCCAGCGTTGAGTTGGTGGTATAGTGGTGAGCATAGATGCCTTCCCATCACACAGCGTTCTCCTTATGAAGCCCCCCCCTACTCCAGTAGGACCTCATCTTAAGTAATCACATCTGTAACAACCCCATTTCCAAATATGGTCACATTCTGAGGTCCTAGAGGTTAAGACTTTTACATTATCTTTTTTCCTTTTTTTTTTTTTTTTTGGATGGAGAGAGCCACACAATTCAACCCATAACACTTGGCTAGAGTGAAAATATTGTTTGTTGTTTTCAGACTTATTCAACATTCCCCTTCCCATTCCCACCACTGAGCTTCCCAGATGGATAGGAGGAAGGTGTATTTCCTAACAGTTGGTAGAAACTCACCGGCACCGCTCTGAACTCACAACATAGGAGCCATCTGTCTCTGTACAAGCAGCCAAATGCCACCTGTAGCTCCTTGAGGACGGCACTGCCCTCAGCCACTCTCCCACTGGCAGGGTCACGCCCCAGCTGCTTCAAGCAGTAATTCTGACTTTGTCTAGGATCCAAAAGCTTTCAAAAGCTAGAGTGACACCCCCCCGACACACACATCATGCTGTCTGGTTCAAAATGCTGCCTGTCTCACTTCATAGACTCACTCTTAAATCAGGCTGTAACTCCTGTCCTTGATTCGCTGTCAAGAGACCGGCTGTCCCTCCAAATATCTGGTTTTTCTGAGGGCCCTCCAGGCTCCTGGAAATGACTATGTGTGTGTGAGTCCTGGCTGTGGACAAAATTCATGCTCCTTTCCAGAAAGCTCTTAACCTTCATGCAAATCAAGATAGTGCCTATTTAATTATTTGTTCTGTTTAATTGTCCCTAAGCATTTCATTCAATTAACTAATCAATATTTTCTGAGCACCAACTCCGTGCCAGGCACTGTTCTAGATGCTGGGGACACCACTGCGAATGCGACAGTCTCTGTCCTCATGGCCCTGCACCCTAACGGAGAGGGACAGGCCACCAAACAGACAAGCTACTCTCTGGGGCTATAACTAGCACAGAAAAATAAACAGAATGATGTGATAAAAGTGGAGGGGAGACTCCTTTAGGGAAGCTTAGAGATGACATTTGGGCTACAATTTAAGTAGGAACACAAGCCAGCCACAGAATACACCTAGGGAAGAACATTCTGGGTCAGAAAGAACAGCAAAGACAATGGCTTCCCGTGGTATTAAAACAGACATGATAAAGAAACTGAAAGATGGTTTGGAAGCTGTGTGGGTTATCTCTGCTTTGCTCCTCTCCATCTTTTGCCACCTGCTCCGTGTCCCTTCTGCCTTTATATTCTCTATTGAGCTCAACAAGGCCCATGCAAGTCTGGCCCAGGTTCTTCCTTACACCTGGATGCCTGGACTCTATGTTAGGAAAGCTCCCACTCTCCCCTTCACACCCTGGGCTTGGATCAGCTGCGGACACACATTTCACCCCCACAGGAGTCTGCTTCGACAGTCCTGAGAGCCAGACACTGGCCACAGTGAATGTGAAGCAGGAAACACAGAGCAGTCCATCCCCTCAACCATGATCTGCCACATGTCCAGGACTTTGCCCATTCTTTGCAAGTGACTGGTGAGGGTTGTTTCCCAGGACTCACCCACAGCCTTGCCCACTGACCCCCCAGAAACCCTTATAAATTCAGGAAAGCAGAAGCCAGTTTATGACCCGATGACTTGAGCCTACTACCATCTCCTGGGCAGCTACATCTAACCTTGGCGACATTTCCCTCTTCTAACACAGCAATGGTTTTTCTTGCTACCAAGTTTTTGTAAGTGAGTGATCAATAACTACGTGCCAAGTAACTGCTGATTCTTTAAAAAGATGCTTTTGTTTTGTTTTAAGGATTTTTATTGACAGAGAGAGAGAGAGAGAGTGCACAAGCAGAGGGAGAAGAAGAAGCAGGCTCCCCCCTGAGCAAGGAGCCTGATGTGGGGCTCGATCCCAGGGCTCTGGGATCATGACCTGAGTCAAAGGCAGACGCTTAACTGACTAAGCCACCCAGGCGCCCCTAA
This sequence comes from Martes martes, assembly GCF_963455335.1. Taxonomy (NCBI): domain Eukaryota; kingdom Metazoa; phylum Chordata; class Mammalia; order Carnivora; family Mustelidae; genus Martes; species Martes martes. The sequence continues at coordinate 59,199,747 of NC_137894.1, forward strand.
AAAAGATGTTTCACTGAGAGAGAAAAAGAACTGGGGGCTACATGCATGTGGGATAGCTGCCAGAGTTCCTCCTGGTCCAGTCAAATCTCTGATCTGCCTCTGCACACGCACAGGCCTCCGACACCCCATGGCTTTCAGCCTCCTTTCCACTCCTGGGCCTGAATACAGCTTTCCACTGCAGACCTCTTGCACTAACCACACTTAGGGTCCCCCTTGATTCCCGGGGCACTGGGTTTCAGTCACTTCTCTTTTCTGGGCATCAGACTTCCTTTGCATCAGGTCCTGCCTGGCTGTGAGGGTGCTAGTGAGCAAGTCACTATCCTTCTGAATTTGTTTTGTTTACTCAAATGATGGCTATGCATGGTGAGAAAAATACTATATAGATCAGGATATTTTTGTTGTGTGTGACAGGAACCTAAGTCATATAAGTTCAAGCAAAAAGAGAATTTGGGTTTTGTTGTTGTTGTTGTTGTAATTAGAAAATACAAGCTCAGCACTTCTAGGGATTCACACAGTATCATCAGGATGGTTTCTCTCTTGCTCGCACCCTGCCCTTCTCTTCTCTCACCCTCAGCCCTGCTTGTCTCTCTGCCCTCACTCCCTCCTAAGCAGACAGCTCCTGTCCCCCTTTATCCCTGCTTAGTAGCCCCTTTGGAAAAAGAAGGCTTTTCCTACCAGCATCTCTATGTCAAGTACTTTGATGAAGCTTGGATCCCACAACCATCCCTGAACTAATCCCTGAGAACAAGGAAACAGGATCCTGGGACGAGCAAGGCCTGGATCCAGTGCCCACCTCTCTCTCCCAGGGTGGAAGTGGAGCCCTGTGGAGCACTGTAAAGGACAGTCACCTAAGGAACCACATGAAGTATACAGCAGCAGATACTAGTTTGATTCACTGGTCAATCCTTAATCTTTCAACCAACCGCTACCCTCTGCTATAAAGGCTGGAAAGTTAAAAAACACTGTTTTTCAGACAGCCCTGCAATTGTGATGCAGGCTTATGATCTATATTCTGTCCAGAAGATGTTCCCAAGAAAACCAGACATGATTTATGTAAGGTGGTGGCTGGGTGCAGTCATGGGGTTCTCATAAATACAAAAAAAAAAAAAAAAAAAAAACCCCAAGGAAGAAGAAGACAGGGACTTTGGTTCTAGATCTGAGCCAGCTGTGCCCTAAGTTTCTAGAGTCTAGTCCCTCACATCACTGGTAATGTATAACAATAGCTTCATGATTTCTACTTGAACCAGCGGTATGACTGTGCATATTTCTTTAGCGTCCCTGGTTCCCAGACTCTCCCATAAATTTTGAAAGTAATCTAATACCCTGTGACAAATTTCCCTCTTCATAAACTGGCTAGTTTGGTACAGAAGTAAAACACCTTACCTGGCTGCATTATGCAAAAATGTACCCTTTATGTCCCACCATGAGAAAGCAAACACTTGCTCCCTGAGCCCCATTCCCTCCCCAAAAATAAAAACAGTAAAAGACTCAGGATCTGGGCGCCTGGGTGGCTCAGTTGGTTCAGCGTCTGCCTTTGGCTCAGGTCATGATCCCAGCTTTCTGGGATCGAGACCTGCATCTGGCTCCCTGCTCAGCAGAGAGTCTCCTCTCCCTCTGCTTGTGCTCTCTCTCAAGCTCACTCCCTCTCTCTCAAATGAATAAAAAATCTTAAAAGAAAAAAAAAGACTCGGGATCCACTGTCTAGTTCTGGTCCACAAAATAAATGAAATTTTGAGACCTTCCTGTGACTCTTCATAAAAACAATCGTATTGGGGGCGCTTGGGTGGCTCAGTGGGTTAAAGCCTCTGCTTTCGGCTCAGGTCATGATCCCAGGGTCCTGGGATCAAGCCCCGCATCGGGCTCTCTGCTCAGCGGGGAGCCTGCTTCCTCCTTTCTCTCTGCCTGCCTCTCTGCCTACTTGTGATCTCTGTCAAATAAATACATAAAATCTTAAAAAAAAAAATCGTATTGATTTGCAACTTTATTGGTTTTTGCAATGCTAATATTTGAAGGCATCACACAATCTTTGAGGTTTTAACAATCACATGAGACAACTGTTGTTTTCCCTCACAATGAACACGGTGTAACTGTAAATAAGGTAATCTTGTGGTGGTGTATGGTTCAATTAGCAAACCAGTCCTTCTAAAACCTGAACTCCTTTGCCATTCATCTTTCCAAGTAAAATGTTTTCTTTACTGAATGCTTCTGTAACTGTATCTTCTTTTAACAACAGGCTCTGTTGTTTCCAACTAAAACCCCTGATGAATACTGGAAGAGGAGGCTCACCCTTACATGTGCATGTCTTAGGGGGAGAGCAGTGCTTTAGGGGAAAGGAATATGTTGAGGATAAAAAAAAATACCCCTACCTTATTTCATAAGGTTATTATGACTGAATGGAACAACGTGGTATGTTATACACCATAAAACCCAATGTAAATGTAAGGTAAACGGAATATTCTTGACTGATAGTTACACCACACTGGCAGGTAAGTCAAGGATACCTGCATTGCACAGGAAGCACCTATCTCCCATTAGCAAAACCTTTCTTGTCCTTGTCTTTCCTCATTAGAGCCCCTCTGGGAGTTTCCTAAACTGCCCACATGCAGTCTTCTAGACGAGGTGGCCATTACTGGTAAATCAACACTGTACACAAAGCCGTGTGTCCATGCAGTAAGCACCGACTAAGCACTATCGGCAAAAACTTCATGATCATCCGGGGCGCCTGGGTGGCTCAGTTGGTTAAGTGCCTGCCCTCAGCTCAGGTCATGATCCCAGAGTCTTGGGATCAAGCCCTGCATTGGGCTCCCTGCTCCATGAGAACCTGCTTCTCCCTCTGCCTCTCCCCACCCTGCCCTCACGTGTGCCCTCTCTCATTCTCTCTCAAGTAAATAATCTTTAAAAAAATAAAAAATTAATAAAAATTAAAAAAAAAAAAACCTTCATGATCACAGGCCAGCAACAGGCAGCACCAACAGGACACAGACAGGAAGGAAGTTTAAACTGGACATTCAATTCAGTGTAGCCATCAGCTCTGGAAGGTATGGAGGGAAATGGAATGAGGAGACGCATCGGAGAGTCAAATGTACTCGAACATTTCATTTTTATACAAACATGACAAAATGTTAACATCTGTTATTTCTGAGCTGTAGGTTTATGATAATTTGTTAATATTTTTTTCTGTGTTTTTAAAAACCCTCAAAAGAAGAAAAGTCAGGTAGCCACTAGTTGTATGGGGGTTTCATGTTCTGCCTCTACTTCTATAATTTTGCCCTTCAGGAGGAAACTTTAATCAGAAATAATTTTTTTTAAAAAAGCAAAACAAAAACAAAACAAAACTTAAAAAACCCTGAATTCTAAAACTTTTAATAAAACATTGTTAGAAATTTATTTAAAGTGCTAAGGTGCCTAGACATTTGTGGCTTAATTTGGTAGTTTTTCAGAGCATCTCAGATTTGGTGAAGTAAGATTTCACTGTGGGCCAGAAAAAAACCATTTCCCAGAATTCTTCAGAATCAAATATAGCCACCAATCAAAATATTATCTAAGTCCCAGTTGCCTGTCTGGCTCAACTGGTAAAGTATGCAACTCTAGATTTCAGGGTTATGGCTTTAGGCCGCAGACTGGGTGTGTAGATCACTTAAAAATAAAATCCTGGGGTAGGGCGCCTGGGTGGCTCAGTGGGTTAAGCCTCTGCCTTCAGCTCGGGTCATGGTCCCGGGGTCCTGGGATCGAGCCCCACATCGGGCTCTCTGCTTGGCAGGGAGCCTGCTTCCTCCTCTCTCTCTGCCTGCCTCTCTGCCTACTTGTGATCTGTCAAATAAATAAAATCTAAAAAATAATAAAATCCTGGGGTGCCTGCTTAGCTCAGTGGGTTAAGCATCTACCTTCAGCTCAGGTCATGATCCTAGGGTTCTGGGATCGAGCCCCATATCAGGGTCTCAACTCAGCAGGGAGCCTGCTTCTCCGTCTGCCTGCCACTCCACCTACTTGTACTCTTTCTCGCTCTGTCATATAAGTAAATAAAGTCTTTAAAAAAATTTTTTTTAAATCTCAAACAAAAATATTGCTTGATCCGTTTGAAGACATTTCCATTGAAACTGCTTGCAAATGCAAAAGTATTACATCAGAAACAGGCACTTAGATACATATGGGTTTCTTTCCTTTTTTTAAAGATTTATTTACTTGAGAGAGAGCAAGAGAGCACACAAGCAAGAGAGTGGTGTGGGGGGAATGCCAGAGGGAAAGGGAAGAGTCTTTAAGCAGACTTCATGCTGAGCATGGAACCCTATGTGGGGATTTGATCCGAGGACCCTGAGCTCAGGACCTGAGACAAAACCAAGATTGGATGTTCAACTATGACACCCAGATGGCCCAATACATATGGATTTCAACACTCTTCTTTCCAAACCTCCCATATTTCACTTCAACTGCTTTCCAGATACCTTCAAAAGACAAGGGGCTCCTAACTGAATTTAAATTAAAAAAAAAAGACAGGGGCTCCTTTCTTCATGCCCAGTTCAACTCTGTGTATGATCAGTAGTACAATATTTTGTAATCAGGTAGTGCTACAGAAAATTGCTTTAAAATGGTCTACTATTAACCCTAATTTTTTTTTTTTTTTAAATTTTTTATTTATTTGTTAGAGAGAGAGCGAGCGAGCACAGGCAGACAGAGTGGTAGGCAGAGGCAGAGGGAGAAGCAGGCTCCCCGCGGAGCAAGGAGCCTGATGTGGGACTCGATCCCAGGACGCTGGGATCATGACCTGAGCCGAAGGCAGCTGCTTAACCAACTGAGCCACCCAGGCGTCCCTTAACCCTAATTTTTTTAAAAAAGATTTTATTTATTTATTTGACAGGCAGAGATCACAAGTAGGCAGAGAGGCAGGCAGAGAGAGGAAGGGAAGCAGGCTCCCCTGCTGAGCAGAGAGCCGGATGCGGGGCTTCATCCCAGAGCCCTGGGACCACGACCTGAGCTGAAGGCAGAGGCTAAATTTAACCCACTGAGCCACCCAGGCACCCCTTCCCTAATTTTTTTGAACAGACAAGTCTGCTTTAAGGAAAAAAAAAACCTGTTAGTTTGAACCATATACGGTCAAAGGTCAAAATGATCAAATACTGGCAATATATAAACAGATATACACATTCTTAATGTTTTATGGACTTGCTAAACTTTGAGCTCCCTTCCCTCATTCCACTTACTAACTTATTTTCTTTAATGTTCTAAGGTATTCTTCCTCTGAGCAGATGCCATCACCCCACTTTACGGTGATCTAACTTTCGGCTACCTATCTCCTAAAATCATGTCTAACCATCACTGCAACCTCTGCTTCTATTTTGTTCTGCTTATTCTCCAACCTCAGATTCCAGTGACATGGCAGAACTTAGAAGACAGCTGCAAACACCTAGGAGGCTGGATAAAATAGAAGGTATCTTTAAATGCCCAACTGAGAAATAAAATTCCCAGGTACCTGAGACAAAGACCAGAGTGCTTGTACTGAGAGACGATTTTCAGAAAATGGGCCCTCACAGCTAACTTTGAGTGTCAACCCCCACACAGGCACTGAACTGATCTTGAACCCACCTAATGCAGAGAGCTGGAATGGAAACCCCTGCATAACAAGAATCCTCAAAGCATGGCCACCTCAATGTTAGGGTAAAAAAGTATCCTCTATCTCAGAGAGATGACAAGGAAACGTCTTTTCCTGTGGCTGAGGTCTTAAGCTAGTGATGACCCTACCACACCTGGCAAAAGCCAATGTGAAACTGGTCTGGAAGCCAGTTCTACAGCCAAGATCTCACAGAATGCTGCAGAAAACGAAGACGGACTCGCACTCAAAAACGTACACACACACACAAGGAAATGATCCACCACCAGAGAGAATCAACAGACAAAATAAACACTTCAAAGGAACAATCCAAAACAGCATGTTTAAACTCATGAAAGAAATAAAAGAGGGAATTAAGACCATAAAGAAAAAACGAGACACTAGTATCAACTGAAACTACTCCTTTATGTGCCAGATGTGTGCTTACGCCCTCAACTTTTCTAAATGCCTTATGCGCAATAGGCTTGTCTGTGCGATGTGACTGGAGGTTCCTAAAAGATCTGCCTTATCCATTTCCCATCATCATCTGTCAAGTACACGAAATACTCAGTTTAGTCACTCTTTTTGCTGAAGACAGTAAATGTCTTAAAAAAGTAAAATATATTCGCACATTTACATCTGTTAGCCTCTACATCTAAAGTGATTTGCTGCCTGTTTAGCTTTCCACCAGGAGGGAATGGAATACAGATACTGTTAAATTTGCGAGAGAGGATTCAAGTAAACACCTCAGAATAAGGTGGTCACTAGGCATCCGAAAGGACAATAAGAAACTGAGGTATCTGAGAAGAGATGGAATGAACACAAGAACACAAAAACTTTAAAAATGGGGGTTGATTTTTTTTTGCATAGTTTCACTTTTTAGATTTCCCTGGGTTAAATTCTTACTTCCAGGTTTTACCTCCAGTCACTCCTACCTTCCAGTCTAGCCATAAACTTCTCTCAGTTTTTGTGCTATATAACTAATAAAGATTTTTCATCCAACCAGTATAGAAGTTCCTTGACAATGAAGTCATTTTCACAAAAACTTCCAGTAACTACCTAATCTAAATGGCTTGTCCAGAAAAATGACATGTAGAGAAACTCTTCAGTAAACTCTATATAAAGAGAGAGTTTCCGGGGCGCCTGGGTGGCTCAGTGGGTTAGGCCTCTGCCTTCGGCTCAGGTCATGGTCCCAGGGTCCTGGGATCGAGCCTCACATTGGGCTCTCTGCTCAGCGGGGAGCCTTCTTCCACCTCTCTCTGCCTGCCTCTCTGCCTGCCTGTGATCTCTGTCTGTCAAAATAAATAAATAAATAAAGAGAGAGTTTCCGACTCGGGCATCCCAGATTAAAAACAGAGCCATGTCAGTTTGTTCCTGTTTTGAGAATTTCCTCCCATTCTACAAAATCTCACCCAGTAATGTAAGAGAGTATCTCTAGGAGAACCATGGATGTTGAGCCAAGAACTAGGAAGCAAAAAAAAAAAAAAAAAAAAAAAGTAATGAAGTATGAAAATTCCAGACAAGAAATTAGTTGCTTTGACCCCCAGCATCAAAAATACCTTAACTACCAGGGCACCTGGGTGGCTCATTGGGTTAAGCCTCTGCCTTCAGCTCGGGTCATGATCTCAGGGTCCTGGGATCAAGCCCTGCGGCATCGGGCTCTCTGCTCAGCAGGGAGCCTGCTTCCTCCTCTCTGCCTGCCTCTCTGCCTACTTGTGATCTCTATCAAATAAAAAAAAAAATACCTTAACTATCAACACATTTAAGATTTTAACACCATATAAAAATTGATCTGATTGGGAAGGGGGTCCTTGCAAAGGCTACATTTCTAATTCTAAGCAAAGGAATTCTGTATTTCAGTAGAACTATACTGAAGATTAAGGTCCAGAATAAAATAGGACCAGGTAAAAGGAAAAACAAAACAGAAGCAACTGGCTGGCTCAGTCACTAGAGCATGACTCTACATCTTTGGATCAAGAATTCAAGCCCCACTCTGGGTATAGTGATTACTAAAAAATTAAAATAGGGGCGCCTGGGTGGCTCAGTGGGTTAAAGCCTCTGCCTTCAGATCAGGTTATGATCCCAGGGTCCTGGGATGGAGGCCCGCGTCAGGCTCTCTGCTCAGCAGGGAGCCTGCTTCCTCCTCTCTCTCTCTCTGCCTGCCTCTCTGCCTACTTGTGATCTGTCAAATGAATAAATAAAATCTTTTTTAAAAATTAATTGAAATAAATTAAAGGGGTGCCTGGGTGGCTCGGCTGGTTAAGCATCTCCCTTCTGCTCAGGTCATGATCCCACAGTCTTGGGATGGAGCCCCCTGCTTCTCCCTCTCCCTCTGCCTGCCATTCCCCCTGCCTGTGCTCTCGGTCAAATAAATAAATCTTTAAAAAAATTGTTTTTAATAAAAGAAAAACAAAATGATGGACTTAACTTTCAATCTGTCTTCTTTTCCCAGTGGGCTCACAGCGATTGGAACATTTGTAAAGGTGAAATTGTTTTAAATATTTCTAGAGTTAGTTTTTTTAGATGAGCAATTCCTGTTAGAAACAACATTAATGTAGCAGAGTTACAATAAAGCCAGATAATTAACACCCTAGAAATTACCAATGACTGAGCCTTAACAGAGACAAAGCCATATTAGAACACACGAAAAAGGACCTAACTGCCAGTCTAGGTGGAAGAATCTAAGAAACCCAGAAAAAAGCAATTACCTGATTATATTGCAAGTAAGTTTCTTAATACATTAGACAGGTCATTGATCTCCATGCCTCTGTTTCCAGATTGTTTTTAAAGCACATAAAGTATAAGCACCAGTGGAGAAAAAGATTCATTTTCCTTTTACTTACTCCTTTTCAAAGGTTTATGAAAATCCTTCAATGGAATAGTGGTGTCCAAAGTTTCACCAGGACCAACAAGAGTGCCAAGATAATTCAATGGGGGAAAGAAAAATATTTTCAACAAATGATGCTGAGACATCTGCTATCCACAGATCCACAAATAATCAATTTAGGCCCCTAGTTCATACTATGTACAAAAATTAACATACATGGATCAAAGACCTAACTGTTGAGTTAAAACTATTAATCTCTTAGAAGAAAACATAAGAATATATCTTAATCATCTTGAATTAGGCAGTGGTTTCTTAGATAGGACACCAAAAGTATAAGCAACATCAAAGAATTTTAGATAAATCAACATCAAAATTTAAAGCCTCTGTGGTTTTAAAAAGGATACCAGCAATAAAATGAAAAGACAATCCACAGAATGGACAACATTTTTGCCAATCATGTATCAATAAGAATCTAGTGTTCAGAATATATACAGAATGCTTACAACTTGGGATGCCTGGGTGGCTCAGTCTGTTAATCCTCTGCCTTTGGCTCAGGTCATGATCACAGGATCCTGGGATCCAGCCCCGAGCCGTGAGGCAGTCTTCCAGCTCAGCAGGGAGACTGCTTCTCCCTCTCCCACCTGCTCTCTCTCTCTCTCACAAATAAATAAAATCTTAAAAAAAAAAAAAATCATGAGCAAAAATGGTGTTTATCCATATTATCTGTCAGATCAATTCAGTAAGATAGTTACCCCTATATCCTTTGACATGAATACTTCAATAACCACTCCTGGAGGAATCAGGCCACAGACAAGATGGACCTTTACTTAGGGTCATCAATTTCACTATAGATCAATTTCACTATAGATCCCTATAGATCACTGATGAGGAAAGATACATAATTTGTTGGCTATTGTCGACAATACTCATTTTCTTTAAATAAGAGCAAGTTCCTTTACAAAAACCTCCTAAATTCCTCCAGTGATAACAAGCACAGATGACAGGCAATTTATGCAGTGGGGGAGACTAGAGGTAACAGACTTTGTAACAGCCACTGACCTTTGTCACGTGAAAGCACCAGAGGGGGCCCATCTTTCCAAGCACTTGCAGTGTGAATCCCAAAGGAGTGGCAAAAAGGGAGAAAGATCAACTCTGAGGAGTTAGATCCAAAGCACTCATTATAAATGATGATTCCAAATCTTTTTGCGTTTTTAATTTTACACTGTTCCCTATTAAGAGTGTTGTGTACCATATACTTACTAAAAGGAAATCTATAAATTATCTTAACCCCATTAGAGCACCTGGGTGGCTCAGTTGGTTAAACGTGTGCCGTCAGCCTAGGTCATGATCCCAGGGTCCTGGGACAGAGACCCGCATCGGGCTCCCTGCTCTGCGGGAACCCTGCTTCTCCTTTTCCCTCTGCCCCCGTTTGTACTCTCTCTCTCTCTGTCAAATAAATAAAATCTTAAAATATATATATATATATAAAAATTATTTTACTCTTTCAAGATCTAGAGCATATCTTCAGATATCCCAAGATACTGAATAAAGAAGGCTGAGGGGGTGCCTGGGTGCCTCAGTCAGTTGAGTGTCTGCCTTCAGTCTGGGTTATGGTACTGGGGTCTTAGGATTGAGCCCCCATATTGGGCTCCCTACTGAGCAGGGAATCTGCTTCTCCCTCTCCCTCTCCTTCTGTGCACTCTCTCTCAAATAAATAAATAAAATCTTTTTAAAAATTAAAAAAAAAAGGCTGAGAAACACTAGTTTACACAAAGCCTCAAAAGGCGTTATCTGAAGAGTATTATATATAATTCAGGAGTTCATTCTGAAAGCAATTAATGTTCCTTGTGGCTGGAATATTATAGTCATTCCAAGTTGGGTTTTTTTCTCATACAGGGCACTAAAAGTTTCCCCAAAAGACTGTAAAACAACAATAGTACAAAGGAATTATTTTCACATAACAGTTGGCCTTTGAAAATTCTAATGAAAAAAAAAATCTAGTTAGGCAATTTAAGAAGTATGTTCGAGTTTGTTTAAAGGAAAAAAAAAAGAAAAACTCATTTGTCTATGTTTGCAGATACGATTAACAAGCAGATTGAATCAGCATTACATGCTGTTCTAGATACTATTCCATCCTCCATTTACTTTTCAGCCTTAAGGATTCTTCCATAATAAACGCTTTTCTTTTATTCCTAATCTGTGAGTTTTCTCTTGGAGCGGGGAGGGGCCTTTCATGAAACTATGCTTCCCAAGTTTACTTGCCTTGTTACTGACTGTACATGGCTTTGGGACTTAAGCTCTAAGCCTCAGCTAGCATCACCAGGAGGATTCAATTACACAGTTGTTTATACAGGTCAAATCCTCAAAAACAATGAATCAAGAATACCAGTAAATAAGTATACAAGGCAATGTTATGATTCAGCTAATATTTTAAGGAAACCTGAAATGCCTTTCCTTTTGAAGATTTTATTTATTTACTTATTTGAGGAGTGCAGAGGGACAAAGAGACTCCCACTGAGTGCAGAGCTCAAGGTGGAGCTCCATCCCAAGACCCTGAGGTCATGACCTGGGCAGAAATGAAGAATCAGACACTTAACTGACAGCCACCCTGGCGCCGCATGTTGTCTTTCCTTTTGCCCAAGTTCTCTGACTTTTGATTTCAAGAAATTTAACTGTATTTATACTTTTTCTGAAAAGAAAAAGGAGCAAATGGAATTCTCTCTTAGGAGGGCCAAGTAATGTGGAAGGGAGAAAATATTTCCTCCTTAGCCAAGCCAGGCATAACTAACAACCAAGAGGAAAATCAGTCCCCTCCTGGGAAAAACCCGCAAGAACAGTTCTTCCCTGTCAATTAAACCACTGTGAGGAAAAGGAATTGAAATAAGGGCAGATTTACCTAGAAAATCCTTTTCCTTTTCTTTTTTTTTAAAAAGAAGGCTCTACACCTGGGGGCCTGGGTGGCTCAGTCCTTTAAGCGTGTCTGCCTTTGGCTCAGGTCATGCATGATCCCAGGGTTCTGGGATCAATTTCATCAGGTTCCCAGTTTGGTGGCGAGTCCTGCTTCTCCCTCTACCCTTCCCCGGCTCATGATCCCTCTCACTCAAATAAATAAATAAAATCTCTAAAAAAATTTTTTAATAAAAAATTTAAAAATAAGGCTGTATGCCCACCAACACGGGGCTTTAACTCACCACCCTGATACCAAGACTTGAGCTGGGATCAAGTGTCAGATCTTAAACAACTGACCCACCTGGACACCCCTACCTAGCAATTCTTGAATCAAATGCAATTTACAAAAATAGAGGGTACACCAGAAGCAAAACTAACATTAAGTGTGCACTATTTGCTATGCCGTTACATACTTTCTGTTTTCTATTTCAATAGTACTCAAAATCATGGAGTCAAACTGCAGGAAAATTTCTCCCAACATCATCTTTCTTCATGATTAGAGTTCCCAACGGGGAAAACAAAACAAATGTGTGTGTGTGTGTGTGTGTGTACACACACACATATATATATTTAGTAAAAACCCTGCAGAAATAAAAGTGCAGTCACTTCTACTCTCCCCAATAATCCACACTTCAACTAAATGTGATAACACTAGCACTTAAATCCCAATAAGCTACAATTCATTGTGCATGGTACCTAGTTCAGTGTTTGCTGTTTGTTAAATGAATACTGAAAATATTTGATACACAAGCATTTGCTTTGTTAATGTGCACTTATCATTCTCATAAAAACACATTCTCTCTCTCTCTCTCTCTCTCTCTCTCACACACACACACACACACACACACTTAGACATAGCCACACTGATGTCTACTCCTGAACATGCCCTCATGACAAAAAGTGGAAAAACAGTGGGGCAGGATGATTACAATTAGAAAAATTATGAAGGGAAATTCCAAACATTTAAAATTTTTCCAGTCTTTTTGAGATCACTTACCTTGATTTCCATGGAAATTCACAGGTGTCTGCCAAAAACCTATTCCTACTTTGAAACTTTAAGACTGCTCTTGACCACAATGTCACACATAATCACATCTTTTTACATCCATTTAAATGCCACGTCAGAAAATTTACATCTGAAGGGAAGTCACATATTTACAAGTAATATACATGTTCAACTAACCTCCACTGAAATGAACACTGTGATCATTTATCATTTAAAGAGTACCTACTAGAAGTACAGGTAATTCTCATGCTAGTGGACAAACGTTTTTATTAACCAACCACTCATTTCAGTTCGTTGAACAAGTATACCTAAATCTGAATATTTTGTACTTCAGACGAAACAAAGATAGAGAAATATGCTGGGATTTGTTCTGTTTGGGGTTTCTAAAAAGATCAGAAGGCAACAGAGTTTAACTCTCCTCAGGATTGTTTACCAGCAGGCAGGTCGGTGTTCCGAAGCAGCGAGCCATAAAACACGCGCAAAATAAGGCTCTTTCAAAATAATCTTTTATATAGGGAATAGATGGGAATGCAAAACCCATCAATCATCAGTAACAAAACAATCTTTGTTCCTCGATATTTGTAAACAGGAGCTCGGACCAGCGCTCCGACCTGGCACCCAGGAAGTGAGGAATGCTTGTTGGGCAGGGTTATACGCATCACCAAGAGTCCCGCCAGGGCTGCCCCAGAGGCGGACCTCCGCCTATACCACGCACGGCCCTCGAAACCGGAGAAAGCCCCTCCAGAACTCTTCTGCTTCCAGCTCGGGGGCTGGAGTGGACCGTCCCTGCTTAACTTCCCCGCAGTTACCCCCGCATTCTTAAACCCACCATCTCCACTTTGCCAGGCACCCCGAAACCCACCACGGCTCCGGCGGCCCCCGATCCCGTGCCCTCTCCGAGCTTGTGTGCTCGGGGAAGCCCACCCGGGAGGCGCCCCCGCAAGCGGCTTACCGAGCAGCGAGCCTATGAAGATGACGACCTGCACGGTGGTGGTGAACTGGCGGTAGAGCTGAGCCTCGCCGAACTCCCCGAGCGCGCTGCGGTTGGCGCCCCCAGGCTCCGCGCCCGATGCGTTGCGCGGCTCGCTGGCGTTCCGGGAGAACCAGCTGCCGTTGTGCCCCATGGCGAGGAAGGGGTTCCGGCTCTGCTCGTCGCCCGCCCGTCCGCCCACCACGGAGCCCCGCCTGGGTCTCCCCTGCCCCGGGTGCGGTGGAACGCGCGGGCGCCTCGCGGAGTCCTGGAGAACCCGGGGCAGCCGCGGGTCTCCTCACGTCTCCACATCGCCAGCCCCGTCGCCAGGGAGGCGGGGAGGGAAGAGGGCGAGGCTGCGCCCCAAGCCGGTTCCCTCCTGGGTCCCCTTCAGCAGCCACATGGAGGCGGCATGGTCAGAGCCGGCGGAGCCGCGACCGTCCCTCCTGCCGGGTAGTCAGCGCTGCCAAGTCCACTCCGCAGAGATGGAAACACAGGAGGCATCTGATAATCAAGGAGGGCGCTCCCCGCTCCCGCCGCACTCTTCAACCTCTGCTCCTTTCACCCTCCGAGGGCCGGGCCATCCCTTTCGAGTCCCCTCCCGCTGACGGGCTCAACCCCTTTCCTCAGAAGGAAGAGAACATTTGGCTGAGGCCGTTTTTCAATCCTACTGGATTTGAGAGGCTGAATGGCGATGGGAAACCTGTGAAACGCCCAAGGCAAGTGACCGGGGCTCCGAGGGGACCCCCGAGTCCCCGACGGCACCTACGGTCTAGCCGGAACGCCCTGAACCTCCGCAACAGCCTCGTCCCTCAGCGCCTAGCGGTTCCCTAGGACGCCCGCGCGGTCTCCTACGGCCCAGCGCCTAGCGCTGGGCTCCGACCTCCCGCCTCGGTGTCAGCGGCAGGGACACCGTTCTGCAGCCCCTTTGCCTCTGCACCGCGTAGCGCCCCCTTTCCTGGCCCTACTCCGGCCTTTGCTGCAGGGAGAGACGCTCGCAGGCGCGCGGGGACAACGGATGAGCCCCTAAAGGGGCAGGGCACGGTGTGCGTCCCTCCCGAATGCAGGCGCACCCCGGGAGCAGGGGAAGGGAGCGCTGCCCGCGGAGGGGGCGGGGGCGGAGGTCACGTGACGCGCACGGATCCGCCCCCCACACCCCGGAGGCCCCGGGGATGGCGCCATATTGGCCCTTCTAGGCGTGACTGCCAAGGCTGGAGCGTGGGAAGCGTGGGAGGCGCAAGAGGTCCTGGCTTAGCTGCAGTGGTTGCGATCAAGACGCTTCCCCGGCTTTGCTTTATTTACTCTTGTGGTCACTGACCCTTATCTCTTCAGCAGAGGCTGCCTGAGAGGCTTCTAATTACACTGCACTGTCACCTGAGCAGGTATCCCAGGTTTGGGCCCCTCAGTGACGCCTTGGGTATATCTGAAGATGAAAGATAAAATTTAGGAATCCGGTGAACGGTTTCCTGGACTTTTTTACTGAGTCTCATTTCAAAAAGGCATACAGTACAGCCCAAGCCTGGTGCATCCGAAGAATGAATGCTTGGGGAGGGAGCAACTTTCTGCCTGCGGATGCAGGAAGTTGGGAAGCTGGGATAGTAGCTGAGTAGTAAAAGGAACATGTAGTGCACCCAGAGAAAGGATCTGGAGAAAAGGAGAAATGAGACAGGAAAAGACAAAGGTGTGCTGCTGGTTTGAGGCTGTGGAAACTGGTTTCTTTTTCATTAGTAATGAGTTGGTAGAGGACTTGAACATACTAACTGATCACATTAGGTCCCTGAATAATAACTCTCAAGAATTGAATTACAAAATTTCTTGAGGCACCTGGCTGGCCCAGTCCGTAAAGCATGGGACTCTTGATCTTGGGCTTATGAGTTACAGCCCCATGCTGAATGTGGAGATTACTTAAAAAAAATTTTTTTTTTACCAAAATCAAAATTCTTGGTGGTCTCAAGGCTGATCCTGCTACAATGTGACTATTTCACTTACACTGTACAAGACATTTAGTCTTTAAAGAGCAAAAAATCCCTCCATGTCTTGTATATTTTTGGGTTCACACAGTATCTGCACATAATCTCCATGTAAGAAGTTAGTTTTAACATTTCAGAGCCCATAAAAAGAGGAGAGGCAAAATGATGTAGTTTTGTAATGTTAGTGTTCTTGGGGTACAGAGCCCACTGCCAAGAAAGAATTCTTAAGTTGGCTTCCGTGCAAAATGGTGGTTTTATTAAAGCACAGGGACAGAACTTTGGGCTGCTGCCCCAGGACTGTGAGGAGCAATTGATTATGTACTTTGAGGTTGGAAGAAGTAAAGGTTAAAGGAAGTTCCAAAAGGATTTTCTTTACACTAAAGAAGACTCACAGGATATCCAAGGCCTT
Source organism: Martes martes (assembly GCF_963455335.1). Lineage (NCBI taxonomy): Eukaryota > Metazoa > Chordata > Mammalia > Carnivora > Mustelidae > Martes > Martes martes. Next base: position 59,215,462 of record NC_137894.1, read on the forward strand.
GCTACTGTCAAACCAAAGTTATTTTCCCTCTACGAGGGTTTCAACATTAAGACAGTTGGGAGGTTCCTGGAGGAACATCATATTCGGCCTCCCTCAGCTATTTGTCAATGGGCTACAGGTTATAAGGACATTTAATTTTAGCTAGATTTCCTTCTGCCTTTGTTTCCCACATCAGAATTACTGAGCAATTGTGTATTTTTTTAAAAACCCATTTCCAGTATTTAAAATTAGTTCTTAGTGTCCAAACATATTTTTCAAACCCTTTGCACTATAATCATTACAAAACAAAATGTAGTAGTCATTCACCAACACCCAGCACATTCCTTTAGGAAAGGTTGAGGAAGAATGTGCGTAAATGTGTCCTTTAATAACAGTTGTAAAAATACCTCTTTACCTGCCACTGCTTATTTAAAACTGCTACAAACAGCTGGAATAAAGATGTAGGAAACAGGGATGCTTGGGTCGCTCAGTCAGTTAAGCATCTGCCTTCTGCTCAGGTCACACATCTGCTCCTTGCTCCCCGGGGATACTGCTTCTCCTTCTGCCTGCAGCTCCCCCTGCTTGTACACTCTCCCCACCCACCCTCCAACCGACAAATAAATTTTAAAAATCTTAACCAAAAAAAAGGATGTAGAAAAGAGTCAATTTTGTAGATGTGAAGGGTTTAATAAAGCAAGAAATCTTACATTTTTTTATCCTAAAAGAGATACCAGTAAATTATCTACAACCCCTAGATTGGTATTGTAACCAAACTAATCTGAGTTAGTTCCTTGGTGAGTCACAGATAGGAACTGATGTGGGAAACAAAGGCAGGAAAAAAAATTATTAGATTTCCTGACTACCTATAGCCCACTGACAAGTCCCTGAAACAGGCAGAATGACATTTCGACTTTGCTAAGGGTAAGAGACAATCCTAGCCCGATTTCCCCTGCCCCAGAATCCTGTAAGTCTACTTTAACTTATAAAAATTCCTTTAAAAATGTTCTTTATCCCCAAATCCCCAAAGGTACGTGTTGGCAATTGCCCGCCAAGCATATGGACCACCGACATATATCTGAAAGTTCTCATTACTAAGTTTTTTTTTTTAATTTTTATTTTTTAATTTATTTATTTGTTAGAGAGAGAGCGAGCGAGCACAGGCAGACAGAGTGGTAGGCAGAGGCAGAGGGAGAAGCAGGCTCCCCGCCGAGCAAGGAGCCCAATGTGGGACTCGATCCCAGGACGCTGGGATCATGACCTGAGCCAAAGGCAGCCGCTTAACCAACTGAGCCACCCAGGCGTCCCACTAAGGTTTTATTACACGGTAATAAATGACATTTTCCCAATAATTGGCTAGACCCCTCAAGGTCCCCAAAACCTTGCTTCCAAATTCCTTAGAGACTTGGGCTATCCCTAACCCCCTCCCAACTTGAAAGTATATAATGGTCCACTTCTCTTGAGCCCCGTATGGCTCTATCTGCCCACAGGTCCTGTCCCCGTGCTTTAATAAAACCACTTTTTACACCAAAAATGTCTCAAGAAAGAACCCTGAGGTTCTTTCCTGCATCAGGAGCTATACCAGGTGAGTTGTCACACAAAGGAAACTTTATTTGCTGCAAATAAGGAAATCATGGGGAATAACTCCCAAAGCCATGGCTCCCAAGCAAGGAAGAATGGGTTCCTTGTATCTAGGGTTAGGATAACTATTTAGATAAGGGTGCCTTAGTGTTACATGTAGAGGTGGGCATAAGATCTCACATGCACCTCAAGAAAACACACCTATACATACACTGTATGTTATGTAAATGAGGCTTGTGCTCCTCCTTGGGTGGAGATTTTAGTATTAAAATGAGTAAGGGTAAATAATAATAATAATAAGATAAGGGTAACTATTGGTCACTCTGTGGGTCACATCATGGTCTATTTCCACAGGAATGAGTCAGGGTTAAGATAAGCTCAAACAGGTCTGGGTAGTCTAGGCCAGTCTTTGTCAGGGCAGTTATTATTGCTTGAGGGGTAGTTTCGGTTTCCATCACAGGATGCTATGTGTATAGGGTCTTTTGCCTGAGTTAAGAGCTTAAGGAAAACTACAGGACAAAGATTGGTGGTTAAAAACAGGTGAGCAGTGACGATCAGGTCTTGGGATCTAGCTGATGACAGTGTTAGGGTATACGGTTAGTAAAATCAAGAATTGACTTGAGGGATGGGCTCAGTTGGTTGAGTTGAGGGCTGCCTGGGTGCCTCAATCTGGGCTCAGGTCATGCTCTCAAAGTCCTGAGATCAAGTTCTGCATTAGTTTCTGCGCTCAGCGATGAGTCTGGTTGTCCCTCTCCCTCTGTTCCTTCTCTCTCTCTCTTTCTCTAATAAATAAATAAATAATCTGAATGAAAGAAAGAAAGAAGAAAAGAAAAAGAAAAAAAGAAGTAACCTGATGAGCTGAGGTCACCATGATTCCCAGACGTGAGGGTGGATTGCATTGAGAAAATATAAGACCAAGGAATAGGAAGAGAGTAGCGTGATTTCTTTGCTTTTTTTTTTTTTTTTTTTTTTTTTGCCAATAGTCTACTTATTCATTTGAGAGAGCAAAAGAAGGGGGAGCGGTAGGCAGAGGGAGAAGAAGGCTCCCTGCTAAGCAAAGAGCCCCATGTTCAGGCTTGATCCCAGGACCCTAGGATCATGACCTGAGCCAAAGGTAGACACTTAACCGACTGAGCCACCCAGGAGCCCTGAGTATGGCTGTGTGCTATGCGAACTTTTTGAAGTGGGAGAGCTAGGTTCTTGTCTCATGGAGTCAGATGGATCTCACAGACAAAGGAGAGTAAGTAAAGCAATAGAAGTTTATGAAGCAGGTGAACTTGGGTGGCTCAGTCGGTTGAGCATCTGCCTTCAGCTCAAGTCATGATCCATCACAGGGTCCTGGGATGGAGCCCCACATTGCGCTTCCTGCTCAGCAAAGAGCCTGCTCCTCCTGTTTGTGCGTGCACTCTCTCTCTCTCTCTCTGTCAAATAAATAAATAAATTTATTAAGCAAGGATACAGAGAAAAAAAAGATCTCAGGAATGAGGGGGTCTAGACAGGGTTGCTGGTAGTTTTTTGTTTAGAACTGACCAGGGAGCTTCTGTCCGTATCAGTCTTGTGATGTCTTGGCTGGAGTAAGGACTGGTAATAACATCTTTAATGGCTTACTTCTTCTTTTTTTTTTTTTTTTGGCCTACTTCTTTTTTTAGGGCCTGGTTATTCTTTGTTGGTCGCAGGTGACTATCATTAAAAAAAAAAGATACACACACGCACACACACACACAAACACGGTCTGGTTTGTTCCATTATCTCTGGTTGCCTTACACTTCTGCATTTTGGGGATTTCTTTGAGCCTGACCATGGAGCCCCCTATCTATCTCTCCCTACCTAGCCCCACCTGTCCCTTACTCATTTTCACCAAGTACAGGAGAATTTAAGATTGATGTAAGAGATTGTGATAAGAGATGTAAGAGATAAATATATGTTAAGTGTCTATGGTAGTGTTATTTATACTTGTCTGGTCATTGCAAACTTAATAGCCTAAAAAAACAACAATCATTTATTTTGCTCACAGATATGCAGTTTGGTCATGGCTCGGTGGCACAGCTTGTCTGCACCACGTGACGTAAGCTGGGGCAGCTCAAAATCAAGGCCAGGGTCTGGAATCGTAAGGCTTGTTCATTCACAGATATTGGTGGTTGATGCTAGCTGTTGGGACTCCAGCCGGGATGGTGCCCAGGAATACCTCTAGGTCACCCCTCCACACAGAGTTCCAAGAGGAAAAGGTGTCGCTGGGGCACAGGGCTCCGGGGCTCCCAAAACCCAGGTTTGGCCACTCACCACTTACCAAATCCTAAGGCAGAGAAATGAGTGGTGGTAACCAAGAAAGGAATTTATTTCAGTGAGGCCAATACTAGAGATGTGTAGGTTAACAGTGAAGGTCAGGTCAATTATTATCTTAATATCAACCACATACAGGGTCGTGCTGGCTCAGGGCGGTCCTTATTGCTTGAGGGGGTAGTTTCAGTTTCTATCTGGGGATGCTCTGCCCATCGGGTCTTTTGGTTGAGTTAAGAAATAAGCTAGAAAGGAGAACCTATTTAGAAAGTTTGAAGGATAGTTGAAGTCCTCTTTCAAATGGAGACATTATATTGACTTCCATGGCCTAATCTCAGAAATCACATAGGATCAGTTCAACTATTTGTTGATGAAGTCAAAAACAAAAACAAAACAAAAAAAAAACCCACCACATTTATGGGGAAAGGACATAGACTATACTTCTTTTTTTTTTTTCTTCAAGATTTTATTTATTTATTTGATAGAGATCACAAGTAGGCAGAGAGGCAGGCACAGAGAGAAAGGAAGGGAAGCAGGCTCCCTGCTGAGCAGAGAGCCCATTGTGGGGCTCGTCCCCTGGGATCATGACCCGAGCCGAAGGCAGAGGCTTTAACCCACTGAGCCACCCAGGTGCCCCTAGACTATACTTCTTAATGGGTAAAGTACTAGTTATATTGTAGAAAGAGCATGTGGAATGAGAGATATTATAGTCATTTAAGGAAAGTATTATCTGCTATAATGCCTATTTTACCTTTGTCCAAAAGAAAAAAAAACTCCACCAAAAGGCCCCATTTTAGATATATCGTTTTCCTGGAATAAAACCTGAAAAGGTGCAAAACAAAAACAAAAACAAAAACAAAAAACAACATTAAGGGGCATCAGGGTGGCTCAGTCTGTTAAATGTCTGCGTTAGGCTCAGGTCATGAACCCGGGGGCTGCTCCTCTCTCTGCCTGCCGTTCTGCTCTGCCTGCTTGTGCTCTTGCTCTCTCAGTCAAATAAAGAAATAAAATATTTTTTCTTTTTTGAAGATTTTGTTTACTTGACAGAGAGAGACACAGCGAAAGAGGGAACACAAGCAGGGGGAGTGGGAGAGGGAGAAGTAGGCTTCCTGCCAAGCAGGGAGCCTGATGTGGACGATTCCAGGACCCTGGGATCATGACCTGAGTAGAAGGCAGACACTTAACAACTGGGCCATCCAGGTGCCCCAAAGAAATAAAATCTTTAAAAAAAATTAATTGGAGTCTGTCCCTGTTGTTTATCATGTATAGGGATTTCGTGGTTTTGAGCTGAAGGCAGGTGGTAGGACTACCAACCTACATTTATGTGCTAGCTAATTTTCCCCCCAAATTTCTGGAACTATAGTAAAATGTAATGATGATGCAGGCTGGCTGAGTCTGAGGACCCAGAGGGATTCCCAGAGGACGATCCAGGAGGATCCTTGGCTTCAAGCAGGATAGAAATCAAACACAAGCGGAGAGGAAGTGAGAGCAGAGTTTATTGGAGATATATACAGAGAGAGAAGATACAGGTAGAATGTCTGGGAGACTCTGGGAGAAAAGAGAGAGCCTTGTCTTTGCTTGGGTTTTTTTGTTTTTGTTTTTGTTTTTGTTTTTTTGTTTTTTTGTTTTTTTTTTTAATTAAGAACAGTGCTCTCCCAGCCATACCAAGCCCTGGCCAAAACAAGGATGAGGGCTCAAGTATCCTCCATAAGTCACTTATACCCTGGAGCTAGGAGTCTTGGCATCAAGGTACGTGGAGTCAGTGGTCTTGGAAAACTTTCATAATGACCTCACCCAGTCACCTTAGATGCTTTCTGTTGTGCCAGAAGTCTCCAAAGTAATCATTAATTCCTTGACCTTTACAAGGAAGAAATACATTAAGGTATGTGTGAGGCGGTAGGCAAGTCCTAGCAAAAACAGAGGCAGCAAGGGGTTCCTGGGTGGTACCATCTGTTGGGCATTTGACTCTTGGTTTCAGCTCAGGTTGTGATCACAGCATCATGTGAGTCTGCTTGGGGTTCTCTCCCCATCTCTGTCTGCCCCCACCTCACTCCACCCCATCCCCCACCCCCATGCTCTCTCTCTACCTCGCTCTCTTAAATAAATAAACAAATCTTTAAAAAAAAAAAAAAAGGAGGGACCTGGGTGGCTCAGTCAGTTGTGTGTCTACCTTCTGCTCAGGTCACGATCCCAGGGTCCTGGGCTGGAGCCCCATGTTGGGCTCCCTGCTCAGTGAGAGGCTTGCTTCTCCCTCTCCCCCCTGCTCCTGCTTTCTCTCTCTTTCTCTCTCTCTCTCAAATAAATAAATAAGATCTTTTTTTTTTAATTTATTTTATTAGAGAGAGAGAGAGCACGAGCGAGCACAGGCAGACAGAGGGGTAGGCAGAGGCAGAGGGAGAAGCAGGCTCCCCGCCGAGCAAGGAGCCCGATGTGGGACTCGATCCCAGGACGCTGAGAACATGACCTGAGCCGAAGGCAGCTGCTTAACCAACCGAGCCACCCAGGCATCCCAATAAATAAGATCTTAAAAAAGGAGTAGAGGTAGCAAAAAAAAGCAGTCTTTTATGGGGTCCTTCAGTTTCCCTATCTCAATGGGAAATGGAGTAGAAAATAAGCAGCCTCTGGCTCTTAGAAAATGCTATTACAGGTAACATTCTTCTCCCATAATGAATAATATAAGAAGGCCTTTTCCCAGTTTAAAAACTCCCATGTTCCCAAAGTTTTTAAGTCATTTTTTAGCACTCAGGGGCCATTCTCTTTTTGAAATAATAAACAGGATGCTTGGGTTCTCAGGCAGAGTTGGGACGAAAAGAAGGAGTGAGATTCTCTGGGGATTAAAGACTCGAAGGGAGGTCCTAGTTGGTCTTTCCATCTTCCTCCTTAAGTCTCTACAGCATTTAAAAGAGCTACTCTTCTTATGCCAGTAATTCACTCATTTAATAAAGGTTAATACCTTTGTGCTAGGAAGGCAGAAAATACAGTAGTGTGGAAGAGAACAGATTCTCATAGCTTTCTCCATTCGACTCTCTTAATCATATACCTACTGGGATTTGCTTAGGGATTTTCCTTATTGTAACCATGGGAAAATAGATATGATGGTTAATTTTATGTGTCAACTTGACTAAGCCACTGGGATTGTGCAGATATTTGGCCCAACACTATTCTGGGTTTTTCTGTGAAGGTATTTCTGGATGAGATTAACATTTGAATCCGCAGACCGAGTAAAGAAAATTCCCTTCTTTACTGTGGGCAGGTTTCATCCAATTAAAGTCTGACAAAAAGGTAATAGGTAATTTTAAAAAGCCTATTATCTCCTCTGTGTTTTTCTCTTATACTACCGTGGTGTAGTAATAGGCAAAATTTACATATAGGTGCTAATATCAAATCTTTCAATATTTATAGAATATAATAAGATTCATCTATGTTCAAAAGAAACCCTAGATTCCAACTTTCTTGGGAATTTATTAAAGAGCAGGGGTGCGGGGGGTGGCGCTTGGCTGGCTCAGTGGGTTATGTGTCTGCCTTTTGGCTCGGGTCATGATGCCAAGATCCTGGATGAAGCCCTGTGTCAGGCCCTCTGCTCAGTGGAGAGTCTGCTTCTCCTCTCCCTCTGCCTGCTCCTCCCCCTCCTTGTGCTCTCTCCTTCTCTGTCAAATAAATGAATAAAATATTTAAAAAAAAGAAAAAAGAAAAAAGAGCAAGAGGGGGCTTGGGTAGGGGGAAGAAGAAATGGAATAGGATTTAGGATACTTGCAAAGCTCAAGGTGCGGGGAGTGAAGAGGAGCCTCTGGGTTTTATTTCTCCCTTCCTTCTTTCCTTTCTTCATTGAGGGTGTCCTCCTCCTTCCTGTCCCCTACACCACACCCTCACATTCTCCTGTGTGGTCCCTGAAGGTGAAGAGAAAAGAAAACCTGGAGAAATGGGAGTATTTTGCTTTGGTAAGCCCAAGGAGCAGCATGTTGAGGGAAGATGGCTCCTAATGCCCCCCCGCCCCGCCCCGCCACCTACCTGTAACAAGTGGCTCTATTTCCAAATGGCTGTTTCTATGCCTATATAAGACACAGATAATGCAGATTTATTATGTAGCTATTGTAAGCATTCAACAATATCTTGTTCTCTTCTGTCAGATACACAGATGACTTTTTCTCAGATGCCCTTGCAAGTGGGCAGGGTCATGTGATTATTATGACTAATGCTATGTGGGCAAAAGTGACAAATCATTTCTGGGCTGCAGCAGTGTAAAGCTGTTTGTGAATCTCAAATCTCTCTGGTGCCTGATCACCGCAATACTGGAAGGTGCTTTAGGTTGAACTGGAAGAGCTAAAACATGGGCTCAGAAGTAGAATATGTTTCTGAGTCACTATAGTGGGTTGGGGTAGGAGGAAGGAGGGGAAGGAAGTCCTGGTGAGCCACCCAGACCCGCAACAAATTTCGTGTGAGCAAGAAATAAACCTTAATTGTACCAAACAACCAAGATTTTTGGAGCTTCTCATTATCACAGCATAAACCAGACTATCCTGCCAGATGTAATTATGAAAACTGGGGCCCGTGTATTTAAAAAAGCACAGACTTGTGCTTGCTTCAGCAGCACATATACTAAAATTGGAACAATACGGAGAAGATTAGCATGGCCCCCGTGCAAAAATGACATGCACATTTGTGAAGCGTCCCATATTAAAAAAAAAAAAAAAAAGCACAGACTTGACTTTATTTCTAGGGAATGGAAGGTATTGAGTCAGGACTTTTAAAAATCTTTGTGTATACTGAAGTGGCAACAGGATATCCTACATCCTTGTAAAATAAAAATGGTGGCTGATAATAAAAACCTCTGGGTATCTTTGAAGCGAGCTATTGGTCTTATTCATGTCAAAAAATATATTGGCCTCTGATAAATTTATGTCATTTAAATGGCTTTTTTGGAGAGTTCTTTTTTATTTTTTAAAGATTTTATTTATTTATTTGACAGAGATCACAAGTAGGCAGAGAGAGAGGAGGAAGCAGGCTCCCTGCTGAGCAGAGAGTCCAATGCAGGGCTTGATCCCAGGACCCTGAGATCATGACCTGAGCTGAAGGCAGAGGCTTTAACCCACTGAGCCACCCAGGCGCCCCTTTTTTGGAGAGTTCTTAAGCTTAGCATAAGTGATTTCTTTTTTTCTTAGAAACCAGATTATCTCTTTACATTGGCAAACCTACCAACTCTCTCAAGATAAAAGATTCTAGTATAGTGGGAATCAAGGGGACAGCATGAATGTTGGGGTCAGCAGGACCTGGGTTTGAATGCCTGCTCCACCATTTCCATTTGTGACACTGGGCAGTTACATGACCTCTCTAAGTTTAATTTCCTCCTCTACCAAATATGGATAAAAATGCCTATTTAGGGGGTATCTGGCTGGCTCAGTTGGTAGAGCATGTGACTCTTGATCTCCAGGTCTTAAGTTCAAGCCTAACACTGGTTATAGAGATTTACTTTTTTAAAAAAATGCCTATTTTGTAAGGTTGTTTTAAGGACAATAAAATACTGAAATAATGAAAACTTCTAACAGGGGGCCTCCTGGGTGGCTCAGCTTGTTAAGCATCTGCCTTTGGCACAGGTCATGATCCCAGGGTCCTAGGATTGAGCCCTGTGTTGGGTTCCCTGTTCAGTGGGGAGTCTGCTTCTCCTTCTGCCTCTCCCCCTATCTCACAAATAAATAAAATCTTAAAAGAAAAAAGGAAACCTCTAACACTATCTGGCGCATTGGAGGAAATCAATAAAGGGTAACTATGTAAGATACATTTCTGTTCTGTTTATTTACAATTATAGGACACAAATATCAAAGGGGATATAGTTTCACCTTTCAACAAAGAATTCTCTGTATATTTAAATAAAAGTGTCTATCATGCCTTGTATTTCAAAAAATGTGTAAGAACTATTTAATTTGCAATTAGCAAAGAACAACGTGGCTTTGGAAAATTTTACTTGAAGATTTAGAAGTCCAGAATTTAGCCTTTACATTACTGGGCTCAATATGTTTACTTTCTGGTTCTTAGTTTTTACTGTGCTAAGTTACCATCAAAGCAATTATCTGTTTAAAAGATTCTAACACAGTCTTTCCATGTATCCTAAATTATCTCAATATGTCATTTGGGAAATGGTTTCCTTCTGACATGAATCTATGAATATATCTCCTAATTCCATTTCCCAATTTATAATAGTCCTTGCATCTATGAATTGCTATTAAATTCATCAAGAATATTTAGGAGGTGCAAGGTTTAATACTCCCCTCCTCCAGGTAGCCTCAATAGTCTTACACATATGAGCACATAAACACAGTGGTCATAAAACAACCTGACTAGTTTTTTAATAGAAATATGCCAAAATTAAAATACCTGTGAGTATTATCACCTTTAAAGGAATCACTTTGGGAAGTTATTTAGCTGTTGAAAAATATCATGATTTCTCAACATCTTTTTGTGACTTTAGAAGCTGGTGCATTATTTTCTGTATCCCTGATAATAACAAATATGTCCTTTAAGAATAAATTTGATTTTTTTCAAAGAATCAAAAGTTACCTAGGACCAATTCTTATGAATTAAGTGATCAAGATAGTAATACCTTTTTTGCTAAGAGATGAGATATGACTATAAGATACTATGACTCATAGTCTGACTTGGAAGTAATGGCACAACTTTGGAATAAAAGTATAAACGTATTCCAGAATTTAAAGGACATGATTCATTTGGGTATGTAAATGTGTAAATGCACACAAATACCCACTTATGTAGTGTAAAAACCACTGTTTTTTTTTTTTTTTTTCATACTTTCTTGAGCATCAGGGGCTACATTACCTCTCCTGCTTCTGGCTGCCAGGCCACAAAGCAGCAAGAACACATCAATACCTTTATCTCCTAGATGGAGAGGAGAAAGAAGGCAGAGCATAAAAAGTATTCAAAGAAGTGATGGCTAAAAATTCCTATATTTGGCAAAAATATAGAGATTCAAGAAGTTTAGTGACTTCTAAATAGGATAGATCCAATGAAACCCACACAAGACGAATCATAGTCCTAGCCAAACTTCCATCCAGACACTAAGACCAAAAAAAAAAAAAAAAGAATCCTGACAGCAGCCAAAGAGAAATACAACAATACCTGATTACCTATAGGGTAAAAACAATGTGAATGATAGCAGATTTCTCATAGAAACCATGTGGGCTGGAAGTAGCAAGAGTTTCCAAGTGCTGAAGGAAAAGAACTGTTGACCCGGAACTCCCCACCTATGGAAAATAATATTCAGGAATGAAGGGAAAGAGGATTGTGGTTTTTAAGATTTGGAGTACAACAGCAAATCTAGGAGTTTTTCCTTGGGAAATTGAGGGCAAACAGATCAGGAGATGTACTTTGGGGAAGCAGGGAGTACACAGGGGAATAGAGGCTCTTCCTCACACAATTGATCTAAGGGTTTAGAGAGAGGTTGGAGAATAAGAAGATCTTGGGGTATCCTGAAAAGTTCTTTATAAACTCCACTTATACAATGATACTCTTATCAGGCTGGATGCTCCAATGGCTTGGAGGTTGTCTCCCAGGGGCCACTTAAGGGCCAGTCTTTCCTTGCAAGGTATAGAGTTTGTATGTCCCCAGCCTGCTGAGCTGACCCTTTATTTGACATAGAGCAACCAAATGCGATGTATGGACTTTGTTTTGACATTGATTTGAAAAAAGCCACTGTAAAACAAAACAACACAACAACTTTTGTCTTTTAACAACCTATTAAGGTATAATTGGCATATAATAAATTTTATATACTCAAATTGTACTGTTTCATAAATTTTGATATATGCATACACCTGTGAAACTATACCACAATGATTTCCAATTTTAGTGTATGTGCTACCAAAGACAGCATACCATCATCACAATCAGTATTATGAGCATATTCTTCAGCCCCATGAGTTTCTTCTTGTCCCTCTAGAATCGCTCCCTCGGGCCTATCCCTATTCTCACTATCCCAACTGATCACTTATCTTCTATTACTAAGTTTGTACTCTTTAGAATTTATATAAATGGAATCATATAAAAAAAGTAAATGGAGGGGTGCCTGGGTGGCTCAGTTGATTAAGCAGCTGCCTTTAGCTCAGGTCATGATCCCAGGCTCCCTGCTCAGCTCATGTGAGTTCTCGCTATCTCTCAAATAAATAAAATATTTTTAAAAAATTAATGGAATCATATGGTATATACTCGTTTGCCTGGCTTCTTTTAGCATAATTACTTTGAGATTCATCTATTTTATTACTCCATGGATAATGTGTTTCTTTTTTTTTTTTTTAAGATTTTATTTGTTTGACACAGCGAGACAGCAAGAGAGGAAACACAAGCAAGGGAAGTGGGAGGAGAAGTAGGTTTCCTGCTGAGCTGGGAGCCCAATGTGGGATTCAAACCCAGGACCCTGGGATCGTGACCTGAGCTGAAGGCAGATGCTTAACAATTAAGCCACCCAGGTGCCCCAGTGTATTTATTTTTATTGTTGATTGTATTCCACTGTATTGATATATCTCAATTTATTTTTACCTCAACTTTTCCAGCAGATGACATGATACCATAAATAGAAAACTAAAGACTCCACCAAAAAACTGCTAGAACAGATAAACAAATTCAGTAAAGCTGCAGGATACGAAACTAGTGTACAGAAATCTGTTTTATTTCTACACATTAGTAATGAAGCATCAGAAAGAAATTAAGAAAACAATCTCATTTGCAATTGCACCAAAAATACTAAGATACCTAGGAATAAACCTAACCAAAAAAGTGATTCATTACTCTTGGTTAAATACCTAAGAGTGGAATAGCTGTGTCATATGGTAGGTATGTATTTAACTTTTAAACTAAAATTGCATAATAGAACCTCAGTGTAAAACCCCAATTATAGAACTTCTAGAAGAAAACATTGGGAAAAATCTGTGTGATCTTGGGTAGGCAAAATTTCTTGGCTATCATAACAAAACATGATTCATAGAAGAAAACACGAGGAACTGAATTTCCTCAAAAGTAAAAACTATATAGGAGGAGGGGACATTAAAAAAAAAAAACTGTGCTCAAAAAAAAGAACTGTAAAACACTATTAAGAGAAGGAAAAGGCAAAGGCAGGATCAAGCCCCATATCAAGGGGAGCTTGGGAGCGGGGAGCTTACTTCTCCTTCTCCTGCTTCCCCTGCTTACACTCTCTCTCAAATAAATAAATAAAATCCTAATATATATATATATATATATATATATATATACATATATATGTATATATGTATATGTATATGTATATATATGATTGAGAATACCAATTACTGGTAAGGATATAGAATACCCAGAACTCTCATAAACTGGTGGGAATTTAATAAAATGGCACAACCACTTTGGAAAAGTTTGTCGGTTTCTTTTATTGTGACATTTAGACTTTGAAATATCTTCAAACTTATGTAAAAGTTACAAGAATCATCCAAAGAACTTTCATATATCCTTCAACTAAATTCTTCAATAGTTAACATTCTACATTTGACTTATCATAATTTCTCCATCCATTTTCTGAACTATTTGGGAGCTAATTACATATTGCTATTACCCCTTAAGACTGAAGTGGAAATTTCCTATGATCTTTGCTTATTAGAGATACATCCTTAAGTATTTATAGAAAAAAATGATGTTTGAGATTCTTTGAGATTCACTCCTACAGAGGTGGGGTGGAGGGTGAGAAATGAAATAAAGACTGTCAAGTTATCTATAATTGTTGAAGTTGGGTAATGAGTACAGGAGGGTTTACTTATTTGTTTACTTGTTTAAGTAGGCTCCAGACCCAATGTGGGGCTTGAACTCACCACCCTGAGACTGAGTCAGATGCTCTACTGACTGAGCCACCAAGGCACCCCAAGTATAGGAGGGTTTATTATAATATTTCTTCTACTTTGACACATGTTTCAAATGTTCTGTGATTGGAGTTTTTAAATAAAAGACCATTGGAGAAATTCAAGTATTTAAAGATTGGTGTGAGATCATATTTGTGATCATTAGTGATCCCATCATATTTGTGATCAGAGTAACATTACTCTGGCTGCAATAGGAAAAATGGCTTCAAGTGGATCAAGAATGAAGACACTGTTTTTCAAGCTGTTAAGGTCACCCAATGAAGAGTTGATTGTGATGTGAAGTAAGTTAGTGATAATGGGATGGAGGGAAACGGATAGATTGAAGAAATGGACTTCCTGAATGTGAAAGCTGAGAGAAAAGGAATCCATGCAAAGCAACACCATTTACCTAGATAGAGATGGCTGGAAAAAGGACAGGACCCAGGGGAAGGAAGGAAGGAAGAGGACAGTTTGAAGAGGCCTTGGGTCAAACTAATGCATTTGTGTTCTCATATTATCTGGGCCAGATTATCTGTTAACTGGGCCAGCACTGAGTGAATTGATGATGGCCAGATACTTAAGGATCATTATTTAGCAAACAGTATAGGTGTAGGAAAAGTAAATAAAGGAAAAGTCAGTTGAAGGAGGAAAAAAAAAAAAAAAAAAAAAGAAAGAAAAATATGCCTGGAGGGCACCTGAGTGGCTCAGTTGGTTAAGCACCTGCCTTTAACTCAGGTCATGAAGCCAGGGTTCTGGGATAACAAGTCTTGCATTGGGCTCTCTGCTCAGAGGGGAGCCTGCTTCTCTCTCTCCCTCTCCCCCTCCTCCCTGCTTATGCTCTCTGTCTCACTTTCTCTCTCAAATAAACAAACACAATCTTTAAAAAAAAAAAAGAAAGAAAGAAAGAAAGAAAGAGAAAAGAAAGACATGCTTGGAGGCAGAATTATAACAGAAAGACCTCCTAAATTCATATTAAGTAAACACGCATGAAACATACTTCTCTTCACGGAACCGTAGTGTTACAGGACTTCTCCTTCGGTGCCAGTGGGTCTTGATCACAACGCTTTCGAGAATGAAGAAGTAGACCAGATGAAGAGTGGTGGGCAGCCAAGCAAAGTTTATTGAGGGACAGTACAGTTTACTGAGCAATAGTACAAAGCTCCCTAACAAGAAGGGGACCAGAGAGGGTTGCCAATTTGGCGTTTCGATCTAGAGGTTTTTATAGGCTTGTTGGCCCATATTATGGGCTGTTTTAATCTGATTAACCCTCCCGTCACCTGTCACCCAATCAGGTTTTTGTCATCTACCTATCACAGGGGAAAGGGTGGAGGGCTCCTTCCAGGATGGTGTAAAATCCTTTTAAGGGTGGTTTCCTCTTGGCAGAACGGCGCGGCACCGGCTTGTCTCTGACTGCTTTTTTTCCAGCTCTCCTTCATTAGTAGCTAGCTGAAGGGAAGACATTCTTCAGTTGCACTTTTTTTTTTTTTTTTTTTAAGATTTTATTTGTCAGGAAGGGAGGGAGTACAAGCGGAAGGCTGCAAGCACAGGGAGAAGCACGCTCCCTGATGAGCAAGGAGTCAGATAAGGGGCTAGACTGAGCTGAGGGCAGATGCTTAACTGACTGAGCTACCCAGGCATGCCAGCATTTTTCAGTTTGATTGTAGGGTGATAATGGAGATTCTTAAAGGTGGGAAGGTAGGAACAAAAAGCAGGTGAATCCGTCCTTAAAGGGATGAGTTTGGGGGCACAAAGCTGAGAGGACGCGAGTAAAAGTCAAGATCTTTACTCCTAGTAGTCTTGTGGGAAGGTTCAAGGTTACCATCAAAGTCTGCCCTTTTGAGTTTCCTCTCACGATCCGTGCTGGAGTAAAGAAGTTCCAGGCATTTCGTGAAAACATCTGGCGTTATCATTCCTTTCTGACTGATTTATTTTCCCACGTCCCTGCAGATTTCCTTGCTCTAGTCCGCCCGCAACAAATTGGCAAACCCCAAACCTGGCCTCATTCCCCTGTTTCCGCGACCGGGCCCTCCCGTCGCTGAAGCCAATTCTGCGCGCTCCGGTCCGCCCCCGGGACTCGCCCCCGGCGTGCAGCCCCGCCCCCGGCGCGCAGCCCCGCCCCCGGCACGCAGCCCCGCCCCCGGCACGCAGCCCCGCCCCGGCGCGCAGCCCCCACCCATGGACCTGCCCCCGGCGCGCAGCCCCGCCTACGGGCCCGTCAAGAGAGCTGAGCCCGGCCCGGGAGCCCGCGGGTTGCCCACCACCGCCACCGCAAGGCCGCCTGGCCTGGGCCACCGCGTCGCCATGGCTGGGGGCCGTGGGGGCCCCGGGCGCGGCCGGGACGAGCCGCCGGAGAGCTACCCACAGCGCCAGGAGCACGAGCTGCAGGCTCTGGAGGCCATCTACGGCGCCGACTTCCAGGACCTGCGACCGGACGCGTGCAAATCGGTAGGAACGTGGCTGGCCCGGGCTGTGCTGGGGTGTTGCGGCCCAGTCTTTGCTCTGTCCGACTTCCCCCGGCCAGGCCCGGCCTGGCCTTGCCGACGCCGAGCCACCGGCCCTTTTTACGATTCTTCAGTCCTTTAGTCCCTCCCGATTCCACCCACACTTACTTTTTGTCCTTGCACCGGCTCTGCGGGGTCTCCAGAACCCCCACCTCGGCCGAATTCTCTCCCAGCCTTTCGTCCAGGTCGGCTTCTCCGCCCTAACCAACACTTCTCTTTTCCACTGACACGCCGAAACGTCCTTGCCTCCTTCCAGTCTTCCCTTCCTACCCCAACCCCCCGCCCCAGCTGAAAGCCCTTGAATCTGACACAACAGTGGAATAAGAGATCATTGCAACTTTGTTCTGACAACGCTTTGGGGGCGTTTGCACAGACCTTACTGATTCCCCCGCCCCCCCTTCACTATTCCCTTCAAGTCTCACCTCCCCTTGTGTTCAAAACTAGAAACCACGTAAACCTCACTGTTCTCTCCAGGTGTCCTCACTGTTTTGCACATGGAGGAACTTCCTTTAAGGCACTTGGAGAGTATAGAATACATTCATCTTAGCCATAATGGAGGAGTGTGCTGCGTTTAGACCTTTTAAATGACATTAGATTTAAAATATTACTTTCCCTTTTGTCTGGGAGTAAAGGCTCATTATAAGTAGTTGACACTGATGGTTTCTCCCCCACCCTTGAAGAATTATCTCTGAATAATAACATTTAAAAAGTCGTCTCTTCCCTTCACCTGTCATTCCTGCATTTCACATTTCCTCAACAGATAGGATTTTCTGCAGCTGTGAGAGCACAACAGTCTCCCTCTCAAAGTGCTTCTTCATTAAATATTTATTGTTCTAGGCATCAGGAGCATAGTCCATGGCAAAGCATATCAAACCTCTAGCCCTCAGGGAGCTTTCTTTTCTAGTGCCTAATTTCAAGAGTTTTTTTGTTTGTTTTTTTACTGAAGTAGTAAAAATGTAAATATTCCCCTTATACATTCTTACACTAAAAGTAGTATAACTTTCTGGTGGTCTGGTAACTTGTCTTTCTAAACATTGAGAACCAGGAAGTAGGCCCATTAAGCAGCCAAAATGGGAGTCAGAGTGTACCCATGGACTCAAGGCAGAGTCTGTAAGACCCCCTTCAGAGCCACTTTCTGAAAAAAAAAAAAAAAAAAAAAAAAAAAAAAATTATTTATTTATTTGACACACAGAGAGTACAAGTGGGTGGGTGGGGAGGGTCAGAGGGGCAGGGAGAAGCAGGCTCCCCGCTGAGCAGTGAGCCCAGCTTGAGGCTCCATCCCAGAACCCCGGGATCATGACCCAAGCTGAAGGCACTTAACTGAGTGAGCCACCCACGTGCCCCCAGAACCACTTTTATTTATTTTATACATGCTTAGCTATCTAGTTCCAAGGCTACAGAAAGACAGAAAGTAAAAAGGAGCTGCTGTAGGTAGGGATATCAATAATGGCAGAATTTACATTTGGTGACCTTTCTAACAGAGAGAAGATTGATAAAAGCAAACAAAAACTATAAACGGGAGGCAGAAGAACTCTAATAGCTGTCTGTGGTTCATAGCACGGGGTGGATAGCCTGAACACTTTCATAGGCCTTATAGGCAGGTAATTGCTGGCCATTAGCAATGAATCAGACTGTGGTTATTCAACAAGTACTTATTATCACCTGTGTGCCCGTCTTCAGGGAAGGATCATGCAGGTCCACAATCCTCTATCCAGAACCGTAGAGACCTGTCCAGTTGCAAAATTCAGAAGTACTTATGTTCACATTCATGTGTGCACATTCCATACCTTACCTAATACCTCACTTAGTGTGGTGGCTGAGGGAAGGGGCATCCAAAATAAGACAGTGAAACCTGTATGTTCAAATATTCACAAGGCTGGGATAAATAAAGGCTATTAATAGCTCCTTGTCAGGTTAAGCCAAATTTGCTGCCAATAAATCCAGGTCAGAATTTATTGACCTGAATAGACTTCAGGTTTCTTTGACCTCTTTTAGGGGATGCATTAGAATGTAGATTTCAGAGGTCACAGTTTACTAGCATTTGTAATATTTATAAATAATTAAACGCTTTTGGAATGCTAATTATTTTATGTACTAAACAAGTTTGGACACTACTAGGTTAAAATATAATTTACTCTAGAGTTATACATGTATTACTAATTATCTTGGCTTATCTTTCATGTCAGCAAAGGGTCTCTTAATTTATAATTTGATATCTATTGCAAAATTCACTCCCAAAGGTTGATTGTTCTGTCTCTGGGCCCAACTTTAGTGTATGAGAGTCCCTGTTTTCCTATCTTCACCAACATTGTAAACAGCAGACTTTTCATCTTTCCAGTAAATGAATGAAACACTTTTTCCTACTATGTTGTCCGTTTTCTTTTTCCTCCCTTTTTTTTTTTTTAAAGTAATTTCTATCCCCAGCATGGGGCTCAAACTCAAAACCCTGAGATGAAGAGTAGCATGCTCCATCAACTGAGCCAGCCAGGTATCCCATATGTTATCTGTTTTCTTTGTTATTTGTCAGTTATTTTATATTTAAAAAAATTAGCATTATGGGTCACATGTTGCAGATGTTTTTCCCCTATTAAACCATGTGCACTTTGATAATTATGTAATTTATGCAATTAAAAAAACTTAATGTAGTTAAAATGACCTATTTTTTTGTTTTGTATTTCCCCCCTTTTTTTTTCCTAGAAAAGATATCCCTACTTGAGTATTACTAAAAAATGAAGTCTTTAAGGTTTTCTTTTAATTCTTTAATGACTTTCTTTCTAAAATTTAAAAAACTTTAAAAAATTTTTTAAAAAAAGATTTACACATTAGACAGAGAAAGAGAACACAAGCAGGGAGGAGGGGCAGAGGAATAGGGACAAGCAGACTCTACTGAGCAGGGAGCTCAACATGGGGCTCAATCCCAGGATCCTGAGATGATGACCTAAGTGGGAGGCAGATGCCTAACTGACTGAGCCACCCAGGCACCCCTGTTTTCAAACCATGATCAAATAAATAGAGAAATTTTTTTTAAAGATTTTTATTTATTAGGGAGAGAGAACACAAGTAGGGGGAGGGGAAGAGCCCATGTTGGGCTCCCTGTTTAGCTAACATGGGGAAAGGAAGAGCCCATGTTGGGCTCCCTGCTTAGCCAACATGGGGCTCAATCCCAGGACTCCAAGTCATCCCTCTTTTTTTTTTTTTTTTTTTAAGATTTTTATTCCGCTAGCCTTTTTTTTTTTTTTTTTTAAGATTTTACTTATTTATTTGACAGATAGAGATCACAAGTAGGCAGAGGGTCAGGCAGAGAGAGAGAGGAGGAAGCAGGGTCCCCGCTGAGCAGAGAGCCCGATTCAGGGCTTGATCCCAGGACCCTGAGACCATGCCATGACCCGACCTTAACCCACTGAGCCACCCAGGCTCCCCTATTCTGATAGCTTTTTAACAAAAAGTTCTTAGCTCCATCTAAATATGTATTTAGCCTGCCTTCTTCCACCCCCCAGCTAGCTAGTTAGACTAACACAATTTTTTTCAATTTTTCCCACTATTAATTTGAAGTACCACATTTACATTATATGAAACCGTCTAGTTTCATAAGGACAGGGTCCCTGTATTTGTTCATGCCTACATGTCTGTCCTTGGTAAAAGCTCTCAAGATTTTTCTTTGCATGAAATAATTCCCAAGTGTATTTAGATCTGTTGTTGATTCTTTATTCTACCCCATTAATCTGTTGAAGCAGTACCGCCACTTTGCTTTAATTACCATTGATTTGTAACAAGCCTTCTTTGGTATTCAGTATGGTCACCATTTACTTTATAGAAGTTTCCTGGGGACGCCTGGGTGGCTCACCTGGGTGGTTAAGCGGCTGCCTTCGGCTCAGGTCATGATCCTAGCGTCCTGGGATTGAGTCCCGCATCGGGCTCTTTGCTGGGCAGGGAGCCTGCTTCTCCCTATGCCTTTGCCTGTGCTCACTCGCTCTCTCTCCCCCTCTCTCTCTGACAAATAAATAAATAATATTTAAAAAAAAAAAAAAAAAAGAAGTTTCCTGACTACTTCTACTGTAGTCTGTCTTTTTTTCTTTCTTCCTTCCTTTCTTTAAGATTTAATTTGTTTATTTGTCAGAGGGGGAGCAGCAGGCAGAGAAAGAAGTAGGCTCCCAGGGAGCCTGACATGGGGCTCAATCCTAGGACCCTGAGATCATGACCTGAGCCGAAGGCAGGTGCTCAACCAACTGCACCCCCTGGGTATCCCTGTATTTTTTTCCCTTACGAATTTTAGAATCAACTTGCCTAGTTCAGAAACTTATGGTGACATTCTTAGTGGAATGACATCACGTATATTTAATTTGGGGTGAATTCAGATTCTCAATGTTTTCATGTTCATTTTTTTCATTGAAATATAATTGACACAATGTTACATTAGTTTCAAGCGTACAACACTGATTCTGCACTTCCCTGCATTATGCCATGCTCACCACAAGTGTAGCTACTATCTGTTACCATCTAACCTACTAGAATATCATTTACTATATTCCCTATGCTGTACCTTTTTTTTTTTTTTTTAAACTAGGCTCTATGCCCAACCTGGGCCTTGAACTCATGACCCTGAGATCAAGGCCTGAGCTGAGATCAGGAGTCAGATGCTTAACAGACTAAGCCACCCAGGCACCTAGCTATACTGTACTTTTGATCCTCTTTTATTCCTGTATTCTTTCCATTCCTGGAAGCCTGTATTTCCTACTTCCTTTCACTCAATCTGCCCATTCCCCTACTTTCATCCCCTCTGCCAACACCAGTTTGTTTTTTGTATTAATGAGTTTGTTTCTGCTTTTTGTTTATTGTGTTGTTTTTTAGATTCCACGTATAAGTGAAATGATAGGGTTTTTGTCCTTCTCTGTCAGACTTCACTTAGCATAAGGTCATCTATATTGTTGCAAATAGCAAGATCTCGTTCTTTTTTGGCTTAGTAATACTCCTGTGTGTGTGTTATGCACATCTCCTTTTGTATCCAGTCATCTATGGATGGACACATGGGTTGCTTCCATATCTTGGCTACTGTAAATAATGCTACAGTAAACATAGGGGTGTGTATATCTTTTCAAATTAATGTTTTCATTTTCTTTGGGCAAATACCCAGTACTGAAATTACTGGGTCAAAAGGAATTTCTTTTTTTAATTTTAGGAGGAACCTCAAAAAAATACTGTTTTCTGCAGTGGCTGCACCAGTTTGCATTCCCACTGACAGTGCACAGAGTTTCCTTTTCTCCATATCCTTGCCAACAGCTGTTATCTCTTATGATTTTTATTTTAGCCATTCTGACAGGTATAAAGTGATATCTTGTGGTTTCAATTTGTATTTCCCCGATAACTAGTGATGTTGAGCACCTTTTCATGTGTCTGTTGGCCATTTTCCTTTTTTTTTTTTAAGTAGGCTTCATGACCAGCGTGGAACCTAGTGTGGGACTTGAACTAACAACCCTGTGATCAAGACCTGAGGTGAGATCAAGAGTTGGGTGCTTAACCAACTGAGACACCCAGGCACCCCTTCCATTTATACGTCTTTGGGAAAATGTCTGTTCAGGTCCTCTGCCCATTTTTAATTGGATTATTTGTGGGTTTGGTTTTGTTTTTTTTTTGCTGTTGAGTTGCTTAAGGTCTTTATATATACTTCAGATATTTATCCCTGTTTGATGTATCACTTGCAAATATCTTCTCCCAGTCAGTAGACTGTCTTTTCATTTGTTTCATTTTTCACTGTGCAAAAGCTTTTTTTTTCTTTTAAATTTTAATTTTTTAAGTGATCTCTGTTCCCAACATAGGGCTTGAACTCACAACCCCAAGATCAAGAGTTCCATGCTCCACCAACTGAGCCAGCCAGGTGCCCCTGGTGCAAAAAGCTTTTTGTTTTGATATAATCCCAGTAGTTTATTTTTGCCTTTGTTTACCTTTCCCAAGGAGACATATCTAGAAAAATGTTGCTAAGGACCTCTCACATTTAGATCTTTAATCTGTTTTCACATATTCTTAAAATGGAGCTGTAGGTTATTAAATTCTAACACTGTTTAAAAATGTTTTCCAACCAGACAGATAAGGCAAATAAATACTTAAGAGAGAAGGTGAATGAACTTGGTGATTTTTAGAGTCAGTTACAGCAAATACTCATTTTTAGAAAAGGAGATATGGGAGAAATCAGTGATTAAGGCATTTAACATAAAATCAGAGAAAGACAGATACTGTCTTATATGTGGAATCTAAAAATACTTAAAAATTTAAAAGTATCCTCAAAAAACTGAAAATAGAGCTACCCTACGACCCAGCAATTGCACTACTGGGTATATATCCTAAAGATACAAACGTGGTGCTCCGAAGGGGCACGTGCACCCGAATGTTTATAGCAGCAATGTCCACAATAGCCAAACTGTGGAAAGCGCCTAGATGTCCATCAACAGATGAATGGATAAAGAAGATGTGGTATATATACACAATGGAATACTATGCAGCCATCAAAAGACATGAAATCTTGCCATTTGCGACGACGTGGATGGAACTAGAGGGTATCATGCTTAGCGAAATAAGTCAATCGGAGAAATATAACTATCATATGATCTCTTTGATATGAGGAAGGGGAGATGCAAGCTGGGGGGGTTTGGGGGGAGGTAGGAAAAGAAAAAATGAAAAGATGGGATTGGGAGGGAGACAAACCATAAAAGACTCAATCTCAAGAAACAGACTGAGGGTTGCGGGGGGGAAGGGGGACGGGAGAGGGTGGTGGGGAAATGGACATTGGGGAGGGTATGGGCTATGATGAGTGCTGTGAAATGTGTAAACCAGATGATTCACAGACCTGTACCCCTGGGGATAAAAATACATTATATGTTTATTAAAATAAAAAATTTTAAAAAAAAAAAAAAATTTAAAAGTAAGCCAAGCTCATAGATGCAGAGAACAGATTGGTATTTGCTTGGAGGGTGGAGAGGAGGATGGGTGAACTGTTTTTTGTTTTTAGTTTTTTTAGGTTTAAATAAACCAAATTTAAAAAACATAAAATATAGAAGAATGTTACCTAATTTTCTTTTTTTGAGCTTTTACTATCATTTTTATTTTTTACTTCTTTGCAGACTTAAAACCAGAAACTTACCCAGATTATCTTGCTTGCACTTGTTACTTTATTTCTAGATCTATTTTCACACAGAATTGTTTCTTTCCACTTTACAGATTGAGATCTAAAGCGTGTGAGGAAGAGGCCACATTGAGCCAAGTCTGGCCATCAAAATTTTAAGGAGGATGTGATTAGCAGAGTCCTAGGTAACAGTTCTAGGCCAAACACCTTTTTTAACTTTTTTAACTTTTTTTTAACTTTTTTAACCTTTTTAACTTTTTTATATATAATTGTTGTAGATAACACATAGCATAGAATTTATCATCTTAACCATTCCTCAGAGTACAGTTCAGTAGTGTTAAATGTATTTATGTTGTCGTGTGACAGAAAACTTAGTTTTTATTAATTTCCCAAACCTCGTCCTCATCTGCTGTTTGTCTTATAATCCAGTGAATTTTTGTAAAGATTGATTTGTTAGAGAGAATAAGCATACAGGAGAGGGAGAAGCAGACTCCCTGCTAAGCAGGGAGCCTGTTGCCAGACTCGATCCCAGGATTCTGGGATCATGACCTGAGCTGAAGGCAGATGCTTAACCGACTGAGCCACTGAGGTGCCCCCCAAGCCAGTGAAATTTAATCATGGATTGCTATTACCCTCATGCTTCAGCCTTGGAACCAAAAGGTTTGCTGCTATGTGGCATCACTAACAAAATTCTCAATTTTTAATAGTCTTCTTACTCCAGTACTTTTTTTTTTTTTTTAAGATTTTATTTATTTATTTATTTAAATGTCAGAGAGAGAGAGAGAGAGAGAGAGAGAGCGCGCGCGTGCCCTCGAGCGTGTGCACACAAACAGGAAGAGAGGCAGGCAGAGGTGGAGAGAGAAGCAGGCTCCCTGCAGAGCAAGGAGCCCGATGTGATCTGAGCCGAAGGCAGTGGCTTAACCAACTGAGCCACCCAGATGTCCCAACTCCAGTACTTTTAACAGAAACAGACACTTCCTTAAACCAGTTTATTTTGTTGGGCCTGAGTGTTAAGGAAATGTCCAGAGAGAAGCAGGTTCAAACTGAATAGCAGGCGTGTCTGACGGCACTGACAGGGGTCTCTTCTGGGAGGCATGCGTGTATTGTGCTGGGAAGACACACTTGAGGTCAGTGTTCCAATCCTCTGGGGTATTTTAAGATCCTTTGGTTTTGTTTCTTGAAGAGTGAGCATTTGTTTAGATGAGTCCAAATGAGCATTACCTGTCTTACTTTTTAGAATTGAGTTTGCATCACTTTTTCCCCTTTTTATACATCATAGTCCAGGAGCGTATCCAGCTTCATGATCCCAAGAGGAACATATACAGGTCGCATCTTAGTGTAGTGATCGGTGATACTACATAGATTACTTCTTGCCGTGACTTCTCTTTATGCTGCCTTCGTGTCACTTGCTTCTTCAAAACAAATTTTTTTTTTGTATGAATTTAGTCACAATTTTTAAAACTTATTTTCATTAACATGTATTATTTGTTGCAAGGGTACAGGTCTCTGAATCATCAGTCTTACACAATTCACAGAACTCCCCATAGCACATGCCCTTCCCAATGTCCCTCACCCAGCCACCCTATTCCAGCCTCCCCCATCTCCCTTCCAACAACCCTCAGTTAGTTTCCTGAGATTAAGAGTCTGTTATAGGGGTGCCTGGGTGGCTCCCTGCCTTCGGCTCGGTCATGGTCCTGGGATTGAGCCCGGCGTCGGGCTGTCTGCTTGATAGGGAGCCTGCTTCCCCCTCTCTCTCGGCCTGCCTCTCTGCCTGCTTGTAATCTCTGTCAAATAAAAAATAAAAAATCTTAAAAAAAAAAAAAAAGTCTATTATGGTTTGTCTCCCTCTCTGGTTTCATCTTTCATTTTTCTGTCCTTTTCCCTGTGATCCTTTTTCTTGTTTCTCAAATTCCTACTGTTAGTGAGATTATATGATAACTCTTTCTTTGATTGGCTTAATTCACTTAGCATAATATTCTCTAGTTCCATCCACATCGTTGCAAATGGCAAGATTTCTTTTTTTTTTTTTTTTGGATGGCTGCATAATATCCACTGTATATATATACCACATCTTTATATATTCACCTGTTGATGAACATCTAGGCTTTTTCCATAGTTTGGCTGTTGTAGACATTGCTGCGATAAACATTGGGGTGCCAAATTGGTTTTATTAAGGTCTATTTTGTAGTATGTATATTTTATATCTGATACATGCTGCATTGTGTTTTCTTCTCCTTTAGTGCTCTCAAATTTTTTTGTTGTTGTTGTTATCCCTTACCTTATAAATACTTGTCTGTAGGTATTCCAGGAATTCATTCTTTCCTTGTATAAAGTCAGAGAATTTTATCAACACTGTTCTAACCATTTATCTTCTGAATGCATGACGGGGGCCCTACCCACCCCACTCCCCAGCACATCTTGGTTGTTACCATCATTTTTAATCAAGTCCTGTTCAGCTCCAGGACTCCTCGAATGCCCTAATGTGAGCTCATGCATGGTATCCTAAATATGGCTTGCACAGAAGCCTCTCCTATTGAGAAGCCCCTCAGTTGGCTCAAGGAAAGCCTGGCAAATATTCTGCTCTTATCTTTAAAGTCCTTATCTCCTGACTGTCCTTTTTTTTTTTTTTCTTTCTTCTCTTTTTCTTTTTTCCCTCCACGTGCCTATATTGGTTAGTATTAAGTTTGGCTACATATTACAGAAAATGTGACAACTAAGTTCCTTTTTCTGCATGCAGAAGTCTGGAATCTAGGGCTTTTTCTGATTTGTTGTTCCACCATCCTTAATGCGCCCTTCATGGTCCAAAATGGCTGTCTGAATGCCAGCCATCATATCTGCATTCCAGTCAGCAGAAAGGAGAAAGGGATGAAGTTGCATGTGTTAGTTCTTTCCTCTTTTTTTTTTTTTTTTTTAAGATTTTATGTATTTGTTTGAGAGAGAGCGTGCACATGTGCATGAGCAAGCAGGGAAAAGGAGAGGGACAAGCATTTCCTCTTCAGTGTGGAGCCTGACATGGAGCTTGATTCCACGGCCCTGAGATCTTGACCTGAGCTGAAATCAAGTAAGAGGCTCAACTGTCTGAGCCACCCAGGTGCCCATAGTTCATCTCATTAGCCAGGAATTAATCTGGTGGCCAGAGTTAGCTGCGAAGGAGTTGTATCCAGCTTAAAAAAAAAAAAAAAAAATCAGGGGTTCTGTTGGCTAAGAAATAAGGGGAGAGTGGATATTGGGGGAACAGCAGTCTGCTGAGAAATGCCCTGAAGTTTATACCCTGTGGAGAAGAATATCATGCTGGTCCAATTAAATTGTCAGCCAGAGATAAAGGCCTTGAAAGTAGCAGATACCCACTTCCTCACTGTACTATTCTTTTGAGTTAGTTCCCCTTGGTAATCAGATCCAGACAAGCTGTTAGTTTTTTGTCCAAGAGTATGTCCTTCCTCAGTGGCCTTGGGTCTCTTCCTTCCTCCAAGGTGCCATCACTGGGCCCCTGCACCTCCTAGAGCTGAAACCTTCACGTATCCAGGAATCTCTTCACTTTGTTTCCTTCAGAACCCCTTCCTCCTTCCTAGAAGTTTTGGCATTACCTGGGCTCATTACTCTTATCGCTTCTCCCCTGCTGGCGTTGCCATGTTGTGGAAATAACTGGAACACTAGACATGCGTGGTGTTATATGGCTGGCCCAGCCCAGGAGCGTTTGTGGAGTGCTTCGTACTTTAGGCCCCAGTGTTCTACCCACGCGTGTTCCCCATGGTGGTCCTGGGACTGGCCCAAAGGCCTCCTTCCCTGAGGCTGGCCAGCCATTCTTTACTGGATTCATTGTGGTTTATTAGGCATTCTCTTGAGTGAAGAGATCTTCAAGATGTGTAATCTCCCAGTTGGCCTCTATTTTCTGAAGCTTGTTTTCTGTTCCCAAGACTCTGGACATCTGGTGAAGGGCTCTCTGTACCCTTTCCCTGTGAAGTCTACTTACATTCAGATACACTCTTCACTTCCTACAGAAAGACAAAAGGGAATGTGAAACCAGATTCTCTGTCCTACCTCTGCAGGGATAACTCACTTCATGTGGTGTATGTTGTCTATATGTTAAAAGTTGGTTTCCATCCTGGGCCCAGGAAAGATCTCTCCTTTGGTTTATAGTTGTAGTTTCTACTTATATGGCTTGTGGATAATTTTATTTATTTATTTGTTTTTAATTTTTTAGAAAAGATTCTGTTTATTTATTAGAAAGCGAGAGAGTGAGTATAAGCTGGGGAAGGGACAGGCGGAGGGAGAAGCAGACTGTGCTGAGCAGGGAGGCCAGTGTGGGGCTCAATCCCAGGATCCTGGGATCATGACCTGAGCCGAAGGCAGACACCTAACCAACTGAGCCACCCAGGCATCCCTTTTTTTTTTTTAAAGTAAGTTTCCCACCCAGTGTGGGGCTTGAACTCAACAACCCTGAGATCAAGAGTCTCATGCTTTACTGATTGAGCCCGCCAGGCACCCCCCAAAAGTGTTTTCTTGTTAAAGTTATAAGTTGTGATCATAATATCTCTCCAAGATTTATGGCCTGTGAGGTGAAAAAGCCTATAAAGGTTTGAGCTTGTGGAGAAAGCACTAGTAAAATTTTGAGTCTAACTAGCCTTTCTTTCAGTATTTACATCTGTAAAATGGACATATATAACTTCCCTATGAAGCTGGATTCTTGTTAGAAAATGAGTAATAGGCACCTGGGTGGCTCAGTTGTTAAGCGCCTGCCTTCTGCTCAGGTCATGATCCCACAGCTCTGCTCAGTGGGGAGCCCGCTTCTCCCTTTCCTTTCCCTCTGCCTGCCACTCCCCCTGCTTGTGCTGTCTCTCTCTCACAAGTAAATAAATAAAATCTTCAAAAAAAAAAGAAAACAAAATGAATAACATAGCAAAGATGGGTTGGTAGGATTTATTTCAAAATAATTTCAGGTGGTGTTTGGGAGTAAAGGTAACATAGATACACAATATTGGCCATAAATGGTAATTGTTGAAACTGTATGGTGGGTGCATGCAGCTCATTATATCATTATCTACTTTTGTTTGAAAAAATTTTATGTATTTCATTATTGAAAATTTCTATAATAAAAAGTTCTTCTAAAAGAGAGTGTTTGAGACTGGTCAAGGCCATAGTCTTTATTTTTCTTCCTAGTGAATACCTGTTTCAACTGTTTTTAGCTAGATGTTTCTTATGCAGAATTCTGTCTCAGATGTAAAGCAGAGAACAGCTGGCCTGCCCTGGTTGGAGGGGGACAGGAGGCCGGGGACCCTGTTAGTTCATTCTCACGCTCAAACCTTTGAGGCTCCTTGGAGGAAACCCACCAGCCTCTACCTGCTTTTTCTTCTCATGTCCTCTGTCCTTCTGGAAAAGGCCCCCTCCTCCTGTGTGTCTGTCTTGTGCCCATTGCTGTCTGCCCTCCAACAGAGCCTAATTTTGTCTCTTTCCTCCTCTTCCATAAAAATTCCCATCAGCATCCTTATATGTATATGCTCTAGTGTCACCCATCTTTAAGACAAAATAAGAGCTTTCTCCCTTGATCTCACATCCTCCTCCATCTGTGGCCCCGTTCTCTGTCCCCTTAATGCCCAAACCTCCCAAAGGACTGCTCCAGATGAGCCGAGTCCTTCCCCCTTAGTGTTCCCTCCTCATCACACCAGGGTCTGCGTTCAGTGCCCTCAGAGCCAGCTCTTGGCAAGGTTACCTGCAGTCCGTGTGACCCCAGCAGTGGATTCTGTCCTCCCTGTCCTGAGCCTCAGAAGCATCTGTAACAGACACTTTTCCTTCTGTTTCCTTCCACTGAGGCCCAGTCTCTTTGTCCACTTTATCTCAGACACACCTTTCTCCTGCTTTACTTGGTGTCCCCCCTCCCTCCTGTGTTCCAGAAAAACACTGGCCTCCCTTGGGCTTTTTGGAACACACCAACCTCTTGTTCACTTTGAACCTCCTCATGTGCTCTTCCCTCCTGGAATGTTTGGTCTCTGGCTTCTGTCGGCTTTAGGGCAGTGTGCTCAGGTCTCCCTGATGACCACGTCCAAGGATGTTCCCTCATACCTGCTGCAGGTTATTCTCGAAGTAGAGCATAGGGAGACAAGATGTTACTCTAGGTCTCTGACTAGAATTAAAAGGGTCTCTGGCTAGAATTAAGGTGACATGAGACAGATTGACAGAAGAGCATGCAGATTTTTACGTGTACGTTGGAAGCCCCATAGGGCTCCCGTAGGGAGATGAAGACCTGAAGAATTGGCCAGGCCTAAGTATTTATAGGGCAGGTTGAACAAAGAGAGGCAGTTGTGAAAAAGTAACGAACATATGGGGAGACTGAAGAAAGATCAGAGTTATTTTGCAGAGTTCTGTTTGCACAGAATTCTCTTGGCCTCGATGTTCTCTGATAATATTTTGTTTTATTTTTGAATATTTCATTTATTTGCCAGAGAGAGCATGAACAGGGGCGAGGAGCAGGGGGAGAGAGAGAAGCAGGCTCCCTCCTGAGCAGGGAGCTTGACTTAGGACTCGATCCCGGGACCCCAGGATCATGACCTAGCCAAAGGCAGATGCTTAAACCACTGAGCCATGCAGGCATCCCAGGCTATTTCTTTCTTTCCAGTGTAGGTGAGCATTTTTCACACAGGCGTTTTATCTCCTGTTTTCAGGAAGGAAAGAGGGTTAGAGGGCCCTTCTCGCACCTTCTGTTTTCAAGTACCCTTAGCTCAAAAGAATCCTTATACCGAAGTGGCATATCTTGGGGCAGCTGATTCTGTCATGTCATGTTTTCTCTTCGGTAGCACTTTCTGAACTTGAACTTAGGTGTTAATTGTCCACCTCCACCTCACCCCACCCCCACAAGACTGGAAGTTCCACCACAGCTGGAGCCATGTCTGTGTTCTTACTTCTTGGTGCTCACAGTGCCTGATAGAGTCTGTGCCCATCACTGTGGGCGATGACGTGAGATGGCTGAATGAGTACATGGAGGACCTCATGGGTCGCTGGACGTTTCTCTACATTCACAGAACTGTGCTTTCCTGGAGCCTGACTCCACGGCTTCAAGGAAGCATTAGGATAAAGCCCTGTGAAAACCGAGCTTCCATAGGTTACACACATCGTTGATGAGAATTTTGTTTATTATATAATTCAGGGTACTGTAGGTCGTAAATACCTGTTACAATTTAGTATTGCTATGTACTTTGTTGCCCCCCCCCCCAGTTTTTTTTTTGGTGCTTTTCCTTTTCTGTGAAATGTGAAAGAAAATAACGTCACATTTCCCTTTTTGCCCTGGCCACCTAGATGTTCCAAGATGAAGTCAAACAAAGCCCAGTCAGCCCCTCAGGGTTGGCAGTAGCAAGGGAGTGGGGATGAAAAAGACACAGTTTGGGAGCCAGAGTTGGATCTGAAATCCAGCCTTGTCGCCTGTGTCTCTGGACAAACAGCTGAAAGGTTCTGAGCTTGAACTGCTTCATATGTAAAATGGAAACGGTGTCCACCTATAGGGTTAATAAAGCGCCTGGACCATGAGAGTGAATATTTTTTCCCTCAGCCTCCCTTCTCTCATGATGTACAGATAATATAAACTGCCTCAAAGTTTTTTTTTTTGAAAAGCATATTTAATAAAGAGCAATAGATGGAATATTTAGTTTTTTTGGTGAAAAGCAGTCAGCTGAGAGCGTACCCATGTTTAGACGAGCCTCAGGTTTCCATGTGGCTGTCACTTGTCATTATCTCAGTAGTCATATTTCAACTAAAGTTTCCTCTACTCAAGAGGTGCCTGACCCACCTGTCTGAAAATCTCCCTTACCGCTCTGTTCCATCATTCTGCCTGATTTTCTTTACGGCACTCCTCACTATGGAGAATACTCACTTGTCTTTCTCATGTGTTGGCTAGTTGGGCCCGTGTCTGTCCAACTGACCCCTGTACTCCCAGCCTCTAGAATGTACCCATGTATAATCAGGTGATTGGTCCGCTGTAACGTGCACAGACAGAAGTTCCGTGGAACGTTTTGCTTCACGTCTTAGATACCTTTGAAAAGGATGAAGCAATCTCTCTGGCATAGGCCTTGTTTTTACTTTTTATTTTTTTTAAAGGGTTTATTTATTTATTTGACAGGGGACACAGAGAGAGAGAGAGAGAGAGAGAGCGCACAGGCAGGGGGAGTAGGAAAGGGAGAAGAAGGCTTCCCACTGAGCAGGGAGCCTGATGCAGGGCTCGATTCCAGGACCCCAGGATCATGACCTGAGCCAAAGGCAGATGCTTAACAACTGAGCCACCCAGGTACCCCAGGCTTTGTTTTTAAACCGTGCTTTAGGAAAAGATGATCAAATACCTGTATAAAAGCACAATTGCACGTAATATTTAGAAAGTAGAACGTTCCTGCCAAGATGCTCATTATCTTAATTGCTAATAATTGGCTCTCCAGGTGGGGGAAAAATATATATATATATTTTTTTTCTTTTAGGTCAACGAGCCCCCTGAAATCAATTTAGTTCTGTACCCTCAGAGCCTAACTGGTGAAGAAGTATACGTACAAGTGGATTTGAGGGTTAGATGCCCACCAACCTACCCAGACGTGTGAGTACATTTATGAATACCTTCCATGTGATACCACTTCTGTTTTCACAGCATGGAAACAGACATGTTAATGGTATTTTCCCCTTCCTGCCTCTGTTTCACTTAAAATTTCATGTCCTATCCCGTATATCATTGATACTACATCTACAGTAGATATTTTCGTGAAACCTGTCTCATGGTTAAGTCTGCTTATCGTTGTAGAATAGTCCCTCCAGATACTAATAATTGCTACGTGACTAAGTATTTGCTTTCTCTATTTTGTTTAGATTTTGTTTATTTGA
This sequence comes from Martes martes, assembly GCF_963455335.1. Taxonomy (NCBI): domain Eukaryota; kingdom Metazoa; phylum Chordata; class Mammalia; order Carnivora; family Mustelidae; genus Martes; species Martes martes. The sequence goes on from NC_137894.1 coordinate 59,247,624, forward strand.
GAGAGCATGAGCAGGGGGAGGAGCAGAGAGAGAAGGAGACTCCCAACTGAGAAGGGAGCCCAATGCGGGACTTGATCCTAGGACCCCGGGATCATGACCTAAGCCGAAGGCTAATGCTTAATTGACTGAACCACCCAGATGTCCAACCCCACACATTTTCAGATCTCCACCACCTCACTCCCCCACCGCCCCACCCCTGTATCGCCTCTGGATGAGAACCACTGACAGAGCAAACGCATTGTCAGTCTGTAGTCAAGTACTGTCTCTTTGAAGTCTGTGTGTATTCCATGGAATCTTGCCGCAGACATTCCACGTGGAAAGGCAGGTGGGCTTGGACAACATTCTGTGGTTCGAGCTTACTGTGTAGGAAACCAGTGAAGGAAAGAGACAGAGAAAAGGAAGCCGTGCCTTACAGAGTGGGTAGGAAATTTACAGAATTTGTTATCCTAACAGCTGCTGGAGAAGGTGAAAGTCCAGATCAAGGTGAGTTTCTTGAATTTAGTAACCCTCTTTACCTATAACGCTGTGCCTGGAGTAGATACAGTAGGTGTTTAGTATTTAATTTCTGAATTGGTTAAAGGTTAATTAAGCTTATGAAAGAAAAATAAGGCCACGCCTCTCTGGGTTTTATTTTTCCTGACACCAAATAGGTGGTGTGTTTTCTGACCGTTGGGTGCCCAGCAATTCACTTTCTTTTGGACACGAATGAGCATAGTTACTGTGGACCTCGTGGGTTAAGGGCTCAGTTCTGCAAGATTGCAAGCGCCAGTTGCATGTACCATATTTCTGATCAGTTGGCCAAGAATTTGTGAGGTCCTGCAATGCCCTCAGTGGGTTTGATGCTGTGTTAGAAGAGTCTATAGAACTCAGGAAGGCACTTGACTTATAATTACCAGGTTACTATAAAGGATATAATGTAGGACCAGCCCAATGAAAGGTGTGTCAGGAAGGAATGTGGTGAGAGTTACGGAATTCCTTTCCCCTGTTGCCATTGACAGGTATCCCCTGGGGGCACAGTCACCCCTGGTTGGGAACCACTGGGCTGGAGGGCCATTCTGGTAAAACCCTGATGTATCCAATTGGTAAAAATAATATGGGATTTTTTTAAAAAATTTTTTAAAGATTTTATTTACTTATTTGACAGAGATCACAAGCAGGCAGAGAGGCAGGCAGAGAGAGAGAGGAAGGGATGCAGGCTCCCCACTGAGCAGAGAGCCTGATGCGGGGCTCGATCCCAGGACCCCGGGATCATGACCCGAGCCGAAAGCAAAGGCTTTAACCCACTGAGCCACCCAGGCGCCCCGGGATTTTTTTTTAAACACCATGGAAATGATTATGAAAAGCTACAAAGCAGACCTTATAATATCAGCTATATAAAATTACAAATTTTGTGCCATGGGCATCAAGAGAAAGCTGGAAAATTTTTTTTAAGTCTAATTAGTATTGTAGATGGATTTTTCATCATTCTGTTGATATTGCTATGTAATGACTGCTGAATTAAATTATGTAAGGCTTCCCTTGGGGAGAACATTCTTATCCTTTGAGATGACATGGTACAGGAAAACTTTTTTTTTCTACAAAATTGTCCTTCATGACACCATGAGAGAGTCCTGGGTTAGATAGATCATATGTAGACTCAGGACTCTATGGCATTTCTGTTCTTTTTCTCACATATATAAACATCATTCTCTCAGATTGCCATCTGTCTGAGTAGATCATGATGGTGGTAATCTGTGACACTGGAACATTGAGAGAATGCAGAGAAGGTGAATTGTAAAGGCTTTGCTTTTAGATAAAAATACCATCAGTTACTCAGAAATGCTTGTAGGACATAGAGTCATCTTCTCTTCTGTAAAATTAAGCAAAGCCTATTTGATCTCTGTGACTTGTTACTGGATACTATTAACTGGGAACCAAGGGGAACCCGAAGACCGGCTGTGTGAGCTTTGAATGGAGGGTGTTGAGTGTCAGTTGTGCTGGGCGAGGAGAAGGGGGGTGTGCCGGGCATCCTTCTAAGAGCAGAATGGGCAGAGCTCGCCCAGGTAGATTCTGCTGTGAGTGGGTGAGTGAGCATTTCCACCTCGTTGACAATCAGGAGTGACGTGACGGAGCACATGGTGGGAATGCTTGGAAGGATCACTGAGGCTTCATTTTTCTTTTTTTTAACCTTTAAGATTTAAAGTAATCTCTACACCCACCATGTGGCTTGAACCCACAACCCTCAGATCAAGAGTCACATGGTCTACTGAGTCAGCCAGGCGCCCCATCCGAGGCTTCCTCTTGCCTGGTTATCTTGCTTTATGCTGGAGCACACGAATGAGCCCAGAGCACATGGACTCTTTGTGGGTGAACTGTGAGAGTTGGGTTAATTGATGTTGGGGGGGCGAGCCAGGATCAAGCCCACTAAATCTAGTCATCTGGGGGACCGGCTTCTCCCCCAGGGGCTGCAGGTGACCCCACGTGAAGCACTGTGTTGACAGAGTTTCTGGGATGCAGTTGGAATCCTTGGAAATGGAGGAATATGGTACTAGGGGTGTAGAGGCCTATATGAAATCCCTATGTTCAGTGCTTGGACTTAACAAATATTAATTAATTCAAAGAAGCCATACTTCTTGGAGTAACTCCTTTTTGTCTTTCTTTTCCAGAGTCCCCGAAATAGAGTTAAAGAATGCCAAAGGTCTGTCAAATGAAAGTGTTAATTTATTAAAATCCCATCTAGAGAAAGTGGCCAAAAAACATTGTGGAGAGGTAAGATACGTTTAACTGGAGTTGTAAGAGGATGGTGGAAACCTCATCCCCCTCACCTGTGTTTGCCATCCTGCCTTCTCTTGGGCTTAGAGGCTATCCTGTGGCACTTCCAACCTAATGTTGACTAGAATGTTTTGATAGGTACAAAGGGAACATTGTTACTTGTATTTCTTTAACGTACAGTTTTTATGAATGACAAATTGTGAGTATATATGGAGGGTACATTGCTGATTCAGAATTTTTCTGTTAAGAGTCCATGTGACCCTGGCCATGCTGTTGGCCCAGTTTGGATCAGGCATTGTAACCTGATCTTGACTTGAACCTTGACGTTGGAAAACGTTTGCGGACAAGTGTTTTCGGACTGAAGCTTGCCACCTCTCCCTGTTGCATATCAGAAGAGCTCACCATTTCCCTTCTCAGTGATTAGTGACATACTCAACTCCCTCAATGTCCCTCTTGTACTTGAGCATTTCCATTTAGTTCAGCATTCTTTTGTAGTCCTCTGCACATCAGGGTGTACGTGAGTTCTCCCTTGGGTGACAGAACTCTCTGGAAAGCTAGACTAGGTGACTTCCTGGGGCAGCAGGTTACTGTGGTCTTCTTAGGCCACACTAGTTCTCTTCAAATGTGAGCCATCTTTCCTCACTTGGGCAGCTCATGCTTAAGGATCCCATCCTATAAAAACAGAAGAGTTAAGTAATGACTTACCCCAGGTCTTCATGTTTCTTTTGGACCTCTGTGAAAGTAACTGGACTGTTTTTTGGTTGCGTTCTATAACACAGGAGTCACAGCAGGACCTACCCCTTGGTTACTGTTCCCAAGATTTCCGGTGATTTCTTGAGCTACAGAGTGACTGAGGAACAGCCTGAACAAAAAGCTAGGCCCTGGGGATTACTGCAGAGTTCTTTCTGATGCAGTCTGCTGTTCTCAATGAAAAATAATATGGAGTTATACTGAAAATTCAACTGTAGAATCCTTTGGTTTCTTGAATTCATGATGTATGGTTTTTTAAAAAATATTTTTGCTTTATTTATTTTTCATAATTTGGTATTAACTATAATCACTGAGCCGTACATTAGATCCCCAGAACTTAGTCTTACTCTTTGTACACTTTGACCAGGATCCCCTCTTTTCTCCAACCCCCGGGCTCCTGGTAACCACCACTCCAGTCTCCGTTTTTATGGGTTTGGTTTTTTTTGGATTAAGTGAGAATCATACAGTATTTGTCTTTCTCAGTCTGACTTATTTCACTTAGCGTAATGCCCTCAGGGTCCATCCATGTTGTTGGAACAGCGGGGCATCCTTTCTTATGGCCAAATAATGTTCCATTGCATTGATATACCACATCTTCATTCATTCATCCATTGACAGACACTGTATTGCTTTCATAACTTGGCTATTGTGAATAATGCTGCAATAACATGGGAGTGCAGGGATCTCTTCAAGATCCCGTATTCACCTCCTTTGCATATGTATCCAGAAGTGCGAGTTGCTGGATCATATCATAGTTGTTTTTGTTGTTGTTGTTGTGTTTTTTTTTTTTTTTGAGGATCCTCCATATTGTTTTCCATAGTGGTTGAACCAGTTTCATTCCCACCAGCAGTGCACATGGGTTCCCTTTTTGCCACATCCTTGCCAGTATCTGCTATTCCTTGTCTTTTTGATGACAGCCTTTCTGACTGGTGTGAGGTGATAGCTCATTGTGGTTTTGATTTGCATTTCCCTGATGATGAGTGATGTTCAGCATCTTTTCATGTGTCTCTTGGCCATCTCAGTATCTTCTTTGGAAAAATGTCTATTCAGATCCTCTGCCTATTTTCTAATTGGATCATTTGGGGGGTTTTGCTGTTAAAGTTCTGAGTTTTTTCTATATTTTGGATGTTAGCTCTTTTATTAGAAACATGTTTTGCAAATATTTCCCCTGATTCCGTAGGTTGTCTTTTCATTTTGTGGATGGTTTCCTTTGCTCTGTGGAAGTTCTTTTTTTTTTTTTAAGATTTTATTTAGGGGTGCCTGGGTGGCTCAGTGGGTTGGGCCTCTGCCTTCAGCTCAGATCACGGTCTCAGGGTCCTGGGATCGAGCCCCAAATCGGGCTCTCTGCTCAGCAGGGAGCCTGCTTCCCTTCCTCTCTCTCTGCCTGCCTCTCTGCCTACTTGTGATCTCTGTCTGTCAAATAAATAAAATATTAAAAAAAAAAGATTTTATTTATTTATTTGACAGAGATCACAAGTAGACAGAGAAGTAGGCAGAGAGAGAGGAGGAAGCAGGCTCCCTGCTGAGCAGAGAGCCCGAGGCGGGGCTCGATCCCAGGACCCTGGGATCATGACCCGAGCCGAAGGCAGAGGCTTTAACCCACTGAGCCACCCAGGTGCCCCTGTTCTGTGGAAGTTCTAAAACTTGATGAAGTCCCACTTGTTTCCTTTCACTTTTGATGCCTGTTCTTGGGCTTTATTTTAAATTATACTTTTTATTTTGAGCTAATTAGAGATTCATATGCAGTTTTAAGAAATAATACTAAGAGATTCCATGTACTCTGTACTGAGCTTCAAGGTTGTTATATAAGTGGAATCATGTATTATGTAACTCTTGGGACCAGCTTTCTCTTCACCCAGCATAATGCTCTGGAGACTCATCCAAATTGTAGGGATGTATTGGTAGTTGTTACTTCCTGTTACTAGGTAGTATTCCGTGGTATAGATACACTGCTGCTGATTTAGCCATCCACCAGGTGAAAGATATCAGAGTTGTTTCTAGTTTTTGACTATTAAAAATAAAGCTGTGGGGGCACCTGGGTGGCTCAGTCAGTTAAATGTCTGACTCCTGATTTCAGCTCAGGTTATGATCTCAGGGTCTGTGGGATCAAGCCCCGCACTGAGCGTGGAGCCTGTTGAAGATTCTCTCTCCCTCTGCCCCTCCCTCACATTCTGTCTCTTAAATAAAAAAGGAAAAAGAAAAGATGCCTGGGTGGTTCAGTGGGTGAAGCCTCTGCCTTAGGCTCAGGTCATGATCTCAGGGTCTCTGGGATGGAGCTCTGCGTCGGGCTCTCTGCTCAGCGGGGAACCTGCTTCCACCTCTCCCTCTGCCTGCCTCTCTGCCTACTTGTGATCTTTCTGTAAAATAAATAAATAAAATCTTGAAAGGAAAAAAAAGCCATTATAATCATTCACATATGTTTTTATGGGAACATAAGTTTTCAGTTCTCCAGAATAAATGCCCAGAAGTGCAGTTGTTTGTATATGGAAGCTGCATGTTAAATTTTGGAGCAGCCGTCACACTTTTCCAGAGTGACTATACTACCTTACATTCCCAGCAGCAATATGTGAGTGATCCAGTTTCTCTACACCCTTGCCAGCATTTGATGTTGTCACTTTTTAATTTCAGCTGTGTTCTAATAGATGTGGTGGTTATTTACGTATTTATTTATTTTTGGTGGTGGTTATTTTTATGTGTCAAACTTGCTAGACTGTGGTACCCACAACATTGCCCTAGATATTTCTCTGTCTTTTTTTGTTCTTTATTTTTAAAGATTTTATTTATTTGATGAGAGAGAGAGAGCCAGAGAGCACCAGCAGGTGGGGAGATGTGGAGGGAGAAGCAGACTCCCTTGTGAGCAGGGAGCCCTATGCGGGTCTCCATCCCAGGCCCCTGGGATTATGACTTGAGCCAAAGACAGACACTCAACCACCTAACCCACTTAACCCACCCCTGTAGATGTTTCTACCGGAAGGTATTTTTTTAGATGAGGTTAACCTTTAAATCAGTAGACTTTGGGTTAAGCAGATTATCCTCCATAATGTGGGTGGGCCTCATCCAGTCAATTGAGGGTTTAAACTGAAAAAGACTGGCTTTTCTGGAAGCAGGGGAACTACCAGAGGATGGCTGTTAGGTGAGACCTGCTGGGTCCCCAGCCTGCTGGTCTACCCCACATATTCTGGACTCTCCAGCCTCTATAATTGCATGAGTCAGTTCCTTAAAATCAGTCTCTCCCTGTATGAATGGCATGCAAGCGTGTGTGCACATGTCTCGTCCCCCTCCCCCCATCCTATTGGTTCTGTTTCTCTGGAGAACCCTGGCTAATACAGATGCATATCCTGAGGCGATGGTGGAGTGGCTGTTACAAATGAGGGCAGGAGAGGGTTCTGATGAGGTCACATTTGAACAGAGTGCTGAGAGGAGCAGGATAGTCAGCTGTGTAGCTACACAGGGAGAGAAGGACAAGAGCCAGTTTGGAAAGTAGTTCTTACTTTCATCTAGTCTCACATATTGTATCTGATCTGTTTGTACGAAAATGCTAGTCATTTAAATCAATTGACAAAAGAAGAACCCTCCACTGCTTGGCTCCTGTCTCCTTTCTGGTATAGAAGTGGTTTCTCTCCGACATAATAGGAACTGCCTACTTTCCCCAGCTTTGATTTCTTTCTTTCTTTTTTTAAAGATTTCATTTATTTATTTGACAGAGATCACAAGTAGGCAGAGGCAGGCGACTGGGGGCAAGCAGGCTCCCTGCTGAGCAGAGAGCCCGATGTGGGGCTCAATCCCAGGACCCTGAGATCATGACCTGAGCTGAAGGCAGAGGCTTTAACCCACTGAGCCACCCAGGCGCCCCTGCTTAGTATTTATTGATCAGCTTCTACTCTTGTTACTAGCAGGAAGCTAGTGAGGCCTTTAAGTATTTGCCTCTGTACCCCGAAGAATGTTTTCAGTACACTGTATGGAGAGATGAAAGTTCTCACTGTGGCAATGATTCTTCTGCTATCATTTCTTAGACAGGTCTTCTAGTTGGCAAAGTACTTTATTTTTATGCTGTGTTAAACATTTTACGAGATTTATTTGTACACTAAATACTTGTCCAGAAAAATAGTTTGTCAGATTTATGGTACAGAAGATGCCAGTAAAGTTGAATAGGACTGTAAAAGAAGAAGGAAGCTTTTTATTTAGCTAGGTAGTGATTTGTCTTGATAGCAGCACAATGAGGTGAATCCTATAAAAGCTTTTTCCTGCTGTGATTGCATCAGATACGGAATTCAGCATAGGTCCTATCGAAGTTGAGTATCACTGTTGTAAGTGGGCCTCTGACTGCCTGCATCCTTTCCTGAAGTCTCCTTTGGGCCCTGTCTTCCCATTACTTGACCAGTTGTGGTTGACTTTCCTCTGTATGTTTAGGTGATGATATTTGAACTGGCCGACCACGTGCAGTCATTTCTCAGCGAGCATAACAAGCCCCCTCCCAAGTCTTTCCATGAAGAAATGCTGGAAAGGCGGGCTCAGGAGGAGCAACGGAGGCTGTTGGAGGCCAAGCAGAAAGTGGAACAGGAGGTGAGACCCTGGTCACTACCAGCGGCCAGGCCCAGAAGTCGGCAAGCTTCTATCAGTTTTGACTCCGTCTCTGCCCACACACTAATCTGTATTTCAGTTTTGCTCAGCATGTGCTTCGAGCACTGGAGATTCATGTGAGAGGAGGCCCAGAGAGTAACTGAGAAATACGGTGGTGGTTTCCTCCCCCACAGATACCAGTGTTGCTCCTAGAACCCTCCATCTAGTCCAGGTCTTTAAAGAAAAGAAAGGAAAAACTTTAGTTTAGTTTCACTAAACTTCTTGTGGTCTCTCTGAGCTTGTGAAGCTGTGCAGGAATTTACTGAGCTTTACAGGCTGTTTTCTTCCTCTGTGACATACGTACCTACTGTCCAAATGAGTAGCAAAAGCTAGAGATGGAACTCTTGTACGTGCCCTAACCATTTGTATTTTTTCTTCAATCTCTTCTTGTATTTTTTCTTTAATCTCTTTGCACAAGGATGTGCACTCCTATATTATATTTTTAAAATCCTTTAATGAAAGATAAAATACATATCCAAGGTTTTTTTCTTTTTTCTTTCCTAAGTTTCCTTCTTGATTTTTAAAAAATTTTTTAAAAGATTTTATTATTTTTTTTTAAAGATTTTATTTATTTATTTGACAGACAGATCACAAGTAGGCAGAGAGGCAGGCAGAGAGAGAAGGGAGGAAGCAGGCTCCCTGCTGAGCAGAGAGCCCAATGTGGGGCTCGATCCCAGGACGCTGGGATCATGACCTGAGCCGAAGGCAGCGGCTTTAACCCACTGGGCCACCCAGGCGCCCCAAAAGATTTTATTTGTTCAACAGAGAGAGACACAGCAAGAGAGGGAACACAAGGAGGGGGAGCAGGAGAGGGAGAAGCAGGCTCCCAGCTGAGTAAGGAGCCCTATGTGGGGCTCAATCCCAGGACCCTGGGATCATGACCTGAGCCGAAGGCAGAGGCTTAGCAAGTCAGCCACCCAGATGCCCCGTCCCTCTTGATTTTTAACTTAGTTTATTCTCTGTTCAGTCTTTTAATCAACTTACCTAGAACTTTTTTTGTGGTGATTTATTAAAATGAGCATCTGAAGTGCACCCCCCCCAACATTTCCTAATACATTAAATAATCATTTTTCCTTACTTGATTTGTAATACTTTCCTGTAAGGTATATTTTAACTATATATTCATTTGTGAATTACCCATTTCGTTCAGTTCATCTCTTGAGTCCCTACCACACTCTGAATCAATGTATCTTTTATGCTGTTTTAAGATGTGGAAAGTTGGGGCGCCTGGGTGGCTCAGTGGGTTGAGGCCTCTGCCTTCGGCTCGGGTCATGATACCGGGGTCGTGGGATCGAGCCTCGTGTCGGGCTCTCTGCTCAGCGGGGAGCCTGCTTCCTCCTCTCTCTCTGCCTGACTCTCTGTCTGCTTGTGATCTGTCTGTCAAATGAATAAATAAAATTAAAAGATGTGGAAAGTCAAGTCCCCTTCCCTTCACCTTCCATTATACTTTTCTTTTTCCCTCAGCCATTCTCACCATTTATTCTTACAGATGAGCTGCCAGATCGCTCTCTCAAAGTCAAACCAAACTCTCTGCACTAGACTTACACATTCACTTAGGAAGAATTGACACCTTGGCAATACTCAGACTCTATCCAGGAATGTTGGTCTGCTTATTCTTAGCTCTTGGTGAGGCTTTCTGGTTTTCTTCCTGTAGATGTTACTGTTTCTTAGTTACTTCCAAGGTTTTGTTATTCTGCCTTTCTTAGGTTCTTGCTCTTGGTTCTTCCCCGCCCCCCTCTACATTTTATTCATGGTAACACCTGTCTCGTTGTGGCCGCCATTCATGGGTTACTTCTGATCTTCTAGTTAATCCTGTAGCCTAGATATCATTTAGAGTTTAAAGTTCCTTATTTTCATCATTTTCAGGAAGACATGTTTTTATTAGCTAGTAAATATTTAGCCAGCAGTCTTGTTTTGGTATATTGTTTACTTATAAATTGGGGGTATTTTTTTTCATTTTGTATTATTGCTAATACAGTTTTTGGTGAATCTCTTAATGGTTTTGATATCTACAAACTAGAATTTTAGGGGACTCGTAAAAAAACAAACAAAAAAACAAAAAAAATCACCCCCTCCAACTATTTTTCCCAACCTAAATTCAGTCCCACTTGAGGAATAGGTATGTGAGGCAAACGGATGCAAATCAAAATACCACTTTTATTTTATTTATTTATTTTTTAAAGATTTTATTTATTTATTTGACAGAAAGAGACAGGAAGAGAGGGAACACAAGCAGGGGGTGTGGGAGAGGGAGAAGCAGGTTTCCTGCTGATCAGGGAGCCCAATGCGGGGCTCAATCCTAGGACCCTAGGATCATGACCTGAGCCTAAGGCAGACGACGCCTAGCGACTGAGTCACACACGCATCCCAAAGTACCACTTTTAATACTGAGAAAACTAGAGCATCGAGCTGAGGGTCTGTGGCATGTGGGGATGGTGCCTAAGCCACTGCCAACCCAGGTCCTGGCACTGATGACAGCTCAGCCCACCCACACCAAGGGGACCTCACCCTCTGTGGTGGGGGGAGCAGACCCTAGCGCTTGTTCTCCACAGACAGGGAGACATGGAGAAGGAGGGGCAAGGTCAGGGTGGGAGGCAGCTGTAGGAGAAGTCTCTCCAGGCGGAAGCATGAGGAGTGCTGAGTCCCTCCCCACAGAGTCCAGAGACCTCACTAACCGGGAGCAAGTAGTGCATAAGAGCTGATGAAACTGCATAACTACAGTTTGTTGTAAGATTCTGTATAATTAGGCCCTTTCAGAAGGGAGGGGTTGAATCCTAGAGATGCAGAAGAAGTTTTTGGGGGTGCTCAGTGGGTTGGGTGTCCGACTCTTGATCTTAGCTCAGGTCATGATCTCAGAGATGAGGTCTGTGTCAGGCTCCGTGTTTGTCATGGAGTGTGTTTGTCTTGCTCTCTCTCTCTGTATCACTCTGTCTCAAAAAAAAAACCAAAAACAAAAACAAAACTTAAACAGAAGTGCTAAAGGTTTTTTGTGATTGTAGGATTTATATGTTGTCTGGGTTTCAGAGATTGGCATTTGATGCACTGTGATTTATTTCAGCAACGTGAGATCCTTCATGAGATTCAGAGAAGGAAAGAAGAGATCAAAGAAGAGAGAAAAAGAAAAGAAATGGCTAAGCAGGTACTCTGTGAATTGTACCACACTAAAATAGTCTACATTTTGCAAAACATAAAATGTTTTTCTTTCCATCGATGATGTTTTCCTATCCTGTGTTACTACCAATAGTAAAGCTGGAAATGAAGCACTAAAAAAAAAATCCCCCAAATACCATTCATTGTGTATTTCAGATTCCCCAAATGGAAGCAAAATTTAGAGTTGTATGTTATCTGTAGATGACACGGGCTGATGGAATGACAGTTGTTTATCAAATGAGTCAAGGGAGAACAGAGATGGAAGCTTTGATAATTAACCCAGATCGGAATTCTTAGCACATACTTGGAAAATACAACTATTTGTTCAGCTGAAGAGTGAATGGAAATCCTATGGATATGCTGGAGATTTCGTTCAATCATGGAAAAGAAGGATCAAACAGGGCAGGTTTAAAAAGCAGTGATGGAAAAGGATAAAGTCCTTTTTCTGTATTTTTCCCGAGTCCGGCTCAGTCAAAACACCAGTTACCCGTGTTTAGAGAAACCCAGAGAAAATTTTTACTTGTTCTCTTTTGTAGAATTATGCCATTTAACTTAAGGGCAGCTCTGAGGGATGGTGAGAGGCACTAATGTCTGAGTAAGCAGCATCCGGCTTAAAGCTTTGGTGTTTTGACTGCCAGTTCTGTGACCTTGACAGGTGACACTAAATGTGACTCATTTTCCTCATCCCTTAAAATGCTGATGCCAACTGATGCTTCCCTTCCCTCTCATGTAGTTATTCCCATAGATAAATGTCCTGCCCTCAGTGAAAGTACAGAACTGTACACAAATGTAAGGTGATCTAGGACTGCTTCCACCAGCCCTGTCTTACTCTGATCCCACCCACCCAGCCATCTGCTCCCTCTTTCAATGTCTCCTCCCTCTGTTCACTCCCTCTTGCTCTTTTCCCTAACTTGTCACGCATCTTGTAAGATTCTAAGCATTTTTCATTTGTAAAATTCACATTCTCTTCATACCGTGACCTGGTCTTTAGTTCTTGAAGCAGTACATGTCTGGATATTAAATTTTTAAAAGTTCAAGTTTATTACACCTGAAAGCATTTAGCTTAAAGAAGAGTCACACTCTCTACTGAATTAATGATTAGGTACCGTGATTTTCTTTGACTTATGACTTGTATTTAAAGTAGGTTTTACTTTTCTTTCTTCTAGGAGCGTTTGGAAATTGCTAATTTATCAAACCAAGATCAGAATTCTAGGAAAGACCCAGGAGGACACAGACCGGCTGCTATTCTACATGGAGGCTCTCCTGACTTTGTGGGAAATGGTAAACATCGGACCAACTCTTCTGGAAGGTCAAGGTATGTCCCTGGGATTTCTGATTTGTTTAAAAGGATGAAGGCTATGGAAGAGATAAAACAGCTTGCAGTGACATGTGATGAAATTTTCAGGGAATAGATTTAGTAACTTTTTCAAAGCCTCTAAGTTTTAATGTATTGGCAATATAAAACAAAATTTTCATTTGTTCTGACTCATTCCAAGTATCCTTTTTAAAAAAAATTTTAAGTTTTTATTTTAATTCCAGTTAGTTAACATATAGTGTTGTATTCGTTTCAGGTGTGCAATATAGTGATTCAGCATTTCCATACATCACCTGGTGCTCAAGACCAGTGCCCTCCTTAATCCCCATCACCTATTTTATCCATGCCCCCACCCACCTCCCCTCTAGTTACCATCAGTTTGTTCTATGTAGCTAAGATTCCTTTTCTTTTTTTCCTTTTCTTTTTCCTTCCTTTTTTCCTTCCCTCCTTCTTTCCCTTCTTTCAAGATTTTATTTATTTGAGAGAGAGAGAGCACAAGTGGGGTAGCAGCAGTGGGAGGGGGAGATACAGGATCCTTGCTGAGTGGGGAGCCCGACGGAGGGCTCGATCCCAGGACTCTAGCATCATGACCTGAACCAAAGGCAGACGCTGAACTGACTGAGCCATCCGGGCACCCTTAAGATTCCTCTTCTTAATTTGTTCTCTTATTTGTTTCCTTTTGCTTGTTTTGTTTCATAAATTGCACATATGAGTGAAATGGTTTCTATCTTTAATTAATTTTGCTAAGCATTGTATTCTCTAGCTCCATCCATGTTGTTGCAAATGGCAGGATTTCATTCTTTTTTTATGGCTGAATAGTTTTCCATTTTGTATACATACCACATTTTCTTTATCCATTCATCAACTGGTGGACACTGGGCTGCTCCCATATGTTGGCTGTTATAAATAATGCTGCAGTAAACATAGGGGTGCATGTATTCCTTTGAATTAGTGTTCTCGTATTTTTTGGGTAAATACCCAGTAGTATGATTGCTAGATTATAAGGTTGTTCTGTTTTTAACTTTTTAGGGAACCTCCATACTGTTTTCCAGAGTGGTTGCATCAGTTTGCAGTCCCACCAGCAGTGCATGAGGGTTCCCTACTCCACATCCTTGGCAACACTTGTTTCCTGTGTTGTTGATTTCAGCCATTCTGACAGGTGTGAGATGATATCTCACTGTGGTTTTGATTTGCATTTCCCTGATGGGGAGTGATGTTGAGCATCTTCTCATGTGTCTGTTAGCCATCTGGATGTCTTTGGAGAAATGCTGTTCATTCATGTCTTGTCTTGTGACCATTTTTTAAGTGGATTATTCTTTTTGGGGATATTGAGTTGTAGAAGTTCTTTATATATTTTGGACACTAACTCTTTATTAGGTATGTCATTTGTCAATCTCTTCTCCCATTTAGTAAGTTGCCTTTTATTTAGTTCTGTTGATTGTTTCCTTCGCTGTGCATGAAGTTTTTATTTTTGATGTAGTTCCAAAGACCCTGGGATCATGACCTGAACACTTAACCGGCAGGCACTTAACCGGCAGACACTTAACCGACTGAGCCACTCAGGCGCCCCCCAGTTTGTTTTTGCTTTTGTTTCCCTTGCCTCCAGAGACATATCTAAGAAAATGTTGCTGTGGATGATGTCAGAGGACTTACTGGCTGTGAGCCCTCCTGTGATTTTTAGGATTTCAGGAATCACATTTAGGGCTTTAATCCGTTTTGAAATTATTTTTGTGGATGGTGTAAGAAAGTGGTCCAGTTTCATTCTTTCGTGTGTAGCTGTCCAGTTTTCCTAATACCGTTTGTTGAAGAGACTGTCTTTTTCCCTTTAGGTGTTCCTTCCTGCTTTGTCAAAGATTGACCATATAATTGTGGGTTTATTTCTGGATTTTCTCTTCTGTTCCTTTGATTTATTGTCTGTTCTTGTGCCAGTACCGTACTATTTTGATTACTACAGTTTTGTACTATAAGTCCAGAACTGTGATGCCTCCAGCTCATTCTATGTATCTTTAATTAAACTAGTTTTATAGCTCATTCCTCTTTATAATGGCCTATAACACTCCAGTCTTGCCTCCAGTGCAGTTGCATCTGACTTCTAATGATCTAACTGTTCAGTAAGTGAGTTTTTAAATTTTCTTCCATTGGAATCATCATTCAGTGAAATTTTCACACTGTGTGTGTTTTCAGTCTGTAACTCAGTAGGTCCCACCACAGATATTCCAAAATGGGCACAGGTATAGAAGACCCTCTACATGAGAATGGGAACCCCAGTTTGCTGCCATGGCACCCCTCTCTCTCACTGCTGAGGACACTGGGCTTCCCCATTGTCACAGATGTATTCCGGGTTTCTTTCCTATTACCAGAGATCCCATGAAAGATACTGCATCTTCCTCCACATCCTTTTCTACTGAAGAGTGAAGCTTCTCTGTTTGTTGTAACCCCTGTGGGCAGGAAGGAACTTTAGTGCAGAATCCATTTATGAGTGGGTGGGTGATTAAAACCGTGTAGTTACTAAAAATCAGCTTCTTTATGTGTTTATCTCTCACGAGAATCTACGTAGCACTTAAAACTAACGTGTTTCTTCAGTGAAAAGAAACATTTTGGGTACCAACGAAAGACTTGCATAAACTTTCGGGTTATAGTCTATTTATAAGAAAGAACTATTTCAGTTCTTTCCCTAATTACCTACTTTATAATTTCTTTCCTAATTATCTACTTTAAAAAATCACCTTAGAAGTAATTTTGGTATTGTTTAACCACCTGCTGTATAGGTAAACTAAATGTTTTCTTGATTACTGTTTCTGGAGTCCATTCCATTTTAAGATAGTAACTCCTTACACCAATTTAGAGTATTTTTGTTTGCAACTGGGCTTCCAGTAGGCAACATAGTTGGAAGTTGTCAGAGTGATTCACTAGGAAGTATTTGACCAATTCCTGTTGTGTTAGGAACAGGAATAAATCAGTGCTATGGAGAAGTCTTTCCGGCTATACAAAAAGCAGTCTTTTAAGGTTTAAACATTTCCATTTTTGTGGCAGTTACTGGGTCTCAGATTGGACTTGCTTTTGAAATCAAAGATCATTAGCACGTTTATTCAAGAAAGGATGAGAAAATCTCTCTCCTTGACATAGGTAAAATAACTTTTTACATAATGCTTTGGAGTAACATTTGTATGTCTTAGATAGAAGCCTATTCCGTGAGCATCCAAGAAGGAACATGAAAAGAGTTTTTTTTTAAATTATTTTTTAAGGTTTTTTTTTTTTTTTTTTGAGAGATTGTTTTCATCTATGATTTGCCAAAATTGTTGCACATACCTGCATAGAACTCAGTCACTGTGTTGGCTACTGAGTAGGGAAGGAGGAATCCTTTCTTTAAAGTTCAGTTGAGTTGCTTTTTTTGGTTACAAGATAGAAAGCCCTAGATGAACCAAAGTATTTCATGATGTACTCTTGATTCTCCTTCTTCTTTGATATTCATTGGTCTCTTGTGGTTGGAAAGCCAAAGGAAATAAGCAAAGCATTCCATTTTATTCTTTCAGTTAGTGGATACATTTAGTTGAGATGGTAGAGATGACCTTGTCATCAATACTATCAGGAGGGCAGTACTTGAATTGGCTATGACCTAAAGGCAATAACATCTAGAACCATGTTTGTCCATTCATTGAATAGACAATGAGCACCTACTAAATGCACTGTTGCAAATCCTGGACATTCAGTAAACAAGATCAAGAAGGACTCAGGCTTCATGGAGCTTCTATTCCGGTTGAAGGAGACTGTCCAGAAGTGACAAAGAAAATGTCAGATAGTGACTAGTGCTCTGCAGAGAATTAGAATAGCCCATGTTGAAGAAAAGCTGAATAGCTACTTTAGATTGGGAGTTGGGAGGAAAGAATACATGAGAGACTACAGGAAAATGGTTTTAGGTTTGGGGGGCACCAGAGCTGGATGATGAGAAGGAGGCAGCCAGAGCTGGGGGGCGGCCAGTGTGGAAGACTGGAGGCTGGCATGGGCTTGTTGTGCACAGAGCTCATCAAATAGCAGAACAGTGTGGATAGAAGTAGGGCGCATGGGGCAAGTTGGGGCAGGTCCCAGAGGGCTTTTGTTGGCCAGGTCAGGAGTTCAGGTGTAATGAGAAGCTTTGGGGGTTTTTACGTAGGAATAAGATCTCATCAGAGTCATAGTGTGGGAAGTTCTTCCTGGCTACAAGCAGAGAGTGGATAGCACGGGAGCAGTGGTAGAGGAGTGGTTTTCACATCTTACTCCATCCTGCTGTGTCCTAGTCCTCTCCCTCTGCATTGCAGTCATGTTCATCTCTCATCCTTTGAGCACACTGGGATCCTTCCCATCTCAGGGCCTCTGCTCGTCACTGCCTGGGACACTGGCCCACTGTACTTCGTGGGGCTGGCTCCCTTTTATCCTTCAGTTCTCCCCACAAATGTGACCTCAAGAGACCCCACTTTCCTGGTTAGGCACTTGTTCTGTGGTCCTGTTTTTCTCCATGGCACTTAGCACTAGCTGAACATCTCCGTTTGATAGCTTTTTTTGTGTCTTTCTCCTTTCATAAGAGCCGAAGTTCACAAGAGCAAGGGCCTCATCTGTGTTTTCCTGGAACAGACCCTGGCAGGCACACAGTAGGTGCTCACTAAACATCTGATGAAGGGAGGGAAGATTTGGCAGTTTTGTTTTAAACATACTGCCACAGCTACTTGGAAAAACTGATAGCATGGGTGATGTTCCTAATGCTACCACAACCCTCTGAACATTCCATAATTTAGACTAGATCCTTGACAATGAGACCAATGTTTCTTCTGCTGAATTCCATTTGTTTACATTGGGATGGCTATTTCTTTTTTTTTTTTTCTTTCTTTTCTTTTGTTTTCTTTTCTTTCTAAGAGAGGAAGTGGTGGGGGGGTGCACCTGGGTGGCTCAGTCGTTGAGCCTCTGCCTCTGTCTGGCTCAGGTCATAATCCCAGCATCCTGGAATTGAGTTCCACATCAGGCTCCCTGCTCAGTGGGAAGCCTGCTTCTCTCTCTCCCACTCTCCCTGCTTGTGTTGCCTCTCTCGTTGTGTCTCTCTCTGTCAAATAAATAAAATCTTAAAAAAAAAAAGAGAGAGAGAGAGGGAGTGGGGCAGGGATAGAGGGAGGAGAGTGAGGGAATCTTTTTTTTTTCTTTTTTAAAAGATTTTATTTACTTATTTAACAGAGCACAAACAGGGGGAGAAGCAGAGGGAGAGGGAGAAGCAGGCTCCCTGCTTACAGGACTCGATCCCAGTACTCTAGGATCATGACCTGAGCTGAAGGCAATGGCTTAACCAACTGAGCCATCCAGGCGCCCTTGGGATGGCTATTTCTGATGGAGCTCAGAAGCTGTTTTACTCATGAATGAATTAGGTTCCTAAAGCTTGTTCTAAACTCCATTCTGGATGAGTTCAAAATAGATGATATGAGCATCCAGTATATCTACATTTCTTGCATGGAAATAGGAAACATCAGTGACATTGGATTTTGTCTCTTTATTCCTTCTCCTCAAACTTCGTGAGATTTACTTTTTATCCTTCAGAATGATTACTACTATTATTAATCAGAATTATTACTACTATTGTAATGTAATGATTACATTTTATTCTATTGGTACCACTTTGGTCATTTTCTTGATACTTTCACTTTTAAAATTCTCTTGATTTTTATTTCACTCTTAATGGTATATCTTTTCATACCAGAACTCTTGAAATTCTCATTGTGTTTGTACTTAACAGTCATCCTATGGTGATTGATTTTCTAAAAAGCCATTAAGAAATGTCTATTAGCAGCATGTTTGGAGAGAGCAGAGTGGCTGTGGAGGTGCTTCTGGATAATTTATGTTATTAAGCCTCCATATCCTTTTAAACCTTTGCTTTTATGTTTTTCTTCAAAAATTTTAGTGTCCCCTTGGTTTCACAAAGAACTTTAGAAGTAGAAGTTTAAACAGAACTATAGTACATTAGTCATTCCCTGGTATTTCTTTTTTTTCTTTCTTTCTTTTTTCTTTTTTTTTTTTTTTTTAAAGATTTCATTTATTTATTTGAGAGAGAGAGAGACAGCAAGAGAGGGAATACAGGGGGAGTGGGAGAGAGAGAAGCAGGCTTCCTGCTGAGCAGGGAGCCTGATGTGGGGCTTGATCCTAGGATCCTGGGATCATGACCTGAGCCGAAGGCAGACATCTACCGACTGAGCCACCCAGGTGCCCCTCCCTGGTGTTTCAAATACATAGACACATGTATGATATGAGAAACTCAAATCATAATAGGTCTTGTCAAGAGTGTGGGAGGGGCTTGGGGTAGGGGAAGACACATAGGGCTGGAGGTGGAGAGAGCAGTGAATAATGGAGTATTGCTTGTGTCCAGGAGAAAGTCGGTGATGACCCAAAGAGGGCACGGGAGTTGGAGAGGAGAGGGTGGTACTTGGGGATCAACTACACGGAGATCTGGTTGCTAAGGGAGGTGCACCTGTTTCTGACCACAGACGGAATGGATGACTGAGCCACCAACCAAAATAAAAGAAGCCAAGGGGGGAACCAGATTGAGAATGGGTAGGAGGGTGGTCGTGATTTTATTGACATTGCAGCAGAATGAGGAGTCAAGAGAAAGGCACAGAAGTAGAGACAGCAAGTAAAGAAGTTTGAAAATGGAAAATAAAAGGGGGTTTGAGCACAAGATTGAGGAAAGGGAGTGGGAGAGAGCTATAGTCTAAGGGCCTGGAGCCTAGATGGAGGGTCAGACTGAACATGCAGGAGGCAGGGCCTAGCTGATGGACCAAGATCTCAAGGAGCTGTAGGGAATGGAAATGAGGACAGGATCGTGGTCCTCCTTCAGAGTCTGGGAAAAAGAAAGAATGGTTCAGATGCCAAGAAAGGTTAAAGGGGAAACGATAGAAAGCGTGGACTTGGGCACCTGGGTGGCTCCGTTGGTTAAGTGACTGCCTTCAGCTCAGGTCATGATCCCAGAGTCCTGGATCGGGCCCCCTGCTCAGCAGGGAGTCTGCTTCTCTCTCTGACCATCCCCCGTCTCATGCTCTCTCTCTCACTCTCTCTGTCTCTCAAAGATATAAATAAAATAAAACAAAATTAAAAAAGTGTGGTCTTCAATGCCCACTGCTCCATGTTCTCAGGGAAAGTAGAAGGCAAGATCAGGCTTAGTGAGGAGTTTGCTTTCTAGAGATCTCTCCCTGTGCCTCATCAAAACATTTCGTAGAGGTGTCCAATCCTGACCATTAGGAGCTCTCTCCTTTGCCTCTTCCCTGCATCCTCTGCCAATTTATTCTCTTATATTCATAATTCCCTGAGTATTTTTGCATTATCATCTAGCTTCCCAGCTACTGCTTCTCACAAAGAAAAAAAAAGCAGAAAATGGGGAAGAGGGGAGGACAGGGTGGGCTTTGAGTATTATGGAGAAGTCATAAAGGGGAATGGCAGAGCATAAGTACCAAAGACAAGACAGCGAATGAGAGCAGGCAATGGTTGGGGGCCCAGCTGGAGACGAGGAATTTGTAAGGTTCCAAACCCCTATTTGTAGCTTTCTTCACATGTGCAGGTGCACGGGGACTCAGAGATATGGAATCACCGTGGGACTGAGCTAAATCACTGCTGTAGGACTGTGACGTTGGAAATGGTCCTTATCAGTGCTGTCCAATAGGGTGGTCTCTAGTCACTTGTGGCTGTTGAGTACTAAAATTTTGGCTACTGCTGTTGAAGAACGGAACTTTTAATTTCTTTTATTTTTTTTTTTAAGTATTATTTGCCAGAGAGAGAGAGAGAAAGAGCAAGAGTACACAAGCAAGGGGAACAACAGGCAGAGGGAGAAGCAGGCTCCCCACCAAGCAAGGAGCCCGATGTGGGACTTGAACCTAGGACCCTGGGATCATGCATGGTCCGAGCCACCCAGGCGTCCCTGAATTTTTCATTTCACTTTAATTAAATCTAAATAGCCACATGTGGCTAGTGGCTCCCCTTTTGGACAGCACCAATATAGAATTAGGGGGTTTGTAGAGTTCATATGGAGAAGACCTCAACAAAGTAGAGCGCTAATGATCCCATTAGTGCTTCGACTCAATTCCTAGTGGAGATGGTGAATGGGCTGGTAAACAGGAGAAAATGGAGGGGCAAGAATTTCCTGTGTTTATCTTTAGTTAAAAAAGAAAAAAAAAATCATGTCCAAATTTGTTTTTAAGGCGAGAACGTCAGTATTCTGTATGTAGTAGTGAAGATTCTCCCGGGTCTTGCGAAGTCCTGTATTTCTCCATGGGTAGTCCTGATCAGCTCATGGTTTACAAAGGGAAATGCATTGGTGAGTAAACTAGCTAAATTGATTTAAGCTATTCTAACAACAAAAGTTAAATCATGAAGGAGTATGGTGGAACGGACACTGCATTGTCTGATGCAGGGAGAACTATTAAGTCCATGAGTTGTTCTGGTTCCCGTTGCCTAAGGACCAGAATGAGAAAGCGCTCAGGTTTCCCCTTCTGTGAGATGGAAATAAAAACCTAAGCCCTTGGAAATACCGTTAGCGTAAAGATAATTTAACATTTGTCCTTATTCTCATTAGTCAAGCTTTTGGAAACCAAAATGGTTGACATTGCTGAGAGAATGTGTGTAATGAAATGAGTTCTAATGCCTGTAATCTCTAATGACCAAGTCTAATTTTCTTATGTTGATATTCATCTGAATAGCATTTTTCTGCTTGGCATTCCTGACCAGGAAAAGCACTTTGTTTTCTGTATGTCTTACTCAGCAATATTGTCTCCTGATGGCTATTTGGAGTAAAGCTGGTTTAGCAATTTGTGATTTGAATTGTTTATGTCAAAATCAGGTTTTCAGTATCTACCTCTTTTGTACGTGTAAATGTACGTCTTTTATCAGCCACACAGATACATCTGCTAGTTGGTGTAGGGATCACTTGCATGTAGTGAATTGGACAATTTAATTTTCAGCCCGTGACTATTCTTACCAAAGCTAACAGCCAAATTATCTACATTGAATTTACTTTCTTTTGGTGTCTTTTTCCCATCTCCTTTAAGGAGATACAGATTGGCACGGACATTGCCAGGGAGCAGGCAGCAGATTAGAGGGAAACCGAATATTTGAATAGTCCATGAACCAGACAGTTAACCTTGGCTGATGGAAAGCAGCCCGAACGGTACAGGACCGTGTGTACAGAGTGTGCTGTATGCAGACAAAGCAGCCATTTGAACAGCCTCACAATCTTGAACCTGAGACTGTCCTTGACTCAGAGACATTTCAGACTCCCAAATTGGCAACCTAAAACTCAATGGTTTCAATAATATGGGGAAACCAGGAAGGCAAATTAATCCAGCTGCTTATTACCTTTGCTCGGTCTCTTATTCCCACTGGTACGTGTTAGATCGATTTACCTAAGTTAGTGCGCTCATTAGGGGACACATTGGCAGTTGGAACATTTTTTAATAAAACCATCAAGTAAATTACTTATTTTGCTTTCTCGCAGCAGGTCTGAATTTTTGAAATATGTACTCCTATTCTACGAAATGTTTTTGTAAAAGATGAACTCATTAACATTTGTTTTTCAACTCAGAGCTGCCATAGAAGCAGAGAAAGCTGATGGGTGAAGCATGTAGACCATTGGTGCAAATGATCATTAGCACATAATAGAGTCTCAATCAGAAATCTCCTGGGAACATACTTCTTTCAGTCTCATCGCAGTGTGTTTTGTCCCTTTTATTACCGCATCACAAAAAAGTGACAAGAGGAGGTTGGTGATAACAAAATGACAATACCAAAAAACTTTGCAGTCAGCAATTAGGAGACCCCCACCGGGTTCCAATTAAGGAGACACATATTGCAAGACCTTGTACTGTGTAATGCACACATTTAATTAGGCTTTCTGTAAATAACATCACATTCCATCCCATAAACATTAAAATCAGGTGTCTCCACGTGTGTACTGCGTAGACCCCCCCCACCTTCCACAGGTGGAATTGGGTTGACAAATTTTCACATATGAAGGTTTTTTCCCCTTAGGCTAAGAATGTCTGGAATTATTTATAACTAGCATAAGAGATCATTTGCATTAAAATTTCTTATATTGCCAGCATTTCTATGAGGCTAAAAACTGCTGTTCAGTTAAAAAGTCTAAGTGAGCTGGTTCAGCCACATTCCCCCAACGTCTTTTGTACTTCAACTCTGTCTTATAAATATGGGTTACGTTTCGTTTTTAAATGAAAAAAATATTATTTTTTTTAGAACTTATTTTGTTATGAAGACAGTGTAGCAACATGGAAGACAATTATTTTATATACTAAGAGAAAAAGACCAAATACTGTATAACAGTGGTTCTCAGTTGGGGGCAGTTTTGTGCCCTGGGGGATGTTTGTGGATGTCCGGACATATTTTCCATGTTTAAGACCAGGGTAGGGGTGCTGCTGGCACCTAGTGGGTAGAGACCAGAGGTGCTGCCAGATATCCTACAGTGGACAAGACAGCCCTTTTCAACAAAACATTTTAGTCTAAATTGTCCCTAGCATCAAGGGTGAGAAACGCTGTTATATATGCTATTAGTTGGTAAATTAGAATAAAAGTAGAGGGGTCTGGAAGAGAAATAAAAGAATGATATCGTGGGTGATACTTTTCTCCATTTCTAATTTTTTGGTCATTTCTATCCTAGTCTTTAATGAAAATTGGTGTTAAAGAAATTTTGCTCTCCCAGGTACAAGTGGAAATCATATGCCCATCACTGAATGAATGTGTCGGTCTTTTTAGCTTCAAACTGAAACGGTCATTGCTGGTTCCTTCCCCCAGAACCATTGGGCAGTTTGTATTTGGTGAACATACTGAAATTTTGGAGTCAGAATATCATTGATCTATTCAGATTTCCAGGTTATTTATTAAAACTTGTTTTTAATACTCATCTACGTGGATGGAAAGATCTTGATGGAGTGGTCCCATTTCCAAATTCCTTTCATCACAGTGGTTGGTATTTAGCTCCATGAGGGTGAGCCAGTTATGGAAGGAAGATTGTGAATAATGGCTCATAGAGGAAAACACCGATCTGAGACTAAAACCTCATGGTTGATTATTGTCCCTTTGTAAAAATGAATACTTAAGGGTTCAGAATATGTTGTTAAATACTAAAAAATTTGGTTACAAAAGAGCATGTATTACATCCACTCGTATTTTTTATAGGTAGCATATGGTATCCACTGTTGAATGAATGCATGAAGATACAGACCCTCTTTCTTTACCCCCACAGAAAATAGACCAGTGAGATTTCATTACATTTTCTTTAAATGTGCAGGCAGTGATGAGCCCCTTGGAAAGTTAGTTTACAATGCTTTGGAAACGGCCACTGGCAGCTTTGTCTTGTTGCACGAGTGGGTCCTTCAGTGGCAGAAGAAAATGGGTCCGTTCCTCACCAGTCAAGAAAAGGAGAAGATCGATAAGTGCAAAAAGCAGGTGGGCATCCAAGGTGGCCCCTGAGCAGAGCCCCCACCTTGAACTTGACAAGATGACAGGACAAAAGAGCTGTGCATTTGATTGGCTAGCAAAGATGATCCAGAATGGTAGGAGATCTGTTTAACCGGAGGGATGGTGGGGGGGCCCCTCCCCTTTCCAGAGTTTTCTCAGCCCCTTGCTGCTCCTTTCATAACACTCATAAAACATGGTCAGACTTTGTTGTGTGTACTGCCTTTCTCTGCCTCTCTTATGACATGAATAGCTGTCCCCAGCTGGGGCTGGATATACCTCATTCTCATGCTTTCTGTAATCTTTTGGAATCTTTGCATCAGAACTGAATTTTAGGGGACTGGACAGTTTTTTGTTTGTTTGTTTGTTTGTTTTTTAAGATTTTTATTTATTTATTTGACAGATCACAAGTAGGTGGAGAGGCAGGCAGAGAGAGGAAAGCAGGCTCCCCGCTGAGCAGAGAGCTTAATGCAGGGTTCGATCCTAGGACCCTGGTATCATGACCTGAGCCAAAGGCAGGGGCTTTAACCCACTGAGCCACCCAGGTGCCCCAGGACTGGACTGTTTTAACGTTAATTTATAATTCTGAGTTTAAGAAGAACATTGAACATTGCATATCGCACAGTGACATCATAAAGAGGTTACAAACAGTAGGAAAGTACTGTGTTTAGAAATGTGTATTTATGATAGAAAAACTGGAAGTAAATACACTGAAATCATAATGATTGTCTTTGGATAGTGACTGTATAGGTCATTTGTGGGTTTTTTTCCATTTATGTTAGTACTTACTAAAAAGATTGATGCTGATGCTTTATAATCAGGAAGGGCTTTTCTTAAGATCTTTTTTTATTGTTTTTAAGTAATCTGTACACCCAACATGGGGCTTAAACCCACGCAACCCTGAAATCAAGAGCTTCACGCTGTGGCAACTGAGCCAGCCAGATACCCCATCAGGAAAGGTTTTTTAAAAAATTGTTTGTTTTTTTTCCTTGTTTTGGTTTGGTGTTGTTTTGTTTTTGTTTTTTGCTGGCCTTACAGCGAGAGAAATTGCTTTTAAAAGCTGTTGACACAGGCCCCTGGGTGACTCTGTGGGTTAAGCGTCTGACACTTAAATCTCAGGTCTTGATCTCAGGGTCTTGGGTTCAAGCCCCATATTGGGCTTCATGCCGGGCATGGAGCCTACTTAAAAAAACAGAGAAAAGTGATCAATTTTGGGGTGTCCAGGTGGCTGAGTTGGCTAAGTGTCTGCCTTCGTTTTAGCTCACGATCCCAGGATCTTGGGAAGGAGCCTGGCATCAGGGAGCCTCTTCTCCCTCTTCCTCTGTAGCTCCCCCTGCTTATGTTCTCTCACACTCTTTCTTTCTCTGTCAAATAAATAGGTAAAATCTTAAAAAAAAAAAAAAAGCCGTTCATCAATTTTATAGTATTTGTATGCTAGATTTTGAGATCACAGTAGTAGAGAAATAATTAAATTGCTTTCATCTTTATGAACCATTAGGTTGACCTTATAATTTAGGGGGGATACAGTTCAGAACATATTCCTTCTCCTTTGAAAGTACATTTTCTATTAAATATTTTACTTTTTTTTTTTTTTTAAAGATTTTATTTATTTTTTTGACAGAGAGAGACAGCAAGAGAGGGAATACAAGCAGGGGGAGTGGGAGAGGGAGAAGCAGGCTCCCCACTGAGCAGGGAGCCTGATGCAGGGCTCAATCCCAGGACCCTGTTCCAACTGAGCCAGCCAGATGTCCTTAAATATTTTACTTTTGAAATGAAATACCAGTTAATGCTGATCAATGCAGTATTATTTGGTGATGTTTTTCCTCATCAGATTCAAGGGGCAGAGACGGAATTCAGCTCACTGGTAAAACTGAGCCATCCAAATGTCGTACGCTACTTTGCAATGAATCTCAAAGAGCAAGATGACTCCATCGTAGTGGACATTTTATCGGAGCACGTGAATGGGGTCTCCCTCGCCACACACCTGAGCCACTCCGGCCCCATCCCCGTGCATCAGCTCCGCAGGTACACAGCTCAGCTCTTGTCGGGGCTCGAGTATTTGCACAGCAATGACGTGGTGCACAAGGATCTGCGTGCATCAAATGTGCTGGTGGACGCAGATGGCAATGTCAAGGTTACGGACTACAGCATTTCTAAGCGCCTAGCAGACATTTGCAAGGAGGACGTGTTTGAACAAAGCCGAGTTAGTTTTAGTGACAGTGCCTTACCTTATAAAACGGGCAAGAAAGGGGATGTTTGGTGTCTTGGTCTTCTGCTGCTCTTCCTCAGCCAAGGACAAGAATATAGAGAGTACCCCGTGACCATCCCTCATGACTTACCAGCTGACTTTCGCGATTTTCTAAAGAAGTGAGTATCCTTGAGAGTCTCCCTAATTGCACTTTATTCCTGAACTTTTTAGAAAGTTTTTATTTATTTGAGAGAGAGCAGGTGCATGAGCAGGGGGAGGGGCAGAGGGAGAGGAACAAACTGATTCCGTACTCAGAGTGGAGCCTGCAGCTGGGCTCGATCCCAGGACCCCAAGATCATGACCTAAGACCGAGGCAGATGCTTAACCGTCTGAGCCACCCAGGCGCCCCTACTCCGGAACTTGTAATTGTGCTTAAATGTGCTCAGCATCTAAGTGATGTGTTTAAGCTTAAAAGTGAGGAACAGGATTGAAGTTTATTCTTCGTTCTTCCAACCTTTTCTCTGCCGTGGAGGTTCTGACTTCTTGCTGACCGGCTGACCATTTTCATTCCCTTCACTTGCACATCTCCTAAATTCCCCCGGGCTTAGTAGTAGCTTTTCAGGCTGCTTCTGGGGAGTGCCTGGTAAATCTTGGAAGTTAACAGGGATTGCCACAGGGAGAAATACCCCAGGTACTCCAAATGGAAGACCCTCTCTGTCTACCTTACCTGCTGGGTCCTTGTCCAAAGACAAGGCCTCCTATCTAAAAACAGCTCTAGGAGAATCACTGTTCTGCCCCTTGTTCTTCTAAACCATTCTTGATTAGCCATGTGTCCTTCAGCCAGCTGATGGAATGCAGTGACTTCCAAGCACCAGCCGTAGGACTTTCGACACCTGTAAATTCCAGGTGCACATTTCATTACGGAGCCACGTCTGACTGCTTTGAGAGACTCCTTACTGAAAGGTTCACGTGGGGCCTAAAGTTTTTGTCCAGGTCCTTCCCTTCAGTGCTTTCCCACTTAGCCCTGCCTCTCAGCTCTGTCCAAGCCAGACCTCAGTTCTCTCAGTTTCTCTGTTAAAGAAGAAGTAAGATCCTCCAGTGTGGGTTTTTCCAGGCACTGCCCTGGTCCAACCTTCCTGCGGAAGGTGAGCTGGACTGGTTTCTTCCCTTCCCAGCGCTCGTGTCTTGTTTCGCACTTTCTTTTTCCCAGCCATTTACTTTTATCCACTTCCTACATCTCTTTTACCCTTTACATTGTTTTTCCTATTCCCAGCCGTCCCAAATGCCACTTGACCTGAGCCAGAGTGTTATTTGCTGTCCCTCATGACCTATTACAGAAAGTAATTGCACTTCTGTTTAAATAAGGTAGTTTCTGTGTAAAACAAAAGCAGACGTGATGTACATACAGTCGTGGAAAGAGGGCAACTTTGATTCTTTATACTGTGTTCTCTCCTTTGAGTATATAAATGTCTTAAGATTTCTAAGGAAATCTTTTTCAATTTCTCCTAAATGCAAAAGAACTTTAAAAATATTTATTTAGGGGTGCCTGAGTGACTCAGTCATTAATTGTCTGCCTGCGGCTTAGGTGGTGATCCCGGGGTCCTGGGATCAGCCCCGCATCAGGCTCTCTGCTCAGCGGGAAGCCTGCTTCTTCCTCTCCCACTCCCCTTGCTTGTGTTTCCTCTCCTGCTGTGTCTCTCTCTGTCAAATAAATGAGAAAAGTGTTTAAAAAAATTTTTTTATTTAAATGCACCTGAGGATGAAGTTGATTAAAAGGAAACCAATAGAAATACGGTAACAGAACCAAAGATAGGCTCATTTCATTCTTCAAAATGTCACCTTTGGCTTTTTTATTAGTCAAGGGTAATTTAGCAAGTAGCATTATGTATTTTTAAAAAACAACACTGGGATGTTGATGTGCAATGTATCTCTTAAATTTAACAGCAAAGTGACAGACTCAGTAGCTCATTTTCTTCTTAGAGAATCACTCAGCACTCTGGCTGTTGAACTTGAGATCGGCACTGTTTCTCACTCTGTGTAACATGGTTGTCCTTTAGACTTTTTTGTATATTCCTCTCTCATCCTAGACTGATTTGATGGACGACTTGGTGAAGGAGGGGCCCATATGGTATTATTTTACTGCCTTTGCTGTCCAGCCCCAATAAAAAAAGAAAAAAAAACCATGGACAAACAACATAAGCATAGCAACATTTCATTTGTAGTTGCCTTTTTACTTCTTGGTGACCATCCTCTGGAAAAAGGTTTTGCTCCATCATCAGTCTCTGTGATAGGAAGGAGCCCAGCCTGGAGGCAGACAGCTGGTTTCAGGTCCCACCCTCGCCCCTTCCTAGCTTGAGTACTTCAGCTCTCTACCATGAGGTTTGTCCTTGTAAAATGGATCATTTTATTTATTTATTTATCTGAAAGAGAATGAGGCGGGGAGGGGCAGGGAGAGAAGCAGACTCCCCGCTGATTTCATCTAGAGACTCCAGGATCATGACCCGAGCCAAAGGCAGACACTTAACCAATGGAGCCACCCAGGTGCTCCAAAATGGATTGTTTTAATAATTTTAATTGAGTCATTTAATAAGAATAGCACTGCCTACCTCCCGAGGTGGCTGGTGAGGGTTCAGGGAGCTCACTCACACCTGTAAAGGGGCCTGCCCTGAGAAAGCAGTAGGTGTCGCCACTGCCCTCAGTAGAGAGAACAGTGCGCCCAGTGGGTAAGTTTCCAGGCATTTCATCCCTTCTTGGAGCTGGACGTAGCATTTGCCTGTGCTCCTTAGAGCTGCTGTGGTGCCAAAATGATTGGCTCGGAAAATTTCTTCTTTTTAACCGAGATCCTGGTGGCTTATAAAATCTCTTAAAAATGCAGTTTATTCTAGGTAGGCTTTAAAATTTTCTTGATTACTGTCACAGTTCAGTTACGGTTGACAGTGAACTTCAGAAACCCAACAGCACGTGTATATGGATGTTCATGGCAGCATTTTTTTTTTTTTGTACAAGTGAAAAACTGGAAATAATCTAAATGACCAACAGTAGGAGAGTGTGTATATAATGTGAGTAAATTCTGGTAAGCTCAAAAAGACCTTGAAGTACTGGCTTGGAAAGATCTCTAAGACACATGGTGTAATACCGTGATTTATAGTGAGAACTATATATTTGGTCTTCACCCCAGTTTCAAGCAAAGAGCTCTTTTTTTTGTTGTTGTTGGCTCGGAAACTTGAGGCCAATAAAAACCTCAATGCCTTCTTTTTTTTATTTTCTTTTTTTAAGTTTTTATTTAAATTCCAGTTAGTTAACATATAGTGTAGTATTATCTTCAGGTATAGAACTTAGTGATTCATCACACTTATAATACCCAGTGGTCATCCAAGTACCTCCTTAATACCCTTCACACATGTAGCCCATCGCCACGCACCTCCCACCAACCCTCAATTTTTTCTGTATATGCTGCTCTTAGTAACATTTTGCAGTTGACACAACTGAGACACAGAACTTAATGACTGACTTTGTTCCAGCTCTTAAAGCCATTGTCTCTTGTTATGTTAATGAGGTGAATTTTGGAAATCACCTGATGACCATGGCTAGTTGCCCAGAGAACTGACTGAGAACCAACCCATTCCTAGAGCGGTTGAACTTCCAGTCCCACTTCCCGACCTATGGGGTGGGGAGAAGGGCTGGACATTGAATCGATCACCAGTGGCCAATGATTTCTTCAGTCATGCCTATATAATATATAAAACCCCTCCAGAAGGGTGAGGTTTAGAGAGCTTCCGGTTGGTGAACACAGAGGCGCTTCCTTTCTTCTCTCTGGCTCTTCCTGAGCCATATATCCTTCCACAAGAAACTGGTACTCTGGTAAATAAAATGTTCCTTCGAGTTCTGTGAAGCGCTCTGGCAGACCAGTTGAACCCAAGGAAGAGGGGGTTGTTGGAATATCCAGTCTCTAGCTGGTTGGTTGAAAGCAAGGTTGTGATTGGCATCTGCAAGGGGTTCAGGGTCAGCCCTAAGGGACTGAGCCCTCCTTAGGACTGAGCCCTCAATTTGGGGGTCTGATGCTATCTCCAGGTAGATTGTGTCAGAGTTGAATTGTAGGACACCCAACTGGCGTTGGAGGATTGCTTGGTGGTTTGGTGGTTCCCCCCCACCACAGCCCTCCAACGAGTAATTGTGTACAGAATTTTTGCATGATCAAATGAAGAAAGCAGGTTGAGGATAATATAAGATGATGTCATTAAAAAAAAAAAAAGATATCCACAAAGCAGTTCTGTTATTTTTTATAAGATTGTGTTAAATGCATAGAAAAAAGTCTGGAATGACAAGACATGAGAGGAATTGGAGAGAGATGGGGGTTTATCATTATCAGTAATATTTTAATATTTGCACAGAGAAGGTTTTTTGTTTTACTGGTAGAATTAAAATTAATCTTAAATTTTGGGGGGGAACCATATCTTACACAAATGCTTTTACTGTGGTCTTTTCCATTTCAAAGTATGAAATTAGGAGTGCTTTGCAGTGTTAACTGCCATCGCTTTATATGTGATAAGTACAGAATTCACAGTGATAGTTGGTTCTTTCAGATAACGCTATTGATAATTAGGGTCAGGTGCTACCAAGTGGTGCTACTTGGGTCATTGTCATAAGAGACAAACAGTTTAGGTTAGTTAGAAAAGTGGTTCCCAGACTTTAGCTTGGATTGAAACCACCTGGACACCTTGGTAAAGCACAGATTACTGCCCCAACTACCAGAGTTGCTGATTTTCTAGGATGGGTTTGGAATAGAATTTGTAAGAAATTTCCGGGTCATACTGGTATTGATGCTCCTGGTCAGGGACCCCACCTTGAGAACCACTGGGTTAAAGGTATGGCTTGTCTTCATTAGAAGGCAAAAATGATTTAGTGGAATAACAAACAAGGTTCAAGGAATGGGAATGAAAAGAAGTGTATGATAAAATGTGGGGCTTTTTAAAAGTAGTCCTTAACTGTTACCAAGTTATATCATATCATGAATAGGCTTTGTCCAAAGTTTCTCATATTGGGGCCCAAACCTGCATCAGCTGTCAGATTTGCTTTCTTTTGGAAAGCTTTGTTTTTCACTGATCCCTGGAGAGGCTTAATGTAGGACGGGAAATCATTACACTATTTAGTGGGCGTGCAAATTCCTAACTTGTGCTGTCTTTTTTTTTTTTTTAAGGTTTTATTTATTTATTTGACAGAGCTCACAAGTAGGCAGAGAGGCAGGCAGAGAGAGTGGGGGAAGCATGCTCCCTGCCAAGCAGAGAGCCCGGTATGGGGCTCGATCCCAGGACCCTGAGATCATGAGCCAAGCTGAAGGCAGAGGCTTAACCCACTGAGCCACACAGGTGCCCCTATAACTTGGGCTGTCTTAAACCTGTAAAAAAAAAAAAACCTGTTCCACAAGGGAAGTCTTCCTGCTTCTAGAGACCATGTATTTTTTGATGCTCCACTTACCCTCAGTGGTCAGCATGTATTAGCTTAGGAGTGCATTTTGGTCTGTAAGCAACAGGCGTTCTCTAATGTATACTTAACCTTAAAATAAACCTGTATATCAAAAAATAAACCCTTGGATTAACGAATCCAGTGATTATTTTCTGCATCGCTGAGATACTCTCTGCCCTCTCACTGAGGTGTGTGTGCTTGGACGACAAGGAGAGATGGAGTGCCCAGCAGCTGTTGAAACACAGCTTTATCAATCCTCAGCCAAAAATGTCTTTGTTGGAACAAAGTCCTGAAGGTGAGTCTGTTACCGCTCTTTTCGTGAACACCTGTTTGACCTAAATTATTTTGAAAGTACGCAGATACTTAAGACTGCAACGGACTGCCCGGATCATTTATTTTAACTATTTTATGCCGAGCTGTACATAAATCCATTCATTGAATGTGTACTGTGTGTACGGAACCGTTTTTGCCGTCCTGGTTTCCAGCTTGACCGTTGGATTGTCCTTCGGATTGTCCGTCGGGATAGCCTCTCTCGGTGTTGGGTTCCCTTCGTGTCCTGTCACCTTCCTGCCATGGAACTAGATTTCCCTGTTGCTCACGGAACAGATGAAGGAACCCCAGTAGAGCTGGTTGGGTTCTGGCTCTCCCATGCAGTCATTCCCTTACTGGAGGTCTCACTCAGCACCTACTGTATGTTCTACTTCCTTGAAGGAGAACCGGGTAAAGAAAAGGCTTGAAGGGTCCGCGCCAGGTGGGAGGTCCCCGTTCCAACTACGGGCTGGGTCACCTCCTTCCAGCCCTGGCTTTGTTGTTGAGTTCCGCACCTCTTGCTGTTTTTCTCATGCCTTGTTGCCTCTTGTTTTATCTCAGATTCTGGAGGACAGGATTATGTTGAGACTGTTATTCCTAGGAAGCAGCTACCCAGCGCAGCATTCTTCACTGAGACCCAGAGACAGTTCTCCCGGTATTTCATTGAGTTTGAAGAACTACAGCTTCTTGGCAAAGGAGCCTTTGGAGCTGTCATCAAGGTGAGCTACAGAGTTGTGCCCGGGCCCTTCCGAGCTCCCTTCTCAGTTCCCTTTCCGCAGACTCAGAGCTCTCTTTTGAGCACGGGGAAAGACATACATAGGATCATTTGAAACCACAGTCCTCATCGCCTTCGCAGAGTTCAAGGCTTTACTTGAGTCCCAGTGGACACGTGACGAACACATCATCTCCTCCCCCTTGCTCGAGGCAGCACATTAACGTGAAAACCCTACGATTACACCGCGGCTTCAAGTGGAGCCAAGCCCTCGGTGTGAAAACCATCTTCCTGTGCTTTGGTTCAGAAAGCAAATTGTCCTTTTTGTCCCATTTGCTTTCAGAGGTGCTGTAGATAAAAGGGCTGCGAGGTTAGAGCTAGGGTGGACCTCACTGGGAAATGGCCCCAGATGGTCTCAGTGGCTTTTATTTTCCATCTGTTACTGAGAAAGAAAACGAGTGGTGCATTATGAGGGCGTGCTGTCATTAGGTCTTCCCTTCTGCTTTCTGGTTTCTTTGGGTGACTTATGATTACCTGCCCCTTGAGAAAGAGATTTCAGCTGTTCTTGTGTAATTTTAAGGATTTTGACCTCAGGAGGTCTGGGCTAATCATGTATTATTAAATCCATATAAGACATGTTACCTTTCACAGAATAAAATGGCCCACCATCACGAGGTCATATGCCTGTTTGGGATTTGAGAGTGTTATTAGGGAGAGTTAGTGGGATTATTGTGGAAGTCCTTTAACAGCAACCCCCCCAAATAAAAAGGTTTTCTATGGTAATCAGGGACAGAAAGATAATCTTAAATTTGCCGAGAGGAAGTTAGAGGATTATGGAAAAGTTTCAACTTTCTTCATGAAAGTATAGACATTATCGTTAGATGGCTAAAGAGACTTACTGTGGGCAGATAGTCCTGATTGGGGGATCCCAGTGCTGTCCAGGGGAGTGGGTGACTGATGTGTATGTTATTGCTTTAACTCACACCATAATTTTGATCAAGTCCTTTAACTTGCTTGTGTTTTCATCCTTGAATGTGAGACAGTGTCAAACTCCATTTCCTTACAAGTACTTAAAAATAATGAGAAGGCTCATATAATAAAAACATCTAGTAATTTAAGCCCCTAAATTCTTCTGTGGTTTTTCCCTCCGAGAGGCCACAGCCCTCACACTCCCATCTCTCTTTCTGGGTTAGGGTAGGGCATTTCTGTTCAGTCGTCTGGCATTGCATGAGCACTTGGCCCCATTATGGTTTAGGCACCTTTTCACTGTAATCAGTGAATCCCTGGGACTTTGCAGTATAGTGAGCTACACATCCCAGTCAGTGACTCTAGGCCTTCATGATGTGTTCTGAGACTCAAGGTCAAAGGCAGCGTCAAAACTTCCCACTACTTCCTACTCTATTAATGATGTAGCAGAAAAAGAACACAGGGCCATCACTTTTTGGAGCACATTCCATATTTCAGGTTCTGTGCCAGATGGCTCACAAACCTTGTCTTTCAGTTTCGTGACATTGTTATGAAGTAAGTATTATCCTCATTTAACCGATGAGGTTACTGACCTTCAGAGAAGTTACATAATTTGTATGAGGTGACATCCATGCAATAAGAGAGGAAACCAGCATTCAGACCTCTGTCTGTTCTACTCAAAAGCATATTTCTTACCACTGTTCCCACACAACGGTAATCTGAAACTCAATTTTATAGTACTCCCTTCTCATTCTAATCGGAACCTATGAGAATGATGCTTTATTTTGTATTTTATAGTCAACTAGTTGCTCCCTTTGCCCATGGGAGTTGTTGCTTTTCATCACCTCAGTTGACCTGTACCTTGGGTCCGGAATGTTCTGTTGAACAAAATTTGGTAAAAGTTAACTTCAGTCAACCCAGTGGAATCCTGTGACTGCCCAAGAAAAAGTGTCTCTAATGCAGAATGTGGAGACTTTGAAACTATCTCTTGTCTTTATTTTTTGTGTTCTTAATCACGATGTTCTGGTCTTAAAACATACCATCAGTCATAAATTTTTTTTTAAGATTTATTTTATTTTATTTATTAGAGAGAGAGAGAGAGCATGAGAGGAGAAAGGTCAGAGGGAGAAGCAGACTCCCCGCTGAGCAGGGAGCCAGATGCAGGACTCAATCCCGGGACTCTAGGATCACAACCCGAGCCGAGGGTAGTCGCCTAACCAGCTGAGCCACCCAGGTGCCCCAGTTAGTATATTTTCAAAGATTTATTTATTTGACATAGAGGGAGACACAGCATAAGTAGGAGGGGCAGAAGGAGAGGGAGAGAGAGAATCTCAAGCAGATTCCCTGCTGAGCACGGAGCCCCACACAGGACTCAAGCTCACAACCCTGAGATCGTGACCTGAGTGGAAACTGGAAGTCCTCACTTAAGGAACTGTAGTTCCTTAACTGCACCCAAGTGCCCCCCAAATAATCAGTATTTTTAAAAAATATTTTGCTTATTTATTTGACAGAGACACAGCGAGAGAAAGAACACAAGCAGTGGGAGTGGGAGAGGGAGAAGCAGGCTTCCTGCTGTGCAAGGAGCCCTATGTGGGGCTGGATCCCACGGTCCTGGGATCATGACCTGAGCCAAAGGCAGATGCTTAATCTACTGAGCCACCCAGGTGCCCTCTCCAGGTTCTAATTAAGCTAAATACACATGTTGTTTGGGGTGAGATGTTTTCTAGGGATTTTGGCAGTCAAGACTTTTTTGTTCAGCTTAAGAGGTTGAAATATGTGGCTCTCTACTATAGTAGCTGTTGCTCCTCCCTGAAAACTCAGGGCTCCCCAGGGAGGGCTTGGGGTCATGGGCTACAAATACCAGTCTGCGAGGCTCACAGCGGCTGATGGGCACCCGGTTCCTTCCTCTCCCGCGCTCCACGGCAGGTGCAGAACAAGCTGGACGGCTGCTGCTACGCGGTGAAGCGCATCCCCATCAACCCGGCCAGCAGGCACTTCCGCAGGATCAAGGGCGAGGTGACACTGCTGTCACGCCTGCATCATGAGAACATCGTGCGCTACTACAATGCCTGGATCGAGAGATACGAGCGGCCAGTGGGCTCAGGGATGCTGCCCCTGGACTCGGACTCAGACTCACAGCCCCAAGCACAGGATGGGCCAGCTCCGTCCCAGCAGCCAGCATGCAGCGGTGGCCCTGATGGCCTGGGCAGCGTGGAGGCGGCCGCGCCCCCGCCCATCCTCAGCTCAGTGGAGTGGAGCACATCGGGCGAGCGCTCAGCCAGCGCCCGCTTCCCTGCCGCCAGCCCGGGCTCCAGCAGTGACGAGGAGGACGATGACGATGAGGAGGATGACGAGGACGAGCACGAGGGCGTCTTCCGGCAACCCTTCCTGTAAGAGCACCCATGGGGGCGCCAGGCCACGCCCCGGGAGAGGGGATTCAGTTAGAAACCCAGGCCGTTACCATGTTGAAGTGTAGAATTGTGTGTTTAGAGGGGAACCAGATTTAATCCAAAGGTTTTATTCCCTGTTGGCGTCTTCAGAAGTGCTCTAAAACCCAAGCCCCAAAGAAAGGACAAACAGAAATTCCTTTCAGTACTTCATCTTCTTAGTACCATTGGCAGCAAGTTTTTAAAAGAGCATTCTTTTGGATAGGGGCTTCCAACTCCGGGATATTTAAAAACTAACCCCGAAGCTTGATAAAGGGCCACCTGCAGTTCTGACAAGTCAGGAATTGTGATCCTAAAAGTTTGTGCGTCTCAGAAGACACCCTGATCCGTCTTGTCTTTCCTGGTTTGATTTCATTCTGTCCAGTGAGATACAGTCAATCGTGACTTTTAGCTGTGGAATTCTAACAGAATTTGATTTCTTTAGTATTTCTCTGTTTCTCTTTTTAAGACCTGCTTCAGATTCTGACAGTGATATCATCTTTGAAGATGAGAACAGTAAGAGTCAGAATCAGGTAAATATATAAATAGAAATTACACCATTTTATCAGGGGTGGGCATGTAAGAAAACTAGTGCTTGATGTTAAAAACGCTGGGTGGAACAGTAAAGCCTCACTCTGATAGGCAGATATAGAAACTATCAATTTTAAAACACGATAGTTTAATTTATTATTCATGGGCCTTATATTGTCCACATAACCAGACATACCTGTTTTTAGAGGGGAGGAGTAAATTGACATGCTGGGTTTTGTTTTGTCTTGCTTTTTTGAATGAACGCCATTTCCTAGAAGATTTGGGGAAACTTGATGTGGTTGGAGATAGGGATCGATTTAAGTAATTAAACAGCCTAATAGAGTTATGTTGGTCTCTATGACCAATTAATCCGGGTTACTGTTTAGCACGGTGTTTTAGCACAGAGTCATGATCCTGAACAGGCAATGAAAGCCGTTTTCAGGCCCGCAGCCAGCTTTATTTAATTTTTAGTGCTGTAGGGAAGAGTGGAGACCATGCATCACACTAGGAAAAGTAACCTGTGTGTACACCATGTCTCACATGAGTATGTGAATTGGGTATGATATAAAATATATTTCTTCATGTGGGTCACGGTCTGAAAAGTTTGAAAAAC
This sequence comes from Martes martes, assembly GCF_963455335.1. Taxonomy (NCBI): domain Eukaryota; kingdom Metazoa; phylum Chordata; class Mammalia; order Carnivora; family Mustelidae; genus Martes; species Martes martes. Next base: position 59,284,884 of record NC_137894.1, read on the forward strand.
ACCATTTGAGGCCTTGGACCCCACTCAGCCCTGCATCCTCCTCTGCCCAAACTAGCAGAGCCCCCGAACGCCGCTGCGTGGCACTGACAACTAGGACTGGCCGTTGTTAGTGTGGAGGAAACTTCCATGAGAGGGGTTAGAGTGCCACGACTTCATTTCTAGGAATAAAAATAGAATTGTAAGCCATTATAAGGGTACATTTATAGTAGATAAAAGTCTACATGTGGGCCCTGATAAGCAGTTAAATTGATTTGAAGGAGGTTTGAATGCATTCTCTGGCATTTTTTAGAAATGCTTTTTTAATTAAAAGAACCTTAAAGTCATCTTGGTTTAAATTTATAAATTATAGGGGCATCTGTTTGACTCCGTCGGTTAAGTGTCTGCCTTGGGCTCAGGTCATGATCCTGCAGTGCCAGGATCAAACCCTACATCTGGCTCCCTGCTCAGCAGGGAGTCTGCTTCTCCCTCTGCCCCTCCCCTGCTCATACTCCGTGTGCTCGCTCTCTTTCAAATAAATAAATAAATCTTTAAAAAATATATAAATTATAACCTTCTGCTTTTATGTGAGCATTAGCTATGCATTTAATTATTACGGGAGCACCAAATTTACAATCCTTGTTTTGCTCCTTAAGGGCAACATCCCACGGGCATTCTAATTGATGAGTAGAAGCCTCCAAGAGATTAACAGTCTTCTACAGATAATCCCCAGGGTATGTAAATGATTCAAGAGTAGAACTTGACTGTTTGCAGAACAGAGGTGCCTTTTTTTTTTCTTTGCTAAAGGAAAAATGTTGAAAAATGCTTCCACAAACTAAATCATAAACTGTCAAATAAGACCTAATGCTTTTTCCTTAGCCAGTCCTTTTCCCCCAGGTTGTTGTGTTGAGGGGAAATGCTTAAATACATTTATGAGAAGAATAAAAGAACTTTATTTTTTTTAAGTTTTTATTTATTTGTCGGAAAGCACGATCGGGGGAGCAGCAGGCAGAGGGAGAAACAGGTTCTCCGTTGAGCTAGGAACCTGATGTGGGACTTGATCCCAGAACCCTGAGATCATGACCTGAGCCCAAGGTAGAGGCTCAACCAACTGAGCCACCCAGGCATCCCTAAAAGAACTTTAAAAAGGGGGGTGGGGGACAAGAGTTAGAAATGACCTATAGGTGAAGAATAGAGTGGAAAAGCATTCTGGAGGATCAGTCACAGTGAGTGGCAGCCGGGTGCTGGTCCCTCAGTGGCACTGACCAGAGGGCAGTGTGCCTTTCAGTAATATCTTCCCATTTAAGTTGATTTAGCTGAAGATAGATCTCTCCTCTTCCCAAAGTTAGCCTACCATCAAAGAAAGGTATTCCATTTCATCTGAAACCTTTAAAATACTAGCCTGTATACAGCAGTTGACTTGGAATCTTTCTGTCGATCACACAACCGTAATAGGTACCTACTTCATATCTTCCCCCATCATTATTCTATATAGTGACATACCTGTAAACTCTCCAGTAGATTCTGATAATAGCGCAGTTGCCTTTGAAGTGCTGGTGGCGTCTAAAGGACAAAGGCTGCGTCCTGCTCAGACCTACTCTCCGAGGCGATAGGATGTTGGTGTGTGGGGTGAGGGTGGGCACAAAGAGCCTGAGGAGGGTGATGATCATGTTCCCATTTTTTTAAAAAGATTTTATTTATTTATTTATTTGACAGAGAGAGAGAGAGATCACAAATAGAGAGGCAGGAAGTGGGGGAGGAAGCAGGCTCCCCGCCGAACAGAGAGCCTGATGTGGGGCTCGATTCCAGGATCCTGGGATCATGACCCGAGCTGAAGGCAGAGGCTTAAGCTACTCAGCCACTCAGGCACCCCCGTGTTCCCATTTTTTTGAGTTCTCCCGTGTTCCTCTTGGATTAGAATGAAGACTGCAATGGGAAGAACAGTTGCCACGAAAGTGAGGCATCAGCCGTTGTTGAAGCTGTGCACTACCTGTATATCCAGGTGAGATCCTGTGCCCTGGCGCTCGTTGACACAGCGCCTCCCGGTGGTCGCTGGTGGGAATGTTGTGGGAGGCTAGAGAAAGACACAGGGCAGAAGAGGGATTCAGTGGCACTGCCAAAGATGAATTGACCAGAGACAGTTGCAGCCCAGACGCCCTGACCCCCAGCCTTGAACTCGTGTTTTCTGTACCATAGCAGGGGATGGTGTAGGGCGGTGGGTACGGGCTCTGGACTCAGTCTGTGTAATTCTCCTTCTGGATCCCCCAGTCACAGCTGTGGGAGCTCAGGCAGGTTTTTTTTGCATTCTGTGCCCATCTAGCTATTCAGTGACTTGTGAAGAATAAGAAAAGTAACATTTTTAAGGTCACAGAACCACATCTAAGTTCTGTAAGCGCTAGACTTGCACGTACCGAAGTTCCACTCTAACAAGCCGGATCTGGACAAGTAAGGTGTGATGCAGACATATCCTACGTGTGCAGAAGAAACCCCGGGGTGGCTTCAGGCCAAGTGCCTAAAGTCCTGGAACCTCTGGGTGACAGGAGCCCTGGGTAAGCCACTTCCGATGGGGCTTTACTAAAAGGAAGCAGACTTCTCTGCCTGAGGGCCAGAGTACCAGACCCTGGTGAGCCCTGCTAGCAGAGGCACGATCGCAGACCCATGAGGAACATTCTGCCTCTACCCCAAGTGAATAGGACTGTGGGGCCTTATTAGTATTTGCAGTCCTGTCGGTAAGTAGGCAGATCAGAAATGGCAGATGCAATAGTATGTTCCAGAAGGGAAGCCTCAGATAAGTAGATGTTTCAAAAGACACTAATTAGGTGGCTGCTTTTAATTTTTCCCTGATACAAACATTGCCAATGTACCACTCACACACAGGATAAAGCATTTGTCCTCTAAACCACTAACCGTGAAGTCTGTACTCTGTGCATTCAGTCTCTAGACAGTTATGAGTCAGAAGTACATAGGGGAGGTATGTCTGGAGGTGTGATAAGATCACAGTCTGGGAGTCCCAGACCCTCGTGAGGGCTCGACGATGAGTCAGAATCTCAAGGTGGTTATTCAGAGCATGAGGCCCTGGTTTGAAACCCATAGGCCAATTGCATAAATCAAAGGCTACATGCTGATTGAAGATTTAAATGATACTGCATTGTTTTCTGATACATTAATATTTAAGAAGGGATGAGAAAGACCCTTGTCCTGAATGTTTGGATATTTACAGCGTTTTGCTCTGGACTTGAAGGTCACTGTCACTAGTTCAAAGTACAAATGAGAAAGGCTCATGACATCGTTAGATTTTTAATTAGCCTTTCTTGGAAATTTGGGTTTGGAAATAGTCATGTGAAACAAAAGTGTACTTAATTCTCAATTTTTTCATTATTTGAAAAAGAATGAAATTATTTATGATAAGGATTTTAAACAAGTCTTATTTTTTAATGAATGATAATAAAAATTAAAAGGGTTATGTTGAGGTGCTGTGATAACGTCTCTTCCCCCCACCCAATTTTTTTAAATAGTTGGATTCTTTTCTCCAAAAAAAAAAAAAAAATTAAGCCTTGTTTTAACTACTTAAAATCCATGGCACATGTTTTAAAATGGAAGATTACATTAATTACCATTGTCTGCCTTAATTGAAACCCTATACAATCAAATGCTGCCTGGTTTGTTCTTGTCCCCAGATGGAGTACTGTGAGAAGAGCACTTTGCGTGACACCATAGACCAGGGGCTATATCTGGACACTGTCAGACTCTGGAGGCTTTTTCGAGAGATTCTGGATGGATTGGCGTATATCCATGAGAAAGTAAACTTTACAACATTTCATACCTGAAAACTTACGCTTGTATAAAACTGATGACAAAAAAAATATTGTGAGATTAGAGAAAAACAGGAACAGAGGGAAAATTATGGGTATATTGAAATTTATTTTTATAGGTCAGACATGTCAAAAGACGTGTATATAGTATAAGGTATCAGAGATAAAAGATTGAGGGTTAGGACAGGGGTCAGCAAACTGTGGCCATGGGGTCAAATTCAACCTCCTTCTGCTTTTATATGACCTATAAGCTAAGAATGGCTTTTACAATTTTTTTTTTTTTGTTAAAAGATGTTATTTATTTATTTAACAGACAGGGCCCAAGGAGGAGAAGAGGCAGAAGGAGAGGGAGAATCAGGCTTCCCACCAAACAGGGAGTGGAATTCCATCCCAGGACCCCAGATCATGACCTGAGCTGAAGGCAGACGCTTAACCACTGAGCCACTCAGGCGCCCCTACATTTTTTTTCTTTTTCTTTTTTTTTTTTTTTTAAATAGACTCCACACCTAGCGTGGAGCCCAGTGCAGGGCTTGAATTCACAATCCTGAGATCAAGATATGAGCTGAGCTCAAGAGTCAAATACTTAACTAACTGAGCCACCAAGGTGCCCAGCTTTTACATGTGTAAAGGATTGTAAAAAAAAAAAAAAAAAATCAGAAGAAGAATATTCCATGACACATGAAAATTCTGTGAAATTCAAGTTTTAGTGTCCACAATAAAGTTTTACTCAAACAGGGCCATGCTCATTAGTTTACATGTTGCCTATGGCTGTGTTTGTGTTACAGCTGTGGGCCTGAATAGTTGTGACAGAGACTGTGAGGCCTGTAACGTGTAAGATATTTATCTGGCCCTTTAGAAAAAGAGTTCTCCAACCTCTGGGTTAAGCAAAAATGTTTCAACATACACGAAAAGCAAGGGTGATTACTTCAGTTACTTAGAATAAAGTGAATGTCATGAATACAGGCCCAGTGATTTCATTCTACTTGGCTTAGTGCTGTCCTTCCTAGGACCATGGCGAAATCCAAAAGTCATCTAGCAAGGGTAGAGATGAGACTGGAGACACAGCCCACCACATAGTATAAAATGTCATTTTATAAAGCTAGACATTGTCATGACAATGTAAATGCTAATGGACTTAGCTTCAGGATGAAACACTGCTTACATTTTAAAAATGGGATTATCTAACGCATTGGGCAGTGTAAATATGTTTTTTTCCTTTGCATAATTTTCTTTAACCTTAAAATGTTTAGACTGTCATATATTTATGCTGAAAAGCCAGGACTGTAATTTACATATGTTTAGTTTATAAATGAGTTGGTGGAGTAAGGTTTGTAGGGTTGGAAATCAAAATGAATTTTAATGACAGCCGTTGGAACTCTGTTACTTTGATATCTCCCGGGATCCTAGAACTGTGCCCCACACGCACTCTTCTCTACGTCTCATTTGCTCAGCTTCTGCTAATGATCTGCTGGGTATCTTATGCTCTGCCACATCTAGAAATGCGGATAGTCACAAGTATATAGCAGACCCCATACTTGAGAGGGACTTGTTCTTTTTTTGAAGGAGCCCAAATTCATCTTCATGTAACAGTAAGGAGATCATACAGTAAGGTGTTTTTATTATTTTTTAAATTATTTCCTATATTATAGTGCCTGAAACAGTAAGCATCATGAGGCTGCCATCAGGAAGGGAAGAAAGCCAAGTTCATGTAACAGTTAATCATTGAGCACTTAGGTGTGTGCTGGGGATGCAGATTGAATTAGAATCGCTGTGGAAGGCGTCGTAGGGAAGTTGGCACTTGAACTGTTGGCACAATTCAAATGAGAGGAGAAAACAAGAATTTTCAAGGCAGGGGAAAGAGTGTGAGGAGAAGAATAGGAGAAGGAAGGAAAATGGTGTGTGTCTTCCCGGCATGGATACAACTGAGGGTTGATACAGCAGCATTTCGTGATTCCACAGAGAGATTGGGAACCCGTTGGAGGGAGCCCTTGGATGCCCCCAGGGAACAGTTTGGGTGTGACCTTCTCCAGGACCACCAGCAGGTAGACTGGGAGATGTTGGTAAGGTCATTGGCAGGACGGTCAGGAGACAGTGCAGAGGCCAAAACAGCCTGGACCAGTCTGAGGGAGAGGATCTCCTCTGCATCTTGGCATTAGGTTGGCCTTTGAGATTAGAAAACAGGTAAACTATAAACTATCCTTGGGAAACAGTTCTTTTTTCTCTTCCATCAGGGAATGATTCACCGGGATTTGAAGCCTGTCAACATTTTTTTAGATTCCGATGACCATGTGAAAATAGGTGATTTTGGTTTAGCAACAGACCATCTGGCCTTCACTGTGAGTATTTTTCAGATTGGACTATGCCTAAAAAAATGAACCTGTGTGCCTTGATTATCCTGTCTTGCAATACTTTCATGGTTATGAGTTGATTGAACTCTGCTCTGTAATCCCCAGGAAATTCTGCAAGTCTGAAGGGGTGAGCCACAAATGATCCCTTAGGCTTAGAAAGGAAAAATACACTGTAGTGAGGATGTTCCACTTGAGAGACATAATATTACTGGTTTCTGGATGATACTGAGGTCAAAGGCATATAATACTTTTTGAAATAATTTGGTCGGGGCGCCTGGGTGGCTCAGTGGGTTAAAGCCTCTGCCTTCAGCTCAGGTCATGATCCCAGGGTTCTGGGATCGAGCCCCATGTCGGGCTCTCTGCTCAGCGGGGAGCCTGCTTCCCTCTCTTTCTCTGTCTGCCTCTCTGCCTACTTGTGATCTCTGTCTGTCAAATAGATAAATAAAATCTTTAAAAAATAAAAAAATAAAAAAAATAAAAAAAATAAAAAAAAGAAATAATTTGGTCATTTGGCCTACCATTGCCAGGCACTGGGCTTGATGCTTTACCCTTGAGGGGCTTTTCATTAATTTAAGGAAATAGAGCCCAATATACCATGGAACACCTGAAGAGCCAGTCTTAGACATCATTATAGAATAGTTGTTCAACATGCAAAGTTAAAATAATGTGAAGTAAGAGAAATAGCGATATAAGAGCAAAAGGCAAGAGAAACTTGACGTGGTTATGAGGACCCAGAAAGGCGGTATAAAGAAACAAGCATTTCAGATGGGCCTTAAAGGATGGGTGAGAGTCCAGCAGGCTGAGACTGAAGGCAGACCAGGGCAAGAGATCCGAGAGAGAAGGAATAGCATCAGCAAAGGCCCTGGGGTGAACTGACATGACTGTTGGGAGGCCGGCATGTTGTCAGGTTGGTTAAAACTGTGAAGTGTTAGGGGAGCCGTGACAATGGAAAGTTGGGGGAGTCTTGTAGGTGGCAGGCCTTAAGTGCCCGAGGAAGAGTCTTTTCAAAAGATGGAGTTAAAAGGCACAAAATCTCTAGTACATGCAATTAATTCCAAGGGTGGTCAGAGATTTAGATCAGTCATAGAACAACCATAGGGACAAAACTAGAAGGTGAGGTTAGGAGTGGAGAGGGAGGAAACAGAAGGGGGACAATGAGAGTGTGGTCCTGAGCAGAACAGCAGGGCATTTTGAAGAGCGCTGAGACCAAGCAAGGAAGGGCCTGATGGTGGGGTCTTGACCCCCGAATGGAAGATTTTAACCTAACATCAGAGGCTCTAATACAGTGAGTAGACAGAGGCACAGGCTGCGGAGGCCCCCGACCAGGGCTACACACAGTCCTTTCCCTGCCCCTTTATGGCAGTGTGACCTGGGGCAGGTTAGTTAAACTCTCGGTACCTCAACTGTACAGCATGCCTAATGCTAGAACCGACTTCCGAGAGTTGTTGGGTGGATAAAACGAGAGGACAGGGCAAGCCCCCGGAACAGTGCCTGCCGCTGAGAACGTGAGAGATGCTGGTATGTGTGATGGTGCCTGTGACAGGACCCTGTGGAGTGGTGACTCGGTGGTTTGTGAGATGGTGCCGGCACGGATACACCTGAGAAAGGCGGGGCTACCTGAGAGGGGCTGGTGGTGACAGTGGAGAAGCTGTGGTGACCAGCCTCTTAGAACGAGGAGTAAACGTGGCCCCACATGAGGGAACAGCAGCGGGGAAGTTAGAAAGTGAGTTTGTAGTGGTTGTTAATATGCTCTGAACCTTCCTAGTCAATGGATTTCTGCTTTGGCATTTGCAAACGTGAAAATAAATGGGTTTCTCTTACAGGGCTTTCTGCCCTGAAGGAGTTCCTCAGTGATGAGCCCTTCTTCTCCTTCTTGGTCTTGGGGGTTTTCAGGGAGTCCCGCTTTAGCAGGCTAACCAAATGGACACTAGAGCACAGAAAAAGCATTATTATAGTTAAATCTGTTTTCTGTGGGTGAGTTTTCTGTCAGTCTTGATTTAGAAATGGAGAGGTCATTTCTGTGGAATAACATAACATTTTAAAAGTGATATTTGACTGGCTTGTATTTTTTTAGGCTGATGGCAAGCAAGATGATACGGCAGATCACTCGATTAAATCAGACCCCTCAGGTAAATCCAAAAGACTGTATGTTTAATTAGTGGATTAAAAAGCAGACTACAGGGGTTTTCTTCTCTGATTTTCTTTCTCTCTTCTTTTACATATAAAAAGCTGTGCAAATATAATGTATACCCCTGAGGAGCTTGGAGATACACATATACCCATGAAACCATCCATCTCAATCTATGTTATAAACATATCCATAACCTCCAGGTTTCCTCCTGCCTTCCTAATTATTATTATTAAATTTTGTGGTAAGAACACTCACCATAAGATCTGCTCTCTTAGAAAATTTTTAATATGCCATACAATACAGGTTTCTTAATCTGAAACCTGTTTTTCATCCGTAAAGATTTTATTCTAAAGCAAATTACAATTACCCATTAAATTAACAAAACCGTAAGCATGTTTCAGTTTTTTTCCCCTCTTCACTATCTTAACTGTTCCTGGAAACTTCAAGAAATTAGAGCTTTAGTTAGATAATTGGCTGTCATGGGTAGATGGTTACACTTTGACCCCACACGGTAATGTGAGGTTACCTCATGACCTGGGATGTCTGGGGTCTTCTCTCTGCAACACCCCTCTGCAAGAGCAGAGACCTCCCGTGTGGAACAGAGTCTGTGGCCATACGTGACTTCTGGTTAACTCCTCGGTGGAGTGTGTACTTTGCCTTCCTCTGAAGGCAGTGAAGAGTTAATAGATCATGCCTCACTCCTAAGAAGCTCCCTCCCCTCCTTTTTTCTTTTAAATAAAAATTTGCATTACCTCTTCAGTCCTCTTATTAGTAAAGTTTCACTTTGTCTTCTTCCATGCAGGTCATCTGACTGGGATGGTTGGTACTGCTTTATATGTAAGCCCAGAGATCCAAGGAAGCAGTAGACCCACGTACAACCAGGTAAAGGGGAAGCTTTCTGGGGAGAAGGGGAGGTCTCAGGGGTGAGATAGTAGGAAGAACATCATGATCGAGATCATAGCGTTTGGTGTTAATTGCCGCTGAAATGGGAACATTCATTCATTCATTCATTCGACATATCCACATGTATGTCAAGTTGATGACTCCCCTGAAGCTGGCACTGTTGCTGCTAAGGACCTTACAGTCTGTCCATCCAGAGAGGATTTGCACTAACCTCGTCCTAAGCTGGGCCCCAGAAATACAGAGAATAGGACAGTTGACTGGTAATACAGGTGTCTTATTCCAGCCCTGGGGGAGTTTAGCCTTTGGTGGATGAAACAGACAATAAACAAGTGAAAACATAAAATCACAAATGGTTAAGAAAAGAAATGGACTCCAGAGAACAGTAGGGGGGCATCATGTCCAGATAAACTGACCAGAAAAGGCTTCCCCAAGAGGATGGCTTTAAGGATAGAGAAGGGACAAGCCACATGAAGTTGGGAGCTGAGAGGAAAAAAGGGTAAGCAAAAGAAATAGCATGCATAAGGAGAAAACTGAGCCAGCACTGGCCTGGCCCATTGGAGACAATCAAAAAGAATATCCATGCAGCTACAGCCTGGTGAGCGCTGGGGGAGAAAGGCATGAAGCTGGAAAGGAAGACCAAGGTCAGATGATGTGGGCCAGCTTAGCCTTGAAAAAGGGGTGTGCACAGGGAGCCACTACAGGGTCTTGAGCAAGAGAGTTCACTCCAGCTGCTGCTGGAGGCTTTGCGGAAGTCAGGTTGGGTGGCTGCTAGCTGGAACCGGAGTGGTGGCGGTAGCCGTGGGGAGAAGTGTGCTCAAATAAGACACATGGTGGAGGGGAGGTTGGGTGGGGAAAAGGAAGGGTGATAGGACAGTGCCCAGGTTTCTGCTGGAGCAGCTGGGGGCGGGCTAGTTGTCCAAGATGGGGAGAGACAGGAGGGGACAGCAGCAAAATTCTGTTCGGGAGTCATGTTAATTTGGAAATGCCTGATGAGAGATCTACTTATAGATGTTCAGTAGTTATTGAAGACTCGGGACTTAAGTTCAGTGGAAAGGTTGGAATCAAGTATAAATTTGAGAGTCAACCTCACACAGGTGGGATTTAAAGCTATGCGGCTGGGTGGGATCCCTTAGGGTGAGAGTGTAGAGCAAAATTTCAAAAATATATTAGGCGGACAGTTCACATCAGAGCATATTTTCAGGCTTACAGTGAACCCCAAGCCTGGGTTTCCGTTCTGACAAGGAGCACCGGGCAGTGACATGGAATTTTATACAGATAGCCAAGGACCCGGCAGGGCTGTGGGCGTGGCGCGGGCTCCCTTAGTGCAGCCTCTCCAGAGTTCAGTTTGCCACATGTAATGAAATGCAAGAGGCTCTTTCCACCCTTTGGCCCAGCAGTTACCCTTTTTGAAATCTACCCAGAGGAAACAACAACATCCAAAAAGATGGGTATAAAAGGGGATTGTCACAGCATTATTTAGAACAGTGAAAAATACTGGTGTTTAAAAATGAATGGTTAAATAAATTACAGGACTTCGTGTAATTGAATACAATAAGTCATTAAAATCATGTTTTAGAAGCCTGGTTTGGAAAAATGATATACTAGCTGGAAAATATTCGTGCTCTCTTAACGGAATAAAATTTACAAAATGTATGGTTCTAGTTTTATAGCATGTGTGTGTTTTTAAAAAGATTTTATTTATTTATTTGACAGAGAGATTATAAGTAGGCAGAGAGGCAGGCAGAGAAAGAGGGAGGAGAAGCAGGCTCCCTGACCGATCTGGGAACCTGATGTGGGGCTTGATCCCAGGACCCTGAGATCATGACCTGAGCCAAAGGCAGAGGCTTAACCCACTGAGCCACCCAGGCACCCCTAGTGTGTGTATTTTTAAAAAACGCGAAGGGGGCAGCTCTCTGACATCAGGAGGAAGTATACTTGAGCAGTGGGATGATGAGTGAGTGCTGTTTTTCTTGGTGCTTTTCTGGACGTTCCACATTTTCTACAACCAATGTGTAGGAAATGCTACAGTATTTAAAACTTGGGAGGTCACTTGGTGATAATTAGTCTGTTCTCCTAATCCTTGAGTCCAGATTCATGCCAGAGTTGCCGCTGAATGTGGCGTGTGTGCCTGGGAGCAGGTTGCTGTGAACAATGTGCCCCTCAGGAGGACCGTGCCGGCTGCCTCAGGCACGCTGCCTTCTGCAGGTGGTCCTCCCATCGGCAGCTCCCCGCCTGACCCTCTGCGCTGACTCGCCCCTCTTCTTTTTTAGTTGCATTTCCATACTCTGTTAGGATTAGTCACATCATCTTTCTGTGGTGCCATTTTTCTGTCCTCACTGATAGGGCTTTGCAGTCAGTAGGTGACCTCTGCTGTCAACTGCAGATTTTGGTCTGTGTTCCACTGTTGAGGTGGTTTGTAAAGGTACAAAGCAAAGCAGATTCCTTTGACAGATCACAGTTGTCCTTGCTTACTTGATTACTCTCAGTGTTTGGCCAGTGATTTTCTATGTCTGTATATAGCTAAACCAGTGACAATGAGTTTTCAAGGAGAGTGTTGAGACATCATACCAAATATTTAATCAGTACTCTAGTTGTTTTTTTGTTTTTTTTTTTTTTAAGAAGAAATCAAGTTTTTTCCTAGTATGGCCTATTTTTCCCTTAGGCAGACTTTTTTCCCTAGCTAATAGTGCTTGTCCTATAATTCCCTGATAAATGACTTATTCATGGCTGTCTAAATACAGTTTCTTCTACTCCCTAGAAAGTGGATCTCTTCAGCCTGGGAATTATCTTCTTTGAGATGTCCTATCACCCCATGGTCACGGCCTCAGAAAGGATCTTTGTCCTCAACCAACTCAGAGATGTACGTATCAGATATTTTAACGCCTCTATTTCGAGCAACCAAAATCTTAGCATGGACACCAGAATTTAATGCAGGGTATTTTTCTGGTATTTGTAATATGAAAGAGTCAGTCTTACTATTACCTATAGTTCTGGGTTTTTTTGGTAAGATTTTATTTATTCGTTTTAGAGAAGGAGTACCTGCCTGAGCAAGCGCAGGGACGGGCAAAGGGAAGGAGAGAGAGAGAGGCTCTCCATGTGGGGTGCAGAGCACAACGTGGGGTTCGATCTCATGACCCTGAGATCACAACCTGAGCTGAAATCAAGAGCTGGACACTTAACTGTGCCACCCAGTGTGCCACCCCACCTTGGTTTTAAAACAAAGGAGCGATCCAAAGACTTTGCAGATATCAGTATAGTTGCAACGGTGGGAATAGGTTATAAGGATAATGGATATTTTGTTCTAGAAATTAAAGGTTCCAACTGAGTTGACATAGCTGTATGCCTTAACAGTACCCCCATGGCCAGAAGTTAAAAAGGGTCTGAGGAAGATAACAGCCCCTTGACTTTTTTTTTCCCCAGTGAAATCTCCCTCTATGCTCTTGGGATTAATCCTTGCCTCATTTACTGCCCAAACTAAAAGTGCGTGAGGCCAAGGATTCCCACTGGAAAAGGCACTAGGATGAAAGTGGAGAAGAAGGTTTGGGTGAGGGTGATGGAGATTTGCGATGCATGAGCAAGAGATGCGAAGAGCCTTCCATTTTCCTGAGCTACAGTCCTCTACACCATCACTGAAGATGCTCCTCTAGATATTTTTGAAAACTGTTGAATTCTTTTATACCCAGTACAGCATGGACTGTGGTGTTCACAAAGTTTGGAGATAAATGAAGTGATTACCATGTCTTTGCCTTGGCTTGGAATGCTCTTACAAGATTATATCCTGGATGAAGTACCTTTCTTTAGTCTAAAATTCATGTTTGTTCCCTCATTTCAAGAGTCTAAACTGTAACAACAAACAAACAAAACAAAAAACCAAACTGGCAGGTTAATATTCTGATTGAGATCTTATTGGCCAGGAAGGTTTTCAGCAGGTAGAGGTTTCAGTATTAATGTTTTTCTTTTGCTCTTTGTTGGTGCTTTGGTGGGGTTTTTTAAGTCTCTTTTCCTCTGTGTGTTCACTAAAGCTACTTTGTCTTCCCCTGAAACCATTGGATCTTAAAATACTTTGTCCTCAGCTGAGATGCTTTCTGTCTCCTAGGCTGTCATTTGGGTCAAGCTTGTATGAAAATAATATGTATGTACTTGGAACAATGGGTGTTGCGTTTCAAGAAGGTATCACTCTAAGTCTTAACTTGTTTTCATTTCTATCCTTGATTTTCTTACCTCTGGGAAATAAATGCTTTCACTGTGGCAGTTTGCCAAGCATGTGCTGATTTGAATATTATATTCTTTTAGCCCACTTCGCCTAAGTTTCCAGAAGACTTCGATGATGGAGAGCATACAAAGCAGGTAATTTTCTCCAATGCTTTCATTACAGTGTCTTCACTCTTGGATTTTAATTACTGTTTTTCTTCTTTTTCAATTAGTCATCTTCTGCCACTCATTGTCTTGTGCCCTGGGAACAGTTTGGGAAAAAATATCAAAAGATGAAATGCTTAAAATGTTATTAGACTTAACACACCAAAAAAAATGCCAGGGACTGGCACAGAAAATTAGCAAACTCCAGGGTTCTTCTGCATGGTTCATTGTGCTTTTGAAGTGCTGCTTGGAACCTTGGCTTAGCTACTGGAAAAAAAAAAGAGAATGCTTTTAGATTTCATTATTTTAGAGAAACCTTGGAACTTTTTAAGAAAAGAAAAAGCTTTGGACTTTTTAAGAAAAGAAAAATCCAATTTAAAACTATAATTTTGTTCCATTTTGTAGCTAAAGTAGCTCAGATTGTAAAGTGGAAGACAAGACAGTCTGATGTTAACAGTATTTTTTTTTAAAAGATTTTATTTATTTATTTGACAGACAGAGATCACAAGCAGGCATTGAGGCAGGCAGAGAGAGAGAGGAGGAAGCAGGCTCCCTGCTGAGCAGATAGCCCGATGCGGGGCTTGATCCTAGAACACTGGGATCATGACCTGAGCCGAAGGCAGAGGCTTAACCCACTGAGCCACCCAGGCGCCCTTGGTGTTAACAGTATTTTAAAGTTAAACACTTTCTTCTCCATACTAGAAATATCTGAGTGTGCCTGTCTGTAACTCATGTCATGGGGTCTGTGGCACCCAGCTGATTGGAATGAACAATGATCAGTGGATTTGTGTCTTGTGCCTCTGGTGTGCGTTGCTTCTTCATGCTTGGCAGTTTGTCATGGTGAAGCCTTCTGTGGTTGATACTCTGGGCATATGGAAGTTTATTCCTGAAACTGACTTTTCTTTCTTTCCTTTTTCTTTTTTTTTTGTATACAGACAAATGTATTTTTTAAATTAACATATAATGTATTATTTGTTTCAGGTGTACAGGTCTGTGATTCATCAGTCTTAAACAATTCATAGCACTTACCATAGCACATACCCTCCCCAGTGGCCATCACCCAGCCACCCTCTCCCTTAACCCCCCACCTGCCAGCCATCCTCAGTTTGTTTCCTGAGATTAAGAGTCTCTTATTTGTCTCCCTCACTGGTTTCATCTTGTTTCATTTTTCCCTCTCTTCCCCTATGATCCTCTGTGTTGTTTCTCAGATTCATCATATCAGCGAGATCATATGATAATTGTCTTTCTCTGATTGACTTATTTTGCTTAGCATAATAGATTCTAGTTCCATCCACGTCATTGCAAATGGCAAGATTTATGGGGGTTTTTGGATGGCTACATTATATTCCATTGTATATATATACCATATCTTCTTTATCCATTCATCTGTTGATGGACATCTAGGTTCTTTCCATAGTTTGGCTGTTGTGGACATTGCTGCTATAAACATTCGGGGGGCACGTGCCCCTTCGGATCACTACATTTGTATCTTGGTGTAAATACGTAGTAGTGCAGTTGCTGGGTTGTAGGGTAGCTCTATTCTTAACATCTTGAGGAACCTCCATGCTCTTTTCCAGAGTGGCTGCACCAGCTTGCATTCCCACCAGCAGTGTAGGAGGGTTCTCCTTTCTCTGCATCCTCACCAGCACCTTTCGTTTCCTGACTGGTTAATTTTAGCCATTCTGACCGGTATGAGGTGGTATCTCACTGTGGTTTTGATTTGTATTTCCCTGATGCCGAGTGATGTTGAACACTTTCTTATGTGTCTCTTGGGCATCTGGATGTCTCTTTGCAGAAATGCCTGTTCATGTCTTCTGCCCATTTCTTGATTGGATTCTTTGTTCTTTGGGTGTTGAGAAACTGATTTTTCTGAATTATAATCAAGGCATACTCCCTTATTTAAATCATTAATGTTGAGGACAGAAATCTAGTTAGAGCATGACATTAGTTTGCGATTTCTTGCTTATGGGTGATGTATCTGGTTGGATGAGTCACTTAACTTATCAAGACTTTAACTTTCATCACCTGTCAAATAAAAGGATTAAGTGCCCTTTATTTATGTCAGCACGGGAATCCTGTGATTTGGTAGTATTTAACATGACATTTATTTATGGTGAGAGGGGCCTGTTTTGACTCGTCTGTCCTATTAGCGAAGGACCACCGGACAATACACTGTGTTACGTTTCTGCTTCTTTAGTTAGCTGTTATTGATGATTTGAATGGAGTCGTTTCCTGTGTTTTCGAATGTCACAAGTGTTCATTTCAGAGCCTCTCCCTGCGACAAGGGTGGTCTTCCTCAGCATTCCCACATGTTGGCAGCTGTGGGGTCTGTTTTATTAAACTACAGACGCAAGAGCAACTGTATAAACCATTTCTCTGGACGATGCTGGCCTCTCACAGATGTGCACTTGGTGTGTTCGTGCTGGAACAACTTGGTCCCTGGACCATAACCCCTGCTACCCCCCACATCACAGTCGTTGCTTTTTATCTGCAAGGAGGCAGAATAGAAGGTGCTCTGTACTGAATATAACACAATTGCTGCCCTACAACAGAAATGGAGTAGTGGAACAGGGTCTTTATTGCCGAATAGGGTATCATTTTTACTAGTTTTAATTTAATACAGCTTTTCACAAAAGTTGTATTTTGTCAGTTCCTTTCTTTGCAAGTGTGTTCATTTTAGCTGAAGACAGAGGTAGGCATTGGGAGGCCCGCTAGGAGAACGTGTATTAAAAATACATAATTAGAAAGTACTTAATAAGATTCATCTAAAAGTTGAGATGTTTCTGATCCCAAGTATTCCTCTCTTTGTAAGTCCTTACTGTAAATGAGAGAGTTAAGGACACATGAAGAGACCTTTCAAGGTTAGGGGCTGTGAAGCCATGGTAAATGAGGAACATAAATCAGGACACTTCCAGGAGTGGTATTAATACAAATAGCATAATGAAGAAGAAAAAATTAAAACAAGTTGCCAGCAGCTACTATGCATTATGATTTCTACGAAAATTCGGCATCTGGAGGTAATTGTTTTATGTTCCTGCACCTTTTTTGAAACAGTGTTTTATGTGTTTATAAGGCCAAATTCTGCCTATATGTAGTTATTGAGTTGAGGGTTTTTTTAGTTGTTTATAACAGTAAGATATAAAAAGGGCAGTTGTGATATATTTATTGATTTGAGAGAGAGAGCTCACCAGGTGGGGGAGGAGGAATACAGGGAGAGAGATAACTCTCTCCATTGAGCATGGAGCCTGACAGGGGGCTCGGTCCCAGGACTCTGAGATCATGACCTGATCAGGAGTCAGACGCTCAACTGACTGAGCCACCCCGGTGCCCCAGCATCTCTGCCTTTTAAGAAACACTCCTATTAGAGTGTTGCACAACTGTGTGGCCATAGTGAAATATGGGGAGGGGGAAATGACCGATGCAGAGATTTCAGAAGTACTAATTAAAATGCACCAACTTCGTGCAAGAAGTGTGGTGTCTCTTCTTTGGCTGGAGCCAGCCACCAGTTTCTCGGAATTCCGGAGCGTCATCTGTCACGTAGGGTCACCAGTGTGCCTGGCTTTCATTCCAGAAATCAGTCATATCCTGGCTTTTGAACCATGATCCCGCCAAGCGGCCCACAGCCACAGAACTGCTCAAGAGCGAGCTGCTGCCCCCACCCCAGATGGAGGAGTCGGAGCTGCACGAAGTTCTGCACCACACCCTGGCCAACGTGGATGGGAAGGCCTACCGCACCATGATGGCCCACATCTTCTCCCAGCGCATCTCCCCAGCCATCGACTACACCTATGACAGCAACATGCCAAAGGTGGGCTTACGCTGTCCTGCCAGGAGAAGGTGCAGCTGTGTTCACAGAAGGGTCAAGTCAGTTCCTTAGTTGTCACGGAGTCCTTTAATGCCTCCAACGTAGGGCTCTCAGATATCTGAGGTCTGTGTATGCAGAATGTGTGCCATATGCATTATGCTGGGAAGAGCCATGATTTTATTTTTATTTTTGATTTTTTAAAAAAGATTTTATTTATTTGAGACAGAGAAAGAGAGAGCAAGTGGTGGGGAGGGGCAGAGGGAAGAGAGAGAAGCAGACCCCTGAGCAGGAAGCCCAATACAGGGCTGGATCCTAGGACCTGGAGACCATGACCTGAGTGGAAGGCCCATGCTCAGCTGACTAAGCCAGCCAGGCACCCCCAGAGCCATGTTTCTAATCATGTAACTCTAAGGTGTTCCCAACTCACCCCCTTCTCCATCCACCTAAGAGTTTAAGCAGCTGTGCTTTTGGAGACAAAGCCCTGGCCCTGCCCCCCAGACCTGAAACCATCAAACCAGCTGAGATTCAGACCATCTGGTCAGTAGTTCCCAATGCTGGCTGCCCTTGGAAGTGCGCCTGGGAGGCCTTTGGACCATTCCAACACTCAGGTCCTCCTCTGATCTAATGACTTGAAGTGTCCAGGTGTGAGAGGTTCCCCAAGAGTCTCTGTTTAAAAGCTCCCAGATGGTTTTTGAGGCATACCCAGGTTTAGGAGCCTGCGACTTTTTCTTCCTTTTGTTTTTCTTTTTTCCTCCCCTTCCTTCTTTCCTTCCTTCTTTCTTTTTTTCTTGCTTTTCAAACAAAAGCAGTCTGAACCAATATAGCAAAATGTTAAAATTTGAAAAAGACGGGTGAACGACAAGTATTTGTCCTATTCCTTACGTGTTTCCATGTGCTTAAAATGATGTAATTTTAAAAGAGTAGTAGAGAAAGTGGTGGTACGATTTGTGCAAGATCAGGATAGTTCTCAAGGGCCAAACCAGTTTTTGCTGGCTGGCAATAGTAAAAAGATCCTTACAGGATTGTAGGTGACTTTTTAATTTTCGTCTTTGTGCTTGTCTGTTGTTTTCTAAATTTCTTCAAGTGAAATGGTATTCCTTCGTATACTAAGAAACAAATGGAAAGGAGAGGTCTTTACAAAATATGTAAATGCCATGTAACTTTCAAACCCAACCTCCCACCCCCACACCCCATCCCCACCCCACCCCCGCGCTTGTGGATCACCTTAGCATGTGAGCGGAGGCCTAATGCCATCAGCTGGTTGGTTGCTCCACAGTATCCCTGGGAACCCTCAGGGAGAATGTGTGTATTGACCAGCTCTCCCTGAATGGCATACATCACCATGGTGAAGAGTCTGGGCTTGGAGCTTTAGGTCCCCTTCCTCAGGCAGGACGTCCTGCAGGATGTGCCATTGTCTTCTCTCCCTACGCCTGTTCTAAGAGGGACTCACTGCGGACCTCTCCTTTAACTCTCCTTTAAGGTTTTGGGAGTAAGTAACGTGATGCTTACTGCAAGCTACAGATGCGTGTTTTAGGGGATCCCTTCGACTTGGCTTTGATGACATGTTAACTGGTCATATTTTAGGGCTTCTCAATCCGAACATCCAAGATACAGCAACACGTGTGTGACACCATCGTCCGCGTTTTTAAAAGACATGGTATGTCCTTTTTAAAAAAATCATGGCTGTCTTAAGTGTTTTGTTTCATCATTAAAAAGTACTCTTAATAGATTTGGCTGCAACCATATTTTATCTTTATTTACTTATAAGATTTTATTTATTTTCTCAGAGCAGGGGCAAGGGAGAGGGGCAGAAAGGGAGTGGGAGAAGCAGGCTCCCCGTGGAGCAAGGAGCCTGATGTGGGGGTCGATCACAGGACACTGGGATGATGATGACGTGAGCTGAAGGCAGAAGCTTAATTGACTGAACCACCCAGGTGCCCCTGAAGCATATTTTTAACACTCAGCTTGTTGAGGAGAACCATTTTGAGTATTCAAATTGGAATATTAGAGCCTTGCTACTAAAATACAGTCGGGTTGTGGAGTCAGAAATGAGACTGGTTAACAGACTTGACCTCAGATGAGCTGTCCATTAGTGGAGTCAGAGCTGAAGACTGCTTGCTGGTGATTTCAGCGGCCAGTAGCAGATGACTTCACCATCAGATCTGTGTTCATTTTCAGTTGCCTCCTAGGAAGAATGAGAACTGGATGCTCAGTTATTTTTTTCTGACTTGGTGTAGGAGCTGTCCAGTTGTGTACCCCACTGCTGCTTCCGCAGAACAGGCAAATATACGAGCACAATGAAGCTGCCTTATTCGTGGACCACAGCGGAATGCTGGTGATGCTTCCTTTCGACCTGCGGGTGAGGCTGGGAGCGCCCCGGGGCAGGCCAGATGCTGGGTCTGGCCATGGTGGGTTACCCTTAACCATCACTTTTTCCCCTGGGCTTATATTCTAAATACCAACT
Organism: Martes martes; assembly: GCF_963455335.1. NCBI lineage: Eukaryota > Metazoa > Chordata > Mammalia > Carnivora > Mustelidae > Martes > Martes martes. The sequence goes on from NC_137894.1 coordinate 59,304,679, forward strand.
TTAGGAGACACATTGGTTTTTTGGTTTTTTTAAGATTGTATTTATTTATTTGACAGAGCGATCACAAGTAGGCAGAGAGGCAGGCAGAGAGAGAGGGGGAAGCAGGCTCCCTGCTGAGCAGAAAACCCAGTGCAGGGCTCTATCCCAGGACCTGAGCCGAAGGCGGAGGCTTAACCCACTGAGCCACGCAAGCGCCCCCAGGAGCCACATTGTTGAGGGAGTTACTAGGGTGAGAGCATCACTGGAATTTAGTGAATGTCTGACCTTGTGTACATCCACCTTGCTCATAGCACAGGTGCTTATGACCCTGGAAACTGGCCCCCTGCGTTGCCGATGCCACATCTGTGTCCCATTGTTGAGCTCTGCTGAGTGACCGCCACAGCTTGACCTGGCTGACTCAAGACAGACGAACACAGTTGTTTTCTTTACCTCCTGGCTAGATTTTCACTGACTTCCTAACGTGTTAACACGGAGAACAATTAAATTCTTGTGACAGCAAGTGCCTCTGCTAATGAGGTGTGCTGAATTCTGCTTGTGCTGGCCTGCTTCTGATCCCCAGGGTTCCTTTTGACGGCAGCGCTCTGATGCAGGTTATCCGCTCGCGTAGTATGGCCTACCAGTGAGCCCATCTGCAGCCCTGTCCATGCGTGAGACAGACAAGAGCTTCATTCCTCTTGTGTACAGAAAGCACTGACCAGTGGAGAGATCAGCAAAAAGGGTATAACCAGGCAGTTCTCAGAGAACGCACAGGGCTGATAAACTGAAGCGATGTTCAGCCTCATGCATAATAAGGAAGGTCAAAGAAAAGGTATCTCAACTTCACCCATTGGATTGATAAAAGTATTTAAGTTGCTATACTTAAAACTGGCTGTTTATTCTTTAGACATTAGGAGACTGAAGTGCAGGTATTCTTAAGATACATTTGTTGGAGAGAGAGAGCACTAATGGAGGGGTGGAGCAGAGAGCGCAAGCGCGAGGGAGAGGGGAGATAATCTCAGGCAGACTCCCTGCTGAGCACTGAGCCCGATGTAGGCCTGGATCTCATGACCCGTGAGCTGAGCTGAAGTCAAGAGTTAGATGCTCAACCTGCTGAGCCACCCAGGCAGCCCTAAAGTGCAGATTTTTAAACGCCTGCTTGCTTTCCGAGCTAATAGCCATTCCCCCCAAATAAAAAGTACACTTTTAAGAATTTGATCCATCGTTAATGGTATGATGCCAGATAATCTGACAATAATTTCATAAGTTGTGGTTATTATTAGTGGGTGGGTAAGAATTTCACCTAGAAGACCATGGGAAATCAGGGAAGTCACCACAAGCGAGAAGACCCATTTGGATTGGATTATCATAAATGACACTTGAAAAAACATTTCAGTTATTTACATAATCACATTATTTACAGTAGCCAAGGTGGGGAAACAGTCCAAGTATCCTTTGATAGATGAATGAGTGAAGGTGTGGTATATACATTCAGTGCAGTATTATTCAGCCAAAAAAAGAACGAAATCTTGCTATTTGCAACAACGTGGATGGAGCTAGAGGGTATTATACTAAATACAATAAATCTGAGAAAGATAAATACTGTAGGATTTCACTTCTGTTTGGAATCTGGAAAACAAAAAAACCCAGACTCTTAAATACAGAGAACAAACCAGTGAGGAGGTGGGGTGGGTGGGGAGTGGACAAAAATAGATAAAGGGGGAGAAGAGTTACAGGTAACCAGATAACTGGCACTGATTTTAACTTGGCATAATAAAACTGGACAGAGCACATTTAATTAGAAGCAAATTTTTCTCAAATTTAAAATCCTAAGAAATGCCATAGTAAGTAAGGTCAGTGGCACTCCCAGCAGTGGGGTCGGCTGCTGACTGGCCACCTCAGGAACGTTTCAGGGCCCGCGAATGGCAAGCCACGCACTACTCTGTGAATTTCCTAAAACACAGAGTTGTACCTTATGAAAGCGTAGACTCTATGCTCTGTGAGTTCTAGCTCAACAAAGCTGTTAATTAAAAAACCCAAAGGAGGGGTTGTTGGCACATTTTGAGGTTGACCTTTGAAACTTTGTGTTGCAGATTCCTTTTGCAAGATACGTGGCAAGAAATAATATATTGAATTTGAAACGGTACGAAACTCGGGGGCTTTCATCTGGTGGATGTGGGAGAGAAACCAAGGAAGGATGTTTTATCACTTGGGGTTTGAATTTTGCGTTTAAAGTAGTGAGTTTGAAACAACGGTCCTGATGCCCAGCTGCAGTCCCCCTTTCGGGGTGACAGAGACGGCCTTCCCTTTAGTGGAGCTGTTAGGTAGGTTCCCTGAAGCCCCTTCAGTCTGTTCTCTGCCTTCTGACGATCCCAACCAACAGAACTAATTATTTTGCAAGTGGTTGCTTGACAAAAACCGTAGGGCTGTTTTTTATCACGGATGGCCCCTTTTAAAACTTAATGGGAGGGACAAATGACCGGCGGTCTCCGTGTAAAACCTGCCTCCACAGGTACTGAACAAAAGCCACCTGTAGAGAAACGGAGTGAACCCAGCAGGTGTGCGTGTGGCCCGCTCCGGGCCTGCGGGCACTTAGCAGCGGAGAAGGGTTTTCTGTACGTCAGTGGTTGAGCAGCAAGAGCTTCATAAATGGAAGCCGTATTGTTGTCAACAAGGCACCCCCTCCTTAAAAGGGCCTTTCTTAGAGCGAAGTCAGAGCTCTTCCTGTCCTTTCTCTTCTCAGCTGCAAGTTGAACAGTTTATTAATAGAGTCTCTGTGTAGAGAGCGAGCACTAAAGGTAAAATTATTTCTTGTGTGCAATTTCATCTCTATTTCAAACATTAAAAAAAAAATGAAGCCCCATTATTTAATAGTGGCCGCCTCTCCCCCTGCCCCCCAGACCCTGAGGAATTGGCAGCTAAATCTGTCTTTAAGATCTCTTGCTCACACCACTGATTCATTTTCTTCTGTTTCTTTTCTCTTGTTCAGCAGCCTCTTAAACGTTTGTGATTCCAGAAAGCAGTGACCTGGGTTTTTGGGTTTCTCTCTCCAGATACTGCATAGAGCGCGTGTTCAGGCCTCGCAAGTTAGACCGATTTCATCCCAAAGAGCTTCTGGAATGTGCATTCGATATCGTCACGTCTGCCGCCAACAGCTCTCTGCCCACTGCCGAAGTCATCTACACGATCTGTGAGATCATCCAGGAGTTCCCGGCGCTTCAGGTTACTTTCCAGGGTCTGATGTTCCGAGGTTACCCCACTAGAGTCCTTGACCTGGGGAGGGGTGGGGGCGTGACCACAACAGAACTGCCCCCCGACTTGGTACCAGCAGCGGGCCACATTTTGCTAGGATAATGGAGAAGAGTTTGATGAGGTTACTTGGAGGTTTCTGTCAGGCTCTCACCTCTGCCTTGACAGGAGTGGGTTTTGTTTTCATCTGTTCTGGGGGAAGGGTGTTGCTGCGCTGCCTGTTCCTCCACAGTGCGAGAAATTAGCTAAGATTCCTAGGATGCTTTTAGCACGTCCATCCTGTTCAGCACCCTCTGTGGCCCCCTCCTACCCTCTGCCCTGGCTCTCGGCTCCCCAACTTCACTTTCCATAGAGCCGGCATCTGGTGTCGCTTCTAGCACAGCGGCTGGCTCTCCTCAGCCCTTGTCTCGGGGTCCCACACGGGGCTGCACCCTCCACTGCTGTACCTGTCACGGGGTTCCTCCTCTAGAAAGGCTGCCTTCCCAGCTGCCGTGGGCGCCCCTTCTGCCCCAGGAGCCTGCCCCTCTGCCCTCACCGCCGTTGAGGGGAGATGACACGTGCTTGCTGAGGGCAGAGCCCACGTGGCCGCTTCTCTGAAGAGCCCGCTGCACCCAGCCCAGCGCTCTGATTGCTAGTCTGAACGCTCACCTGTTAGCCAGTCGTCCCTCCGGCCCGTCGTCAATGGCAGTGACTGCTGAACCGGCTCCTCTCCCTTGCTGATGTCTGTGAACTCGTTCAGGTTTTCACCACAGCTGGACACCAGAGTGGTTTAGATACATATAATAAAGGGTTTGAGGAGTGCCTGGGTGGCTCATTCAGTTAAGCCTCTGCCTTCGGCTCAGGTCATGATCTCAGAGTCCTGGGATTAAGTCCCACATCAGGCTCTCTGCTCAGCAGGGAGTCTGCTTCTCCCTCTGCCTGCTGTTCCCCCTGCTTGTGGTCTCTCTGACAAATAAATAATCTTTAAAAAAAAAAAAAAGGTTTGATTATATTCTAGTCTTTGATTATGACAATGTAAAAGGAATGCTTATGAAAAAAAAAACTAGAAGGCAATATGCCAAAATTCAGTCCTGCCACAATCGCCTGCCTGGATGGTAAGTGCGTGATAAGATGCCAGCTTTGGTCCTATACTGTTTTTACGATGAAACTAATTAATTTCTCTGTTGTATCCTAGGAAAAAAATTACAGTATTTACTTGAACCATACCATGTTATTGAAAGCAATCCTCTTACACTGTGGAATCCCAGAAGATAAACTCAGTCAAGTCTATGATATTCTGTATGATGCCGTGGTAAGCGTTTAATTACTTTGACTTGATATTAAAGAATGATAATAATTCATAAGTGTTTTCTTAATGATGTCACTATAGAACAGAATTGGGATTTTATTTCCTTCCCTCATTTCTCTGAAGTAAAAAAAGAAACCAATTGGAGGAAGTGATTGTATTGGGAATAAAGGGCTTAGGGCCTCCCCTTAATTCTTCCAGCCCACCTGTGCTTATCCATAAAGTCATTTATAGATGTTGTCATTGGGCTTTTTGGTGGAATTGGGGGAGAGGGGTTTGGACCCCAGTTGGAGCCTCTATTAGCTCCTGTTCCCTGTGGTGCTGGGGCAGCAGCCCTTCAGTTACTCTTCCTAACTGAGCCTCGTCGTAGTACTCCCTGCTCTCCAGTATGTGTGCAGGTCCTCTGCAGTAAGTGCACAGAGCCTGGAGGGGAACCACTGAAAATTTTCAGTAGTGTTATGGTGCCAGGATGAAGGTGAATATGTATCTTTTCTGATTTCTTTTCATGTTAAACATTGTGTTTATAATAAATAAGGGACATTCAGGAGATTCAATCACCTATAGTGCCAAACGGTCTATGATTAAGGCAGAACAGAGAGTGGAATCTGCTGGCTTACTGTTCTCCTTTTTTTAAGATTTTTTTTTAAAGATTTTATTTCTTTATTTGATAGAGATCACAAGTAGGCAGAGAGGCAGGCAGAGATAGAGGGGGAAGCAGGCTCCCTGCTGAACAGACAGCCTGATGCAGGGCTCGATCCCAGGACACTGAGACCATGACCCGAGCCAAAGGCAGAGGCTTAACCCACTGAGCCACACAGGTGCCCCATTTTTAAAGATTTTATTTATTTACTTAGAGCATGGAAGTGAGCACAAGCAGGGGGAGCATCAGATGGAGAGGGAGAAGCAGGCTCCCCACTGAGCAGGGAGCCTGATGCAGGACTCGATCCCAGGACCCCAGGATCATGACCTGAGCCGAAGGCAGACACTTAACTGACCAAGCCACCCAGGCACCCCAGGCCTACTGTTTTCTGGACCTCAAAAAGCCGAAATAGCTTCTTTCTCCTCTGGCAGGTGAACATCAGGGGACCCAGTTTTACTGTCTGTTTCTCCATGGTGCTTTTCTCCCCGAAGTGCAGCTTCTGCTCGGCAGTAGCAAACACACCGTGCCCATCAGACGCTGGCAAGAACCCCAGGGATTATGCACGGGGGCATCACGTCATCCTTGCTCATACCTCGCAGCCACAGCCTGTCTGCTGGCATGGGACGAAGTGCTCAGAGACTGTCAGCATGTGGCTTTTGGTAGAAGGACATGAATCCATTACTTCCTCGCCATCCAGATGGAAACCCCCTGGTTCAACCTGTCCAGTTCTAGGTTGCCTCACTGAATGGTTTTAGCTGAATAGCAAGGGCATCCTCCCCCTTTTAATTCTTTATGTCTGGAATTTTCGTATTTTAAGACACATGTTAGGGGTGCCTGGCTGGCTCAGTCAGTAGAGTGTACAACTCTTGGTCTTGGGGTCGTGGGTTCGAGCCCCAACATTGGGTGTAGAAATTACTTAAATATAAAATCTTAAAAAAAAAAAAGGCAAATGTTTTATGTGAATTGGAAGAAAATATTTTTCTTTAGTCACAGAATTAATCCATCCTTCATGATTTGGAGCAGTTTGTCCAAAATGGAGGGTATATACTTGTCGGAAGTGGCCTGGAGATCGTATCTTTACATTCAGGGCCAAATTTGATGACTCTCATTGTTCCCTTTCTCTTCCACGGTAGACAGAAAAGCTGACGAGGAGAGAAATGGAAGCCAAGTTTTGTAATCTGTCTTTGTCGTCTAACAGCGTAAGTACCCAGTGATGGCGCCATCGCAGCTTTCTCTGAAGCTCTGGACAACCCTGATCTCCAAGGCATGAGGCGGGGCTGCTCCCCAGTGCCTCACAAACAGGTTTCCCTTGAGGGTTCATAGGTTCCATGGCAGCCTCGGGGGATCAGGGGAAGAGGGCCCGTACTGGCTTCAAAGCCTGCCTCCCCACGCTGCTGTTCACCGTGGGGTCATCAGCCTGTTCTTTCTTGATCACCAGCTGCTCTGCCCTCCAGAGCCACCTGCTGAGCAAGCGGGTCTAGTACTAGTTGTTCTCTTCTGAAATAGATCCTAGGGGCCTGGGATGAGGCACCGAGCTCTGCAGATCCATCTGGGTTTCCCCCACTACCCAACCCCCGCTGATCTTCCAGCACGTCGGAGTTGAATTAAAGCTCTTGCTTTTCCAGTACATTTCCCACTCCTAAAATCTGGCATTTGATCCCAGTGGCAGTGAGGACTATCTCATGGGGTAAACAAGTTTGTCCTATTCTCTCAGCAGGCATCACATTGGTCTCTGATCTTGGGCATGGTGACCCAAACTTCACGGAGTCACTGGATAGCAGAAGACAGCAGGGATTACTGACATTTCCCTGAATATTTATATAAGAAAAGCGACTTCTTTAAAACTTCCCCACAACCTCTCTAGCCCTGCTGGAGCACTCCATTACATGACCTGTGATGATCAGCAAATGCATGCATATGATAGGTTAAAATATGACTGTACAGGGCCGGGCAGAGGCACTCGTTCTTTTAGACACCTACAGTGTGGCTCGCACAGTGCTAAGGCAAATAAAGGAGTCAGCTGAAGAGTCCATGGGCTGCTTTCAACTTAATTCATATTGGCCTTTAAAAAGCCCTGGGGGATCCGTACAGCATCTATCTACCCTTGGCTCTCTAACCAAACTTGCACACACAGACTGCAGCCCAGAGTGGTCAGCCTGCAGTCAGGCAGGGAGGGTAAACCAGATCACACAGCCTAGGAGTTCTAGAAGTTAAGCCAGGTTAAATTTTAGATGTTAAATATTGGAGGAGTTATTAATGGTACCCAAAGTGACCAGTGATAAAATGTTTTGATAGGAAGCACAGTATTTACATAATCCTCTAGACATGTACATAGCACATAGCTGTGAGCAGAAATAGTTCCGTGTATAAATGGCACAAAGAATCTGCTCCAGAAACTGCCCAGTCTGGTGATTCCTTACCTGAAGGTTCAAGCCCAGAAGGTTCTTTGAACTAATGTCACGTTTCAGATGTATTTCACACTTGCACATGATAGCTGCCTCAGCTGCTCAAATGTCTGCTCCTTTTTGTTGAATCTCTGGTTATCTGATGATGAGCATTGCTTCAAAGTTGTACATTGGATTAGCTTAAAGATGGAAAGATTAGCACCTAATAAATGCATTTAGTGCTGTCATTATTTAAAAATGGAAACTCTGAAAATACTAGAAAAGGAAGCAGTAATATCGCAAGCCAGTGCCTGGCCCAGTGTTCTGATTTTACAGATGAGGCATCTCAGGCCCAGAGAGATGTTGTGACTTGTCCAGAGCCACCTGGAGTTTGTTGATGATGGGGTGAAGACGCAGATCCGGAGATAGCGACTCTAGTGCTTCTGGTAGTTTATTAATGGGGTAATTAATGTTAAAATTTGAGAAGAAAGTTTTTAATTTTAAGACGAAACCATTTAATATAGTAAAGATATTGAGATTACATTACTTTTTGGATTTAAAAAAAATACATGTGGTGTATGATTATTATATTAAACTGGATTAAGCTGAGTCTTCATTCAGCTGTTTCCATGCGCTAACTTATCATTGAACCAGGTTATGCTTATATAGTCTTAAAATAGCTATAATTTTGTTTAACTCCCGGGAGCTCCAGTGGAAATTTCTTTCGGGTCAATGAGCATAGTTACTTCCTGCTTCCCCTGCTACGTGCCAGGGACTGAGCCTGGCCCACAGATCATCTCTAGCCATTGCCCTCGTGTGGAAGACAATGGGTGCAGCAGCCAGGAGCTGGGATGGAGGTGTGAGCCCCAGAGGGAGGGAAGGATCAAGGGGCTGACACCTCCTAGCAGAAATTATTCAAGCAAAGGGAGGAGAGGGACTTCTGGCTACTTCTGAGTAGAACTAGAACCAGTCAGACTTTGCCTTCTTGCGTGCCCATCCCACTCTATCCCCGACCCCCATTTCTGTGTCTGCAGGAACAGAGGTTGATGAGAATGAGGGTAAAGAGAACCAATACTGGCTTGGAAATCTTATCATGGCGGCTCAGCTAGTACAAGGGGCTGCTCTGCTGGGGGCAGCATTCACTGGGAGTAGGTGCCCAAAGCACTCCAGTGAGGTACTTTCACTGGAAGTTGCTGGAAAAGGATAATCCATAGTCAGGTTCCCAGTGAAGGTTAAAATGGCCTCTGACCAGAAAATCTCTGCTTTTCCCTGCCATGGATCCAAAGCTAAATGTGCCTCCTTGCTTTCCAGCTGTGTCGACTCTACAAATTTATTGAGCAGAAGGGAGATTTGCAAGATCTAACACCGGCAATAAATTCATTAATAAAACAGAAAACAGGCGTTGCCCAACTGGTGAAGTATGGCTTAAAAGACCTAGAGGAGATTGTCGGGCTGTTAAAGAAACTCGGCATCAAGTTGCAGGTTCGGCAACAGCTGGATTCTCCTGGGGGGGTGGTCAGTGCTGCCAACCCAGGGGGAGATGGGGTTTTGGAGTTAATGGTCCCCAGAACACTGCTTTTTCCATTTTGGAACTTCTGATTTCTAGTAACAGTTTTGGCTTCAATCACAATGTCCTTGCAGGCATCGTGATTTCCTGTAGTACAGTGAGTCTGATGACGTCAGTTAGCTCCAGCCAAGGGGTGATTCCTGAAGAGAGCAAAGTTTCTTCACCTGGCAGGCTTCCTTAGACATCTTCCCGATTGCTCTGATGCTACTGATGGAAAGCCGTGCCCTTGACCTGTTTGCGTGGGCTTGCACTTCACAGGTCTTGATCAATCTGGGCTTGGTTTACAAGGTACAACAGCACAACGGAGTCATCTTCCAGTTTGCGGCAGTCATCAGACGCAGGCAGAGGGCTGTATCGGAAATCCTGGCAGCTGGCGGCAGATACGACCTGCTGGTGAGGGCTCACCCTGTATTCGCTGGTTGATTTATTCTGGTTTAACTTCCTTTCTTTCTCAGCCTGGGTGGCTCAGTTGTTGAGCATCTGCCTTCAGCTCAGGTCATGATCCCAGTGTCCTGGAATCGAGCCCTGCATCGCGCTCCCTGCTCAGTGGGAAGCCTGCATCTCCCTCTCCTGCTCACCTTGCTTGGGTTCCCTCGCTCACTCACTCTCTGTCAGATAAATAAAATCTTGAAAAAAAAAATTATAGGTTTACAGGAAGTTGCAAAGATAGTAGAGAGATGTTATGTACCTTTCCGTTTCCTCGAATGGTTAAATCTGGCATACCTGTAATAAAATAAGCAGAACCAGGACACAGATGGGACAACCATGTACACTCTGTGTGTACCTCTGTTACCATCGTATCATGTGTGTGGAGTCTCTTCACCACCACCGCTATCATGATACAGAGCTCTTCAGAAACCATAAAGACCCATGGATGCTGACCTTTACTACTTCAAATGAAGTATGGAACCTTTCCCTCGCTGGAAGTCCCTATACCCATCCCGCCATTTGTAATATAATTGTCTTAAATATTTCCTCTCCATACATTGAGGTCCACATCAGTGTTAGGCTTCTTGCTTCAACTGTCCAAGTCTGAGTAACTCAAGAGGAGAAGAAAGTCTCTTGTAATTCACTCAGATTTCTGGTTTCTGATGAGAAATGTGCTGTTGTTTGAATTTTCATCTGTAGGAAAGTTGATTTTCACTCAATGCTCTTAAGATTTTTTTCCTTTTTCTTTAGTTTGAAATTTGATCATGACCGGTCTTGGTATGACTTTCTTTGGATTTATGCTCTTTGGGATTATCTCAGCTTCTTGAATCTAGAGGTTTATGCCCTTCTCCAGTGGGGGCCCCCCACCAAGCCCTAGCACGGTGGCATCTGAGAACACTGAGTGGAAGCTGAGACTTTGATACCTGCCTGGGGTAGTGCCCCCCAACCCCCAAACAGTGTCATTGGAGGAGCCAAAGGATTACAGACCCTCACCTCCACCCAAGTAACGAGGCCACCCTCCCCATAGACCAGTAAAGGCACGTTTCAGGCATTTTATTCTAATACCTCTCCCGTCTCACCCTCTTTTTTGCTCTCCTTCTAGGACTCTGATGACAAATGTTTAAGTTTATATATACCTGAGGTTCTGGGGCCTTTTGCTTTACAGTCTGTTTTCTCTCTCCTTCAGACTGAATAGTTTCTTTTGTTTAATCTTCAGTTCCACCGTTTTCCCCATTCTGCTGTTGAGCCCATCCAGAAGTTTTTTAATCTTCCACTTCTCCGCTGAGCCTTTCTTTTAGGGGGCGGGAGGGTGGGACTCAAGCCTGTTCGTCATGCTTGTTTCTGAAGCATTTTTGTGGTGGTGGCTTTAAAATCCTTGTCAGAGGTTTCCAACATCTGTGTCATCCTGTTTTTGTTATCTGTTGATTGTCTTTTCTTACACATTTTGAGATCTTCTTGGTAGCTGCCCTGATGCGTGATTTTCACTGTGTACCCTGGGTATTTTTTTTTTAAGATTATTTATTTATTTATTTGACAGAGATCACAAGCAGGCAGAGAGGCAGGCAGAGAGAGAGGGGGAAGCAGGCTCCCCGCTGAGCAGAGAACCCGATGTGGGGCTCGATCCTAGGACCCTGAGATCATGACCTGAGCCGAAGGCAGAGGCTTTAACCCACTGAGCCACCTAGGTGCCCCTACCCTGGGTATTTTAAGTATTAGGAGACTCCAGAGCTTAGCTAGATCTTTTGGTTTAGCAGGCCTCCCCTGAGAGCACACCAGTAGGGGCGGGGGGTGCCACCTTGCTACTGTTGGTTGAGGGTAAAGATTCAGTTTCCTTACCCTGCTTGCTTCAACACTAGGAGGGGTGCCTTGTTCCTGTTTCCTGCACGGTTCTGGTACTGTGGTGAGTTGGGGGAGAGATGTGGCAGGAGGCTGCTGGAGAGCAGGGAAAGTTCCAGCTTCCCACTCAGCCAGCCACCTTGGACACCATCCCCACAGGGAGGGTGGCCTCATTACTGCTTAGGTGGAGGTGAGGGTCTGTCATCCTTCGGTTTCTGGCCTCCAGTGACACTGTTTGGGTGGGGAGGGGTAGGGGGGCACTACTCCAGGCAGGTAAGAAAGTCTTGGTTCCCGTATGGTCTTAGAGGGGGGTTCCTTACATCTGGGTAAAGGTGTGGGCCCCCACTCAGCCTTGGCTGGTGGGGGCAGGCCTGTGCTTCTTCCTTTGGTGTTTGGCTGGAGCATGGCAGGGGTGTTATAAACATTTTCGGCCCTGCCAGGTTGCCCATTTCTTGGTCTTCTGGCCAGAGAGAGCAGATTTCCTGGGGGCCTTATGTTGGTTCTCCTTGGCATTTCTAGCTTGTCAGCATGTGCTTCCCTCCGATTCTACAGTTCCTGCACCCATGTGTACCCGCTCTTCACTTCATAGTCTTCTATGTAGAGTAGAGAGAAGTGTTCCTACCTATCTTGGTCCAGAATCAGAACGTACCTATGTACTTTTTTTTTTTTTTAAGATTTTATTTATTTGATGGAGAGAGCACAAGTAGGCAGAGCGGGAGGGAGAGGGAGAAGCAGGCTCTCCACTGAGAAGGGAGCCCGATGCGGGGCTCAATTCCAGGACCCCGGGATCATGACCTGAGCCGAAGGCAGATGCTTAACCAACTGAGCCACCCAGGAGCCCCCACCTATGTAATTTTAAATTATCTAGGGATATAAAGCAAATAAAAAGATATTTTAATAATCTTATTTAACCCAAATATCTAAAATGTTGTTTCAGCATACAGTTCAAATTTTTAAAAAAGTTTTGTTTTTGTTGTTTTTGTTTTTTAAGATTTTGTTTATTTGTCAGAGTGCAAGAGCATGAGCAGGGGGAGCAGCAGGCAGAGGGAGAAGCAGGCTCCCTGCTGAGCAAGGAGCCCAATGCAGGACTCGATCCCTGGGATCACGACCTGAGCCGAAGGCAAACAACTGAGACACCCAGGCGCCCTGAAATTTCCAAAATTTTTGAGCTGTTTTACATTTTTTTTCCTAAGCCTTTGCAATCAGTATATATTTAACCCAAGATACCCCAAATACTACTTCAGCATGTAATCCTACATCTCAGTATGATTAGTGAGCTATTTTATATCCTCTTTTTTTTCCATTCTGAGTCTTCAAGACCTCTGTGTATTTAATACACAGCACATGTCAGTTTGGCTTAGTCAGATTTCGGATATCCAAGCCACATGTGGCTGGGAGGCCGCCGTGGTCGGCAGTGCAGCTCTAGGTGCAGCGTTTGTTCATTTTTTCCCAAGTTGGCACGTGTGCGTGCTCCCATCTCTCCCTCCCTCGCCCCTCATTCTCTTCTCTCACTGGCACTCTCCCTACCGCACACGTAGTTTTGGTTGAATCCTTTGATGGTAAGTTGCTGACAAGTGTGTGCACCCTCCAGTCATCGCTTTGCTTGTGAGGATGGTTTCTTCTCTCTTTCATAACCGTAGCTGTGCCTTTCTTCCCAGATTCCCCAGTTTAGAGGACCACAGGCTCTGGGACCAGTCCCCACTGCTGTTGGGGTGAGCCTAGCTATAGACAAGATCTCTGTGGCGATCCTCAACATGGAAGAACCTGTAAGTTCCAGTTTGACTGCCAGCTTTCCATTGGGTCTGGGTGGCCTTTCATTTTAGAGTCCTGTATGTGGAGCCCTGGATGTGGCAATGGACTGAGGCTTTGGGAGGTTATCTTCGTCACAATAGACAAGCCTAGGAGTTGGCATCCGCCGTTGCATATAAGACCTTAGCCTCTCGCTGGGGGACCTCAGACAGCTCATCTGTCTTCGCCTGGCCTCGCTCACCTCATCTTTGATGCACCCTTTAAACGTGAAGTGAAGCTGTTGGCAGAGGCCTTTCAAAAGCCCCTTGTTCGGAAATCTGGCTGTGCTCTACAGAGCTATAAATGGTTCTTTATCCTTTTTGTTTCAGACAAGAGCAGTTTTCTCAGAGGAAAAGGGTATCTTCCTGATGGCTTAGGATAGCTGAAGTCTAAAAAGACTAACATAAGAGGTTTCTGTCATTTTTTCTATGATGATGTTGACGATGTCATTTTGAAGCCCAGACTTCTGTCGCTTACAAGATTTCGAGCTGCCTGTCTTCACATGAGTGCTGCCTCCCTCCTAGTGCCGGTCCTACCTACAGGCCCAGTCTCGCTCCTCTAAATGTCACCACTCTCTTTCTGATCCAGGTTACAATCAGCTCTTGCGACCTCCTGATCGTAAGTGTTGGCCAGATGTCCATGTCCAGGGCCATCAACCTCACCCAGAAGCTCTGGTCCGCAGGAATCACGGCACAAATCATGTATGACTGGTCACAGGTAATGAGACACGAGTGGAGTGGGTGCAGTCCCGGCTGCAGTGACAGGTGGGCCTCTCCAGCCTTAGAGTAGGGTTCCCTCAGACTCGACTTCTCTACGGTTAGAGCTACTTCCTGTGTTAGTTTCTGATTGTTACAGGAGCAAAAGACCACAGCCTCAGTGGTTTAAAACAATACAGGCTGGTTGTCTCGCATTTCTGGCATTCAGAAGTCTGCTACTGGTCCCGCTGGGCTCCAGTCAGGGTGTCTGCCAGAGCCAGTTCGTTCTGAAGGCCTGAGGGGGAGAATCCATTTCCTTACCTTTTCCAGCTCCCAGAGGCCTCCAGCATCCCTCTGTTCGTAGGCTCTTCCTCCACCCTCAGACTCAGCAGTGTGGCATCTTCTTTCCTCTCTGACCTCCGTTTTTGTCTTTCCACCTCTGACTCTGACCCTCCTATCTCCTCTCACAAGGATCCTTGAGATTACACCGATCCCAACCAGATGATCCACATCATCTCCCTGTCTCAGGATCCATAACTCAGAGTTCCTTTGACCATAGAAGCAAACATAGAGGTTCCAGGGATGAGGCTGGGACGTCTCTGCAGGGCCAGGATCCAGGCTTGTACACTTCTCAAAGGCGTTTCGTGTTGAGCCTCTATGGGCGGCTGCCTCTCCTCAGACCTCCCACAGCAGCCTGCTCTGCGGATGGAAGTGAGGAAAGCAGCAGCCGTGAACCTACCTGTCCTTCAGAAAGGTGGGGAGGTTTTAGGGAGACCGTCTCCCCTGCCACCAGCAGATCATAGAAGGGCATACACTCCAGTTCGCTCACACTCAGGCGCCCCAGAGCAGGAAGAGCCTCCCAGGGAAACAGAACCTTCCCCTGCCCCCTTCTCCTTTCACATCACCTGCCAAGAGGTTTCAGAAGCTGCTGCTGTCCGTCTTTGTGTGGGGGGTAGAGAAAACCTCCTGGCACGAGCATGCTGGGCAAAGATTTTTAGTCATTTGACAGAACAGCATCCTCTTTCATTGGTGTCCTTGTTTCATAAATCGTTAGAGCAGTGTCCTTCCAGAAACCGTGACTTCAGTCCTGCCCAGCAGCAGACATCTCTGCTCCACTACTTGGTGGCTTGATGCTTCACTTGAACTTTACACCGTCCGCTGTTTGTGTTTTCTTGGCTTTCCTCTAAGGCCTTCTCGTATGTGTATATACCCTACAATTTCTGGCACCTTCCACCAAGATCTGAAGGTTGTTGTTTTTTTTTTTTTTTTTTAAGGTTTTATTTATTTGAGGGAGAGAGAGTTGGAGAGCACGAGAGTGGGGAGGGTCAGAGGGAGAAGCAGACTCTCTGCTGAGCAGGGAGCCCAATATGGGACTCCATCCTGGGACTCTGAGACCATAACCCAAGCTGAAGGCAGTCGCCCAACCAACTGAGCCACCCAGGTGCCCTGAAGATTTTTTAAAACCTATTGCTGTATCCCAAGCACTTTGATTGTCCCTGGTCCCTGAGGACAGTAGTGAAAGTAAGAAAAGCAAGGTCTTATTAAACCTCCTTTGAAGTCTTACTCTTCTGGCTTAACACTTACAGCTCCTAAAGTCAGCATGTTTAGTAAGTGACTTTGAAAATACAGTTGGACACCATGTTTTCAGTCTCCTTAATTATTTGAAGCTGTTCTAGGCGTTCTGTGTTTACCTCACATGCTGTGTTTGTTTCAGTCCCAAGAGGAACTACAGGAATACTGCAGACACCACGAAATCACGTGCGTGGCCCTCGTCTCAGATAAAGGAGGAAGCTATGTCAAGGTACAGACCAAGGAAATCTTTCACAGTTCAGCAGTCAGCTTTCCCAAACTGTGTACTAACTGTGGAGCACCCAGCTTCCCACTGTCCCCTGGCTTGGGTATGGGTGGAAATCCATTCTTATATTTGCTGGGCCTGTTCTTGGAGAAAGGCTGTAGAGTAAGAGAGAATCTGAATCAGAACACTTGCCTTCAAGCTTAAAAAATAAAAAATAGTGGCAGTAGCTTTTTCCTACTTTTCTCCCTCTGTTCCCTATCTCTATCTAAGAAAATGAGAATAATAACTATACTGATACCTGGTGGTTGGCATATCCTGTGGCTGTTTCCTAACCAGTTTTACTCTGTTGCATTTAACTTACGAAAGCTCATAAATATACCACCTTCTCACCTTTATTTCTATTTTTAAGGAAAAAAATCAACTTATTTTTCCCCTTTTATGTCTTTTAATATATGGGTAATGTTGGCCTCATAAATGAGTTGGACAGTGTTCTCTCCTCTTCCATTCTCTGAAGGATTCCATGTACTGTTGGTATTATTTCATCCTCCAGTGTTTGGTCAGACTCACCAGGGACCACAGGGGCCTAGACAGAGACATTCAGGTTGTCTTTCTGAGTAAGTGAGTTTAGGTAGTTGGTATCTTCCCTACAAAGTTTCTACTTCATCTAAATTTTCAAATATTCTCTTTTACTATCTGTAGGGTCTGTAATGATAATCCCCTCTTCCATTCCTGATAATTGGTAATTTATGTCTCCCATCCTCCCCCTTTTTTTACTTCACTAGGCTGGCTAGAGGTTTATCGATGTTATTTGTCTTGTCAGAAAACTGGCGTTTGATGTCATTGGTTTTTCTGGGGGTTTTTTTGTTGTTGTTCATTTGTTTTCTATTTCACTGATTTCCATTCGTCTTTATTCTGCTAATTTTAGATTTAGTTTATTCCTTTTCTGGTTTCTTCAGGTAGACGTGGATTAAACACAGCCCGTAGGCCAAATCTGGCACACAGCCTATTTTTGTATGGCCTGTGACCTACAATTATTTTTTACATTCTTTGTTTTAAAAAAAAAAAAAGTGACAGTGTATGGCCTGCAAAGCCTAAGATAGTATCTGAGCCTTTATAGAAAAAAAAAAATGGCACCTGGCATGGGTTACTGAGTTTAGACTTTACTTTTCTATGTATAAACATTTAACGCTATAAATTTCACTCTAAGTACTGCATCAGTTGTATCCCACACGTTTGTGTATGTAGAGCTTTCATTTTCATTTAGTTCAGAGTAACTTTCTAGTTTCTTTGATTTCTTCTTTGAGCCACAGGTTATTTAGAAGTCTGTGGTTTAATTTCCAAATATTTGGGTATTTTCCAGCTATCTTTCTTTGATAATTTCTTTCTTATTTTTTTATTTAAATTCAGTTAACATATATAATATATAACGTATTATTAGTTTCAGAGGTAGAGAGGTCAGAGGTTCGTCGAGTCATATAATACCCACTACTCATTACATCATCTTTAATAATTTCTAATGATTTAATTCCTTTGTGATCAAAGAACATACTCTGATTTCAGTTCTTTTAATTTTACTGAGCTGTGATTTAAAGTAAAAAATAATTGTCTATTACTGTGAATGTTTCATGTGCACTTGAGAAGAATGTGTATTTTACATTGTTAGGAGGAGTGTTTGATAAATACCAGTTAGGTCACATTAGATCATGGTGTTGCCGAAGCTGTCTGTATCTTTACTAAACATTTTGTCTACTTGATCAGTTAGTTAGTTACTGAGAGAGGAGTGTCAAAATCTCTGGCTATCATTGTAGATTTATCTTGTTTCTCCTTTTAGTTCTGTCAGTTTTGCTTCATGCATTTTGAAGCTCTGTTATTTGGTGAATACACATTTAGAATTTTATATCTGTTTGATGAATTGACCTCTTTATTGTTATGAAATGTTCTTCTTTATTTCTTTTTAAAGATTTTATTTATTTATTTGACAGAGAGAGAGAGATCACAAGCAGGCAGAGAGTCAGGCAGAGAGAGAGGGGGAAGCAGGCTCTCTGCTGAGCTGAGAGCCCGATGTGGGGCTGGATCCCAGGACCCTGAGATCATGACCTGAGCCAAAAGCAGAGGCTTAACCCACTGAGCCATCCAGGTGCCCCAAAATGTTTTTCTTTATCCCTGATAATATTTCTTGTTCTCTGAGGTCTTTCAATTGCTGTTTGCATGTCATGTGAAAGTGGGTTCTTAGAGACACTCAGTATTTGAGTTTTACTTTTTTGATCTACCCTGATAGTCCCCCTCTTTTAGACCATTTATATGTAATGCAGTTATTGAAATGGTTGGGTTTAAGTCTACCATTTTACTATTTGTTTTCTAATTATTCCATCTGTTCTTTTTTCCATTTTCTTTTCACACCTTCTTTTTAGATCTCTACTATTGGTTTGCTAACTATTACTCCTGTTTTTGGTGAAATTTTTTGGTGACTTCTTAGGGTTTACAGTATACACTTTTAACTTAATACATTCTACCTTCAAAATATAGTTATGTGTTTTACATACAGTGTAAGAACCTTACAACAGAATACTTCCATTTCCCTTCTCTCATTCTTTGTGCCATTGTTGCACATAACATATTGGATGTTAAAACTCCACAATACATTGTTTTTATTTCAGCTTTATTAGTTATTTTTTAAAGAGGTTTTTAAAATAAGGGGGGAAATGTCCTTTATATTTACCATCTCTGGAACTGTTGATTCCTATGTTGAGGCAAACATCATTCTGATTTCATTTTCCTTCTGCCTGAAGAATTTCCTTTAATATTTCTGGTCTGTGCAGGTCTGCTGGTCATGAGTTTTCTCAGTGGATATTGGTCTGAGAAAGTCTTCATTTCACCTTTTTTTTTTTTTTTTAAAGATTTATTTATTTTAGGGATGCCTGGGTGGCTCAGTTGGTTAAGCACCTGCCTTTGGCTCAGGTCATGATCTCGGGGTCTTGGGATCGAGCCTTTTCGATCGGGCTCCCTCTCTGCCTGTTGCTCCCCATGCTTGTGCTCTCTCTCTCTCTGACAAATAAATAAAATCTTAAAAAAAAAATCATTTATTTTAGAGAGTGAGCAAGCAGGAGGAGGGACTGAGGGAGAGGGAGGGAATCTCAGGCAAACTCCCTGCTGACCGTGGAGCCTGACACAGAGCTCAATCCCCCAACCCTGAGATCATGACCTGAGCCAAAACCAAGAGTCCAATGCCCAGCCAGCCCCTCCAGCTTCATTTTTGAAAGATATTTTTGCTAGATATAAAATTCAGGATTTGCATTTTTCCTTTTTGCATTTTGAAGATGTGTTTTATTGTCTTCTGACATGATGGTAGTTTCTGTTAAAAGTCTGGTTTGATGCTCTTTGTATGATCTTCCTTTATTTTACGGAACCTTCTAAGATTTTCTTCTGTCACTGATTTTCTACAATTTGAATATGATATACTTCAATGTGGCATTCTCTATATTTAAATACTTGGTATTCATAGCTAGGACTTCTTTGAACCATAGACTCATAGTTTTCATAAAGTTTAGAAATTCTTCAGGAGCATCTGTTGGCTCAGTTGGTTAAGCATCTGCCTTGGGCTCAGGTTATGATCCCAGGGTCCCAGGATCAAGTCCCACATCAGGCTCCCTGCTCAGTGGGGAGCCTGATTCTCCCTCTGCCTCTCCCCCTCCTTGTGCTCTTTCTTTCTGTGTCAGATAAATAAATTTTTAAAATTTTAGAAAAATTTCAGACATTATTTCTTCAAATATTTTTCTGTTCCTTCTTTTCCTTGTAGGACTCTGATTATAGGATGTTAATCATTTGCTATTGACCCACAACTCATTAAGACTCCATTTTTGTTTCTTCCCCTCTCTCTATGCTTTATTTGGGACCATTCACTGATATTTTTGCAGTATCTTATCTGCTATTAATCCCATTGAATTTCTTATGTATTTTTTCATCTCTGTAAGTTTCATTTGTATCTTAATATGTCTTCCATTTCTCTCAGAGTTTTTGTTTCCTTTACATCTTTTATAAAATTTAGAATAGTCATTTTAGGGGCACTTGGCTGGCTCAGTCAGTAGAGCATGTGACTTTTGATCTTGGGATTGTGAGTATAAGCCCCATGTTGAGTGTAGAGACAACTTAAAAATAAAGTCTTAAAAAAATAGTCGTTTTAAGGTGCTTGCCTACTAATTCCATCATTTCTGACACTTCTCAGTCTGTTTCTGTCATTTCTTCAGGTTATGAGTCATATTTTCCTACCATTTTGCATGCCAGTAAATTTTTTTAAAGATTTTATTTATTTGGGGTGCCTGGGTGGCTCAGTGGGTTAAGTAAGGCCTCTGCCTTTGGCTCAGGTCATGATCCCAGGGTCCTGGGATCGAGCCCTGCATCAGGCTCTCTGCTCAGCGGGGAGCCTGCTTCCTCCTCTCTCTCTGCCTGCCTCTCTGCCTACTTGTGATCTCTGTCAAATAAATAAATTCTTAAAAAAAAAAAAGATTTTATTTATTTATTTGACAGAGAAAGAGAGAACAAGCAGGGGGAGCTGCATGCAGAGGGAGAGGGAAAGGGAGAAGCAGACTCCCCACTGAGCAGGGAGCCTGACACAGAGCTGGATCCCAGGACCCTAGAATCATGACCCGAGTCAAAGGCAGATGCTTAACTGAGCACCCAGACTCTCCTGCCAGTAATTTTTGATTGGTTGTTGGACATTCCTGGGTGCTAGGTTTTATGTCCCTATAAATACTGTTGGGCTTTGTTCTGGGGTGTAGTTAAAATTCTTGAATTGCTTGATCTTTTCCAGGCTTCATTTTATACATTGTTAGGGCAGATCCAGGGCAGCTGTTGGTCTAAGCCTGAGTTAGCCCCATTGGTACAAGGCAATACCCTTAGGAGGATTCTGCCTGTGTATTCTGAGGTCCTCTACCATGATAAGAGTAACAGCTCTTCCCAGTCCTGTGAATTCCAGAAATTACTCTGCCTACTCATTTCTGATGGTTGTTGCCCCAGTCTTGGAGAGTTTTCTTTCACTAATGCCCAGATCAGTTCTTTGGCAAGAATTGAGGGGACTGCTCCGCAGAGCTTCAGAAATTGTTCTTTCTCTGAGTGTGGAGCACTCTTCTCTTCAGTCCTCTGCCTCACAATCTCTAGCCATCTGGGTCTGCCTAAACTGTCTCCCCACCTGGGCCAGGCTCCAGGTCTTTTTGTGTTCCGTGTTCCTATGCTGCAGTCTGCAGGCTTCTTCATCACAGTAGAAGGGCACTGATAAGGCACTCACTTTGTTTCCCTTCTCTTGAAAAATAGTTCTCCACTCCTTGTTGTCTAAGGTCTGAGAAACCATTGTTTTATGTGTTTTGTCTGACTTTCTAATTGTTTAAGGCAGGAAGGCAGTTCTTGTAGTAGTTATTCCTTTAAGATTTGGAAGTCCCCACTATTAGTCTGCTTATTAGTCACAAAATCATAAATGACCCTAAGAACTACTGATCAGGCCTCTTCCAGAGCAGTGATTGCCATCAAGCCTCTGCTGGGTAATTTGTGCCATAACACACTGCTATAATGATTAGCGAATTTTAAAAACTTAACTCAGTCTCCTTCCCAAAATTTATACTCTGTGGTCTTAATTCTGCCTTCTGGAGTAGTCAGAATAACAAGTCTAATTTTTCATCCTCTCAGCTATCTTCAAATAAATTGTAGGAGACCACTGCCATGTCTCTCTGCCCTCTTTCTGGTTCAAACATTCTGGTTATTTAAGCCATTCCTCATAACATGATTTCCCAACTCCTTGACCCTCCTAGTTAACCTCCTCTGGATATTCCTTGTCAGTGTCTGTCTTCAAATGTGGCACTAGAATTCTACAGAGAATTCTAGCAAATTCTGACTAAATGAGAATGCTCTCTGACCCCTCGACCCAGATACCGTATTTCTCCTCATAAAGCTTACTACTGAACTCTTAGCAACCATGTGGCTCTTTGGCTTATACTGAACTTAGCAACTAAAACCCATTGGCCCTTTCAGTTACCACCATGTCTGGCTGGCCACCTACAATGAGGGCTTTAATTATAGGACTTCATATTTATCTCCGTTAAATGTGATCTTGTTCATTCTAGCACATTGTTTCAGCCAGTCTCTCTTTTGAATCTTGCCTCATCTTCATACTTGAAGGGCAAGACATCAGTTCATTCATCCAGTCAGCAAGTGCATTTTAAGTGTTCACAGTGTGGGAGGGATACAATTTAAGATCCTAAAGGATACAGGGACACTAAAGCGTCAGGCCCTGCTGTCAAGGATCCTATAATCTGGTAGGAAACATAACGCAGTCATTCATAATTAGGAGTTAGAAAATGCTAAATGCCATGAGAGTCCTACAGTGCAAGTTCTCTGAGGGTTTAACAGTCTGGGAGATTACCTCAGAGGTAGCAGTGAAGTCTTCAGGGTGGAGGTGGGGTTTATGGGGGACCCTCGTGAATGGGCAGAATAGAGATAGGTGCTGATAGGAACTTTTAGGCAGAAGGAATGGCAAAGGTAATGGTAATTCTTCAAATAGCCTGTTCCAAAGTCAAGAGGGAGGCCAATAGAAAACTACTGTGAGTATTACCCTGAGTTAAGTCTACTCTGGGTGCAAAGAAAGATACTTCAGCAGAAGAGAATGGTTTTAGCTAGCTCCTGGAGAACAAACTGCCAACCAAGGAATCTGGACTTTATGTAGCAGCGAGTGGGGAGCCAGCATGTGTTTTGGACAGAAGGGGACATCAGAGTGCTATGTGAGGAAAATTAATATGCAGGGGTGTGTAGCATGGAACAGAGTGAGAGGAAGATAGAGTGGGAAGAATATAAGGCCGCTTGAAGCCAAGATTGAGTGCTGGCCATGGAGTGAAGATGAAAGAACAGATACCATAGAAGTGGATGACAGCACTTGAATTTGGAATGGAGAGGGGGAGTGCTCTGGAAACTGGTGACTGACCATGGGATGTTTAAGGGGAAGAATATGTGGAAGAATTAAATGAAATAGGAGCTGGTTGTCTTGGCCTTTTAAAAAATCCAGTCATCAGTGATAAGCTTTTCTTCTCTATACCAGAGTTTCTCAACAGCCACAGTGACATTTGGGGCCAGATAATTGTGGGGGCTGCTGTCCTAGGCACTATAAGAAGTTGAGCAGCACCCCAGGCCTCTACCCATGAGATGCTGGTAGCACCCCCTATAGCTGTCACAACCAGAAAGCTCTCCAAACATTGCCAAATGCCCTGTGATGAGCAAAATTGCCCCTGGTTAGAACCACCAACCTAAACTGTTGACTTAGTTTTGTACTCTGATTCAGCCTGTTGGCTTCAGAAATTGATGGTTCTGTTTTATTCTTTTTAAGGTTAAGTCTTTTGAGAAGGAAAGGCAAACAGAGAAACATGTGCAGGAGTCTGATCTTATAGACCACGTTTTGCAGAAACTCAGAACTAAAGTCAGTGATGAAAGAACTTTCAGGTAACAAAAGCCCAGAAAACCAGCTGTGACTACCTGTAGAACTTCTGTACCTTTTTCTTAAACATCAGTTTGATCCTTTTGGGAAAAAAGATACATCAGGATAACTTTTAATGGATCATTCTGTTGCTTTTGAATAGCTCAGCAGTTTAAGTACGTAACCCCTGCATAAGACTAATCACAGTTTCAGGGTTTGTTCTTCATAACATATCAGAGAATATTTTATCAGTTTGAAAGGCCCAAGGGGCCAAAATTATCCTATTTGGCTTTTTAATCAGTACATTTTGGTAGTGTTATGTCAAAGTATTTGAAAGAGCTAATATATCCTGGGAGGATGTCATATACTCATGATGGAAATATAAATTGTTTCAACTCTCTGGATAGGAATTTAACAGAGTTAAAATTGCCTTAAAACTAAAAATTAAAAAGAAATGCCCAATAAGTCTACTTTTAGGAATTTATAGTAAAAATTATTCCATGAGGGTACATACAAAGATGCCTAGCAAGGCATTGTTTAATAACAGTTTCAATCTTTTTGGTCTCAGAACCACTTTATACCCTTACAAATTATTTGAGGACACCAAAGAACTTTGTTTATATGGGTTATATCTAACAATAATTTTTTAGAAATTAAAACAAACATTTTTAAAATACTTATTTGAAAATAACAGTAAACTCGAGGCACCTGGGTAGCTCAAGTCAGTTAAGTGTTGGCCTTCAGCTCCAGTCATGATCTTGGGGTCCTGGGATCCAGCCTGTCCTGCTCAGTGGGGAATCTGCTTCTTCCTCTCCCTCTGCCCCTCCCTCCCCCCTCATATGTGCTCTCTCTCTCACACACACAAATAAATTAAAAATCTTTACCATTTTCCAAAACAAAAATGTTGGAAGAGTGACAATTTGACATTTTACAGATAATGCATTGTTTTACATTTTTGTAATTTCTGTAACACTTCAATAGAAAAAACTAGATTGTCACTATCTGCGTCTGCCTTCAGTCTGTTTTACTATCATCCATCATACAGTCTCTGGAAAATTCCATAACACATTTGTGAAAGGATGACCCAAAAAAGGTAGAGGTTTGGAAGAGGCTTTTTAAATCTGTAAAAAGGATAAATAACATTTTATATTATGGTGAAAATTGTTTTGACCTTGCAGACCTGTGCAAGGACCTCAGGAACTTCAGAGCTCCCTAGAGAACACTTGGAGAATCTCCAACAGTGTTACAACACTGATGGGTAGAAAATTGTTTGGATTATAGTAAATACAATGAAACGTTGTACAGCCTTTAAAAAGGATGATTCTAGGGGTGCCTGGCTGGCTCTGTCACTAGAGCATGTAGCTTTTGATCTCAGGGTCATGAGTTCGAGGGCCACATTGGGTGTAGAATTTAAAGAAAAAAAAATGATGATTCTTACATAGCTGAATTTATTATTGAATCTGTGCACAGGTAAGATAAATGATCCTGGTTTTTTCAACCAAAATACATAGCCTACTGTCTGGAATGATATATCAGATTTTTAAAAAGATTTTCATTTATTTATTTGAGAGAGAGCACAGAGGGAGAGTGAGAGGGTGAAGCAGACTCCCCACTGAGCAGAGAACCCGATGCGGGGCTTGTTCCCAGGACCCTAGGATCATGACCTGAGCTGAAGGCAGATGCTTAACTGACTAAGCCACCCAGGTGCCCCCCCAATTTTTAACTATAGTTATTTCTGGTTAGTGAGATTACAAGGGATCTTAATTTTCTTTAAATTTCTATAATTTTCTATAAATATACAACTTTAAAAAATGTATTTGCTTTATATATATGCTTATTTACTATTTACATAATTTATATATATGCTTATAATCAAAAATACTTTTTTTTTTTTTTTTTTGCTTCTATCAGTGATTCTTAATCGGGGGACATTTTGCCCTCCAGGGGACATTTGGCACATTTTGGGTAGTTAGAACTGGGGGTGCTACTGGTATCTAGTAGAGACCAGGGATACTGCTAATCATCCTACAGTGCACATGACTGACCCCCCCAAGCCCCCACCCAAAAATTATCTGGCCCCAAATGTCATAGTGCCAACAGTGGAAAACCTTGGCTTATATAAAATAAACATTCTTACTTTCTTCTCCCTCCCTCACCCCAGGCTCCTTCCCATCTGCACCTAGCTTGAATAAATTCACTATCAGGCTTTTTCTGAGGAAATAAAATGTTCTAGAAGTACCAGGTATTGAGATTACTGACCTCCAAAAAAGGTAGAGGTTTAGAAGAGAAAACATAAAATACTCAACTAAATTAATAGTACAGACGAACATTAAGACACTTAAAAGGCCCAGATGGGATTCAGTTTTAGCAGGGAGAAGTTTAAGATCTTTCCTCCATGTGCATGATTACTTCCCTGTTTTCCCAAGATAGAGTGCTATTGTGTCTCTCAAAGGCTGTAAACTAATTCAATCTTTAAAGAATATCCATTCACAGCTTTTGAAAGAATCTCCCATTACTAAATGTTCTCTTGTGGGTGATCACCAAGGTTGCTGCCATAATAAAGGTGGGGCATGCCGATGCTAATGTTTCCTTGTATTGTGAGCAGAGCGGAAAGAACACCCATTATAGTTCATTGAAATTAGCCTCTTATGTTGAGCTAGCATTTCAAACATAGCTCAATAAATCAAAATGTTGTCTTTGGGCATTTAATTTGAAATGACATCCTTTATAATTCTTAATGGCTCCTGACCAAAAGCATAATTAAGTTCAAATTTTATTTCTTCCACTAATAACCAATATTTAATTTCTACATTGAATAGAAAAAATGGCTCACTTTATCTTTGTTGTGTTGCTCTACTGACTGTTTTCTAATTGTTTTTGTTTGCTTGTTTTTAGAGAAGCTTCTGATAATCTTGCAGTGCAAAATCTGAAGGGGTCCTTTTCTAATGCTTCAGGTATTGACTAATTATAATCTAAACATAAAAATGCTCTGTGTGTGTATGTGTGTGTGTGTGTTTGCTGCTCTAACTCCTTGTTGCATCAGAAATGTATCTTTAAAGTAACAGATACAATTAATTGTACCAAATGGAATTTCTCTCTATGCTTTGAAACCCACATCCTAGAAGAGGACTAGGAGTTTAGTGATTCCTCTAATTGCAGTACAGCTCTGTCTTCCTGTCTTATTTTCACAACCGGTTTAATCTTCCTTTGACTCAGTTTATTGTACAGATTAAATGTGGTTAATTTTCCTGGGAATTTTCCTCACACATAAGATTGAAAGCCAAGAGGGAACAGTGGTGATAGTTAAGTCTTTAGTTTCATCACATCTGCTAGTCTTACTGAAAAAGAAATGTCCCAGTTACGTCCACAGGAAGACATATTTGCCTTTTAACAAAGAACTGGGTCTTTTGGTTTGTTAGCATTGACTTTCTGCCACTGTTAGATTTCAAATACTTTGAGGAATTTAAAGTATTAGAGTTTGAGAGATAGTAAGTTTGATTTTATTTATTTTTTTTGCTTTAGGTTCATGATGTTTGGGTGACTTGTATAGAATCCCTACGTCTTTGTTATTTTCTGCCCCCACTCCCACCTGAGAGAAGGCTGGGAATCTTGACAGAAGCACTGAAACTGCTGGGTGTTAGGGTTCTGGGTTCCTCCAGGTCACAAGCAGCTAGTTGCAGAAATGGAAAACAAAGCCCAGATAGAAATCTAGCCCATAGAATCACACTAGAGTGGATTCCTCTATCTCTGCCATCTCTGTGGTGTGTTACAGAAAGTGGGACCAGATAAGACCATAAATTTGGCAACTCTGTTTCAGGTTTGTTTGAAATCCATGGAGCTGCAGTTGTCCCCATTGTGAGTGTGATAGCCCCAGAGAAGCTGTCAGCCAACACTCGGAGGCGATATGAAACTCAGGTACATACACTTTCCTCAGCTTTCTAATGTAAGCTACAAAGGAGGAAGAAAACAGGAAAGGAAGATAAGAAATGGTTTCCTGGAAAGAGTTTTCTTTGCACTTCCTTAACTTTGTAGCTTCTGAAAATTTCATCAACAAGGCATCTCTCTGGTGTTAGGATTCTGCTCCATTTGTCCTCCCAAAGAGGCATCCATGTATATTATGGGCACCTAGAAGCACCGTCAGAATTACTTGATCTAAACAAAGACTTTGTGATTTGGATCTAATGACAGGTGGGGTTGCTTTGTTTCTGTTTTAAATAACAGAGCAGGGATGCCTGGGTGGCTCCGTTGGTTGAGCGTCTGCCTTCAGCTCAGGTCCAGATCCTGGGGTCAAGTCCCACATTGGGCTGCTTGCTTAGCAGGGAGGCTGTTTCTCTCTGCCTGTTGCTCCCCCTGCTTGTGCGCTCTTTCTGACAAATATATAAATAAATAAAATATTTATTTTTTTTAAAAAAAGGAAGTAACAAAGCAGAAGAGAACTATTCCAAAACTTTAAGCAGGTTTCTCACTGCATACATGTTTTTGGTATTTGCTATCTACCTGATTCTGTGTGAAATGCTGCATAAAATTTAAAAGACATATGGCATGACCCCAATCCTCAAAGAGTTTATAACCTGGGGCATCTGGGTGGCTCAGTGGGTTAAAGCCTCTGCCTTCAGCTCAGGTCATGATCCCGGGGTCCTGGGATCGAGCCCCGCATCGGGCTCCCTGCTTGGCGGGGAGCCTGCTTCCCCACTCCCTTCTGCCTGCCTCTCTGCCTACTTGTGATCTCTGTCTGTCAAATAAATAAAAATTAAAAAAAAAAAAAGAGTTTATAACCTTAGAAGCACAGGCATTATATACTTAGAGAACAACAAAAGAGAAGTAACAGAATGCTAAATTAGATATACTGAAAGTGTTGGACATGGGAACATTGTAGAGATTGGTGTCTGCTTGGATGATAGATGAAGGTTTCCTGGAGCAGGGAATCCCAGAAGGATTTAAATACGTGGGGAGGAAAGATAGGGCAGTGCTCCGGTTAATGAGCTAAGTCAGGACACTGGCCTTACTTGGGAAGTGGGTATTAGAGAGCAGTCATTATTTAGAAATATGATTAGAGGGGCACCTGGGTGGCTCAGTTAAGTTTTCTGACTCTTGATTTCAGGTCAAGTCATGATCTCAGCATTGTGAGATCAAGCCCCAAGTCGGGCACCATGCTCAGGGTAGTCTCCTTCTCTTTCTCTCAAATATTTTTTTTATTAACATATAATGTATTATTTGCCCCAGGGGTACAGGTCTGTGGACCATCAGGCTTACACATTTCACAGCACTCACCATAGTCCATACCCTCCCCAATGTCCATAACCCAACTGCCCTATCCCTGACTTCCATATCCCCCTAGCAACCCTCACTTTGTTCAAGAGTCTCTTATGGTTTGTCTTCAAATAAACAAATCTTTAAAAAAAAAAATGCCTACATCGAAATAGAAAAGATTGTTACCTCATTTTTATATCGCACTCTTAGCTGTTTCTCCGTGTAGTGGACCAGCAACTCATTTTCACATCTTTGTTCTGCACTCATCCCCTACCATATTTCAGTTCCATGTCCTTATTGCTATCATCTTCCCCTTTTTCCAAATTTAGCTTAATACCAAAATCCCCTTACTTCCACATGCAGTTTCAATGCCCTGAGCTTCTAGGTGTCATTTCAAAATTATGAAGAAATAAGTAAGTGGATTATTATCAAAACAGACTTTAGGGGGTGCCTGGGGGGCTCAGTTGTTAAACAGCTGCCTTTGACTCACGTCATGATCCCAGGGTCCTGGGATCGAGCCCTGCATTGGGCTCCCTGCTGGGCAGGAAGCCTGCTTCTCTCTCTACCAATCCCCCCTGCTTGTGTTCCTTCTCTTGCTGTCAATTACAAATCTTTAAAAAAAAAAAAACTATAAAATCTCAGTTGTCCCGAGATCCAAATAGACTGGGCATTCATCTTTGGGAGCCCTGCTAGGCCTTAGTTTGTCCCTCATGGTTGTTCACTACAATAGGAAATAAATGGCAAGAACAGTGGTTTGTGTTGACAGGTTCTGAATTCTGACATGTCTTCTTGTTTAGGTACAAACACGACTTCAGACCTCCCTTGCCAACTTACATCAGAAAAGCAGTGAAATTGAAATTTTGGCTGTAAGTTGCTCTAACATTTTGAATACTGCCTGTGTCCCTGTCATCAAAGTCATTTCCTCAGAGGTCAGAGCATTTTTGCTCCCCATGCACAGTTTGGGGATGCAGGCCTTTCATCACTGATATGAACCGCATGTAATCTAAATCTGAAAAACTGGGGAGAAAATGGAAGGTTTTGTGTTTGTTTGTCCTGTTTTCTTCATCTGTAAGATTGGGGGGCAGGGGAAGTAAAAACAAGAATCACCATTTTTCTAAAACGTTTCAGACCTTTGCCTTATTAAAAACACATGGAATATAGGCAGCAGCATGAAGCCTTTGGGGTGTACTGTGAGGACTAGGAGGGTATCTGTTTGCCTGTGCTGACATCTTTTACCACTCTATGGTTCATTTATATGTGCTTGATTTGATACAGCATAGTAGCATCCCAGATTGTGTAAGCCTGATTCATGTTGCTCCATCCAAAGTGATACCATTGTGACAAGTCAGTGTGTGCTGCCTAGGGTTCCCTGACAGATGACATTTTTGTGTATCAACAGGTGGATCTACCCAAAGAAACAATCTTACAGTTTTTATCATTAGAGGTAAGCAAGATGAATTCTTGTGCATTGTGGCCTTTAAAATTCCAAAGCTTTGCTATTATTTTGCCAAAATATAGTTGAAAATGGCATTACTGGGCGCCTGGGTGGCTCAGTGGGTTAAAACCTCTGCCTTTGGCTCAGGTCAGGATCCCAGGGTTCTGGGATCGAGCCTCACATCAGGCTCTGCTCAGCAGGGAGCCTGCTTCCCTTTCTCTCTCTCTCTGCCTGCCTCTCTGCCTACTTGTGATGTCTGTCTTTAAAATAAATAAATAAAATCTTTAAAAAAAAAAAAAAGAAAATGGCATTACTTTCTTAGTGATACTAGGTATTTTTTGGGCAGTTCCAGGAATTTACTTAACATTGTTCCTTTTATGTGACATAAATATTACTAAACTACTAAATCAGATTTTGAGAGAATCATAATTTTCTATTGACTTTTAAATTTCAGAGATTAACATCTCACACATTTACTGTGTCAGGCTCTGGCAGGCCTTACTCTAAGCTTTTTTCAAATATTAATTCATTTAATCATAACAAGCTCAAGAGGTAGGTACTGTTATCCCCATTATATAAATAAACAGAAGCAGAAGGATTTTACATTTTATGGAGAATGGAAGAAGAGATATTAAGTATCTTGTTCAAGGTTAACCTACTAGTAATGCTAACAGAGCAAAGACTTGAACTTAGGCAGGCTAGGGGAATCTATATTCCTAACCACTATATAATGCTGCCTCAGACCTTCATTTCAACTAGGGAAGGATATATAGAACCAGAACTACATGGAAGATATTTCTGTAAAAATTAGGTCATTATATCTATTTAAAACTTTTATGGGTAGCACAGAAAACAAATAATCCAATTAAAAATGGGCAGAAGACATGGACAGATGTTCTTCCAAAGAATAAATACAGATGGCCAACAGACAGATGTAAAGATGTTCAACATCTTTACATCAGGGAGATACAAACTAAAACTACAGTGGGATATCACTTCATATCTGTTAGAATGGCTAAAATTAACAAGGCAAGAAACAACAAGTGTTGGAGAGGATGTGGAGAAATAGGAACCCTAGTGCAGTTGGTAGGAATGCAAACTAGAAAAGTTAAAAATGGGGCGCCTAGGTGGCTCAGTCTGTTAAGCATCTGCCTTCAGCTCAGGTCATAGTCCTGGGATTGAGCCCTGCATCAGGATCCCTGCTCAATGGGGAGCCTGCTTCTCCTTGTCCCTCTACCTGCTGCTCCCCCTGTGTGTGCTCCCCACCCCGCCCCCGTCAAATAAATAAAATCTTTTTTTTTTTTTAAGATTTTATTTATTTGACAGACAGATCACAAGGAGGCAGAGAGGCAGGCAGAGAGAGAGGAGGGAGCAGGCTCCCCGCTGAGCAGAAAGCCCGATATTGGGCTCGATCCCAGGACGCTGGGATCATGACCTGAGCCAAAGGCAGCGGCTTTAACCCACTGAGCCACCCAGGCGCCCCAAATAAATAAAATCTTAAAAAAAAAAAAAAGAAAGTTAAAAATGGAGCTACTCTGCAATCCAGTAAATGCACTACTAGGTATTTATCCAAAAAATACAAAACACTAATTCAGAGAGATACATGCACCCCTATGTTTATAGCAGCATTCTTTACAATAGCCTAATTACAGAAGCAGCCGAATGTCCACCGATAAATGAATGATAAAGATGTGGGGGGATGGATGGGTATGGGTGTGTGTGTGTATAGAACATAATGGAGAATACAGCCATTAAAAAAAAAAAAAAGAAATCGTGCCATTTGCAACAACATGGATAGAGCTAGAGAGCAGAATGCTAAGTGGAATAAACCACAGGAAGACAAATTCCAAATGATTCCCCTTTTATGTGGAATTTAAGAAACAAAGAAAATGAGCAAAGAAAAAAAGACAAACCAAGAAACACTCTTAATTATAGAGACTAAACTGATGGTTACCAGAGGGGAGGTGGGTGGGGGGATGTGTAAAATAGGTGATGGGGATTAAGGAGTTTACTTCTCATGATGAATATGGAGTAATGTACAGAACTGTTGAATCACTCTATTGTACAGCTGAGTTAACATACAGTATAACCACAATGGATTTAAGAAGTTTTTAGTGGGTAACCTTATCAAATAGCTCAGTAACTTTAAAAAATCCGAGTAAGTATTCTTAATAACAAAGATAACAAATTACAATCACAACTATAGATGATTTTTTTTAATATCCTATTAAATAATACCTTTTTTGCCTATCTCGAGCATTTAGTCAGATTCGCTCCAGAACTGACATTTCATACACCTTCTGATGTCTTGTAAATGGGCATATATGCCACTGTGCTGGCAATTACTGCTTTATGATCCACTCAGATGGAGGCACACAGAGGTGGTACTTCCGTTTCCCACAAAATAAATGGGCAGAAATAACTGGTCTAAAGTCACAGTAGCACACTGTGGCTGAAGCATTGCTAATCGGGATCTAAGAAGGAGTCTTGTTGTAAAGAAAACTGATGCTTCAAAGGAAGAACCCCAGCAGTTGCCCCACTGGTACTATCTATAACTGATTTTTTTTTTTAGTACACTTAAAGGGGGAATGGCAGTGGCCTTTCGTCAGTGACCCAGGAAAAGCCAGTTAATAAACGTTAGTAGCTGTATTAAGTCTTATCTATTTTTCCTAGTGGGATGCTGATGAACAGGCATTTAACACAACTGTGAAGCAGCTGCTGTCACGCCTGCCAAAGCAGAGATACCTCAAATTAGTCTGTGATGAAATTTATAACATCAAAGTGGAAAAAAAGTAAGTTATTGCTAAGGTATTACAGGTTTCAGCATGGGTTAAAACTCAAGGGATTTAAAGTGACACATTTTATTGTCTTGTTGAGGGTTGATGGCCGATAAACCATTGTTAGAACTGCACCTGATAATCAGTAAATCTTGTTCAGGACTGCGAATCACAGTCACAATCTGTCAATAACAAAACACAGTACTGCCAGGAGTAGCTGTCCCAATTACAATTTTCATCACCCAGGCAACTTCTAGCAGTGTCTACATTAAAGGGAACTGCTGTGACTGCTTTGCTGTAGGTCCTCATGTGGGAATGCCAGTCATTCATGTTATCATCTACTTAAAAGGCAACAAGAGAACCTGTGAAGTGTTTTATGTAGGGCCTTACATACAGACCCATGCCACTCAAAGCTTCTGTAACATCATTTTTTTAATCACTAGCCTTCCGTCTTTTTTTTTAAACAAAACTTACAGTTAAGTGTTCTAAAAAAAATTTGTTTTGTTCTTCATCCATTATATTGATCCTACCTTTTCTCTTTTGCAGGGTATCTGTATTATTCCTGTACAGCTACAGAGACGACTACTACCGAATCTTGTTTTAATCCTTAAGAATGGTCATTATCTAGTTCTAAGACAGGAGCTTATCCTATCATTTGAAATGTTGTACATTCATTGTAATTTTAACTTTACATTGTAAGAAGCTGCCCTACAAAGTTGAGCTTTGTAAGTTTTTCATATGTAATATAAATTTATCTTTTTGAATATAATAAATGCTTTCATATACCTGCTGCTTTTAAGTTGCTAATCTGTTAACACTGAAGGCTTTGTGGCACTAGAACACAAAATAGCCCTGTTTTTTCCCCCTAATTCTAATGACTAAGGAAGTGCCCAAGCCACCCCCAATAAATCAACCCCAAAGGTCCAAATCAAGGCACACAGTAATTAAAGCAGTAAAAAGTAGTAGTGAAGAGAATTTTAAAGTAGCAAGAGAAAACAGTTACTACCGGGAAACCCTGTAAGGCTATCAGCTAATTTCTCAGCAGAAACTTTCAGCAGAAGGGAGTGCCATGATAAATTCAAACTGCTGAAAGAAAAAAGCCTGCAGCCAAAAATACTCTATCCAGCAAACCTAACACCCAGAATAGAAGAGATACAGAGTTTCTCAGACAAATAAAAGTTAAAGAAACTCATGAGCACTAAATCAGCCCTATAAGAAGTATTAAAGAGGACTCAGTGGACAGGAAAAATCATAGTAGCCACAAGAAAAGTATGAAGCACCAAAGCAATAAAATTAAGTATATCTGTAAAAATTAGTCAAGGAAGAACAAACAACAAAAAAGGATGTAAAGTATGACACCATATACTTAGATATGCAGTAGGGAGAGGAGTAAAGAACAGGTCAATCTTACATGAACATCAACTTAATATAGACTGCTATATACTTATGAAGTTAGATACTAACCTAATGGTTACCACAAATTAAAAATCAGTAATGGATATGCAAAAAATAGAGAAAAGAATACCACTAAGGAAAGCCTGCAAACCATGAGAGCAGAGAGCAAGAAAGGAAAGAAACCAAGAACTACAAAAACAACCATAAAATAAGTAACAAAACCATACACAAAAATAAATTCAAAATCGTTGAAAAGACCTAAATGTAAGACAGGAAACCATCAAAATACTAGAGGAGAAAACAGGCAGCAAATTCTGACCTCAGCCATAGCAACTTCTTCCTAGACACATCTCTAGCAAGGGAAACGAGCAAAAATGAACTACTGGGACCTCATCAGGATAAAAAGCTTCTGTATAGTGAAGGAAACAAACTAAAAGGCAACCGACAGATTGGGAGCATAAGACATACTGGATAAAGGGCTACTATCCAGAAATATAAAGAATTCAACAACACACCCCAAAAGTAATCCAGTAAAAAAAGGTGCAGAAGACATAAACAGTCGTTTCTTCAAAGAAGACCTACATATAGCTAACAGATGCATGAAAAAATGTTCAACATCACTCATCATCAGGGAAATAAAACCACAATGAGATACTACCTCACACCAGTCAAATGGCTAAAATTAACAACTTAGGAAACAACAGATGTTGGCAAGGATGCAGAAAAAGGAGAACCCTTTTGCATTGTTGATGGGAATGCAAACTTGTGCAGCCACTCTGGAAAACAGTATGGAGGTTCCTCAAAAAAGAGTTAAAAACAGAACTATACTACAACCCAGCAACTGCACTACTAGGTATTTATCCAAAGGATACAAGAATGCTGATTTGAAGGGGCACAAGCACCGCAATGTTTAAAGTAGCATTATCAATAACAGCCAAATTATGGAAAGAGCCCAAATTTCCATCGACTGATGAATGGATAAAGAAGATGTGATATATATACACAATAGAGTATTATTCAGTCGTCAAAAAATGAAATCTTGCCATTTGCAATACTGTGGATGGAACTAGAGTGTATGATGCTAAGCAAAGTCAGTCAAAGACATATGTCATGATCTTACTCATACATGGAATTTAAGAAACCAAACAAACATAGGAGAAGGGAAGGAGAAATAAAATCAGAGAGGCAGGGAAACCATAAGTGACTTTTTAAAAAAAAAGATTTGAGAGTGAGAGAGTATGGACACAAGTTGGGGGAAGGGCAGAAGAGGGAGAAGCAGACTCCCTGGTCAACCGGGAGCCTGACGTGGGGCTGAATCCCTGGACTCCAGGATCATGACCTGAGCCAAAGGCAGATGCTTAACGGACTGAGCCACCTAAGTGCCCCAAACCATAAGTAACTCTCAACTATAAAGAATAAACTGAGGCTTGTGGTTGGGGAGGGGAGTGGGGGGATGGACTAAATGGGTGGTGGGCATTAAGGAGGGCACTTACGATGAGCACTGGGTGTTACATGTGAGTGATGAACCACTAAATTCTGAAACCAATACTACACTATATGTTAACTAACGAATTTAAATAAAAATAAGTAACAAAATGACACTAAGTACAAAACTATCAAAAATTACTTTGCAAGTGGACTAAATGCTCCAATCAAAAGACAAAGGGTGATGGATAAAAAAGTAAGACCTATCTAAATGTTGACTATAAGACACTCATTTCAGTCCCAAAGACACCTGCAGATTGAAAGTGAAAGGATGAGAAAGAATTTGTGCAAATAGAAGTGAAAAGAAAGGAGGGGGCAGGGTGTTGCAATCCTTATATGGGAGAAAACAGACTTTAAAATAGAGTATTAGGGTACCTGGGTTACATCTGTGTTATTAACTGTCTGACTCTTGGTTTTGGCTCAGTTAGTGATCTCAGGGTCATTAGATGGAGCCCCACACTGAGCACTGCATTAGATGGACTAAATGCATCTGGGGTCTGTGCTTAGCACATAGTCTTCTTGGTATTCTTGCTCTCTCCCTCTCTGCCTTTATCCCTCCCCACAACCCCACAGGCTCTCTCTCTCTCATATAAATCCTGGGGTGCCTGGGTGGCTCAGTTGGTTAAGTGTATGCTTTTGGCTCAGATCATGATCCCAGGATTCTGGGATCGAGCCCTGCGTCAGGCTCTCCACGCCTGCTGCTCTCTCTCCCTCTGCTGCTCCCCTGCTTGTGCTCCCTCTGTCAAATAAATAAATAAAAATCATTAAAAAAAAAAGTCTTTAAAAAAAAATAAAAATAAATGAAAGACTTTAACAAGAGATGAAGAAGGGCACTACATAATAATAAAGGGACAATCCAACAAGAGAACGTAACAATTAAAATTCTTTATGCACCCAACATGGAAGCACCCAAATACCTAAAGCACGCAGTAAACAAAGTAAGTAATCAAGAATAATACAGTAACGGCAGGGGACTTTAAGACCCCACTTATATCAAAAGATATATCATCTTAGCAGAAAATCAAGGAAACTGGTTTTCAGTGATACACTGGACAAGATGGATCTAACAGATATATTCTGAACATTCCACTGTAAAACAGCAAAATACACATTCCATTCAAGTGCACATGGAACACTCTCCAGAAGAGATCACAAATCAGTCCACTAAGCAAGCCTCAACAAGTTAAGTTACACCATGCATCTTTCCCGATCACAATGCTATGGTACTAGAACTCAACCACAAGAAAAAATCCTCCTGGAAAGAGGGACACCTGGGTGGCTCAATAGGTTAAACATCTGCCTTTGGCTCAGGTCATGATCTCACGGTGCTGGGATTAATACCCACATTGGACTCCTTGCTCCGTGGGGAGCCTGCTTCTCCCTCTGCCTGCTGCTCCCTGCTTGTGCTTGCTCTCTCTGGCAAATTAATAAATAAAATCTTAAAAAAAAAAAAAGTCTGGAAAGAGCACAAATACACGGAGGTTAAATAAGATGTTACTCAACAGTGACTGGGTCAACCACAAAAATCAAAAAGGAAATAAAAAAAATACATGGAAACAAATGAAAGTGAAAATACAATGGTTCAAAATCTCCAGGGTGTGGCAAAAGCAATTCTAAGAGGGAAGTTTATAGCAATAGAGGTCTACATTAAGAAGCAAGAAAAATCTCAAATAATCTAAGCTTATACCTAAAGGAGCCAGAAAGAATCGACAATACCCCAAAGCAGTATTAAGGGGAAATAATAAAGATTAGAGCAGAAATAAACCAAACAGAAACAAACAATAGAAGAGATTAATGAAATCAGGAGCTTATTCTTTGAAAAGATAACAAAATTGATAAACATTTCGCCAGACTCACAAAAAAGAGACTCCAAAATCAGAAATGGAAGGAGAAATAACAACCGATGCCACAGAAATACAAAGGATTATAAGGCAATACTATGAAAATTAAATGCCAACCAATTAAGACAACCTAGAAGAAATGGATACATTTCTAGAAACATATAACCTCCCAAACTGAATCAGGAAGAAACAGAAAATTCAAACAGATCAATTACCAGTAATGAAATTAAATCAGTAATCAAAAAAACTCAATGTGGGGCACCTTGGTGGCTCAGTTGGTTAAGCATCTGACTCTTGATCTCGGCCAGGTCTTGATCTTGTTTTGAGTTCAAGCCCCCACTGGGCTCCATGTTAGGCATGGAGCATACTTAAAAAGAAACAAACAGAACACTACAAATAAAGAGAACTACAGGCCAGTATCTCTAATGAACACAGATGTAAATATCCTCAACAAAATATTAGCAAACTGAATCCAACAATATATATTTAAGATTTTATTAATTTATTTGTCATTTATTAATTTATAATTTATAATTATAATTATAATTAATAATTTATTAATTTATTAATTTATTTGTCAGAGAGAGCGCGTGCGCACAAGCAAGCAGAGTGGCTGACAGAGGCAGAGAGAGAAGCAGTCTCCCTGTCGAGCAAGGAGCCCGATGCGGGACTCGATCCCAGGACCCTGGGATCATGACCTGAGCTGAAAGCAGCGGCTTAACCGACTGAGCCACCCAGGTGTCCCTAACAACATATTTAACAAAATCATTCACCACAATTAATGGGATTTATCCCTTGGATGCAAGAGTGGTTCAGTATGCACAAATCAACCAATGTGATACATCACATCAACAAGAGAATGGATAAAAAGCACATGATCATTTCAACAAATGCAGAAAAAGCATT
Source organism: Martes martes (assembly GCF_963455335.1). Taxonomy (NCBI): domain Eukaryota; kingdom Metazoa; phylum Chordata; class Mammalia; order Carnivora; family Mustelidae; genus Martes; species Martes martes. Next base: position 59,342,862 of record NC_137894.1, read on the forward strand.
TGACAAAGTACAACATCCATTTATGATAAAAATCCTCAACAGACTCAACAGACTACATTAAGAGGGAACATACTTCAACATAATGAAGGCCGTATATGAAAGACCCAGAGCTAACATCATGCTCAATTGTTGAAAACATGAGAGATTTCCTCTAAGATCAGGAAAAAGACAAGGATGTCTGCTCTCACCACTTTTATTCAACTTAGTACTGAAAGTCCCAGTTATAGCAATGAGACAGAAAAAGAAATTAAAGGCATCCAAATTTGTAAGAAAGTAAAACTTTTTTAAAAAGATACTTATTTAGAGAGAAGCACACAAGAAGGGGACGGGTTGAAGGGGAGAGGGAGAAGCTGACTGCTGAGGAGGGAACCCGATGTGGGGCTCAATTCCAGAACCCCAGAATCATGACCTGAGCTAAAGGTAGACATTAATGAACTGAGCCACCCCAGGGACCCCAAGAAAATAAAACCTTATTCACTACTTGCAGATGTCATGATACTACTATATAAAGAAAATGATAAAGACTCCACAAAACAAAAAAAACTATTAAAACTGATTAATGAATTCAGTAAGGTCTCAGGACACAAAAGCAACATACAGAAATCCATTGCATTTCTATATACTAACAATGAAGTAGCAGAAAGAGAAACTACAAAAAAAAAAAAAATCCCATTTACAATTGCACCAAAAATTACAATACCTAGAAATAAACTTAACCAAGGAGATCAAAGACCTATACTCTGAAAACTATAAAACACTAATGAAAACTGAAGATGACACACAAAAAAATAGAAAGATATTCTGTTTACGGATTGGAAGAACAAATATTAAGATGTCCACACTACCCAAAGCAATCTACAGATTTAATGTCATCTCTATCAGAATACCAACATTTTTCCCAGAACTAGAACAATCCTAAAATTTGTATGGAACCATAAAAGAAACCAAAATAGCCAAAGCAATATGGAAAAGAACAACAACAAAAAAAAATGGGACATACTACAATCTCAGATTTCAAGATACACTTACAGAGCTGTAGTAATCAAAACAGTATAGTACAGACAGTACGGACATACAGATCAATGGAACAGAAGAGAGAGCCCATTAATAAACCCATGACTATATAGTCAATTAATCTTTGACAAAGGAAGCAAGAATATGCAATGCAGAAGTCTCTTCAGCAAATGATATTGAGAAAAATGGCCACTTTCTTATACCATACACAAAAACAAACTCAAAATGGATTAAGAACCCTAACTATAAGACATGAAACCACAGAAGTCCTAGATGAGAGCACAACTAGTAATTTCTCTGACATCTGCCATAGCAACGTTTTTCTAGATGTCTCCTGAAGCAAAGGAAACAAAAGCAAAAAGAAACTATTGAGACTACATCAAAATATAAAGCTTCTGCACACCAAAGGTAACAATTAACAAAACTAACAAGAGAACCTATGGAATGGGAGAAGGTATTTGTAAATGACATATCAGATAAAGGATTAGTATCAAATATATAAAGAGCTTACATAACACCAAAAACCCAAATAATCCAATTAAAAATGGACATAAAACAGAAACAGACATTTCTCCAAAGAACAGATGGCCAACAGACGTATTAAAAATGCTCAACATCAGTGGCACCTGGGTGGCTCAGTTGGTTAAGTGTCTGCCTTTGGTTCAGGTCATGATGACGGGGTCCTGGGATTGAGCCCCACATCGGGCTCCCTGCTCTGCCGGGAGTGTGGTTTTTCCCTCTCACTCCCTCTCTGTGCTCTGTTTCTCTCAAATAAATAAAATCTTAAAAAACAAAACAAAACAAAAAAACCCTCAACATCACTCATTGTCAGGGAAATGCACATTAAAACCACAATGAGATATGTTATCACCTCCAACCTGTCAGAATGGCTAAAATCAAAACCACATTGTGCTGGGCAATGATGTGGAGAAAAAGAAACCCTCATGCACTGTTGGTGGGAATGTAAAGTTTTCCATACCGTAGAAAACAGTATGAAGTTTCCTCAACAAATTAAAAAGAACTGCCATATAATCCAATAATTCACTACTGGGAATTTACCCAGAGAATACAAAAACACTAATTTGAAAAGACAGAAAATATAGATGAACCCCTAGGTTTATTGCAGCATTATTTACAATAGGCAATTATGGAAGCAGCCCAAGTGTCCAGTGGTAGATGAATGGATAAAGTGGTATAAATATACACCATGGAATATTACTCAGCCATAAAAAAGAATGAAATCCTATCATTTGCAACATGGATAGAGCTAGAGAGTATAATGCTAAGTGAAATAAGTCAAAGAAAGATATATACCATATTCTTATACTCACATGTGGAATTTAAGAAACAAAACAGACCAAAAAGAAAAACTAAAGAGACTTAACTATATGAACAAACTGATGGTTACCAGAGGGGAGGTTGGTGGGGAGATGGGTGAAATATTTGAAGGGGATTAAAAATTCACTTATCCTGATGAGCACTGATAGAATTGCTGAATCACTATGTTGTACACCTAAAATTACCGTAACACTGTATGTTAACTATACTGGCATTTAAAAAAAAATTTCATTTGGATGCAGGATACTGGCACTTAAAAAAAAATTTCAATAACCCATTTTGCAACCTGCTCTCTTGAAAAAAGTAAAATATTCTTTTTCCCCTCCCACAAAAAAGAAAATATCCAAATCAAAGGGCTTATCAGCACCACAATCTAACCAACTGAGCTAACTGGGGGCCTTTTAATCAAAGCGCTTAAAGAAATGCAGTATTATATTTAACTTGGAATCGTTATTTCTGCTGATTCTGTAATGGGCTTATCCTTAAGGTTATTAAGCAAAGTCTCACTTGGCTCCGTGACTCATTCAAATCTGCAAAAGAAACAATGTTAAATTACACAGCTAGTTGGGAAGAATACAACTTTTTATAAAAGTGTGTGTTTTTTTTTTAAAGATTTTATTTGAGGGGCACCTGAGTGGTTCAGTCGGCTAAGCATCCGCCTTTGGCTCAGGTCATGATCCTGGGGTCCTGGGATCAAGCCTCACATCAGGATCCCTCTCCTCCCTGTTTGTGCTCTCAAATAAATAAAATCTTAAAAAAAAAAAAAAAGATTTTATTTGAGAGACAGAGTACATGAGTTGGGGAGAGGGCTACAGGGAGAGGGAGAGGCACAGAATATCAAGCAGACTCTGCACTAAATGCGGAGCCTGCCATGAGGCTCAATCTCACAACCCTGAGATCACAACCTGTGCTAAAACCAAGAGTCTGACACTTAACCAACTGAGCCACCCATGCACCCTAAACTGTCAGGTTTTAATACCAATAACCTAGAACATAGGGGTAAAGGCTATTCATAATCCTAACACTCCAGAATTAGTAATTATTACCAGAAACTATTCAGAGGGTGGGAAAAGTAATAAATAACCGATGGTCAGTGCAGATAAATACAGGTTTAATGATCCATTGTTCTTCACAGAGATGGCTACAGAGACTTTATAATCCCAGGATACAGAACCATACAACAAAGACCAATCAGCCAATTCTCAAATAAACTTGGCTTCTTACAACTATCCTGTAAACACTGCAGCCTTTCTTCCATCCAAAATGACACTCATCTCACATGAAAAGTTATTATAGGGGAACCAGAAACCTAGATTTGTGGCCAAAAGTAAAAACCAAAGAAAAAATAGTAATTCGGTGGTTAGTTGGTGAAAGATGGATATCTGGTGCCCTTCACTGTGCTGCTTTGCTCTTCTTACTCTTGCTCTTTTTGTCCCTCTTCTTCAGCCCATCCATGTTAGCTCTCAATAGATTTGAGTAAGCCTAAAAGACACACAGCACGAACTTAGTGGGAAGAATTGTAAATTGTGGAGCGGCTGCCCCATTTCCATAATGAATTTAGAGTAGTCAATATCACAAAGCCTACCAAACTGATAAAGCATATAATACTATGGAACATTTGTTTGTATCCTATGCATAATGGTGTAAAAGGAAAACAAACTCTTTCACATTACAGCAGCTTCTGACATTCTTCAACCAAAAAGGGAAAACTATAGGCAACTTCTTGTTTAACTACACTGTAGGAAGAATGTACCTGAAGCCGAATGCAAAATCTACCTTAAAATACCAGTGTTGAAAGTAAAACTCGGACCCTGGCAGCTTTTACTCAAAGTATAGGCAAAACATAAGAAATATCATTCTTAACCCAGTGTTCAATTTTGTGCTCACTCTTGTTTGAGAAAGAGCATATACGGAACACCAGAAACTCACCATCTGAAACTTGTTCACTTCTTTGGAGCTCACCTGGAAAAGGGAAAGAAAAGAAAGGTGGACCCCTATTACCCATATAGGAATCCTCTGTCTCACCCCAGGAATAACTCAAAAGCCTCATTAAAGCAACATCATAATCTTTAAAATACTTCTTTCCAACTTTAGGGATCATAATACACTAACAGCTATTCTTCTACTCCACTTTACTTGGAGGAAGAAGCAAAGCAACTCAGCACTTTTTTCCACACAAGAATTGTACCAAGAAGGGAAAGAGGCAGAAGCTAAGTTTCTCACCTCTGCAGTTTTTTTTACACACATGGCACTGACTTTCTCCCTGGATTCCAGAGATTTCAGAAAACTTCATTTTAATCTTTTGTGCAGGATATATTTAAACTACTCCCGCCCCATTTTACTTTAAACCCACCTTCTATTAATTCAGGCCTATTTAAGCAAAATGCAAGCCACCACAAGAGAAATTAGAGAAATTCTATCTACTTCTGAAGATTCCTAAGGTTTTCACATTTCATGATACCCGAGTTCGTTTTTTAAAAACCACATAAATTTGGGGTGCCTGGGTGGCTCAGTCGGTTAAGCATCTGCCTTTGGCTCAGGTCATGATCCCTGGGTCCTGGGATTGGCCCTGTGTCGGGCTCCCTGCTCAGCGGGTACCCTCCTTCTCCCTGCTACTCTGCCTACTTGTATTCTCTATCTCTCTGTCAAAAAAAAAAATCTTAAAAAAAAAAACAAACAACAAAAAAAAAAAACCACACATAAGTTTGCTTTATTTTAAAAAGTCCTCTCAAGATAACTGGCAAAGGGAGACTTATCAACTAATGATGGTCTACATTCTCATGAATGTCCTGTCCTGATGTGATTGAAGAGCAGTCTGGTTCTGCCCCAGAAAAGTAAAGAAGTATTCATTCAGAATCCAGAAAGTCTATTGCTTTGCCACATTCAACCTCCACCTTGAAAGAGACCACTATGGCCAATGACTAAATCCATATTCTCTGTTAGTAGTAAGCCTAACATACAGTTATACATGTTTGCTGTGTCAACCACAAATTCAAGCCAATTATCAGCTTACAAGTAAAATCATCTGGTACCAAGAAACTGTTCATTGAAGGCCCAATACAGTTAAGAGAATTAAGAATCAAATATTTATGCCAAATGCTCCTTACAATGCCACTGTGTATAAGGATCAATATGTTCATTTTATTTCCACAAAAACTTCAGTAGGACCAATGAGTATTTGACTTCAATTTAATTTTGCTTTAATTTCCTACTACTAGGGTCATAAAAGGCGGCCCTGATCCTGAAACATCTGGGGAGCTACACTAGCCTTTATTCAAAGCAAAAGCAAAAACCTGGTTCAGATATGCCCATCCTAAATTAAGTTCAAGTCTTCTAACTTCAAAACTGTACTGTCAGGACTCCAACTCACCACAGTGCTGATCTTCTTTTTCCCATCAGTAGCTCTTAACAGACACTTGTTGTCTGAGGGCTCAAAGCCCTCTACAGAACCCTTCCTTGGAATGGGTTTAGTTCGACCATCATCTGCATGAAAAACACATCCTGATGAACACAGCCACTAAACGTTAACAGGTAGACAGGATGTTAATAAGTAGTAGATAAAACCTAAAATTCATCTCCACTGCTCTAGATCTGTTAACTACATCAAACTTGGCCAAACCTTGGGAAACTACTTGTTATTTCAATGACGGGAACATAGTAACTGCAAAGCAGATGATATCTCAATAATGGCGTGGGTTTGGGACCCCTGACATCCCCCCCCCCAAAAAAAACCCCTCTGGCTGGGGCACACTGTAACCAGAATCAGCCTGGGTGGCTAAATGCTGGGGGTCGCAAGCGCCACAATCCCTAACGCTCCGGTTACCCAGCCCAGAATACGCCCAGTACAGGAGGAGGAAGGTAGGGGAAGGCGGGGAAGCGCCTCAGACAGACTCCACCCTCGGCTCCCGACACTGGGCACCCTGGGACACTGGGCACCCCGGCCGAGGCCTCGCTCGGCCTCCCAAATTCCTTCTGGCCTTGCCGCGTCGACAGCTGCTTACACTTCTTCAGGGTGATGAACACGCTGCCCGACAACCGGCACTTCTGAAACAGTCTGGTCAGCTCCGTCAGGAACTGGAACACAAGCCGGGCCCCGTTAGGCAGTCCCAAATCCTCGCCCCGTCAAGTCCCAGTCCCTCCCACAGCTGGCGGTAGAAGTCCCCCAGCTAAACCCCAAACATCCGTCCCTCAGCCAGCCCGCTCCGGCTTTACCTGCTCGCTCTCCAGGAGCACCATCCCGGCGTCGCTAGCTCCCCGGCGTCAGCATAAGGCCCAAGCAATTAGAGCCGGAAGCTCCGCCCGTATCGGGCGGGACTTCCGCTATTAGATTGACACTCTCTTCCACCAGTCCCTGCCTCCGCCCTCTCCTCTCCCTCCGCCAGCGCCTGCGCTCTGGGACGCCCCCGCCTCCCACATAGACTTACCCCCCCGTAGGGCTCTCAGGCCGCCCGTTATTTCAACGACTTAGAAGAAGGGTCAGTGTGAGGGAGTGAGGGAGCGCCAAAGAGGGCTTTGATGGAGACCTGTGGTATACAGCTGTATGTTGGGCAAATTACCTAACAGCTCAGTGCTCCCATTTCCTCAGCCTGTGATAACGGTATCCGATGCAGAGTATGGTTGTGAAGAGAAAATGAATTTAACACCTGGAATATTGCCTGGCACACAGAAAGTGCTCCATTAGCATCAACTGTCTTTGTTATTGTTGTTTCCATTATCATGTCATCATTATACAAAGTTCCCATGGCGGTTCTTTGAACTATCTACTCTGACCAGGCTGGGTCTCCTTAATAAAGGGTGACCCCCAGCTCTAGCAAGAGGGACTGGAGCCCAGTCGTTCCACCTCTGCATTCAGGCAGGAGACCTGCATTCCAGGCCCCGCTCTGCCAGTAGCCAGCGTGAACCGAGAACCGTAAACCGTAGGCCCCCTGGGAAGTCAAGCATTAAGCATGCAAGGGGTTTTTACTGAGGGCCTCTTGTAGAGACGGGATACAGCAGGATAAGCGAAGTTCCTGGTTTCCTGGAACTTGGGTTAAAGAAATGGGCAGGAAATAATGATAGCTTCAGATAATGATGAACGCTGTGAAGACAACAGGGTGATACAAATGAGAGAAAGAGAGGTTGCAGTCAGGGAAGATCTCTTAGAGGAGAACTTTGAGCCAAAAGCTAAAGGGACCAGCCATTCAAAGATTTGGGGGCGGTGTTTCAGACACAGGAAATGCCTAGAACAAAGACCCCCACGGGGAAACAAGTTGCCCTGGGTCCACAAGGAGAAATGAAGGACTGTGGAGAGGTTGGAGAGGTAGCAGGTATCCAGCTCATCTGAAGGGTATATGTGTAGGGTAAGTTTGGATTTTGTTCCAAACACAAAGAGAAGCTTCTTGTTACAGAAGTTTTAAAGAGGACAGTGACAATCTAATTTACATTTTAAAAGTGCCCCCCCCCCCAATCTGTGGTGTGGAGAATGCACTGTAGAATGAGAAAGCAGGAAATGGGGAGACCAATTAGAGAGTTGTATACCTATTGCTAATCACCACAAACTTAATGGCTTTGTAAGGACCTATTTTATATTTTTATATTTTAGCAAGAGGCTTTCATTGAGGTTAAACAAAAACCTTGTTGTTTAACCCTTAAACTGTCCCTGCTCCCCTTCCCCCAGGGGATTCACTTAAAAACAAGTCCCGGAAACCAGCTCCAGGTAACAAAGCCCAGATAAAGGGTGGGTCAGGCCAGGTGGACACGTAGATCAGTGGCGGGGGTGGGGGGGGTTTGCATACTGTCTCCCTAGCTACCAAGGAGTATGGGCCCCCGCCCTTTGGGAACCTTTTTGGCGCCAATCCTAATCAAGGTGTAATAGGCTGGTTCAAATGTCTACTAGGGTAAATTGAAATTCAATTGGTCACCTAGCATCACTGTGGAGTTTCCTGTGTGTGTTACAATCTCATTGGCCACCTGTGCGTGGCCAGGCCCAACCGCATGGCCTTTGCCCTTAAAAGCTAGACTGTGAAACAGAGAAGGGTCACCCTCTCTTGTAAGAGGTGCGTCCCCGAACGTTCGGTCTGATTCTTGATGCTTGGCACGAAATAAAGCTTTGCTTGACCTTCGCTTTGTATCAGTCTCACTCCTTTAATCACGGACCCATTATTGGGGCATAACGGCTTAAAACAGCATGAATTTGTTCTTTTATATGTCTGGAGGTCAGAAATCTAAAATCAATGTGTCTGCAGGTTTGCACTGTGTCTGAAAGCCTCAGAGTAAAAATCTGCTTCATTGTCCTAGAAGAAGACACTTTCATTCCTTGGTTTGCGGCCCCTTCTTTCCATCATTACAACCTCTCCTAGTACATCTCCTACTACTTTGATTCTACTGCCTACCTCTTATAGGGACCTTGTGATTACACTGGGGCTAGATGATTTCCCCATCTCGAGATCCTTAATTTTATCATAACTGCAAATTCCTCTCTCTCTCTTTTTTTTTTTTTTGAAAGATTTTATTTATTTCTTTGACAGGGCAAGAGAGCACAAGCAGGGGGAGTGGGAGAGGGGGGAGGGAGAGGGAGAAGCAGGCTCCCTGCTGAACAGGGAGCCAGCCCTGGGGATGATCCTCGGATCCGCTCAGATCATGACCCAAGCCAAAGGCAGACACTTAACTGACTGAGCTACCCAGGCGCCCCTGCAAATTCCTTTAAACACGTAAGGCAGCATATTCATAGATTGCCTGTATTGGTACATAGACACCTTGGCTGGGTGGGAGGGGCTACCACAGAGGTTACTGCAGAAGTCCAGGTGCTAGCACCTTTGCAATCAGAATAGGGTGTACTTTGAAGGTAGCATCAACAGGACTCATGCACAATTCGATGTGAACATTAGAAGGAAAAAAAATCAGGAATGACTCAAAGGTTTTTGATTTGAACCACTGGGTGGATGGTCGTGCCATCTAAGATAGGAAAGACTTGGGAAGTAAAAAGTTTTGTAAGAAGACTAAAAGTTTTGTTTTCATCATGTAATATCTGAAATGCATGTTACGTATTCTTTTAGGATTCCCAGACCCAATTCCAGTGTCAGTAGGGCAGTGGGAGATTGCCACATACACAACACCAAGCAATTCTGACGCTATCTACCCAAAGATAGTATCAGAATCCACAGGTTATGGCTTCAGTCATGTAAGACTGCCCCCTGACCTCCCACTTCCAGTACTAATCACTAGCCCAAAGGTTCCAACGATCTCCATCTTAGATTGGATTAATTTGCTATAGCAGGTCACAGAACTTGGGGAAACACATTTATCAGTTTATTAAAGGATATGACAAATGTTAATAACAAGATATCCTGTTTCCCTTTATGGCTCTGAGGTATTTTCAGTAACTGTGGATGAAGAGCAAATATGTCGAGAAATATATTTTGGTCATCTGAAAGACCAAATGTATATTTCTTTTAAATCATTACATTGCACATGTCCAAGTGGGATTATCAAGTGAGTGGCTGAATATACAAGTTTGTAATTCAGTGAAGAGGTCAAAGTTATACATAAAAACTGGGGAATATGGGGTGCCTGGGTGGCTCAGTCATTAAGCGTCTGCCTTCCGGTCAGGTCATGATCCCAGGGTTCTGGGATTGAGCCCCACACCAGGCTCCCTGCTTGACAGGAAGCCTGTTTCTCCTTCTCCCACTCCCTCTGCTTGTGTTTCCTTTGTCGCTGTGACAAATAATAAATAAAATCTTTTAAAAAAAATAAAAATTAAAAAAAAAAACTGGGGAGTCATCTTCATATGTCATGAGACTAGAACAGATGAGAAGAGTCTGGTGAATCCCCCACCCCCATAGGCCTGCCAGCACAAAACCACTCTGTGATGACAACCACTATGAATAGCCTCGAAAAAGCCCTGGTTTCTGGTATCCCTGGCTCAGAAATCAGAGTCCTAGCTGGAATCTCCAATTTGACCAACCCTAGGTCTATGCTTGAGCCCAGGTCCTGGGGGCGGATGAGAGAATGACTCTCTGATGCTTTTATTTTACTTGCTTTTCACCAAGACCTACCCAATGGGGGCATTACAAAAAGGTTCAGATACCACAGAACCAAAAGCCGCATAGGTCTCCTTCACAAAATCAACAACCTAGAGCAAGAAGTGGGCAAAGTGTACACTGGACATTTGAAAGAAAGTGTGAAATCATCAGAGTGAATATATTTGAGATGTGTTGTCAGATTACCAGGGAATATGAGGGCCCCCTTGATCATTTGTGTCACGAATTTAGGTAGAACTAGTTACAGTATTGTGTTGGCCTAAATGATGTCCACTGTACTCTGAACTTCTATCATTCATAGAACATTGAGCAGTGTTCTGTAGAGCCATGAGGTTGGTGCTGGGGGCACCAGGGTAAAGGAAATGGTCCTGCCCTTAAGGAACACTGGAAACCGCTATTCATCTGGGGCCTCATCAGGATTAGCCTTCAATGTGGACATATCTCACTGCTTCCCGTGGGCTCAGTCACACCTCAGTTCCACTTGAGAGTCAGTAGTCCTGCCAGCCAACCCGCATGACATCTCAAGCCTGTCCCATGACAGAACAAACCACTCCAGTAATAGAAATACCCAAGTCTGCCAGTTTTAGTATCACACTTGGCCCAGTACAATTCAACAACCAACAGAGTGTTCTTTGGGCTCTATTTTTCTGTGGGAAGTGATGAAGAGCACCTCTTCTGAAGTCCAGTGGGTCTGGGTTCAGATCCTGCCTCTGCTACCTACTGTGTGACTTCAGGTAACCTCTCAAGGTTCCAAATCTCTTCATCAGCAAAAGGACAATAATAATACTTACTCACAAATGTTGAAAAGATTTTATAAAATACTAAATTTAAGACACTTAGGCTTGTTCTGTTTCACATGGTAAATATGGATGAAAAAATGCAATTCTTTAGTCTCTCTAGCCACATTTTAAGGATTTGATAGCCACATGTGGCTTGGATAGTGAAGATACAGAACATTTCTATTATCATAGATTCTATTGGAGAGCACTACAGAATATGTCAATAGCACTGATACTGGCAACTGAATGCTCAAGGGGCGCTTGGGAGTCTCAGTTGGTTAAGCATCTTCCTTCTGCTCAGGTCATGGTCCCAGGGTCCTGGGATCCATCCCCACGTCTGGCTCCCCGCTCAGTGGGGAGTTTGCTTTTCCCTCTCCCTCTGCACAGCCCCCCTGCTTGTGCACTCCCCCTAATTATAAATAAATAAATAAATAAATAAATATTTAAAAAAAATAATGAATGCTTAATAACAGTGATAAACAACAGCGTTATTATTTATAGACCAGCCACCTTCTGTCGTTTGGACACCACCTTGATTTCTGCCATTATCCTAATATCACTTGTATTATTAGCTGAATTTTTTCTTTAAGTTGACTCATTTTATACTTAAACAGATTTATATAATATCATCTTCATAAATGGAAAACCAATATCATTAAATAATAAAAAGAATCACAAATATAAGTACTATAAAAAGCAGTAAATTAAAAATTTTTAGATTAAAAATTTAAAACAACAAATGAAAGCAATAATGGCTCTTATACTGCAATAAAAGTGAATTGCTTTATAAAAATATATATCTGAAAAGAAATTCCTCGATGAGAAAAATATGGAACTGTTTATGGTCAGTCAGAAATGAAGTTAGCCCAGTGAACAATGAAATTAAGAGACTATGTCAATAAGACATGGTTAAATTTCAACGTTTTCAAGCACCCCAAATCCTACCTTGCTGTTAAATTATTGGCTTTTGGCCCTCGAAGCAGAGATATATGTGAGGCAGGGAGCTGGGTCACTGTCTCCGTGTCATGTGGCCAGACGCCTTCCTACTCCTTCTCCCTCACCCCCAGGAGAACTGGGAAATAAATACGGCTCCTGAATCCCCTCCCACATCCTGGGGCCTTCAGCAAAGGCCCAAGCAGCACCGAGAGCAACATGGAGCCTCTTAGCATAGAACATTGGCATCTACTTGACCAGCCTTAGCTGCTATGGAAAACCTGGGGGAGAAAAATCCCGAGTTCCTTGGCAGCATAGGGGCCTAAGGGCCTGAAAGAATATCTGTCCTGCTTGTGCCACCAAAGATCATCTCTCCCACATGCTCTGGTCACACGTGTCCTTTCCTCAGACAGACTATAACTTTATTTATTGGGTTTTATTTAGGGCTAGGATTTGAAGTAGGTAGAGCCAAGGGTCTTATTTAGGTTAAGGTTGATTAATTTACAGGTGCAGCTACTTAATGCAATTAAGCTTTGTGGCACCTGGAGTATAGATTGAGGGCAATAAGCACAGATGCCATGTTCTGGCTGCCTGGGTTTGAATCCCAGCTCTCTTTTGTCTAAGTGACTAGAGGCAAATTACACGACCCCTGTTAAAAGGTAATTTTAAAAAAAGAAGTGGAGTCATGACTCTCATACACATATTCAAGCTCTCTTTACCTTATTATTATTTTTATTTAAAATTTTGAGAGAGAGAGAGAGAGCAGGAGTTGGAGGAAGGGCAGAGAAAAGGAGAAGCAGAGTCCCTGCAGAGCTGGGAACCTGATGTGAAGCTTTATCCCAGGACCCTAGGATCCTGACCCAACCCGAAGGCAGACGCTTAACCAATTGAGCCACCCAGGTGCCCCTGCCTTATTATTATTTTGAGAGAGAGAGCTTGTGTGTGCAAGCAGCCAGGGGTTGGGGGTAGGCGGAGAAGGAGAGAATCTCAAGCAGACTCCCTGCTGAGTACAGAACCTGACTCAGGGCTCCATCTCACAACCCTGAGATCAGGACCTGAGTGGAAATCAAGAATTGGATGGGGGCACCTGGGTGGCTCAGCTGGTTCGGCATCTGCCTTTGGCTTGGGCTGTGATTTCGGGGTCCTGGGATGGAGTCCTACATTGGGCTCCCTTGCTCATCAGGGAGCTGGCTTCTCCATCTCCCTCTGCCCCTCCCCCTTCCTGTGCTTGCGCTCACGTGCTTCCTCCCTCTCTCTCTCTCTCTCTCTCTCTCTCTCTCGTGTCAAATAAATAAATGGATAAAATCTTAAAAAAAAAAAAAAAAGAGTTGGATGTCCAATTGACTGAGCTACCCAGGCACCCTTATTTACCCTATTTTTAAAGAGGGAACCGGGTAGATATTACAACGCATTCAAAGGAGAATCCGAAGAGCAGGAATACTTATAGAACAGAAATATTGAAATAAATTTGTAATGGAAGAAAAATTGAATTTTCCACAATAGAGGACAGTTGAGCAGAATTAATTTGCATAGCTATAGCAAGAATTTCTATTTCTATTTATTTATTTATTTAGCTTATTCCACATTTACTTAAATTCTTCTGTGCCTCAATTTCCTCACCAGTAAATAGGGATGTAATTCAAGTGCTCACCTCACTGGGCCACGAGAAGGAGTAAATGAGCTAAGGCATGCATTATTATACCCCAGTCACTTAGATGGAAACTGACTCTTCCCCCTTTCTATTTGTCAAGGTGGATTCATTCCACCAACACAGATCATAACACAGCACTCATGGGTCAGTGCCCACCTTGCCAGATGTTGTGTTAATTTGCCTGTTTCCTGTTATACTCTGAGGAAGCCCCTGTGTTCTGCACTGCCTCACTGTAACCCCACTGCGCTGGCCTGAAGGTCAGCTCAGGTTAAGGGAAGGAGAGAGGGAGTCACAACAATGCAGCAGGGAATGGTGTTGGGTGGGTTTGTGTTCAGGGTGACAGGAATGGGGTCCTAAGGCCTGGAGACCCCCTGAATCTGTTGGACATGTTTAGCTCTAGAAGAAACTCCCTAGAGATGGCCATAGGGGTATCTGGGGGGAGATGAGGGTGTGTCCTGGGAGTCTGTGTGCCCAGTGTCAGCAAATATCCTCCCAGTAGCCTTGGCAATCACACTCCCTAGACTGAATCCAACCAGACACCTGGAGCTACCATTCCTTTATTCCTTCTACCAGTCAGCCAATCACTGGGTACCTTCTTGAGAGACTGGGCTCCAGGGACTTCTGCCTCTGCCTGTGCCACTCCAATGCCATGCCAGTGTGCCACACTAGGTCTAGTGTCCTGGAGAGAAAGCATGAGATCACTGGACTGGAAGCCAGGACACCTGGGTCAGCCACTGGCCCCTTCCTTTGTGTGGGACCTTGAGCAAGCTACTTATCTTCAGTTTCCTCTGCATAGTATCTACCCCAAAGTGTTGTTTCCGGTTTCAGTGGGATAATCCAGGTAAAGGACTGACTCAGGGAGCACCCAAAATATGCATTTAAAAATTTTTTTACCATTAGTTAAGGACTTAGACTAGATTGTGATGGTCACCTCCACTTCCAAAATTGTGAGAGCTACTGCTTCTCACCTGAGGGCCCAAGGGAAGTTTCCAGAGTTCACAAATGTCAGCCGTTAGCACAGGACTTCCTCTTACTCCCCGTGAGGTAGGAGAAGTAGGCAATGCCACCATGCCCTCTCTCCAGGCGGGTATCTCAGGGGCGCGAGAGCCCCACTGGGCCCTGCATGCAGCAGCAATCTGGGGCCAGCAGGGGACGCCCTGACCTTGTCAGACAAGCGCAGCCACAGGCCATCCTGGCTTTCCCAGTCCTTGTCCCAACACCTCAGACCATAAGAACATCCAAGACTGTCATTATTTTTCAAAATCACTTCTGCCGAGGCTAGAGGTTTCTGTGTAATGGATAGAAACTTCCATCAACCATTGAACAAGGACTAAATCAGCACCCACTCATGCCAGGTACTGTTCTAGGTACTGGGGTCACTGGAAGCAGACTGAGTTCAGCATTAGGGGAGGGATTATTTTTCTCAGATAATAGCTCACTTCTATTTATTGAGAATTTACTAAGTGCCAGGTTCATTTCCAGGTGCTTTAAATATATTCTCTCTTGAGCCCTCATAATAATCCTGTGACGTGAGTGTTGTTTTATGCTCATTTTTCTGTCTGAGGTGAAATGACGTGCCTTGGTCACACACTAGTAAGAGGTGGAATGGAGATTTGAACCTGAACCAGCTGCCTTCAGAGCCTCCTTCTTTGGGGCTCTGTCTCTGTGCAGAAGAGCGGGCAAATGAGCACAGCCTGAAGGCAGCTCAGTGAAGATAAGGCTTTTCAGATGTCCAAAGAGGTGCTAGAAGAGGACAGGAGATGGTGAGAGGAAAGGAAGTTGGGAAAGGAGCCAATCCTGGCGGAATTAAAACAAAAACAAAAACAAAAAACAAAAAACCTGAGTCTCCATGCTCTATCTTTCACCATCCCCTCCTTTCTTGTTGGAGATAGGTAACAGGAGAAACCCCGTTCCAACCTCACCCCACCCCACCACCATATGTTTTGGCAAAATCCTACCGTCTGGTCCTCCATCCTTGGATTCTAGGCCCAGCACAACATTTTCTAGGTCCAACACAACATTTCCTTTCTCTCTGAAGGAAAGCCGCTTCTTTGAACCTTATGGGCCTCCATTTCTTCAACTGTAAAATGGGAATACTGTCCTCACACTGCTATAGTGGGGTTAAAAGTGATAATGTATATAAAAACACTTACGTATATAAAAGTGAGAAAGCATGGTAGGAAGGCTGGGTTTCATCATTATTTCCCCCTTCCTACTTAGGCAGCGCCCTAAGTACAAATATTCAGTACTCTAAAACACCCTCCGCTCTACCCCCACCAAAACCCCAGTCTCTCACTGACCTCAGCTAGCCAAGCAGAGGCAACCCATCTGGAGACTTAATCATGCTAACAGGTTCATGACAAATGGTCACATACGTCACACTCCATTTTTGGAAGAAACTTAGGCAACATTAAACAAAGAAAAGACTCTAATGGTGGGATTTCAGGTGCTGGGATTTTGGAGACGTACAAAGGAACTCCCAATACTCCCACAGACTACACCCCTGGTCCTTGTGCCTGGAAGGTCTGCTGTGTACAGAAACGAGTTGTGGGACTCATGAAACAGTGACCTTTAACAGGTTCTCCCCTTCTCTTCGATAATTTCCTTCCTTGCTAAACCTCAGGAAGGAGAGGGCCACCACATCCCACACTATACAAGGGGAAACCGAGACCAAGAAAAGCAGGCATGGTTATTGCTCAATCAGTCCCAGCCGGGCTCCCTCCTCCCCCTACCTTCTTGGGTTTACTGTGTGGGAGGAGGAGCCCCTGTATTCACGATGATTAGGGGTCCCAACATTTTTAATTTCCTGCCTTGGAAGTCAAGGACAGATAATTACATAGCAAGAGTTTCTGCACAAATTACCCAGGTGTCCTAACTCCCAAAAGTAACAGATGCTGTTCATCTCTTGGCCTCTGCCATCATTCATCCTTGATTGTCCAGGGAAGCCCCCTCCACTGCTCTGAGAGACCAACAGATGCAGATTTATATAAGGAAACCTAGACATACACAATGAACAGACTCCCTGTCCGATCCGAGCCAAGTCCTGCTAATAACATCAATGAATCACTGACTTTAGTGAGTCACAGTATCAAACAGCAAGAAGTTCCAAGATCTTTCTAGTCCAACCCACTGCTGTCCATTTATTCACAAGTAAGAAAACTGACTGAGGCCCAGAGAAGGAAAGTGGCTTGCCCATGATCACAAAGCTTGGTAGTGGCAGAGTAGAGCCCCAGTAGAGCCCACTTTGCACTGCCCTTTATACCTCTCTGATACCCCGTGGGGCTGGAACAGAGGGCAGAAGGGAAAGCATGGGTCCCTCTGATCAGCCAAGGGCAGCTCAGGTTGTCTCCTGGAAGGTGGGCTCAGTGTTAGCCTAGGCCCTCCCTTGGGAAGGGAAGAGTCTGGGG
Source organism: Martes martes (assembly GCF_963455335.1). Classification (NCBI taxonomy): domain Eukaryota; kingdom Metazoa; phylum Chordata; class Mammalia; order Carnivora; family Mustelidae; genus Martes; species Martes martes. The sequence goes on from NC_137894.1 coordinate 59,360,002, forward strand.
CCCATCCTCACACCCCGGCGCCAGGCCTCGGATTAGAGGCCATAGGAGGCGGCTTCCTGTTTGGCCCTCATCCAAGGCCATTTCACAATGGGGGGAAGAGCGCTGGGCTGAGAGTCCCGGGTGACTGCTCACTCCACCCCTACCTCAGCCCCTCTTAGACCCCCTGGGGAGAATAATCCAGGCCCTTGTGAGATTTGGGGTGAAGGAAGACCGAGGCTGGAGAGCCCCCATTGGTAGTGTTCTGGGAGTGGGGCCCTGGAGTCGGACAACGGGGGCCACCTGGCAGGTGCCCACCCCTTTTTCTTCTTCCACACACCCACAAGCAGTCACAGTGGGGAAATTCTTCATAGGGCAGGAGGTGCTCTGTTTAGGCCAGCCCCATAACACATTCCTTATTAGTCACAGGGGAACCTGGAAGCAAGCTGGGAGAGGGACAAGGCCTTGGTCAGCTTCCTGTAATGAAGTGTCATGACTAACAGGCAGAAAATTCTGGGGAGGGGAGCCCAAGCCATCCTTCTTCTCCCGACATACCCTAGTCTGGGGTGATTGTGATTCAGGTGGGAATCAAGTCAGAGACATTGAGACCTTCAGTGGGATTTATTGTGCCCTTAGGGTAGGGTCGGCTCTGAGCTCAGCTCTGTAAGGGATCCTGTTTGAAGAAGGAGGCAGCGGTTAGGGACCAAAATTCTGTCTTTAAGTCTTAAAGAAGAGACAAAACAAACCCAGGTAAAATGTCAAACCACAGAACAAGGTAGTGTGAGGTTGGGGCCCACATTCTCATGCTGGACCGTCCAATGTGGCTGTTGGGAAGGCAGGGGCAGTCACCATGGACAAGGCAGAGGGGGCCCAAGGATGGGGAGGATGGTTCTGCAGAGAAGGCAAAGAAGGTCTCCACGACAGGGAAGAGGACACGAGGCAGGAATGCACGTGTACGTTCATTCAAGAGACGGGACCCTGTCTGCACAGGAATGGGACTGGAGATGTCTGGCCATGAGCTCCTTCCTTCCTCTGTGTTCTCACTTCTTGAACACGGTCTTTCTCTGTGTCCGTGGGACGCAGCTGGCCCACCGAGGCAGGTGACCACATGGAGCGCTAGGCCAGGGTGTGGGGGTGCCCAGGAGCTCAGCCCCTGAGTCAGGGAGCCCTCTGACAACAGGAAGCAGCTGCAGCAGGCCCCAGGGCTGTGCTGGTGTCTGTCACTCTCCTTCCACCCCGGCTGCAGAACAAACTGTTCTTTGAGAAGCTCTGGGGACAGAGGGCCCACACCTGCTCCCCAGGTCGGTTTGGACAAACCCCCATCAGCCTAGGCTGGGTGCCCAGCGGAGCCATGACACGGCTCAGCAGCCCCCCTCCACCCTCACCCCTGCCTCCTCCTCTTTCTGTGGAGCCGCGCTGCAGTTCACTGAGGCAACAAAACCCAAAACAAGGGCTTTGGGGGGTGGGGGGGGAATGGGACTGATTCTTAATAAGAACCTCATCCTGGGACTGCAAGGAACGTCTCTACAATTAGGACCTAAGAAACCCCAAAACCATTAGGTCCCCAACTCTGAATGGAATGTCTGCAGAAAGAACACCGGCTTAAAGTTCTAATCTTAATCCTGCCGCTTTGTGGCTCTGTGACCATGGACACGTCGCTGCCCCTGGCTGGACTTCAGTTTCCTCCCTATAACATGGGGCGTTGCCATTGGTGAGCTCTGGGGTCCATCCAGGTTTAGAGAGTGAGAATCGGGGCTCTGAGGCAGCTGTATGCTTGCTGTAGCGACTGTGTGGGGCTTGTGGGGGGTGGGGGGGATGCCAGGATGTGAGGCTGATTGAGGCCTACAGAAAATGGAATGGGACTCAATTTAGGACTTGAGATGGGATGCTTTTGGGTTCCCCAGATCCCCATGATAAAGAGACGTGGGTCGCTGGACTAAGAATACCTCAAGAAGAACTCATTTTATAGAGGATTCCCCCCTGCTTGGTGAAGGGCTTGATTCCTTCGGGGATAGTCTGAGTTCATTCCTCAGTCACAGCCCCTCACCCTGAAATCGGAGTGAGCTGGGAGAAGGGGCACACTTGAAAATAGACAGTGGAATGTGGGGATATCAGGAAAGAAAGATCCTAGCCTTCCCAGTGCTCTTCCCCACATAAGCTACTCCTTAAAATTCATTCAACTGGGGATCAATCCTTTCAGGACACAGTGATAGCTAAATCTTGGAACAAACATTTAAATCCTCATGATGGTATAACAGGTAAAAGCCTCCCTTTCTCGGACCCTGGGTAGGCTGGGAGAGGCTTTACGAGGCTGTGGGGACTGGAAGAGGGAGAGAAAGTGGAGATCCAAATATCACCAATTCATGCTTTTTCTGAAGCCTCTAGGCCTGCTGGCTCAGACCAGTTCGCTGTGGCGGCTGTGTGGCAGAGGCCTTGGACTTCCTAAATGCATCTGGCTTACTTTCTGACCTTCCACACTGACCTCCCAGGCCCCAGCAGCCCCTGAGGGAGCCCAGTTTAGCTCTCACAGACCTGCTACCTGTTCCTCTTCCAGGGGTGGTGGGGGAAAGGCAGGTAACACTGCTCTCTGGCCTCCCACCAGATTACCTGTGTGGCTTAGGTGACAGAGACTGTGTCTGAGGCTGTTGAAAAAGGAACCACAAGCTCTTTGAGGCAGCTTCAGCCCAGGGTGGAGTGTGTAGAGTGGAAGGGAGGAGGCAAGGGTGTGTGAGAGGGGAACACGCCAGGCTCTATTGGCCTTAATCTACAAGGCCGCATGCTGCCAAGACCAATGCTGGCAAAAAGCAAAGGGAGAGAGGAGGAAAGCCAAACCCAGATGATGTGTGTGTGGTGCTTCTCAGCCGCAGCCTGGAGCAATGTAGACGTGGGCTTGGCATGCTCCCACCTGTGTGTGTGTATGTGTGCACGTACGTGTGTGCGCATACGTGTGTGCGTCCATATACATGCACATAGGCGCACACACACACACCCCAAGATGGGGTGTGTTTGTTGACCTGGGTGTGCACTGGCAATCACAAAAGACAAGATGCCAAAACTCTATATTTACCATCAAGGCCAATGATGCCGAGAGCGCCAGAGCCAGAACCTTCCACCGCCTGGCCCTGGCCCATCCCGACGAGACACTGCTGCTCACAGAAACAGAGGAAGGAGAGAGGTGGAGAAGCCCGCAGTAGAGGCCTTCATCTTCCAGGACTGCTTGGCCAGGCTAGCTGCCATCCTCACTCTAGGCCAGCCCACTCCCATCTGGCCAAGGAGCATTTACTGGGCCACTCCTTGGCCTGAGACACTCACCAAGCACCACAGCAAAATATTGGCTGTCCAAGGGGAAGGGAAGACCTCCGCCTGCAAGGGTGGGCTTCAGGGCAAGCACCGCTGGTACCAAGTTGCGAAAGAACTGGGCTCTGAAGGAAAGAAAAGGTTTGGAAAAACAAAGGCTCCCGAGTAGCCCATGAGGGAAGTGAGAGCAACATGTCAGGCCGGAGGAGGGGTTAGGAGTGCATGTGATTTAGGGGAAGGTTATAGGGAGGCCCCTTTGGTTGTACTGACACAACTCTGACACCAACTGAGTGTCCCACAATTCCATTCAGGGTCCATTGTGACACTTAGGGGGGTTGGTGTCAGATCCCATAAGTTAAAGAGCAGAGTCCCCAAGACTGATTTTACCTCAGATGCCAGACACAAATGGGTCTCCAGGCTGCCCACCTTTTTGTAGGACTTGGCTACAAATTCAGGATTCCCACTACCCCACTTCATGTTTGGTAATTTGCTAGAATGACTCACAGAACTCACTAGAAGTGCTATACTTATAATTAGAGCTTTATTACAAAATACAGTTTGGGAACAGCCAAAGGAAAGAGACCTATAGGGAAAGGGTGGGGATGGGGAGGGCAGGGCGCCCTGTCCTCTTCCTGTGTAATCAGGTATGGGCCCCTCCCAGCACTTCAATGTGTTCACCAACCAGGAAGCATTCTGGGTTTCAGCGTCCGGAGTTTTTGGATGGGGTTTCGTTTCATAGACACACTTAATTAAATCATTGACCACAGGAGGGAACTCCAAGTCCAGTCCCATCCTCTCCCCTGAGGGAGGTCAGGAGTGGGGTAGGCGTGAAATCTCCCACCCTCCAATCACACCTTCCTCCGTCCTGTTTCCCCCGTCAGGGCCAGCCCCTCCCTTCAAACTATCTGAGAGCCCACCAGGAGTCATCTTATTAGCACAAACAGGTATGGTAAAAAGTGCTCATAATGAATAACAAAATACATTCCTATTACTCAGGATATAACAAGGGTTTTTGAAGCTCTGTGCCAGAAAAGGGGGAAAAGACGCCGGTTATAAAGGACTGTTCCTATAGGGCAAATAAAGTGGAGCTGAGGATGGAAAGGTAGTAAGGGGCAAATTTATGTCAGAAATTGATGGGTAAGAGAATTAGGAATTGCCTCCTCCCTCCTAAGGAAGTGGAGGCAGAAGAAAAGCAGGAGATACAACTCCTTGATTTTAGTATCTTGATAGAATCTTTCATCTTGTTTAATTAATATGGTTAACTTACCCTGAGGTGTTTCATCAAGAAGGAAGAGGCATCCCCTAGCCTCTGAATCTGCACTAACGCCTCTATGCCTGAGGTCTGCCTTCCCTCAATTTAGCCTATTGTCCGTTCTACCCAGCTCAAATGCCACCTCCTTCTAGAAGCCTTCCCTGATTACCCCAGTAGGAAGTTAGCCTGCTTTGAATTCCAAACTCCCTTTGGCTCAGTCAGTCCCCTATTGCCCTGTATTGTGACTCAATTCTTATCTCCCCACTTTGATCCTAAGCCCTTTATGCTTGCTTTACCCCTTTCTGCTTCAACTGACCCTGTGAGTTCTGTATAACATTTATGAGCTCTCTACAGACTTTCGTCACTGACCCCTCTTCTGTCCCTAAAGACTTGGTGCCTTCCCTTGAGAGTCTCTCTGAATAGAGTGTGAATGTCTATCTCTCTGAATAGAGTGTGAATGTCTACTCCACCAGACCATAAGCTCCTCCACGGCAAGGACAGGCCTACATTCCAAGCCTCAGCACAACCTTCAATCCAAGCCTTTGCACAACCTTCAAGTAGTGGGTGCTCAGACTTGTGTGCCGAACTAATTCACTTCCTCCTGGAAAATGTCACCTTTCTCACATTTAGGGAAGATTACGAGAGTAGTTGGATGAGTTATACCAGGAAGAAGGGGGGGGGCTTCCAAAATAGGTAAGGCTGGCCTTTTGGACAGGATCCTGCACCCCTTGGGCCTCTTGCCAGAAGACGGCTCTTGCTGGGCACCAGCAAGATGAGAAGTCAGACCAACCTGGGCAAGCAGGCGGGCAGATGGACAGCATTAAGCCCCACACGAACCTCTGGGGACAGGCAGAGCTGTAAGGAGCCATTCTGGGAACCATGTGAAAGCTTTCCCCTTGAATGGCTTCCAGCCCCTGCGACAACCCCAGAGCAGTGTCCAAACCATGGTTTACTCTACTCTAATGGTTACCACTGGGAGCCCCGAGCTGTGCGGTAGTAGCCCCACTCAGCCACCAGCCCCTCCTCTGAGGCCAGGCCTGAAGTTCCCTGAGGCAGCCCTAGGAGGCGTCCACAGTGGACAGACCAAGGGACCGGGAACAGCAACAGCGAGGTGTGGTGTGTTCTGTGCTCTGAAGATGAGGCTCCCCTTCACCTCTCCCCAGGCAAGGGAGTCCCACAACATGGGAAGGCAGACATGAAAAGGGACATGATACCTAAGGTTTCTTGGTGGCCTCCAAAGCTGGGCCAGAATCAGTGATGTGGCCTTGGCCTCGGTCTGCCGGCTTCAGGAACTCTCAGGCAGGGGTTTTTCCTCTCACATCTCTGGATTACAAGTTCTTTGACTTTTGTGTGGTTGTGTATCCAGCCCACGCTCCCAAGCATGGTAGCCAGTGTCTTCAGGAAGCCACAGTTAAGGAATGGAAGGAATGGAGAAGGCCTGCTCCCAAGAAATAGTTAATCCTCTCCCCTTCCCCCAGGCCCCTTGCACCTGCAGGCTGCGGTGTGTGGTTTCCCACAGCTGCAGCTGGCTCTGTAGCAGCCCCCTCCCTTGCAGGGAACCTGAGAGGCCCCTGGCCTGAGGCGCCTGGGAGGGGCTCCTCACCCTGGGTCAGGCTTCTGGGCTGGTGTGGGAGGGTCTTGCAGCCCTCTGACCTGGACAGGCCACACGGAGTGCTCCGGTTGAGTGACCAAAGCCCGGAGGGGTCTGCTGGGGTTTCTGCTAAAGCCGAAAGCAGGGACTCGGTTTGGGAGGTGGCCAAGACCCTCTCCACGGGGCCTTTCAGCCTCTCCCTTGCTCCAATTCCACTGAATTCTGGAAGAAGCTGATGGCCTCTTGAGTGTGGGCCTGACATTCTCCCTGGGGGAGGGGAGGAGCCGAGCTCTTGAGGGAGAGGGTGAGTTGAGTATGAGAGGTGAGAGGGAAAGACAGGAAGGAAGAGGAGGAAGTGAGATTTGGCAGAGCCAGGCCTCTGCTGGTCAAGACAGCCTTGAACCCACCGTGCAAGGACCCTGGCCGTCTCTGTATTCTGTCTAGCCTAGAAAAGGGCAGGCTGCCGCAGAGCCTGGGCTGATACCTGGTTGACCTCTGAACCGGACAGATGTGCTCAAGGGATATCTCTGAACACTACTCAAGGGGCAAGTAAAGCCAAAAGCATAGGATCTTTCGTGCTAGGACATTTCCCCAGGATTGGTAAGGAGGATCCTGAGGCTCAGCCTATAGCTAATAGCCTCCCCAACTGTCAGTGCCCCACCCACGGCCTCTGGGCATGCATCCAAATCCCAGGGGGACATCTGGCTGATGCCATATGGAGCGCTCCACCCCAGGTAACACCTGAGAGTTGTTCACTTGGATCCAGAGCCAAGGCTTAGGAGCTGGAAGAATGGGAAGGTAGGAATCTGATAGGCCCCAGCGGTGACAGGGCCCAGGGTTCTGGCTTATCTCACATCCAGCTCCGGGCAAATTGCTTCAAGTCAACACTTTCCCTGTGACGCCCTGTGGCCTCTGGTTCAGGCCTTCAGTGGCCTCCAGTCTGCAGAAAAAGCCCAGCTCCCCCTCAGAGACAACTCCCCCACCCAGGATGGAAAGAGGGAGGGCGATTTGGCAAAGGAAGCTTGAAAGGAAACAGAGCTACCCATCTGCAGAAACCCCTGAGTCAGATGTGGGGAGGAGGGGGAGAGAGGGCTCAGCAGAAGCCCGGATTTGGTCCTCAGTCCCCTGCCTCAGGAAGATACCTGCTGCAAGGTGGCAGCCGGGCCCGGAGGAGGGGAGGGTGCGTGCTGGGCAGATACCAGGCAAGCTTTGCTCTTGGCTCCCTCGTAACCTGACACTCCTGAGGGGGTATAACCGGTGCCAACCACCTATGCCAGTGCCAGGAGGCCACTGTGTGTTCCAGACTTGTGCTTGGCCGATTCACTACCCCGCCACGTGGGAGTTCTGGCTGCGAGTCAGATGCCCACTACGGTTTGCCCTCAGGCATATGGAGGCAAAGCCCTGTGAGACAATCTGAGCTGAAAAGAGGGAGCTAGGATGAGAAGGCCCAGGATGAGGTGATCCTGACTACACAGGTCATTTTAAATTAATTAGTTAACTAATTAATTAATTAATGTTTTCAGGGCTGTTATTACATGATATTTGGCATTTACTCATTATGGTTGTCCAGAGCGCAGGTGTCAAGAACATTCCAGAAAATCTTGGGGTGGGACAGCTATGGCACACATCTGGAGTGTTACCTTCTGGCTTCTGATTTAAATAGCATGGCTTTGGGGGTGCTTGCGTGGCTCAGTCGGTTGAGCAGCTGCCTTCCCCCCAGGTCATGGTCCTAGGGTCCTGGGATTAAGCCCCGCGCCAGGCTCCCTGCTCAGCGGGGAGTTTGCTTCTCCTTCTGCACTTCCTCACCCCACTACTTACGGTCTCTCTCTCTCAAATAAAGGAATAAAACCTAAAAATAAATGTATAAACAGCATGGTTTTTCACCTTGTTCAGATTCATTCATTTTGACCATTTTATATCAGTAGGGACCCTTCGCCAAGACTAAAATGCTCCACTATTGATTGACTTAGGGATCTTTCTATTCACCCCTTTACTTTTTATTTCCTCCAACAAGTATTTAGTGAGTGCCTACTGTGTGCCAACTGTTGGGCTGCTGCTGGAACGCATTGATGAATCCACGAGGCTGGTTCCCGGTGAGCTTGTCTCACACCCAGCATCCCAGGAGGTTACTATTGGTACCAAAACATGACTACTAAGCACTTCCAATTTCTTCCTTTCTTTTCCTTCCTTTCTTTCTTTCTTTTTCTTTTTAAGATTTTATTGATTTGTCAGAGAGAGAGAGAGCAAGAGAGAGCACAAGCAGGGGGAGTGGCAGGCAGAGGGAGAAGCAGACTCCCCACTGAGCAAGTAGCCCAATGCGGGACTCGATCCCAGGACTCTGAGATCATGACCTGAGCTGAAGGTGGATGCTTAACCTACTGAGCCACCCAGGATCCCAAGCACTTGTAGTTTCTTGAAAAAAAGATCTTAAAGGGGCACCCGGGTGGTTCAGTGGGTTAAGCCTCTGCCTTCAGCTCAGGTCATTATCTCAGGGTCCTGGGATCGAGCCCCACATCGGGCTCTCTGCTCAGCAGGAAGCCTGCTTCCTCCTCTCTCTCTGCCTGCCTCTCTGCCTACTTGTGATCTCTGTCTGTCAAATAAATAAATAAAATCTTTTAAAAAAAAAGATCTTAAAATCCTTAGAAAATGAGAACCCCTTGAATAGGACTGTGATTCTTTTGATGTATTCTTATGTATTTACTTTGTTTTAAAATATGTAATACAGTCACATGGTTCCAATATGACATAAAACTCTCAGTCGGTTGAGCATCAAACTCTTGATCTCAGCTCAGGTCTTGAACTCAGGGTCGTGAGTTCAAGCCCGGCACTGGGTTCCATATTTGGTGTGGAGTCTACTTAAAAACAAACATAAGCAAAAAAATAAAATAAAAAATGATAATGGGAAGCTAGTGGAGGGCTGCTTTAATCAGGAGAGTAATACTATCATTCAGTCTCCTATGGGAGAATAAACTGTAAGGGAGCAAGGCAGAGATGGGAGAGAGTTGGGGGGCCACTGCAGTGGGCCAGACAGAGGGGGTGACTTGGCCTGGGCTGGTTGCTTTGTGACAGAAGTTAATGAACAGGTCAGACTGGGGTATATTTTGGAACTATGGTTTGTGATAAATTGGATGTGAGAGGTCGGGGAGAGAATCCAGGCCATTGAACATCAGTGGAGGAGACTGGAAGAAAAGGTGGGTTGGGGGACAGACCGGGAATCAGAGCTCTCTTTTGGACAAGCTAGGCCTCTGAGATGTCTACTAGGTAGGGGCAATGTCAAGGTCAGAGTCACCAGTATGGAGATCACCAGATGTTAAGGGCCAGCAGCCCTGTGAAGAGGGTTCCATCATTATTCCTGTCTGTACTGGGCACGTCTCAGGTACAACTTTGGATGCCCCCCATCTCACTTCTGGTTCCAGCCACTGCTGCGGTTACCAGTTTTGCGTAGGCCTTGACAAGTGTCGTGCAAATGCAGCCTTACCATGTCCCTCCACATGCCTCTTACCTCCTGAAACCATAGCATGAGGGACGTCCATGAAACCCATTTGAAATTGACACCTGAACCACCAAGAAGTACAGGGGAGTTCGCATCCATGGGGTAACTTGGCAGGAGCCAATGGATAAGTGCCCCTCCTTCTTCCCACAGGATCCGAACCATTTCATAAAGCTTCTCAAAGGTCCTGTAGGATTGAGAAACAGTCACCTATAGACGGCCAACTCGTTCCTACAACTTTGATCAGCAGCCTTCCATTGCTAATTCACTCTTCCTCTCCCTCACGCCTGCTCCCTGGGTCAGTTTCCCCCAGAAAACTACTCACACTTAAGCCTTTGTCTCAGACTCTGCTCTGGGGACAGCCTATGTGAGGTACCATCTTACTGAGGCACAGAGGATTACTTACCAACTATGTCACATGGCAAATCGGGCAGCACAAGAATTCACACCCAGGCAGCAGCTCCAGACCTAGAGCTGCTGTTCCGTTCACTACTCTGCTCCCCATCGCCTCTGAAAGATTCCAACATCTTTATGGCATTTAAAAGCACAGACCTAGATGGCGTCTAATGAGGGAGAGACTGTAAATAGGGAAGAAGTCCCCGTTCCGTGCTAACAGAGATATCAAGGAGAGGAGGGACCCGTGAAGGAGCCCGAGAAAGAGGGACCATCAAGGCAGGAGGAAAGCAGACCCATGTGGCATGCTGGACCCCAATGTTTCAAGGAGGAGCCATTTCTCTGTGGTTCCAATGGGGCTGACCGGCTGAATAAGACAACAGGACACTGACCTTTGGATGTGCTGACCAGGAGGCCACTGAGGACTTGGACAAGTGCAGTTTCAATGGCATGGCAGAGACAGAAGTTTAGCTGGGGTGGGCTAAGAGGGAATGGGGGTGAGGACATGCAGAGGAAGGAAATGGGGCAGGAGCTAAAGCGAGTCGAAAGAGAGTTTCTTAAAGTGTGAGAGATGACAGCATGTGTCTACGATGTTGAGTAGAGAGGAGCAGCCCTGTAGTAGAGGTGGGAGAAGGATGATTTGGGGGCAAAGTCGTTGAGTAATGAAGGCATCGGAATCTAGTGCATGAGTGGAGCAGCTGGCCCAGACTCGGAGGGGAGACCATCCATGGTAAGAAAGGAAGGCGGGGACGAGGGTCCAGAAACAGTGACGGTGAGAAGACAGGCACTTTTCCTAAGGTTGAATCTATTTCCTCAGCAAAATAAAAAGCGAGGTGGTGGGTGCCTGGATGGCTCAGTGGGTTAAAACCTCTGCCTTTGGCTCAGGTCATGATCCCAGGGTCCTGGGATCAAGCCCCGCATCGGGCTCTCTGCTCAGCAGGGAGCCTGCTTCCTCCTCTCTCTCTGCCTGCCTCTCTGTCTACTTGTGATATCTGCCTGTCAAATAAATAAATAAATAATCTTAAAAAAAAAAAAAAGGCGAGGTGGTTAGCCAACAGTGGGGAACAGGGAGGAGGTGTTGAGGGTTGGAGAAGAGAGAAGAAGATGTGAAACACTCATCTGGAAAGTGGGGCAGTGAATTTAGTAGAGAAACACAATAGGATCTCTGGGCAAGCTGAGTGCCCACTTGAGGTTTGTGGTCAGAAATGTAAAGTGTGGCTAGTCAGCACGGCTGAGAATTTTCCCCGGCGATGTTCGGGTACTTGGTGCAGGTGCAGTGCAGGTAGGGCTTTGGGGTTAAGCAAGGTCGAGGTGGGTCAGGAGAGTCCAACAGAAGGGAAAGAGAGGGGAGGGCTGGTGCAAAGGGTCGGTGCTGTCACAGGCCACAGAATCCAAGCTGGAGAGGGAGGTTCATGAGGAGATAAAGGAGGTAAAGGACGGACTGTGAAAGAGGGTGAGTTCAGTGGAATGGAGGTCCCAAAGGGGACCAAGAATAGAGTAAATGAACTAAAACCCAAGAGGTGGTGGTCAGAGAGTGGGAATTCAGCAGTGCCCAGTTCTAGACTATAGCCACAGGACTGGGTGGCAGAGGAGGGAAGGAGTCTGGTGGGGAGAGGTGGTCAAAGACCATGCACAGGTGCACCTGGGTGGCTCAGTGGGTTAAGCCTCTGCCTTTGGCTAGGTCATGATGTCAGGGTCCTGGGATCGAGTCCCACATTGGGATCTCTGCTCAGTGGGAAGCCTGCTTCCCTTTCTCTCTCTCTGCCTGCCTCTCTGCCGCCTTGTGATCTGTCTGTGAAAAAAATAAAATCTAAAAAAAAAAAAAAGACCATGCACAGGAGGTACAGGTGTTTGGGTGGGTCATCCATGTCAATGACTTTCTTTTCTGCCATCTCTAAGACAGCTCTTTCATCCCCTGCCACTATGCCCTCATCTGCCTCTTTCCCTTTTGTAGCTTCTCTGCCTCTCATGATATTAAGCACTGCTTATTTATTTGTGAATTGTCCTTGCTCGTGTGGGAATGTAGAAACCTCGAGGGCTGGGACATTGTCACTCTGGTTTACTCCTATACCCTCAACTCTATGAACTGTATCTGCTGCAATGAACAAGTACTCAACAACATTTTTTGAATGAAAGAATAAAGTTTAACATCTTGAAGGGAAGGAAGGAGCAGAAGTGGAGAGGAAGATCATGAGCCTGGCACTAGAATATTCTGTGAATGAGTGGGAATGGTCTAGATTATGGTAAATGTCTATAACTAGAAGGGATGGTGGCTGGTTTGGTCTAACGGTATGGCCTTCAAAGGTGTTGGAATTTTAAAAGTAGGAGGAAGAAGGAGAAAAATCCTAGAAATTGCCATCAGGAACAAGGAGAACAACTCCCCACCTCTGGGCACACTGGTGTGAGGAAGGTAGGGGAAGACGTAGACACCACAGGGGGGTGACTGCAAGGAAATTGTCTTTTGGGGACCAGGGAGGTTTCTGTTAGAGCAAGAAGGTGTAAGAATTTTCAGAGCAAAGGTGAATATAGGGGGAGATTTTGCTGATAATCAACTATGAGTTCCAGAACCAAAGTGGAAGGATTTGGGGCATACATTCAGCTTAGGGAATTAACGAGTTATATGGGAGTGAGAGTCTGGAGGATGACAATCACCAAGACTTTCAGGCTTCTGGTGGTGATGGGGGACACAAGAAGTGCAAGTGATGATGCGATTATCCTGATGATCCTTTAAGGGAAGATGGGTAAACAGGTCTCACCTTAGCCTCCTCCTCTAGGCCAGGCCCTGCTTTGGCAATAAGGCAGCCGTATTGGGAAGGGGGGAAGCCTTGCCAGACACTGTCTGTTCTGAATGGATGGTGAGTGGGCACTGAGTACTGCAAGGAAAGCTAAGTGGGCATTCAAGAGACAGTAATTGTCCCAATCTTTCTTACAAGCAGTTATATAATGTGGGCAAAATGGACGTTATTTTCCTTATCTATGAAATGGAAAGGAGAGGAGGTCCCTACTACCTGTGAAAAATCTTGGTCTTTTCTTCTCTTCCTGACGTCCAGTCTCAGCCACCCCACCACTCGGTCAAGGCTTAATTCTTCTCAGGCCCTCACTTTATATTCATCACACTCCTGCTGCCAGGATAGTTGGGACCCAGAGCCAAGATCTACCACCACAACCCTGACCCCAACCCCAAATGTTTCTTGCACTGTCCTATGCTGCTCTAATCCAAAGCAACCAAGGGGGTTAGCATGCCCTCCCTTGGGCATTGAAGTGAACCTCAAGCATGAGTAAGGAGAGGAAACTTCCCACAGGCAGTGGAGAAGACTCTAGCAGGAACAAGTGACAAAGCCACAGACTGACATGGACAGCCTCCTCAGGACCTCTAAGAGGGAACAAAGCCAGCAGCCATGGCTCAGGGATGAGCAATTCACAATCTAGCAGCTCCGAGAGCCTGGGGCCAGGTCCAGGGAACCAGCCAGCACAAGGTCTTGGCCAGGGGCTTGATTTGAAGCCAGACTAGGATGTTGGGAGTTGGATTCTCATTCAGGTCTCCCAACAGCCAGTAGGTGATCCTACCTGATCCACTGGGCAGGGATAGTAATAACAACCTTGCTTACCTCACCTGTTGGAAACATGAGATCATAAATGCCAATACTCACCGGGCTCTCAGCACATGTCAGACACTAAGTAATCCTCACAACAACTCTCTAACTTCGGACCCCTATTACAGAGGTGCAGAACATCTAGGTAACTTGCCTAAAGTCCCATGTCCAGTAAGTGACAGAGCCAGGATCTCAACCTCGAAACCACACCTTAGAGACTTCTTGTCATTTAGGTCCCTCAACAACATGTGAAGTAGGTACTAGTGTCCATTTTACAAATAAAGAAAAAAGGGCTCAGAGAGGTTGAGTTATTTGCCCATGGATCACTGGGCTGACTGGTGGCAGAATCAGGATCTGAACCCAGGCCCAACTCCAAAACTGATTCTCTCCTCACTGGGCCATCGCATCCCCAGCGCCCACACCAGGACGAGTCTTTGGGCTGCCCTGCATGAGGCCCCCACTGTGAAAACAGGAGAAGAAATGACCATCTAACTCTGGGCAGGTTCTGCATGTTGGTGGGAGGGTGGGGTGCTGCTGGCCAGAGGTTTGCAGGAAGTATTTTTGCTGAGATACGTCTCTATCACTCCAGAACTCTGGCAGCAGGTTTCTACCCCTCCTGGAACTCACCCAGAAGAGGGGATTTTCTGATGCATGGAAGAGTGAGACCAGCCCATGTCTCTGTCTTCTGGAAGAGCTAGGCTGGGTGGGTGGCTGTTTACGTTCCAGCTTCTTTAGAGAATCCCTGGAGACTTCATGGGAGGCTTAGCCTCACCCTTTCTCAGGTTGGATAACTGAGGCATGGAAAGATAGATTCCTTTAATAAGTCTTTTTCTTGGTGTCTTTGATGTGTGACACAAGGCGGGAAAGTGGGTCAGGGCAGGTCAGGCACAGGTAGGAGAAGTCATAGGTCAGGAGAGGAGTATGTGCTCAATAAATGCTAATGAGGCCCCACAAAGGGCTCAAGGAAGACTTTGGGGAGCATGGAGGTGGGGTTCTACCCAGGCCATGAAGGGTATTTAGTTGGTGCAGAGATGGGAGAGAGACTGAGAAAACAGCATGAGAAGCTGCCTGATACATTGGCAGGAGAGGAGATTAGACCATAACTCGGAGTTCCCAAGTCTTTTACCTCTGGGGACTTGGTAACACGTGGTAATCTACACTTCCTGGTCTAGAGGAACTAGACTTCTCTTAGGCCCAGGACTGCACTTTGCTCCACAAGTCTTATCCCTGGCATGGGCTGCACAAGCCCAGAGGGAACACCTTTCACAAATCGCTACCAAGGCACCGGAGAGGCTGACAAGGTCCTGACCTGCTGAGCTGACTCAACCTAGCCATGGCAGTGACCACACTCAGGGTTTTAGGGCTGTCTGCAATTCTGGAACGTTCTTTAGCTACGCTGGCCAGCAGAGTAGCACTAGCTGGCTGTGGCTATCAAGAACTTGACATTCGACTAGTGAGACTGGTGTTTGAATTTGACATTTTATTTTCATTTCAATTTTATTTCAATTCATTTTATTTCAATTCATTTTAACAGCCACATGTGGTGAGTAGTTACTGTTTGGGGCAGTGTGGGTGCCCATTCCTGCTGGATCATGGATGGTTGGCTCTGTAAGAGACTGACGGTGCCTGGGTTTTGCTTATAGGCTTCTCCCCAGCACCTGCACAGGGCCTCGGACATGATTGGCACTCTATTAATTAAAAGTTGCCAGATAAACCAGTGAGTGGTTTCCGTTTCCCTCACTATGCCATAATCTCTTTAAGAGCAGAGACTGTCTTTTCTGTGTGTGGGGAAAACGACATAACATAAAGTTTTCCATCTTTACCATTTTTAACTGTATAGTTCAGTTGCATTAACTATATTCGAACTATTGTGTAACAAGAGAGTGTATCATTTTGTATTCTCAGAACCCGCACAGTGCCTGGCACAGAATCTTAGTAAGTATGGGCTAGAGGATGATAGAATGTCATGCTTTGGAGAGGGCCAGAAGGAAGGTTCCAGTACCACCTCCTGCCTTTCCCCCACGTTTCCTGGGGTTTTGAGAGGAACCCTGAGCAAAAGCTCTTAAGGCATCCAGTTCCAAAGAAGTTTTGGGAGGCAATCCATGGGGCTAGGGAATAAAATAAACTGTATTTTATTTTATTGATATATTTATGTTTGCAAAATCTCAATGTTTAAACCACACAATAAATGGGTTGACAGTGGTACATGTATATGGACCACTGGGAGGGACACCTCTTTTTTTTTTAAGATTTTATTTATTTATTTGACAGAGAGAGACAGAGCAAGAGAGGGAACACAAGCAGAGGGAGAGGGAGAAGCGGGCTTCCCACCAAGGAGGGAGCCTGATGTGGAGCTCAATCCCAAGACCCTGGGATCATGACCTGAGCCGAAGGCAGACGCTTAACGACTGAGCCACCCAGGCACCTCGCAAGGGACATCTCTTAAAATTTTGCCAGTTTGTTAGAAACTTCCTTGCTAGGACCCTGAGAGAGACAAATGTTTCTAACTTGGATGAACAGGGTCTCTCCCAGGCTCCAGCTGCTTTCTCCTCCCTTAGTTCAGGGAACCCTCAGTAAATGGTAATTATAGTAGCAAGTGAAGGTAGGAGCCTGAGGAAGGGAAGTTAGCTCTGCTAAGGGCAGTCTGAGGACAGGAAGAACTGGAGTAGTGACCACAGGCACCTGCGTATTTAAATCATATTGGTTTTTGAGCTCACTCCTAGCAGAGACATCAAAATGTAAGTTCTGGTCCTCAGGTAACTTTCAGTCTTATTCATAAAATTGGGGTATCATACCCCAGGAGTTGTGACTCAAGATAGTTTGAAGAGAATCCATTTTCTGATTCTCCATTTCCTATGCTTTTTCCTAACAGTCATCTTCCTGCAAAGGCACCTAAGAGAAGGCATGTCCCCCCTTCCATGAGAGTGGGGGGAACAGGGCTTTCCAAGAGAGAGCTGCATCTCTCACTCATTGTAACCCCATTGGGAGCACTGCATTGTGGAGCAGGTATGAGACCTTGAGGGACTCTAAGGATGGGGTAACAAGTCTTTTTGAAAGTCAGGTGATTTCTAGTTATTTGCTTTCAACAAAATGGAAGGAGATGCTAATCGCATTGTCAGCAGATCATTAAAAAAGATGTGATAATAATATGAAGTATATAATTTGGAAGTTCAGAGAATTGAAAGACATTCTATAGCAAAGCTCACTGGTTTACATCTATTATGTATTTGTTTGTTTGCTTGCGTGAACAAGGTTTCTCAGTGTTTAAATCTCAGTGTTTTAATCATGGGGATGAAATAGACATTGAACCTTCAGTCTAGCAATAAGAAGTTGTCATCCACATATATGCACGCTAATGTGGATGAGAACCTTCCCTTCCCATCTCATTAAGAGTTGCACTTCTGATAAAAGTTTACTTTTTATGTTTAATAGGTGTCAAATTTGACAATTATTTACATTGTTGTCATCGATAGGTTATTAGTCCTTGTAACAACTAAAATCAAAACAAAAATTGTTAATACAGCTTTACGAACAAAGGAAGTTTTAACTTAAACATTTTTATTGCTGTATTACTCAGTAAAAGATTGTCAATCATAAAAAATATATTACCTGTGGAGAAAATCCGTAACAGAGTGGAATGGAAATACAAGCTCATGGAAGGAAGGGAACTATGTAAATTTCCAGCTGTTAAAGAATTAAAATGTTTCTCCATTTCTTTAAATGGATAATGGAGGCTATCAAATGGCCATGATATTTAGATTCCACTGGACATTTCAAAGAGATTAAAAATCTTTATTTTATAATATCAATATTGATTTTTCTTTGAATTTTCCTAAAGGCTGTCATATAGATTATATAGGCAAACAGAAGGACGTGGAAGGTGAAAAAAAAACCAGTGTTTATAAAATGCTAGAAAGCATATCCTTCAGAACTATTTAAACTTGGGATGAAAAGTTTAAATGCCAACTTAGGAAAATGGAAGAGCATATGTAATGTTAAAAATTCTTGAAGAGGATTTGAAAGCCACTGTTGGGGAGTTAAGGATCCCGTGTCTACTGCATGTGTCCCGCTCTGCCTTTACTGGGAATCTTTGATGTGGCTTAAAAAAAAAAAAACAAAACCCACCCTCCCAGCGTGCCCTGCCCTGGGGCTCTGGATGCCGCCGTTCTGTCCACCCGGCCCACGGGGCTCCCCGGCTGGCCCCTCCCCACAAGCAGCCTGGAGCCCCACTCCCCCCTGCCCGCCGCCACCTCCTCCCAGCCCGGCCGGCTGTCCAGCCAGCCCGGAGTAAATAAACCACGTAAATAAACCACCGGGCAGGGACCCAGACAATGGGCCTTGGCGAGGAGTTAATGGGCTGGGCCTCTCGAGCTAGCCGAGTGTGACCGGAGCTGGCAGGGGGCCTGGCCTGGCGCCAGCATCCATTACGACTAGACGGAGCCAGGGCAGACTTGGCACGGGCGGGCCCCACAGCTGGCAGATTCAGTCACCCTGGCCATGAGGGCATGAGGCCTGCCGCTGGGGCCCGCTGCCACCCTCTGGCCTCACTCCCACCGCTGGCTGCCGTCACTGCCAGTGGAGAAGGGCCTCCCGTTGGGTCCCCAGACCCCTGGCCCTGACCTTTGGTCCTCCTTGGGGGACTGTCCCTGATAGGGCCTCTTCCTGTTCCAGGCTGTTATGTGGCCCCACAGGCTAGGGGTAGAGAGTAGGGGGCGGGGCAGTGGCTCGGAATGAGGGAGGCTGCTAAGCTTGGCTGGTGTCTGTCGGCAGGAAGAGCAGGTGAGGCAGGCCTCATTTCTGGCCTTCAGATTGAGGCCCCAGTGGGCCTTTCTCTTCCTGTCCCTCCAAAACTCTTCAGGGCCACTGGGTCTGGACCACCTCAGCAACGCCACCCTGAAGAGGGAGAGGAAAGGAGTGTCAGGGGAGCCAACCTGAGGGCTCTCCTAAGGCTCTTTGCTAGGAAGCTGTTCCTGTTGCTGATAGAAACAGGGCTTGGCTGGGTAGAAAGGAAATTCTTGGCTTTTTTTAAGTTTAATTCTAGCTCCCAGACTCTCCTCAGACACTCTTCCCCGGGCAATGAAGTAGAGTAGCAGCTCACGTGTCTCCTCAAGTTGACCCCTCATCCTATTCTGAGAAGGTCCACGGTCTCACAGTCTTGCTGAGCCAAGGTTTCGCTGGTTTGGCCTGACATTAGGGGAGACAGATCCTTCCACTGGACAGAGTCTCCAAATCTTAGGGGATGGTCTGCGCATCTCTCCTCGGAGAGGTCCCGCTGAGGAGCAAAAACATGTATTTTTCTAGGACTAGATTTTTCACTTTTCCATGCACTCTGTTCTCAGAAGGAGTTTGCTATATGGAATAACTGCCCATCTGAGGGTGGGGAGACTATGGGGTCCACCAAGTGACACCAGCTCTAACCACACTGGAGAGTCAGGGTCTCCAAACCACGAGAGAACACAGTGACAAGTCACAAACAAAACTGGTCCGGACCAGGGATGAGAAATGTCCTGACATTTTGGACAAAAGGAGGAATGGGGGGAAGGAGAAGGATGAACTTTTTCTATATAAGAAATATGGTCATTTGATGGAGAAATAAAAAACGCACGATTCTCTTTTTCCTCCACTGTGCTTACTTTTTTAGTGCCCTTTAAGGACCTACAAAAATCACTTAGGTCGTTTAGGAACATAAAATGTGCTATGCATAACTTGGCTCATAAAATTGTCACCTTTGTTATATGGATTTAGAGATGTGAAGGCCTGTTAAAAAGTTAAAAACGTGTTGTTAATGGAGAGTCTTTATTTTTCCCCATATTTTTTAAAACCAAAAGACTCCTGAGGGAGTGTGACTTTCCCCCCACTCCTGGCCTTCACTTCTACAGCCTGGACTCATTGGTTTTGGTGCCCGTTTACACAGGAGCTTGCAGGATTTCCACTCTGGACACCTCACACCTGGGGCTGGCTTCATGGGGACCCCACTGGAACCAGATGCATAGGGACCTGAACTCACAAGGACCCTGCACTTGGTTTCATATCTGCTGTTGCCATCTTTAAATTCTTCATAATTTCGGGGCACCTGGGTGGCTCAGTTGGTTGGGTGTCTGCCTTCAGCTCAGATCATGGTCCTGGGGTCCAGAGATTGAGCCCTGCATCTGGCTCCCCGCTCAGAGGGGAGCCTGCTTCTCCTTCTCCCACTCCCCCTGCTTGTTCTGTCAAATAAATAAATGAAATCTTAAAAAAAAAATTCTTCATCATTGAAGAATTGGTGCTGCATTTGCATTTTGTGCTGTGTCCCACAAATGACTTAGAGTGTTCGGCTCACACCCCCCACCCCTCCAGTCCCCCTTGCCTAGGCCAATGATGACCTTCCCAGTCCCAGTCCCTCTGGGTCATTACTGGGACTCACTGGCACAGTCTCTCCAGGACCCAGGATGGCCCTTGTCCTTGCTTAACTTCCCTTTCTCTCTGCAGACCCCTGTGTTTCTCACCTGGTCCTTGCCTGATCTTCCCTGGTTCCCTGGGGGTGGGGGTGGGGGGTTAGCTCATCAGCCTCTACTTTGCTTTGCATGCACCTTTGCTCTGGCTCTGGGAACTGTGGGGGAGTCTCCAAAAACACAACTGAGCCTGTTTCCAGTGTGGGGTTGGTAGGAGCAGCCAGGTTTGTGCCTCACTGCAGCTGGTGTTCCCTTCCAGAAGCTGTACCTCATGCAGAGCGGGAAACCTTCAAAGGAGCCATGCCTTCCTGGTTGCTCCCTTGCATCCTGATCCAGTCTGATGGTGTTTTTGCAATTTTCCCGTCAGCTCGGTGGGAGAAGTTCAAAGAGACTCTGTCTTCCTTTCTGGCTTCCTTTCCAGACAGAGCAGCTTTCTCTCGGCTGCTCCCCTACCCCACCTCTCTCGAGGAAATTGGTGTCTTTCCTTTTCCCTCCCCCACCCCCAGCCAAAAAAAGTTCCTGAGGGTTGTCCTGAAAGCAGGTGGGGGGAGTATCTGAAGTATGAAGCAGGTCAGAAATCGGCCAAGCCCTAGCTGTGGCATCTCTTTGCCAATGCCCTGTGTGAAGTTAGACTCTCAGAGGCTTTTCCAAGGGAGAAGCTCAGAAAGGGAGGGACTGGAAGAATGTTAGCATCTCTCGTTAGAGCATCTGCAAGTGGCCAATTCTGAGAGAAAGTGACAGGTTTTTCACAACTTGCTCCCAGGTACACTTCCTGGCGGCCAGTGACCAAGGGGAACTTGCTCACCTGCGGCCTTCCTGTGGGTGAAGCTTAGCAGCTGAGGCTCTTCCCCGGGAAGAACCTTGGATCCCAGGGGTCTTGGAAGAGGTCTTCAAGCTGAGAATGTGAGGCAGTCCCTTGTGGCCCAAATCAGGAGTTTTCCAGTTCTCCCAAGGCATTAGCGCTGCTCCGCACTGTCCTCCGTCAATTCTAACTACCCCAGAAAACCTAGTGCAAGGCCCAGGACAGTGCACGGACACAGGTAACATGATCCCTCTGTCCCTGCTCTCCCTCTTTCCTCTCTATTAAAATGAGTCAACAAGACCTGGGGTTGGGGCTGCATGGCTAGAAGCACCAGGCCAGACACAACCACCTACTTCAGCAGCGCCTGGCAGGCCCAAGGATGAGCTCTGAGCTCCAAGTCTTCCTTTCAAGATCAGCACTGAAGCCAGCCAAAGACAGAATGGGCACCATCCCTGGATCTGGAGATAGGACTAAATAAGTGAAACCATACAGGAGACAAGGTGAACTGTAGGCCCAGGGCCAGCAGGAACACGCTCTGAAAATTGAAATCCCAAAGGATTGGGAGGGGGATGGTTTCCAGGGAGGTCCCAAAGCATAAGCCCTGTATAGAAGGCTCAAACAGCAGAGGGATATCTGCTCAGCTTCTGGAAAAAGGGGGAAGGCACCCTGGAGCGGGAGAAGGACAGAGTTGCAAATGAGAGCAGTCAGCAAAAATTACTTCTTGTCCTGCAAAAGGGAAGAGGAGTCAGGATGGAAATTTCCACTAAGCAAGACTGTCAAGACACTGGGTAAAAGTGGAAGGGGAAAGATGTCCACAGGGCAGGAATTCACACCATCGGAATCAAAGTGATTCACTTTGAGCCTAGTGATGGGAGAAGGAAGGGAATCAAGTAAGTGGTGAAACTGTGACCACATTAGTCAATCGCGTGACCTAAAAGTGTGTGGGACTTTCCTTGCAGAATTAATACACATGGACTTGGAAGGCCCTTTGTGGCCAGAGATGGTTAGCTGAGCAACAATTCTGTGCCCTTCCATAGCGTGTGGATGATGCTGGGGAGTGTCCACCCAGCCAGGGACTCTATTCCCCAGGTCCTCTTACAGTAAGCACAGTCCCATGTGACAAGGACTCACTCATGGAAAATGAATGGGGGTGGTGTGTATCATTTCCAAGCAGACATGCCTTCTCCACCCTCTTTTCCCCCCATTTGTAATGACTTTGAAGGTACGTGCCAACGTTGGCCAAGTGACAAATTAGAAGGAACCTGGGTCCCTGAATCACCATGTTGAAGGCCGCTCCACCAAACATTCACATTAGACAGATGTGTTAGTGAGAAAACTTTTTTGTGTTAAACCTTTGAGATTTGGGTGGGGTGGGCAGGTTCTAATATACTAGTTATCATTCCTTCCATCTCCAACCCAGAAATTGAACTTCTAGGAAGGTTTCCTTAAAAAAAAAAAAATCAGAGATGCAAAGATTTATCGAACCTAAGAACAAGGAGCAAAACCTTAAATGGCTATGATCACTGTGAATGTTGCACAGGGCTCAGAAGTGTGGGGATGGGCAATGGCCCAGGGCCACTGAGAATAGATTGGGCAATTGCACAGTAGTGTAAATATTCATTGTTGTGGTGGGAAGAAGGAAGAACAGCAGTTGAGAAGAAAAGCAAAAAACGGATCGATAAGTCCTGTGTTTAACAAGTGTATAAACCGAACCATCTGTACAAACATTCTGGCAGAGTTTGGTGAATAGATCCTGGCATGGAAATGCTTTGTTAATTGTGATTGAGGGTAATCGGCACTTTTCCCTAAGAAATCCTTCAACATATGATTAAATTGCCAAGGTCTCTTTTACCTTTTCTATCTAGATTTCTCCAGCGCTAGTACCCTAACATGAGCGTTAGGGTACTGGGGCTAACATCTGAAGCCTTTTTTTCTTCTTCCTGCAATTGATCCTTCTAGCCATCCCGTCTGGCCCCAGGTGGTCATACTGGTGTAGTAAGTACTAGCACTGGAAGTTATGTTTAAAATATACTATATTTGGGAATGCCTGGGTGGCTCAGTGGGTTAAAGCCTCTGCCTTTGGTTCAGGTCATGACCCCAGGGTCCTGGGATCGAGCCCCATCTCTGCTCCACAGAGAGCCTGCTTCCTCCTCTCTCTCCCTGCCTGCCTCTCTGCCTACTTGTGATCTCTGTCTGTCAAATAAATAAATTAAATTAATAAAAAAATACTACATTTGTATTTTGTTTATGTGTTCAAATTACTTTCACTATTTTGCAGAATTTGAATCCCTATTTCACAATTGGTGTCTTTTGGACTGGCAACTCTCACATATGTCAGAGTTGATTTTCAAGGTGTTTTTGCTTTTGTTTTGTTTTGTTTTGTTTTAAATAGTGATCTCCAGTATGGGGAGAAAACAAAAAAAGAGAGAGAGAAAGAAGGGCGCCTGGGTGGCTCAGTGGGTTAAAGCCTCTGCCTTCAGCTCAGGTCATGATCCTGGGGTCCTGGGATTGCGCCCTGCATCGGGCTCTTTGCTCAACAGGGAGCCTGCTTCCTCCTCTCTCTCTCTCTGCCTACCTCTCTGCCTACTTGTGATCTCTGTCTGTCAAATAAATAAATAAAATCTTAAAAAAAAAAAAAAAGAGAGGGAAAGAAAAGAAAAAACTGTCCTCTCTGGTAGCTATGTTAGCAGGGATAGGGCAGCGTATCCTGCAGTAATACAGTAACTCTAAAATTCCAGTGGACACAAAAAAGGTTTATTTCTCTCTTATGCGGGGTGTTCATTCCAGATTGGCCAATGGCTCTACTCCACATAGTCCTCAGAGACCCGAGGTGACAGTTGACACCATGCTGTAGCTGTCCTATCTGGAGCAAGGGGCCTCCCCAATCACAGAACACGGAGAGAGTAAAGAATGGCACAAGGG
The DNA here is from genome assembly GCF_963455335.1 of Martes martes. Classification (NCBI taxonomy): domain Eukaryota; kingdom Metazoa; phylum Chordata; class Mammalia; order Carnivora; family Mustelidae; genus Martes; species Martes martes. The sequence continues at coordinate 59,383,749 of NC_137894.1, forward strand.
CATTTTCTGCCCCTGCCTGGAGGCGACACACATCATTTCTGCTTTTATTTCATTGCTCCTTCGTATTTTATTGTCACATGGCCCACCTACTATGCAGGACCACATATAATGTTTCACAAGCACCACTATTTCTGCCATAGCTATGTCTTCTCTCATCTCACCATCTCCTCCTGCCCATTTTGCTACTTATCTTTAGGTATATACCATAATCTAACTTTCCAAGAGGGCACTAGGAAGGACAGAGTTAGCAAATGTGTACTGTTAGTTCCTCTTCCCATGCCCAGCAGACATTGTTCATTAGTCGTGGTGCTCTTTTCTGCTAAGCCTAGATAGAGCATCAGAACCCTTCTTAACACAGCTGGCGGCCGGTTTCTCACTCCAGATGAAACTCATTTGCCATTCCCTGCCTGGAGAATTTCATTGACCCTGAGGATGAGGACGAGGCCATGGAACTGGCTCGCTTGGCCCCACCCCTGCTCCCTAATCTGGAGTCTCCAATGTTACCAGCATTTTTGGGCTCTGGTGTTTTCCCTTCAACTTCTACCACTTTGATCAGGGATAAGAACAATCAAAGGAAACTTGACTTCCTTCACAACTCACGCGGGCTACCACATAGACTGAAAGAAAAGGAATCTTCAGGGGAAAACAGAAAAGCAAGTCCTTCTGACCCAAAACTTTGAAGTGGATCAGTTCAGACCTCCTCTCCAGAGCCTCCAGAGCTTCACAGGTTACTCCTCAAAATCAAGGAGGAAATCTTTCTTTCATATCTCCAGTGACATGGAACAAAGAGAATATCCTTCATAAAAATATCCTCCTTAAGGGTTAAACAAAGTAGGATCTCAATGAGAAAATCTGGACGGTTTTCCTCCTCAGCCGTGAAAACCCTACTCACCATTTTCTGTTTATTTCGAGCTTTATCCTGCACCCGCTTCTCCCTCCCCCTCCCCGCCAGGTCTCTGGTAAGAGACACTCTTGAAAACAGAGGCGTTGGGGCGGGCTGCTGGCTTTCTTTCTCTCTCTCTCTCTCTCTTTTTTTTTTCCTTGTAAGTCGTTTCCCAAAACTTCTTAAAGACCTCACGTTATACAAAGTGAAGATTTGCTTTCTCACACCAATAGCCGAGAAGTTTCTCCTGACAGAAGTTTTCCCTACTGTTGCTGTTTGCCATTGGCTCAGCAGACGTAAACAGGGTCATCTGGGGCCAAAGAGGGTGGGTGTTTAGTTTTAAAGCTCTGGGGTTAAGAGTGAAAGCATGTGACTCCAGCCTGGCCCGAAACAGAGAAGCCTTTGTGCGCCGGGAGCCAGCGACTGGCAGTCCCCGAGGCGACACGCAGGGGGAGCGGGAAAGAGCGCTGACACAGGTTTCAGGGGTCTGAGAGGAGACCACTGGAGAGAGGCTACCTCTTTGTGTCAGGCTCCCAGGAGGCTCCCGGTGGGGGGAGCTTCTGGCTGGGGCTCATGGTGGAGCAAAGAACTTTAAAATAAATAAATAAATAAATAAATAAATAAATAAATAAATAAAATTTTTTAAAAATAGAGCTGCCGTGGTTTGCAAAGGGGCACATGTGCTCCTGGGCCAGTGCTGGGAAGAGGCAGGCAGAAGAGACTGGAAGCAAGAGCAGTGTCCAAGGGGGAGTTTATTGGACAGAACTTCCTTGGACTCCCAACATCTAAACACTGCAGGCTGTTTCTGTGTCAGTGCTCCCTGAAGCCCCTCCTCTTCTCATCCCAGATTGTGGGGGTGGGCGGTAAGCCGGAGAAAAGACCAGAGCAGCCTAGACCACATCTCCCCCTCATGGCCCCTGTTCAGGAAAGGGAGGGTTGTGGTTGGCAGAGCAGTGCCAGAGGGAAGCTGGCAGCCTGCTGACTCAGCCCACCCCCGTTGCACCCTCAGGCACCCACAGCCGTTGGCAGCACCTTCACCACGGTGCTGGGGACCCACAGACATTTGGGGAGCTTGAGCTCCGCTCATGGCCAACACTCAGTAAGGCGGGTGGCCCTCAGCCCGGTGGTCCACCGTGCTAAACTGCTCCCCACCCACCTGTCACAATGCGTGCCATGGGGTGGGGGTGGGGGCGGTTGTCTTTTCCCCAATCCCACCCCCAAACTGCTGCTTTGAATCTCACTGAAGTGAGCAAGTTTCTCGAAAGTATGCAGAATCTGACTTCCAGACTTTGGCTGGGGGAGAAAAAGGAAACAAGGTTGATTTTACCACTCAAAGCCTGGGCCCACTGGGACTCCTCAGGAGGAGTTTAGAGATGAATATGGTGGCAGAGAGCCTATCTGGCTGAACATCCCATCGATACTCACCTCATTCCTCTGTTATTCTCCACTCATTCCTTGTACAAAGCTTTCTGGGCATCTCGCAAATGTCAGGTTATTTGCTGGATAGTAAGGATCTCGTGGGGAAGGAGACAGACCAGTTCCTGCCACCGGGAGGAAGCCTGTGGTCTATCTAGATGTGCACAGAGCCATTCACGTACCATTGCCCATTGGTGGTCAGGGCAATGAGTATGTGGTGATTGCCAGTGGTGAGAGGTGGTCCTGAGGGTGTGAGATCCAATCTTCCAGGTGGATTTCAGTTTCTCCAGTCAATGAAATGTCACTGGCTCTTCTCTGCATTTCAAGGAGGGATCTGAAGTTATATATCTGGACTGGCAATAAACAGCTACACATTGAGGTGGTACCAAGCCCTATGGCTCAGGCAAGGGGACCCTGGACCCAAGGCTTGATATATCAGACTTGGGGGCTCACAGGTTTTTCTGTGGTCACTGTTTAAAACAGCGCCCAGGCCACCTGAGCCTGTGTGTGTGTGTGTGTGTGTGTGTGTGTGTGTGTGTGTGTACATTGTCTATGAAGTTTGCACCCCGTGCTCAAGGGCACTTGGCAAATGTAATGATGTGTTAGAAATGAGGTTGCCACCAGCCACTGAACCCTCTCCACTTCAAAGATAGAATCACTGAGCAGAACCCTGGGCTCACTCAGGTGAAAAACAAGAACCTTTTATCTGGGGTGCACAGAGCTCCCAGGCCTTTGCCCTCGACAGCTTCTGGGTCTCCCACAGCCACAGGCCATGTTCTCCTTCACCTTCAACATCTGACTGCTTCCTACCACCTCATTCAGCACAGACATCCGAGCCAGAAGCCCCTTTCCTCCCTGAGTTTATAGAAAGGCACCAGGCTCATTGTCCCCCACTTCAAGCTATATAAGCTAGACGGTGTGCAAAGGCGGCTGTGGCCACAGATACCCCGTCTGGGCCGGGCTGGGGTGGTGGTCTCCCAAAGGCCAGACCGTGGTCACAGCTTTAGTCTCTGGGTGTGTTGACGATGGAGAAGGGTACATCTCTGGAATCAAGAACGTGGCACAAGGAACACAAGCCTCCAGGAACTGCGCCACCCTCCTTCATGGTATAGGCGAGGATGAGCTGTGCAGGAGGGAGAGGTACCCTTGGGTATTACCCAAGAAACACCATTTCTTGTGGTATAAGCAAAGTCGGGGACAGAATGAGGAAAGGACTGGCTTTGGTTTCTAAGTTTTTGCCATACTCACTCTCTTGTTTTTCCTTTATGACGAAATTAGAGTTCCTAAACCTGGGGACCAAGTGACAGATAAAGAGACTCAATAAATTTCCTGGAATCCCAGATTCTTGGAAACTCTATATTCTGTGTCATCTCCCCAGGAGAAGATTCCTAGATGGTTTCCAGCAGAATCTCAAGAGTTGAAGACCCAACACAGAAACTGCTGAATAAAAATGCTGGGTGGGTCATAGATATGCAGTCTGGTCCCACCCCAATTTATAGATGAGGAAGGACACCAAGGATCAAGAAAGGTGAAGTCAGGTCCCTGCCCAAAGTCATTGAGGCAGTTAGGGACAAAGTCAGCTTAAAAACCTAGTCTCCTTAAATCCTAGTCAAGTAGGGTTTCCACTGCTTCATAGCAACTGGATTTCTTTTGAGACCTAATTTTGAGGGCAGGGATCATGTGGCCTGTTTCTTTTTAAAGCTGTGCATGGGCTTGAAGTGGGGTGTCACTCATGGTGAGGGCCTCAGGCAGTACCATGGACTCACTCAGCTGATCTCGTCTTCTCGAGTGAGCAGGGCTTGACCTGAGTTCAAATGCTAGTGACAGACCCACCCGCAGAGGAGAATGGAAGCCGAGGACTTTGAATGGCAGGAAAAGCAGCAGCTGGACAGGATACCACTTCCATCACTCCTCTCGCTCTTCAGGGCAATCCCAATTCCAGCTCCATGTTAAGTCTGCCCATTCAAGAGGGCAAAAACTTCTCCTGGGAAGCAGGGGATTAAGGGCAGGGTAGCTGGGTTGAGTGGTCAGACTGAGTCTCATTTTCTATTTTTAAGATTTTTATTTATTCATTTATTTGAGAGAGAGAGAGAAAGCGAGAGACAGAACATGAACAGAGGGAGAGGGAGAAGCGGACCCCCCGCTGAGCAGGGCACGATCCCAGGACCCCAGGATCACAACCCAAGCCAAAGGCAGATGCTTAACCAACTAAGCCACCCAGGTCCCCCTCTTTTTTTTGTTTGTTTTTAATTTCTATAGTCTCATTTTCCACTGGAACCGGCCGTAAGACCTCCCGTAAGGCAAAAAACTCACACGAAGTAGAAAGTGCCCTTGGAAATCCATTCTGATACCCATGAAGGGCCACAAGCAGACACATCACTTCTCAGGAAATTCCAGCCAGCCAGCCTCTCCTTCAGGTTGGAAGACAGTTCTGTTGCTTCCATGGAGCAGTGGAGGAAACCACTGACATTTAGGGCTATCCTGAACCAGAAAAACTTTTCTCTGAGTGTGATAAGATGCTGGTGTGATATGAGGCCAGGAAAGGGCTGTCATGTGTGTTCCCGTGTCACACTCAGTCCAGGCACGTGCTTGCTGATTGGAGGGCGGGAGACCCACCTGCCGCACTGTATCCTTACTACATTTCCCTTTCCCTCCCCATGCCCCACCGCTGGGCTTGTACAGTTGACTTCATGGAAATTAAAGGGGTGCTCTGGAATCCGGGAATCCCCACCTTAATATTAGCCTCTCAACACAAAGCTGTCACTTTGAGTGTTGAAGCCCTGACCCACAGAAGCTGTGAAATAATAAATGTTAGTGGTTAAGCTGCTGACTGTTGGGATAACTTGTTGTGCAGAATGCAAATACAAGAAGACAAATACGGAATACCAATACAAGGGAGTAGCTGGAGAGGCAGGCTAAGGAATGTGGACTTGATCCCTTATGGCAGCTTTTCCAGTGGGGAGTGGTGGGAGTGGGTCTGTCTTGTAGAAAGTTCTCCTGGAGGCCGAGGACATGCTGTGGGAGGGATGGGGCTGGCAAAGAGACCAGTTAGGGGACTCTGCAGTTGTCCAGGTGAAGAGGTATATGAAGATGATGTGGAGAGATGGTAAGAGGATTGGTGCAAAAGACCTTTCTGAGGGGTACCCGGTGGCTCAGTCGGTTGAGCTTCTGCCTTTGCCTCAGGTCATGATCTTGGGGGCCTGGGATCGAGCCCCACATTGGGCTCCCTGCGCAGTGGGGAGTCTCTTTCTCCCTCTCCACCAGTTGTGCTCTCTCTCACACACATACACACACACACACACTCTCTCTCTCAGACAAATAAATAAACAAAATTTTTTTAAAAATAGAGAGACCCTTCTAAGTAAGAATGCTTGGAGCTTATGGATCAGCTGCCTACAGATAAAAATAATAAAAGCAATAATATTATTAATAATATTCACAGTGAACATTTATGGAAAACTCAATATGTACCAAGCACTACTGCAAGCCCCCTATATGTATTCACACGTTTAATGCTCACAGCAACCTGATGAGGTAGGTACTAGTCTCCTTTTACAGATGAGGAAACTAAGGCACAGGGAGACTATGACCTGCCCAGTGCCACTTAGCCAGTAAGCTGCAGAGCCTGGGTTCAGACTTAGGCAGTTGTGCCTTTACCATCTCAAGGGACTTCCTTTGGAGGGATCAGAGAGGGAGAGAGGGAGGAAGAGGTGGGACAAGGGTGAGCTTCTGAGGTTTCTAGCCTGGGCAACTGAGAGCAGCCTTGCCCTAAGTAGCGGCAGATGACTTGAAAGACATTCCTCTCACCAATCACCTACTAATTCCCCGCGTACCTCAGAGGAGCTGCTTAATGGGCTCGACTACAACCCAGCACGTGCAATGTACAATAACACCCGGATGTGGCACCAGGCCCCGCTTCTACCGCACTCCAGTAAAAATAAATCTCTCTGTCCAAATATAGAGTGGTCAGAAGTGCCATGTTTTACAGGACAAGAGGCAGTTATTTGGCATTAAAAATAGACAAGTTTTGGCTTCGCTGCAGATCTGGGCAAGAGCACTGCTATTTCCAGATGGAAACCTGGGCGGATGGAGTTAGCCCCCCTCTGACTGACTCAGCTATTTAAAAAGCCTGAAGAGAAAATTACATCCCCTCTCTGGGCCTCAGTTTACTCATGCATAAAATGAAGCGGTAAGGGGCGCCTGGGTGGCTCAGTCGGTTAAGCATCTGCCCTCTGCTCAGGTCATGATCCTGGGGTCCTGGGATCATTCCCTGCTCAGGGGGAAGCCTGCTTCTCCCTCTCCCTCTGCCACCCCGCAACTCACACACTCTCTCTCTCAAATCAATAAAATCAATAAACTACTTTAAAAAATAGAGGCCGGGCACGGCAATTGACATGAAAGCTCCCACTATCTGTGAGGGTAGGAACTGGAGTCCAAAGTTGGCCCTTGGAGGAGAGCAGGGCACGGCAATTGACATGAAATCTCCCACTATCTGTGAGGGTAGGAACTGGAGTCCAAAGTTGGCCCTTGGAGGAGAGCAGGCCTCCTAAATGACAGGGAGCCCGCACGGATAAGGCGACCTGGCCCTTCAGCTTGCAGCTCACTGCTCATAGGACCAGAAGTGGGGCTTTTTCTGCGGATTTTCAGAATTCTGTCAAGGGCTTTTAATGACCCTTTTGAGTCAGACACCTTGTTAATCCACAAAGAAATGCAAGCCAGAAGTCCCCCTCCAACCAGCACACCTCCCTGAGATGCTGCCTTGATAAAAGGAAGCCAAAGACCAGCTAGACACAGGACAGGAGGGTGGGCGGTAGAGGGGCTCCTAGGCATTTTTGGGGTCACCGAGGCTGCCCCCACTGAAGGCCTCTGCCCTTCCCCTCTGTTCTGCAGACCAGCGTTGCTGACACATACTCATGGAAAAGCAGTAGGCTCAGAGAGGGCACATCATTCGCCCAAGATCGTTCAGCTGGTGGACACTGAAACTGCATCCAAATCCAAGTCTGGATTCAAAGCCCGGGTCTTTCCACCTCATGGGGCCTCTCTGTTGCTGCTAACTGTGAGGTCAGCACGGCTCCTCTCCACTCTCAGAGGGGACAGGAAGTCCTGACAAAAGCAGGGAGCCTGGGGCTAACTCAGAACAGCAGCCAGAAACAAGTCAGGAGTCTCTAATTCCCTAAGGGATTCCCTTGGAGTTTTATCACACCTTGAAAAAGAAAGACCAGCTTTGCTTTAAAAGGTTTTATTAAGAATTGTACCAATTGATGGGGGAGAATATACACACACATACATGCATGTGAAGAACAGAAAGCCAAATATTCTATACAGGTTAATGGATCCCCATTCCCCTCCCTCTCTTTTCCTGTCTCTCTCCCAGAGGCAGAGTGCCTAGAACCCAGGACAGCTAATCTGGGCTGAACAAAATGCTACATTCTCACTGGGTCTCCCCCTGACAGCCCCTGTGGACCCAGGGAGGGGGTGGCCCGCTGGGCGATGCTCACAGAGCAGGGAGAGGCACCGGCTACCGGTGCAGAGACGGGGCGGGGAAGACCCGGCTGCTGGCTCCCAGCTCCCATGGCCCGTAAGGCTGCCTTATCTGTGGAAGAGCTTGGCTTTCTGTGTTATTCCCGTGAAGCTCCAAGTCCCCACAGGCTGAGGTGCCCCCTGCCCACAGTGTGCCCAGAAGGCTTCGAAGGGCTGACAAATTAACCCCTTCCTGGACCAAGTCCAGCCAAGGTCCAGCATCCCACCAGGGACCTGCCTGTACCCAGAGGGCCTTGCAGCTTCTTGCAGCCCAGGCTGAATGCTGATTCCCAGAAGACCCGCAGAGCAGTGGAGGCAGAAGTCTTTTTGTTTTTGCTGCTCTCCACTCTCTGTAGCCCCTCTTCATCAAGTCCACCAAATGACACAAGCTTGCCAGCTCTCACTGTGCTTGCTCCTTGCTGACCGGGGCAGGTGCAGTGGCTCCCCAGCCCCCACTGGAGGCCGTGGCTGGACCATCCCAAATAATACTGCCCACCCCCCCCCCCCCACTGCCTTCTATGCCCAGGCTGGAACCACACTTGGATGAGTCTGGGCCACTGGGGACAGTGAGACAAGTCAGTTGGGCCCCTCCGAGTGTTTGGAGAACGCCTGACACGTAAGTTCTGGAAACGGACTCACACCCCTCAGGGCTTGGGGAGGTCACTGGGAGGTGATCTTTCTCTCCCTTGCACTGAGCAAGGCCACGGGGACAGCTCTCCAGCAGCCCAACATCTGAAGCAGGCAAAGGCAAAGAGGCTACCCCAGGTCCTCCACCTCACTAAGGGAGTCAGATGTCTGGCCTGGGGGGTGGGGGTTCTCTCCCCAGTTCTGTCTACCAGCTTCCAGAAACTCGAGGGTTCTGAGTTAGAAGGGCTGAATATCAGGCTTCCTCCCTCCAGGGCTTTTCTATAATGAGAGGGAGGTTTCCAGCCCCTCACCCACCCTTCACCCTCAGCAAACCACAAAAACTCCACAAGTCTTCAGCTGGTTACAGGTCAGGAGCTGGGTCAGAGTCTCCCTCCCTCCAAATCTGATTCTCCACCCCCTAACTAGAGACAGCCAAGCTCTGGGGGATGGGGGGTGGGGGGTGGGGGCTGGAGATGAGGGAAGGGGGCCCAGAGGGAGGGATGTGTCTCCTGAGGCTGGACTTGAGGAATGTTCAGACCAAGTCACCAGGCAGAGGGGGAAGGGGCCAGTCTAGATCACTAGGCCAATTAAAACCAGCCAGCCAGGAGGAACCTCTCTCCTTCCAGGGGCTGTTTACCTCCTGTGTGTTTTGGGGGCAAGAGAGAAGGAGGGGGGTTTTAAATTGTGCCCCAGCTTGCTTAGGACAGTGAGTTAGTTCCTGGCTTCCCATAAGATGGAGACAGTGCAGTCAGATCACCGTCCACCTGGCCCCAGGCTCAGTGTTCAGGTGGGCTTGTCAAACTCTGGGCTCAGTTTCTTAGGGCAGGCCACAGGACATCTTACCTGGGCCTGCCAAGATCTCTGAAGCTGATGGCTTTGCCTCTGCACTGAGGCCCCAGACCATTTATTTGTTCTCTCACTCAGCTCCAGTGGGAAGTTCGCTAAGTGGGGTTCAAAGTGGCTAGCAGAAATCATCCTGGTTTTCTTGTGTGCCATTTGGAATACACCGGCAGTCTGCCTGTCACTGCCTTGGTCCAGAAGAGGGGAAAAACGGCACATGTCCAATGCACATCCGAAAACGGAGTGGAGACACGCAAAGAAGGCTGGATTTCACAACGGTCAGCATGTCCCGGAGCTGGTCTTCACCTGTTCCCTGGGCTCCTCCTTGTAAGCAGGAACCCTTCTTCTTAGCAGACAAACCATGGTATACACCCTGAGAATAGAATTCTAGCCAAGAAGAGGTAATACCTCCAGAACATCCAAGCAGAAGAAAACAAAGGCTAATGTACAGTCTGAGGTCCTGCACCTCAGGGCCACTGGGAGCCCATATGGCACCTTCGTGCAAATTAGGAAAGTCACCCCTTCTTCTGAGCAGACATAGCCCCAAACTAGGGCATATAGCCTGGAGGGTAGAGCATGAGCTGAATTTTAGCTTCCATTACCTTCTTCTGCAGGTGCCCTTATGCAGTGAACAACCTGCCCAACTATACATCCAGTAGATGAATGCTTCCTGAAGACCTCCTCTCTGTAGAACTGGAGGAGCTTGGGCTTGTTTAGATTTGAGCGTCTACTTGGACTCCTCTGATTTCCTTGGGTAGCCCTGAGGTCTTCTCTAGCCACGGAAGCCACCTTTTCTTTGGGCATTGCTTCATGTTAGCACCAATGTTACCTTTTCTTACATAGGCAAAAATTATAATTTAATTTCTACGTGTCTGGTTAACAGATTCCCTGTGTCTTTTCAGATTCCCCGCATCTGCTATCAGAGCTGCCGGCCTGGCTGCTTTCAAGTCTCTCCATTAGTGCCACAGCAGGTTGAGAAGGGAAGTTCAGAGGCAGCTATGAGCCCACTGAGCTCCAGAGCACGCCCTTCTGGCCTCCCTGGAAGCTGAAGGAAGCCAGGAAATGTGTACCCAGCTTTGACGGTTCCACACTCTAACCATTGTCTGTCACTCTAAAAGACACGTTTCAGCTGACAAAGCCATGGAGTTGGCTTCTTCCTGTATCCCACTAGGTGCGGAAAAGGAATGGGGAGAAGCGGGAGGAGGTATGTTGTTTCCAAGGAAACCAAGGGCTCTGGGTTCCTCTCGGGCTGATTTTCACAGGTGGGATGGCTCCCACGTTCCCCAGCCCCGCTGTAATCCTGCCCTTCGTGCCTCAGAGTGCGCAGATAGAGGGGAGGAAACCAGTCTGTTGGCTGGGTCTTTTGAAAGAAGAGCTGATGAAGGCACAAGCTGCTAGTTATGGCACGTTCCTTGGCTATTTGGCTCATCCATGGTGGACACCCAACCATCCTCAGGCAGCCAGAGGTAGCAGGGGTCCAGCACCTCGGGCCCAACGCTGGGCCTCTGAGTGGGAACAAGTAAGACTCGAGGCCTACCCAGAAGTTTGGTTCATTTTGCGGCACGTTTGAGGGGTCCTTGGAGAAACCCAACCCTCCCTGAGGTCTGCTGGAGATGACAGGGGCTGGGCCAGAATCCCTGAGCCCTTGGGGCTGGCACTGGCTGGGCTAAAGGAGAACCCAGATATGGAGCTGGCTGACTGGCCTCGTGGAAGTTGCCATGCTCAGCTGGAAAGCCCCTGGCCGAGGCCCTGGGGAATGAAAGCAGTGTGACTGGCAGATCTCGGGCCCGTCCATGGTTGAAGGCTGATAGCGTTGGCGGGACCAGGAGTCTAATCCAGTCTCCTATTTCTTAACCAAGCCGCTGTGGGAAAACTACATCCACTGGCTGGAGAACATCACTACCTGGTTATCTTTAACAACCACTCACTGAAGACTCGACTTGTCAGAGCCCTTGGGAGGTCCCATACCACAGACCCATCAGCCTCCACTTCAACAGTGTTTGACAAAGGCCCTCATTCCTGGTCGAGGTCCTGAATGGGGAGAGAGGTCCCGTGTGGGGTATGTCTTATGTACACAGAAGAGAAACTTGGCAAATGCAAATGCAAAACAGCAACAATCAACTTCACAAGACACAGTGTCAGTCCTCGCTGATGTCCTTCCTGTGGTGCCCTGGACAAAGAGGGCGGCCCAGCCTCACCTGGGACCCGCCCCATTCCTGTTCTCATCAGCGTTCAAAGCGAGGTTGTGTAGGAAGAGAAGGATCTGCCACCACACCCGATTTTGGTTTTGCTGGTGCTGAAAAGGCAAAAAAAAAAAAAAAAAAGAAGAAGTTAATTCCTAAAAGGAGCCTGTAGCCTCCACAACTCCCAAGTCCTTATCATTCCCAATAAAAGTTTAGATCGCAGTTGTCTGGAGGCAGCACTTTAATCCTATCAGGACAGCAAACTGGGGAGAGGAGGGGGGGATTGGAGTAGGGGGGCGATGAGGGAGAGATAGTTGAGTTCTCCAAAAACAATGGCAGTTTTAACATTAAAAAGAAAAGACCAGGCTCTTTATGCACTGTGCACAAGAGGATTAAACTTTTTCCCCTGCTTGCTGGATTTTCCAGAGTTTAGCCAAGTGCTGCTTTTAATCAGATTGGCTCCTGAGCCCCTCAAACCTCAGCTGCATGAACAACAAACTTTCTTCAGAAAGAAAGAGAAGAGGTGCCCCCCTCGCTCCCCCAACTCCAAAGTAACACAGAGAACAAGGGGGGAAGGGGGGAGCCTCCATCTGCAAGTGATTTGACACTGTGAAGGTCAAAGGGTTAATCTTCAATTTAAACCACACTGCTGAGGCAGCAAAAATCTGATTTCATCCAGTGCAAACACGCGCATACACAGAGACACACACACACACACACACACTTGTGCACCGCCCTCTCTCCCTTCCCAGCATCTCCAGCTCGCTGCTGCTGCCCTTTTTATAGCTGCTCTTGACAGTAAGCCATAAATAATCCCTCTTGGAGCACTTTCCTACTGACTGGAGCCAATTAAACGTTAAGCAAGAACATACTTGAAAACAAAACAAAAACAAAGAATGCACACTACTCTCTGGAGGTTATCCCAGGTCCTACTGTCAGGCAAGGAAGCTGGGGGCAAAGGTCAGGGGTCAGGCGCTCACAGGACTGGGGCTGGGGCCCCGCCCACACAGGTACCCTTTCCCAGGGGCCAGTGGAGCCCCTCCCCCCTCCACCAGAGGGGACTGGGGTGCTGGAAGAGGCGGTCTTTGTTCTCTCTTTGTCTGCCAGGGCAGGAGGACTGGATTGGGGCCCTCTCCACGGGGTCCTCAGTGGATAGGGGAATAAAAAGCCAGCATGCCGGAAGAAGCCAGCATGGGCTGGACCAGGCTCACTGCAGCTTCCCGGTGAAGTGACAGCAGAGCTGGGCCCTCCCTGGGCTCTCTTTAACCACTGCCCCAGCCCCTGCCTCTCCGATGAAGAGGACAGGCTAAGTCAGGGGCAGAATGAAAGTGAGCTCAGGTCGCCTGCACCCTTGGAGCTTTGTGGGGGCAGCTGGCCTTGGCCTCCTGGACTTTGCCCCAGGCAACCGTGCAGGTTCTGTGTTCCTGCCACCCCCCCAACCCCCCAATCCCCCGCTGGCCTTGGGCCACTAAGGGGGGAGAGGTGACCTGCAGACTGAGGCTGACGTCAGGGCCCTGCTGAGGCAGGTGAACAGAATGCCCCCCTCTGTCTGGGGCAACAGCGAGCCCCTGGCCCCTGAGGAAGAGAGGCTGGAAAACCACCCAGAAAGCTGGAGCCCAGGCCACTGCCAGGAGGGGAAATCGGGGTGTGCCACAGAGGAGTCCTGGCAGACTGCGGCAGGAGACTGATGGCTTCCTTGTGTTTTGTAAACAAAGATGAGTAAAAAGAGGAAACACAGCCGGCTTAACAAAATCTGGTTAGAGTAAAGCAGCGTGAAAAAGGACTCAGCTGCAAAACCTGAAGGCTCTCAGGCCTGCCTGCAGCAGCTGGGCAGGGCACCCCCTCCTCCTGCTTCCCACCCCCAGCTGCTGCCCAGGACAGGTGCAAAGGTCATGTGGCGGAAAATCCAGGAAAAGACTGGTCCCCGGAGAGGCCTGTCTGCTGGAATTCCAAGTCTTCTCAGGTGCTTGTTTGAAAAGACCAAGCAACAATAACAACCACAATGATATAAGAATAGTAACACTGAGTATGCCAGGCTCTGTTCTGAGTGTTCTACATCCTTGCTTCTCAAAGTGGGGTCCGTGGACCAGCAGCCTCGCCATTCCCTGGGAACTTACTAGAAATGAAGATCTACTGAATCAGAATTTGCATTTTTAACAAGATCCCAAAGTGACTTGGAGACATATTAAACTCATTTGGCCATTCTCAACAGCCCTATGAGATTGTTCTATACCATCATCCCCATTTTACAGATGAGAACATTGAAAGAGTTCAATAACTCAGCTACAAGGCTACCAAGTGGCAGGGACTGGATGAATTCCAACCTGGCCCTAGAGCAATGGCCTTACCCATTATCATTATTTTCTGAGTGCCACCATACACCTTTCTTTATGCCAAAGCAGACCCTCTCTCCTCCCCTTCTCTAAATTGCATCAAAATAGCCCAATAGCCAAGGAAGGGAGATCATAATTCTATGACTTGCGGCCTGGGCCAATCCCACTTCTGGTCTTGTTGGGAGACAAAGGCAGGCCACACAGGCCCACCACTGGGAAGGACCCAAGCCCCATGCATCTGCCTGTGACAGGCCTTGGGGTGCTTGGATCAGCAAGGAAGGCTCCCTGGGCCGGGAATCAGAGGACCTGGCTGTAAGCAGGGGCTTCCCACCAGCCTGTTTGTGAGTCCTCACTTCCCTTATAGGAGAAATGCAGGCACGGTATGAGATCAGTTGTTCCCAAACCTGACCACGTCACAGAATCCACTGACATGTTATTATAAATATGGAGTCCCAGGGTTCCACCCAGATCAACTGGGTCAGAATCTCCAGGGAAGCAGCCCAGGAATTTGTACGTTGAACAAATGCTCTGGGTGACATTTTAAAATTTTATCTGTTTATTTGTTTTTAAGGTTTTATTTTTTTTTAAAGTAATTTCTACACCTACAATGGGGCTCGAACTCACAATCCAGGGATCAAGAGTCACACACTCCACTGACTGAGACAGCCAGGCGCCCCAGGGTGCCATTTTAAAAATCAGAAGTAACATTTATGGTATATTTTAGTCATCAAAGTGATACATGTTAACAGTAGAAAAATTGGAAAACACAAGAAATGAGAGAGAAGAAAATAAAATTACTTGTGATCCTATAGCTTAGAGGAAAACATTTTATGACTGGGTCTTTTTTTTTTCCCCTCAGTCTCTTTCAATCTCTTCCCATCAGAATGATGACTTGGCCAAGCCCGAGGTAAACCCTGCCCAGGTGGTTCTGAGGCAGCCAGGCCACAGACAGGCATTTGGAAACCACTGAGGTGCTTCCCAACCCTAAGGTTTGTGATGTGAAGTCTGTCATCCACAATTACCCTCAGGATTACAACTCCAAGCTCCAACGGCTGAATCCAGCCAGCCTACTGGAGGGTCTGGCGGGGCCAGGAGACCAGGCTGTCCCATCAGGAGTCAAGCTGGCTGTGCGGCAGCCACGAGACCAGCAAGCACACAGCCTGGTAACCGGTCCTCAGCCTTAGTAGCCCCTGCTCTGGGCACAAGCCGATGCCACACAAATTCCACTCAGTCTTCTCTTGCCACAGGGCAGCCCCCAAAAGGCTCTGTTCCTCAACCAAGCTGCCTCATACCAAAATTATCAACGAATGCCCTGATTACGAGGAACAACAATAAATACAATATTGAAAAAAAAAATTAAACAAAAGGGCCTGACCAGAAAGGAAAGAAAAAGGACATGAAGGGAGGCCAATGAGAGAAACAGTAAGGAGGAAGGAAATCAACATTCAGTGAACAGGATGAGATACACAAAGACACCCAATCGCCACGGAACATGGATGCTTCTAGCAGAAGGTGCAGAGTAACGGGGGAGGAGGAGGGAAGCAGGAAAGAGTAGGCTTGGCCTCTGATGCTTAGGTGCTTGGCAAAGCACGGGGCACAGAACCTGAGCTCAGGGAGTGCAAACCCCCAGAGCAGTGCCCAGCTCTCCCAGACTCAGCTTGAGCAGCCTTCTAAGTCTGGGAACCTGCAAAAAGTGGGGGTTCTAGGAATGCACAGTCAGGGTGCCCTTAGGGATCAGGAGGCTGAGGTACAGGGGATGGGAAATTGCTGGGAATTGAACGTTACACCAGAAGGCCTCCAACTGAGAGTTGAGAGGGTAGGACCAAGGCATAGGGGAAAAATAGAGGTGAATGCCCCAAGAGAATGGGATCTGACATGGTGGATAAGAACATCCTCTTCATGGGCGCCTGGGTGGCTCAGTCATTAAGCGTCTGCCTTCGGCTCAGGTCATGACCTTGGGGTGCTGGGATGCCTGCTTCTCCCTCTCCCACTTCCCCTGCTTGTGTTCCCTCTCTCGCTGATTCTGTCAAACAAATAAATAAAATCTTCAAAAAAAAAAAAAAAAGTATCCTCTTCAGTTAAGAGAGCACAGACAGGCATTGGAGACCTCAGGCTCTTCTTTCTCCATCCCACTTTCTTGCTATGGTCAGAGCACAAAGGTGATCCAGCTAACAAGGGCTCGAGTCACCCCCACTGTGTACAAGGCACAGCAACTGAATACACAGCCACACGTCCTGTGTAACGGGGAGCGTGCAGGGGCACACAGTAGGTACTCATCAAGTGTACACTGGGCCAACTACAGAAAAGTCAGCCCTGCAAGATAACCCACTTGTCTGAGGCCAGCAACGACTGATGTCTGGCCAGGTCTAAAGATGTACTTGATGTGATAGGATCAGCCTCTTGCCTAGGGAGAGGCCCAACTAGTAAAAGGCTTTTCTTCTTCTTCTTTTTTTCTTTTCTTTCTTTCTTTCTTTTTTTTTTTTTTTAAGAGCTGGCTGTGGTGTCTGACAAGGTTGGATTACACAAATCAAACTCTGTTTCATCCCACGTGGGCTCTACCCTCAGCACAAAAAGTGTTCCCTCCCTTCACTGGATAAGAATCTCCCTCTGCCTCTCTCCCCTTGGATCCAATTCACACCCTCTGGGGGCTTTTGTGTGTCACCCGTGTTCCAGATGCTCCAGCAAAAGCTAATTCACCCCCGAAGAACTAGAGCAAAGAGCAAGCCTACACTGTGGCCAGGCTTAAAAAGAACCCTGCCAGTTTACCAAAAACAGACAGCAATTTATAATATCTCATACCTTCCTATCTTCCTATTTCCCTTCACAAAGATCTGGAACACAAAGTACAACACGTTCTGTTGACCCCATTGTACAGATGGGGAGGTAAAGGCTCAGAAACATTCCCCCAAGCACGTTAGATTGCGGGGGGAGGTTATTCTGACTTCTGACTCCAGAGTTAGGTTTTTCCAGTAAAATGTTACAGTGTGTTCATTCACATCACAGCAAGTAGCTCTAACTTTTCAAAGAGAAGAGCCACTGAGCCACTCCCCTAGTATGTTTAAAGACATTGTTTCCAGATCATTAACTATTTAGTAAGGATGCTGTGGACCAGAAAAAAATAAACCTTCCAGAGGCAGAGCTAACCAAAGATCAAACAGAAATAAAGGGAAAACTGCTCTGAAATTATAACTTCAGATCATGTTCTGAAACTACACTCAGTTTCTTTCAGATGCAGAATTTCCTATCTCCTGTTTTGCAAGGAGTTGTTTTCCCGCCTCTTTCCCTTAGCCATCATAGTCCAAACCCACCCTGGCCGAGGCTGAGGGAGAGAGCCTCGCCACGGAGAACAGGAACACAGAGATAAGAGAGACGTCAGGAAAATTCCACTTGAAAGAAGTTGAGAAGATGTTTTTGTTCAATTCAGCAAGCTCTTATCAAGCACCCAACTAAGCACTTTTATCAAGGACCCAAGCTAAGACCTACGAAGGATACAAAGAGGAGCAAGATGTCAACTGTCCTCAATTATCTTACAGTCTGAACGGAAGACAACAAGAGCATAGAAGTAATTTTTATGGGAAACAGAGGCAGGTCAGGGCAGTGAGTGGGTGCTCCCTCATGCTCCTATCTTCCGGGGGGTGCCTGGAAGCAGAGACGGGTTGTGGGAAGACCACAGTTTGAGGATCAGTCAGACCCACACGGCTCTTAGCATAGCCACTTAGAACATAACTTGGGCACGCTGTCTCCTCTGTGTGCCTCAGTGTCCTACAAAATAGGGATAACAGGATCCAGAGGCACGAGATTACCATGGTGATCTAATGAGAGACATCCACGTAAAGCAATGTGCCTGGTTACTGCAAGGAGCAGATCACTTCCCGTGGGGAGAACAAGGAAACCTGTGCCCCACTTAACCTCGCTAAGCACTTCCCTCAACATCCTCTCCCTCAGAGCGCCTGCCCTAGGAGTGCTAACTTCTAAACAGACTTATGAAGTCCTGGGGAAATCCCTGACTTTTCACTCTGAGATGGGCCAAGACAGCTAGAGGCTGCTGGGCTTAGAATTCCAGGCTGCCAAGCTGAGCAAGGGATTCTGAAACTCACAGGGCAGCCTCTTGTGTTCAGTGGCCCACTGGAAGGCTTCTGACCCAGATGCTAGAGGAACGAGTGATGTGGCAAAATGGAAAAGAAAAAAAAATATCCCTGGCCAAGAGCTTCCTCAGGGCAGCCAGCAGTGCCAACAGGACCCGGAGGCCACTGGCTGCCACGATGGTAACACACACCTCTTTCTCAGGGAAGAAAGGGTAGCTCAGGGCCGGCTGGGTCTCAGAGGAAGACAGGAGAGTTTCCTCTAATGCAACTGCAGGCCACTGGCTCCAACCATATCCCCAGAGCCTCTGGAGGCTGGAACTCCTGGGGCCCTTCCCCAACCTCCCACAAGGATGGCTCTGGCTCCATCAGCCTGACAACTGCTCCATCAAGCTACTGGACAACTTCTTCAGAACTCAGGAAGGAATCCTGGTGTGTGTGTGCTCTGGTGGAAGGTAAAGGAGACAGGGGATTGAGGAGCAGCAGATCTGCCATGGGGCTCCAAGACTGTGGAAAAGGAGCCCCCAAAGCTCTGACTCCCAAACCGGGGCCTTGGCAGCTGGTTGTTCTTGTCCTGCCCGGGGCCAGTTCCCTAGCCAGGACAAGGTAAGCTAAGCATGGACGAAGGCTGGACCCTCCTCCCTACCACATATACTGACTGTTCTCATTCTGGTCATGGAACATGCCCTCTCGGTTGCCAGACATGATCAAAAGACAAACCAGAAGGTTTTCTTCATCCTTCTTTTCTAGTGCCTCTCTCAACTCCTCCTCCCATCACCCCCCTTCCCCCCTAAGGAGAAAACAAAACAAAACAAAACCCAGTCCCATCCCCAAGGCCTAGCTTGGTGAGGAGGGAATGAACTATCCGGAACTACATGGCCCTTCTCCTGGAAGAGAGAGTAGTCAGGTGCAAAGTTGTGTGGGGAACTCGGCCTCCAGTCAGCCACGCTGATGACTCAGAAGCTAAATATAGTGAGCGATATAAACAGAGCCAGCCACAGAGCAAACACAGGGCCCCCAAGCCCCGGCCTGGCTCTCACGCACAGCGGCCCTCCACAGCCCCTCCCCCAGCCTCACTCTTCCCCAGGCACCCTCCTAGGTAGATCTCCCACTGCTGGAACAGAGGCTGGCCCCACAGGGACCTTCTCACTCTGAGGTGAATCTCTGGGGCTCCTGCCCAGGGCTGCCACTTCTAGGGCCTGAACAACCTCATTAGCCACAGTCTGAGCCCCCAAAACCACTCAGCAACAAGGAGGGGAGCCCAAAGGGTCAGGAAGCAGTCAAGGGCCCCCTAAACAAAGGATGCAGGCTGTTGGCAGATGTAAACACCACTCTCTGGGTACAACTTCCAAGCAAGCTCCCTAAGAACTATAAAGGCAGGTCCAAGCAAAATCCTAAAATCATCTTTTGGCACATTTCTCCAAGCGTTAAGCTGCCCACACCTTAATAGTTATACATATGATAATCTCCACTGGGCTTTTATATTCTCTGCTAGGTAGCTATTAGAAATGGAGGTTCAGAGAAGTTAAATGATTTGCCTGTAGACAGAGAACTCATAAGTGACAGAGGTGGAAATTTGAACCCAGATCTGCCTTTAAGTCTAGGATCCTTTCTGTGATATTGCCACAAAAAATAGTTTTTAGTGAGTGGCTAACGTTTTCCTCAGATTTCATTTTCCAGAAAGTCTAATTACTACTCAGGGAATTTCCAAATCTGACTATTCAGAATGAAGCCACTCCTGGCCCAAATGAAAAAGTCATTTCCAACTCAAAGAATTCCAATGTTCTTGTAGCTTTGCTCACTCAATGGTCTACAAAGGCTTTTTTTTTTTTTGAGGATTCTTGGCTTCTTAACATTACCCCATCAATTTCAAGATGGTGCCATTGGGATAGGAGACATTTCTAAGAGGAGGAGACAGCAGCTACTGTCCATTCTTAGGCCCATGTTGGAGGAGACCATGGCAAGGGGAATGGAGTTTCTACTAGAACCCACACCTTCTGACCCCAGCAACCCAGAAACACAGTGAGGAAGCAAACTTGCACCTGCTCTTCGCTGTAGAAGCTGGATAGACACAGAAATACCAGGGTGCCTTCACAGAGCTGAGTGAAGGTAGGCTGTGATCAGCAGATCACCACAGGTCACCCGCTGCAGAGGAACAATGAGGAGAACATTCCAGGGGCATCAGGGTGACTCAGTCAGTTGAGCATCCACCTCTTGATTTCGGCTCAGGTCATGATCTCGGGTCGTGAGACTGAGCCCTACATTGGGCTTGGCGCCCAGAGCAGAGTCTGCTTGTCCCTCTCCCTCCACCCCTGCCCCTCCACTCTTTCTCTCTCTAAAATAAACAAATAAAATGTATATATAAAAAAAAGAGGGGAACATTCCATTCCCAACCCCGTCAAGGAAAGAGGGGGCGTGTGACCAGGTTGGGAAGGGCTTTTATCTCAAAGCACCCAGCCTCTGACTCTCTTGCTGCTTTGGAGACCCACAGAGCCAACAAAAAGCACCTCACGGACATTGATGTTTTGCCTTCAAATTCTTGCCTTTCCATCCAGAGGAGCCAGCCTGAACTGATCACTAAGTATGTGGTTGGCAAAAAACTGAGGTTCAACATCCAGTGGTATCTGCAACATTTTGAATTGGGGGTCATGCTGGTGTACTCGGTTTGCCATAATGCCATCCTACAATGCACTACCCCATCATAGTACCCCCCACCCCCTCGGCTCCACATCTCCTAGGAAGAAGTTTTTCCCTGACACAGAAAAAGAGTAACTGAGGTCCATAACTAGGGACCAAAGGCAGACACTCACACTCCCTACAGGACTCAGGGACCAATGGCCATTGTCTGGGACACCATCCCAGGTCTGAGGAGAAAGGAAATAGCCAAGCCCTCTCAACACCTTACTGCCTCTTGGGTTGTGTTTCCTGGCTCCCTAAACTCGGCCTCTAACGACAGGGGATTACCATCCTTCTTTAAGGAGAAATATAAAAGGCCAAGGCCCACAAGTGAACAGCTTGGACACCGATTTCTCTGTGCAGGGCAGGTGGAGGGGAGCTCAGGCAAGGCAGTGCTGCTAAGGAGCAGCCTGATGGGAAGCATGGGAAATGCATGGTGAACTGATTAGAACAAATATGAGGGATGATCAGGCTTCTAGACAGACAACAGGAGACCCACATTAAAAAATACCTACTGTGTTACACCTGGAACTTTCAGTGGTATTTTCTCACTTAATCTTCACAATAATGTTCTGGGGTGTTGGCTCTAATTTACAGAGAAGGAGCTAGAGTTCACAAGGTCAAGGGCCTTCCTGATGGCTAGTGGGTGGTAGAGCTGGTGTTCAAAAACCGGGCTTTTGGACTTTGGACTCAAAGCCTAGAGACTTAATCCTAAACCACTTTCTTCCTAGCACCTTGGCGTCCCTGCCTGCAGAGGAAGGGACTAGGAAAAGAAAAGAAAAGGATATAGGAGCCACAACAGTACTTTCTAGATACGAAATATTAGACTGTGGTTTATGTCATAATCAGGGTCAGAAAATGACTCACTTCTTAAAGCTAGCTGCTGAAAGTTCCTCTGTGTGCCAGTGACCTGTGGCCATTACCCTAGCCCTTCCTGCAGGATGAGCTCCTGGCGAAGGTCTGTGAGCAGGGTTAGTGGGGAGGACAGGGTTAAAAGCAAGAGGATTCCACAGACAAAAAGCCTGGTTCTCTTGTAATGGAAAATTTGGGAAAACCGGCTCTGGGCTAGAAAGGCTTAGCCAACTAGCCTCCTGACTGTGAGACAGGAGTAGACAGCAGGCAGGAGGGTAAGGGACACAGGGAACTCAGGAGCCAGCAGGGGTGAGGTGTAGACCACCAAAGGGGAGATTCTCTGTGCTTTTCCTTTGGCTGCTGCTCTGCCCCTCCTCCCAGGCTGGGATAGCCCTGGGGATAGCTCTAGCTGATAGCTTGAAAGATACCCTCAAAAAGGGAGCCCAGGACTGGGGGAAATGGTGCCAAGCAGCAAAGAGCAGGTCAGCTCTTGGGATGAGGGCTGCGTCCTCCCGTTCAGGACTGAGTCATCAAGAAAGGGCGCTGGGCTATGTTCTAGTCCTGTCTTCCCAGCCTGCTCCCAAGCCTATGAAGGGCCCACCAATGGATGTACGAATATTCTGGGAAACAACTGTTGAGAGAGATCAGGTCTACTGGGAATGAAGAAAGTTGCCTTCCAGGGGCACCTGGGTGGCTCAGTGGGTTAAGGCCTCTGCCTTCGGCTCGGGTCATGATTCCAGGGTCCTGGGATCGAGCCCCACGTCGGGCTCTCTGCTCAGCGGGGAGCCTGCTTCCCCCTCTCTCTCTGCCTGCCTCTCTGCCTACTTGTGATCCTTCTCTCTGTCAAATAAAAATAAAAAAAAAAAAAAAAGAAAGAAAAAAAAAGAAAGTTGCCTTCCAGACAGCCCTCTAGATGGATCTGGGAGAACCACAGCCACTGTGCCTTCCAGCAGCTCCAGCATGGGGACTGGAAGCTTTGAGGTGGTCTCAGCCATAGGCCTCTACAACCCGGCTAGAGTGAATGGGGAGGGAGGAGGCCAAGAGATGGAAATCCAGAATCAGTGAGCCCACACATGGAATGAAGGGGAGACTCAAAGCCAAGTTTCCAGAGGAAACTTGGGACTGGAGTAAGGGGCCAATGGAGGAAGCTAAGCTGCCTTATCACCTAAGCATAGGGCCCCCCTCTCTTCCAGATCACTAAGGGACTGGGAGAGCCAGCCAGGACCAGGTCTAGCCCCAGATTTCCCTCAGAACTCCTTGGCAGAAGGCACTAAACATATGTAACCCCCAATGGTCTGTTCTCAGGTGGCCAAAAGATAACTTCTCTCTCCCTTGGCGTTGGCAATGGTTTGGCCTTTTAGTCAAACCCACTCTGATCACCTAAAGTTACCCATCTAAACTCAGGGTCTGTCCAGTCGTGATGAGTTATTCATTCTCTTGACTCTAGACACACACACAAACACACAGCCCACTAGCCAGGACTGCCGCTGAGGCAGGGATTGTGTTCATCTCCAGGTGCCGTGACTTTGCTTCTGTGGTGGTTGTCCGAGCACGGATTCAGCCTTGGGCCCCCCTCCCTGCCTCGGCAGCCATCCAGAAAGCCAGCCCAGAGAGGAAGGGTTAAGTGCCCAGAGGCTGGCCCAGACAGCGGCTGGCTGCAGAGTGGGGCAGCCTCCAGCCGTGGCACGGAGGGCTCCCCCAGCACGAGCCTGCCAGCCGCCGCCTTTGTTGATGGACTGCCACATGCTCGGCGGACACGCGATGCTCCACCCCTGCGGGGCCAGTGCCAGGCTGCCGGCCAAGCGACCGGCCGCCAGTCTGGAGAGACTCTCCGAGGTACTGCTCTCCAGAGTCCCAGGTCCCGTTCCCAGACAGAGACAATGAGGAGCAGCCTCCCCAGCTGGAAAGTGTCAGGTTACAACCGGTTCCACCACTTTCCCCCATTCAGGCCCATCCCTCAGCCTTGGTTGGCCTTGGTTACCCGGTTCCCACCGCACCTCAAGTCAGGCACAACACCCCCCCCCCCAACCCGCCACCGACTGTCCAACTGTCTGTCTGCACTGCAGCAGCCTGAAAATCTTCCCCTTGGGTCTGGGAGGGACAGTCTCCCAACGTGGCCTCAAGCAGACACACCATGTCACACAAGGCTGGCTGCAGAAAGCCACCCTGTTTCCCCAGGAGAGATGGTAGTGCTTCCTAACAAACCGCTGGACAAACCGCTCTTGGGAAGCCTGAGCTCAGAGAGGGCAGAGAACCAACTTGGAGCTCAGAGATGGCAAGAGTGCTCAGCCCATTGGGCCCAGCTGGTTCATGGGACTCACAGTGGCCAAGGCCAAAACTCTGGCACCATCTCCATGGGGCCTGGCAGAGACCGAGTTGCTGAGGCAGGTCCTAGCCCCCAGCCCCAGCAGACTCTCCCCCCACCCTGCCCCAAGCCCCCATGCCTACTTGCTGCATGTGAAGCCGATGGAACTGGTCTGCAATGCACTGAAGCTTTCGGGCAATCTGTACCTCTGCTCGATGCTGCCACTGCCCTTCAGGGGGCTGGTCCCCGAGGGGCAAGCCTGCAGGGAAGCTGGCAGGGAGAGGGAGCCGGTAGCCAGCGTTGCCTGCAAAGACAGAGGGCCCACATCTCAGCGTTCTCCACAACTGCACCATCCACCCTGTGCCTACCACTCCTGGCTGAGGCCTGGGGGGCCTGAGGCCTTGATCAGACACACTTCCAGACGTGGACAGCCCAACCTGCCTGCTGCCCAAGCATCTAAAAGCCGATGCTCAGAGGGAGGGAAAGGTCCTAGCTTTCTCCACTCCCAGGAAGGGCCAGGGCAAAAGGACTACTATGTGTGTGGGAGCCCGCCAGCCTTCTGTCTTTATTTACCAAACTATGCTGGACCACAATTTATTTTTCATGCAGTAGCAGGTTGAAGCTCTTCTCTGGAAAAGCTCCAGAGGCAGCTCTCCAGAGTTCCTGGGTTGAGCAAAGCAAGGCAGGAGAAAGAGAAAACCAAAATGTGCCTTCACTTTTTCCTCCTGGCTGGTCCCAGGTCCTGAAGCTCTGGGCAGTGGTGCTAAAACTAGGGAGAGAAAACTCCTCAGACCCACTGAATAGCCAAGTTCCTCTCTGGAGGAGCCCCAGGCCAGACCGCAAGACCTCGAGACCAGCGCTGCGCCCTACCCAAGTGCTGGCAAGCGAGTTGCCGCTAGGGGTGCCCGCCCGCCTCCTCTCTCTGTTCCCTCTTCCCTGCAGCCCGCCCCGTATCCATCTTCCCCACCTCCCCAAAGTACTACTGGGCAGCTCCCTTGGGAATAACTGCAGTGTCTCCTTGATAGGCTCCCTCAGACCTAGCAAGACAGCCTCCAAACCTTTCCCCTCCCTCTATAAGCTATTGTGCTAAAAGAAGAAAGCGGACTGAGTGTCTGACCCTGTTCCTTCATCAGAGGAGGGCACGTTACTCATAAAACAAACCACTTAAGCCCACAAATGAAGGGGTCTTGTCTGATTGAGCCTTGCAAACTGTCCTTGTGCTGGCATTGAGCCCCAGCAAGCCCAACCTCTTTCTCTAGTTCCCCTTGCAAGCACAGAAAGTCCCAAGCGACACCTTCTGCCTTCAGGAACCTTCCCTTCCAGAAAGGGCTGGGTTTTTCCCTTCAGTGGGGGATCCCCCAACCTTCTCTGGGGCCACATTGGCCAATGTATGGAAGACATATCACTCCCAGGAACACAAAAGGATGTCAAGCCCAAGGCCTAGGTACCCTCTCTCCAACCCCAAAACACACCATGGCCCCAAAGATCCCTGCAGAGAAAGGGACAAAAAGGCAGAAATGATGGCTTCACCACTTGCCTTTCTTGGTGCCTGAGGAGCACAGGTGAAAAGCAATACCAAGCAGAGAAGCAGAGTGACAAGAGTCGAGGAATCCATAGCCCCTGTTGTTCAATTTGGGGAAGGAAATAACAAAGTGCAGGTCTGAGGAGGGGAAGTCCCCTCTTTTCCCCCAGTCTCTATGGGAGGAGTCTTGAGGCTAAGAGCACTCACCATAAAAGAGTCGCTGGGGTTCTTCGGTCACCCCACAAGGCAGCATGACACCCTGACTCGGGGAGGCCGGACTGAGGGTCTGGGTGGCCTTGTCTTCCTGGCTGGTGGGTCGAAGCCCAGGGCCACAGCAGTGGGTGAGAGGGAAGAGATGCAGACGGCTAAGTGGGTAGTCCAGCTGGCTCTGGGCAAACAGGTCAGCGGAGAGCAAGCTCCCAGGCTGGGTCCCCGGCTCCCCATCCTCTGGCTGGAACACGTCATCCTCCAGCTCCTCCACACACTGAGGCGGCTCCATCTCCCCTGTTAGGGTGCAAGGCAGGCCTCTGGGATGCTGCTCCTCCCTGGGCCAAGCCTGAAGGATTCGCCTCCCCTTTCTTCTTTCCTGCTTCCCTTCTTATCTGGGGAAGTGGGGCCAGGTACCGAGGACAGACAACCGGTGATAAAGTACTACCACGGCCTCACTGTCCAAGGGTGCGCCATACCTCAGCCCTGGGCCCTGTCGGAGCCACCCCCCGCCTGGGCCTTTTCTTCTGACCCAGGCTGGTTCCGGTCACGAAGTCTGACTGCTGTTGACTCTGAGCAATAGCAGAGGTATGATCAACTGCTCCAAGCATGCAGGACACCTGGGGAAATGTCAACAAGACTAGACCCTGTGAGTGGCTGTGGGAGGGCAGAGGGTGCTGTGACGTGCTGTGACGGGCAATACACACCACGCTCACAACACACAAACACACACACATACTCACTCACTCACTTCCCTGAAGAGTAACCACCCAAGCTCTCATCTCAGTCTGAGCTGAGCTCTGGCTGGGCAGCAAAAAAACAAAAGCCAGCAATCCTAGGGCTGCTGGGGTTCCCTCCAAACCCACTAAGCCCCGCCCAGCTGCCCATCTACTCTGGTCTCCACCCTCTGCTTGCTCAACACAGCAAACAGGCTCCACGGTGTGGTAAGCGTGTGTCCTGGGACAGAGGGCAGAAAGACCCAAGTTAGTCACTGCCCTCCCAGCACAGCAGCAGCTTGGCCTAGAGGGGAGGTCCAACACCCGGCAGTGTGGCCAGCCTCCCCCAGCTCGGCCTACTTGCTAGGGCCCATGACTTCAATCTTCTTTCCCCACAGTCTACCATTCCTGTCAGTGCTGAACCTGAGACTGGTATAACCTTCCTCACAGAAGGAAGTGAAATTCAGACCTCTTTCTGTGACCTCACTCATTGCCTCTATACTACTCAGGTTGTCGAGAGGAGTTTCTTGGTGATAAAGAAGTTCCTCTTGCTCCACCTGACGGCTCTTGGAAATATGAGCTGGGAGCCACCCAGCATCTTGAGCTCCCAACACAGCTATACACACACACACACACTCTGTTACGGTCCCTGGGGCAACAGAAGCAGCAGCTACCTGAATGGTTAAGGATATAGAGATACTGTTTGTCACTGCCAGATTCAATTAGAGAGCCCCTGGGAATTCTGTCTCCCAGTCCCTTGCCTTTGAAGAACAAGCCAAATGGTCTGTGGGTTGGTAAAGCACTTAAAGGAATCTCACTTAAATTCAGAATTTTGGCTTCCCTAAATTTGAGCTGTCTCTGAGGTGCTTGCTTCAATCCTCTCTCCATCCCAACAAGCCCGTGAGCTATCTCTGATCGCATCTCTCCCCTCTTCCCTGGTGAGTGAGGAGACGCTGGCTGGGATGGCAAAACAGGCACATGGTGTTCTTTGGAAAGTATTTCCCAAAAGAGGGGAGGAGATCTTCAGCTCATCAGCACCAGGAAACAAAGTTTCCGGTTAAAAGGACCAAGTGCTGTCTTGCCAGTTACCTGGCAGGGGCTCCCCTCCTGCCCTTCAGCCTTTTCTCTGCAAGCTGGCAATCCCAGCCTAAAAAGGGGCCCACCAAAGCGAATCACAAGCAGCAGTCATTGTCTTGGTTTTTCCTTTGAAGCCTGTCACCTCCCCCTCCCCCTCCCAGCAAAGCCCCAAAGTTCAGCCCTTGCCTGGACTGGACTGGACTGTGGGGGAAATGTAGCCATAGGGTGTGTCTCTGCAAGCCCTGGGGACCCTACCCATTCTCCACAGGAACTGCAGGTGGCTCTTCTGTAGGTAGGAACCTCCTAAGGGGAGCTGGGCAAAGTCAAAGGTAAACTGGGGTAGGGTAAAGAGACCCTCTTCTTCCCTTTACCTGAGCTGAGGAGGTCATGTCCAAACTGGTAGGAGGAGCACACTTCTTGAGAGCACAGCCTGGGAAGGCTTTATTCCTAGCAAGGGGAACCAAAGCCCGCTGGAGCCATTCCAGCCCCCAACGGCTGTAACAAGGATGCTGAACTTAAGACTCCTCCTCCCAGAACACAGGAGCCAGGCACTCTGAACCTCTATAGGAGTTAAAATCTGGGAACGCACACATACATGCATACACACGCACCCACACGACACACAGCAGACCTGGGTGACTCCAGCAGAGAGTCTCAGCCTCCGAATCGTGATGCCAGGGCTCCGCGCCAGGGTCCAGCGTGACGAGCACTCAGGGGCTTGGCGCCCAGACGCAATTGGGAAGGAGGGAAAGAGCCCAGCTGTTAAGGAGAGGAGCCTTCAGACTCCGCAGGGAGGCTGGCCGCCCCACAACTCCCTGTCCTACCCCAAAGTCAGATCCAGAGGCCCGGCCGTTCTCGGGAGCCCAGGTCTGCTCAGCAGTGAACCGCAGGTTCTCCTGCCCACCTGGACCCAACTCCTTGCTGTCTGAAATGCTGCTACCCCCAAGTTCCCTCGTGGAGCAGCGCACCTAGATGAGGGTTCTGCACCCCGTTCGCGCACCCCAGCGCTCCAGTCCTTCATGATCACCCCTGACGCCCGCAGCCCAACCCTTCCCGGGCCCCCATACGCAGCACGACTCCTCTCCCCACTTCCCCGAGGAGGTGCGATCCAACTCCGCCCGGTCCCCGGCCTCCCGCGCTCTCACCGGGCTGAGGCGGGTGGCGGGAGGTGCGGGCAGGGGCGGCGGCGGTAGCTGGCTGGCTGGCGCGGGAGGAGGCCACTGTGCACCGCGCGGTATTGTTTCCAAAATACGCCCGCTCGGGGCATCCCGCAAACAGCTGATGAGGCCCCGCCTCCGGCGCGTCACGCCCACGGCTGGCCAATGGCGAGTGGAGCCCCAAGTCCCGGGCTGGGCGGCTGCCAGGGACGGTCACGAATGTACGAACCTTCCCTTGGAAACGTTGCAAGGGGCCGAGCGAAATTCCGGCTCCCGTCAGAAACGCAATTAGAGCGCTATAGTCCGCGCAGATTCTGTTCCTAACGCAAGCTCGGGAAGCGGCCGAGAGTCCCTGAGTTCTCTCTCTTAGAAGAGAGAGAGGGGGCGCCAAAGTGACTTTTGTCTTCTCTTTCTCCCGAATGGACTGAATAATTACGGAGCGTCCAGAAAGGGAGGGGAGGAGGAGTCCGGAAGCATTTAGACGCGGCCGGCGGCGTCCACCGAGTGCAAGGTGCTGGCCCTTGGGGATCCCGGCATGGTGGCAAAGCACCCTCCCGCCTGCTTAGCGCGTCAGAAATAAACTCCAGGCGTAAATCTGTAGGAAGCACGAGTGTGTGTCTGGCGCTGTTACTGGCGCTGTTACTGAGTGACATTCAGATCAAACACATCCGAAGGGAATCTCATGTCCTCTTCTTGAGTGGGCGTGGACACTTACAGAATAAGTATCTGACTGAGGAGAGGAAAGATAAAAAATGCAGGGGCTGCTTGAGCAGCTGACACCCATCCTGTTTATGGCAGCATCCAGAGATGTGTCCCGCAGATCGCGTACTATCAGTAAGGGAGTCTCCAGGCCATTTCACAAACATTTACTGAATACCTACATTGTGCCAGATACTGGGTCAGGAGCCAAAAACCCGGTGCCTGTCCTCAGAGAGCTTACAGTTTCCTCCCGGAGGAAGACTTGAAAATAACGGAATGCCGAATAACGCATGAAATGTGTTAATTCTTAGGAACAATGGCCGCTGGAAGGTGGAGAAAAATTGAGAACGCATTGCATTGGGGAAAGCTTCAGGGAGATCGCTTTTGAGTTGGACCTTGAAGGATGGGGGAATTTTTCAATAAGGAAGACCAGATAAAGCAGCCCAGGCCAGAGGCAGCAGAATAAAGAGCTGAACTGGACAATCTGTCTTGGGAGCAGGGCAGGCTGGAGGAGGGGTCTTTGAGTGCACCCCAGGATTTGGGAAGGGTGGGCATGGACAGGTGGATTCAGGTCTGAATACATAGGTGTCCCTGCAATGCCAGGCCGGAGAATCCGTACCGGAGGCAAAAGCGAGCCAGCAAAGATTTTTATAGAAGATGAGCAACTTGACCAAGGCTGCATGTTAGGAAAGATAAAAGAAGCCAGAACAGTGAGAGCAAGCCAGTCCCTGCAACAGACTAGGTGGTCATTGATGGGCCTGACCCCAGGGATTGTAGGGACAGACATTCCTCTGACCACTAAACTGCTCTCTCTGGTTGTAAACTCAGACAGATTTAAGTTAAGTGGACCTGGGACTCTTAGCCCAGAGGAGCCTGAAGTCTCCTTGCACCTTTCCCCCTACCCATTCTTTCCTTAGCTCCCTCAAAGTACACCTGAAAGAGAGCCAACCAGGCATATAGAGGGCTGGGGTTAGTAGGGCAGGAAAACACTATCTCCAAAGTCCAGAGAAGAGGGAAAAGGGAAAGAGGGGAGAGTCTAGGTTGGCCAGCAGCCCAGTCCCCCAGGAGTTGACGGATGTCCAGAAAGGAGGTATATTATTTTACCAGGAGACTTGGCCAAGAGGGAGCGTCACCAGGTCAGGGTGACTTCACATTCATGCCACATGTGGGGAAATGAGGAAACCAAGCCCAGCCTCCCTACAGGGCACTGGGGAGCCCTCACCACATTCAGCATGCACAGACCTCTTTCCCCACCTTCCTACCATCCTTCTCTTCCTAATGGCTTTCCTCCTGGGCCAATATCTCAAGCTAGCCGGTGATGACTATGGGTGTTACCTAGGATCAAGAATGGAACTGAAGGACAGAGCAGCTCTGAACCTCTCTTCTCAGGCAGCACAGGCCCTAGAGGACAGCAGTCATACTCATTTTCTTTACCCACCCCAATCCCCGCCTCTCCATCCCCATGTCTCCACCCCCGAGTCCCCACCCCCACTCCAAGCTGCTATTGCTCTGTCTGCTTCATTACAGCAGAATTGGGTCCACAAGGCAAGGATGATGGTAGAGCAGAATTTTTACCTGGGATTCATGTACTTGCCAGACTCACCAGAGTCTCTTCAGTTTTAGGGGCTATGAACCCCTGAAACTGGCTGAACTGTGTACACGGGCTCACACAAACATTTTGAGGGGTGACTCCATAGCTTACTTACAATAGTTTCCCAAAGGGGCCCATGACCCTATAAAGAGTTAAAAATCACCAATGTAGGGGAATGGGGCATCTTAGTGGGTCTGAATAGCTGGGAGGAAGGTCACACCCTCTAGTGACATTTCTTCTAAGACCTCTCTCCCAGGCCTTCCCAGCCTCTCTCTCAGGCTGGTTCTGAAGGACTCCCAGAGGCCTGGCCTCCTGCGCTATTGGCCTCTAAGGTCAAGCAGCAGGGGCCCAGCCTCCTGAGCTGCAGGGACCAGAAAAGACTGTCTGGGATAAAGGGGTCAGGGAGGTCAGGAGCCTCACTCCCCACCTCTCATCACTGTCAAAGCAGACCCCTCCCTCTGTACCGTTCCTCCCCTTCTAGTACAGGCTATCAGGACCTGCTTGGCTGGAGATCTGGGCTCTGAACCCAGTGACCAACTGACCAACGGCGGCACCCTAGTTGAGGATGCAGAAATCTATCTTGGAGAATTCTCTTTCTCTCTCTTCCCACCCATTGCGGCCATTTGTTTTCTCCTCTGCTGACTGATGATGGCTGTAGGAGGAGGGTCCCTGGAGAAAGGCAAAGTTGCTCTGAAAGGTGCCAGCCAACAATCTGGGAGGGATGCAAAGAGTTAAGGGGAGACTGCTTTCAACAGAAGAGAAAACCCAGCTCCCTATAGAAAGCAGGCAGCGGCCCTCTCCATTGTTTCACCTGGCTATAGGATTTCTCTCTAAGACAAGGAATGGGCTCTAAAACTCTGGTAACTGGATCACTGGGAAGGGAGGTTTTTAAAAAACCAGCTGACAGCTGAATAATAGGAATTACCAGGCAGACTGCCCTGGGGTTGCTGAGGTTTGTAACTCAACCCCCAGGGAGGGGTTCGATTAGAAACTGATTTGTGGGTATGGTGGGGGTCTTGGTGGGGGAGTCCATAGTGCTTGACTCCCCTTCCCTCTTAACTCCCTCCAGGAGGGATCGTACCCATAGGAAAGACCAGGGACCCAGAAGATTTGAGTGTCCTTCTCTTGCTGGAATTGCTCTAACAGAATGAATTTATCTCTCAGAGCATCATTCCATCTGTCTGCAAAGGAACAGTTGCTCTCTTCTGAGTTGCATTGTGTGTGTGTGTGTGTGTGTGTGAAAGAGAGAAAGACAGAGAGAGAGAGAGAGAGAGAGAGGAGAATATACTTGAATAGACAGATTGGTTTCTGCTAATTGGGTAAGCAAATGGAGAGACTTGATTTCCCAGTCAATGAGCTCACTTCTTGCCCATCACTGGTTCAGTGGGATGCAAAGAGAAAAAGCAGGTGCTAAAGAGAAAACATTTACAGCCCCAGACGTGGGTGGAAAGGAAGAAGCAGAGTGAGGCTGCCATGCGAAAGCTCAGTGGAACCTAAAAGATAAGGTGAAGTCCAGGATCCCATGATTTATGTGATTTATGACATTTAGCACACGTTCAGTTTCAGTTTGCAGTGAATGAATAAATATACATTTCCAGATTTTAAAAATATGAATAGTGTCATGTTGGGGAGTGAGAAAAAAACCCTGCAGTGGAGGATTTCCATAAATGTCCTCTCTCCATTGTGTTTGTCACTAGGGATGGCTGGCCTTCCCTGAGTCTCTCCTCACCAGCTGAGCCTCCTCCTAGAAGACAAAGGTGATGCTGCCAGGTCTTTGGTACCCTCAGACCATCCTCCTCCTGGCTGAACCTGACAGAACATCTGTGGAGATGCATTTACAGGAAAGCTACAAGCATGGCCCTCAGGGTGGTGTCCTCAGCTCCCCTCCCCACCCCCAAACTGCTCCCCAGCCCACCGAAAAGAAGTAGGCTTTATCTTGCCAAGGAATGAAGAAGTCCAATCAAAACACTCTCCTTTTACCCTACTTCACCCAGGAGGCCGCCATTTTCCTGGGCAAAGGTACATCAGGACATTAGTACATTCTACTCCTTGGGCTTGTCAGGGAAACCTCAGAAATGTTCAGCTGAGGCTAGAATGTTCTGCTGATTGCTGTCAAGGAAACCGGCCACCTGGAAGAGCTGGGAAGCAGTCTTTTCTGGGTCTAGAGCCTCCTGGGTTTTGAATCTGGTGCTCAAAAGGATCAGGACCAAGAAGATGAGTTGGATCATCTCCTTCCCAGCCAAGCCCTTAGTCCTACTATCCTGGAGTGGGAGAAAGTCACTATCAGGCAATGACAGAGGGGCTCCATCCCCCAGGTGTGAGTTCATCACACATCTACTGAGCGTCCACCATGTTCTAGGCTCCACGT
This sequence comes from Martes martes, assembly GCF_963455335.1. Taxonomy (NCBI): domain Eukaryota; kingdom Metazoa; phylum Chordata; class Mammalia; order Carnivora; family Mustelidae; genus Martes; species Martes martes. The sequence goes on from NC_137894.1 coordinate 59,416,803, forward strand.
CAGAGGCTGGAGGTACAGATATCCCTGGGGGAATCCTTGAGCCTATCTGCACCCTCCCCCCCAAACACAAACCCTCATATGCACGTCTCAAAGGGAAACTGGAGACAGGAGGAAGGTCTTTCACGGAGTGCTGGAGTGCTGCAACTGAAAAAGCTAAAGGTAGACAGATTTCCCAGGGAGCTTCAGCCTCCCCCGAAGCAGTCCTGCCTTCTTTCACACAGAGTTACCCTGGAAATGTCCGAGGCCCCACTTCTTCCCTGTTTCCAAGGCTCACGTGTCCTCAGGTGGAGTAGAAAGATGCAAGGAGATTTGAGCTCCGCTCCCAGCTCCCACCATCAACAGGGGCCCTCCACCACACTTATGTCCTTGTCCCTGCAGATTCAGAGGGACATGCCTTGCGTAAACAGGCTGGCTTGGTGGGGCTTAGGACTTTGGGGTCAATACGAGCCTCTTATCCTAATTCCGCCAGAGGTCCCTGATTTATAACCCAAACAACTCCCACTGGGTGAGCACCTACGGAATGCTAGACACTAGACAAAAGGCAGCTCATTTAATCCTGAACGAACCCAAGAGGGAGCTGTTGCCATCTGTGCCATTTTACACTCAAGGAAACTAAGGTCCCTTCTCCAAAGACAGGCAGGAAACAGTACAATGATCCGAGGCCAATCTGTGATACCTTGAAAGCCAGGGCCCCAGTCCCCTATATCTACTGCCTTAAAGGCACATCCAGTCCTTCCCCCACAGATGGAATTCACTCCCCTTCCCCATCAATAGCACCCTGGCCCCTGTGCCCCCAGAACAGGAAAGCCAAGCCTGAGACAGCCTAGCGAGGTAAATTCCAGCCTCTCTCAGTTGCTACCACTCCCACCACCACCTGCGGCAGAAGCGATTGCATCACCCTGCAGGAAGTGGTCCAGCAGCCCGGCATGGGCCCTGGGGCACATTTTCAGTTCCTACTTCTATCCTTGCCTACACTTAGCACACGGCCTTATCTTTTGCCCCTGCACCGGCCCTGTGGGTTAAGGCTAATGTGCGTGCCTGGATAGGGGACTATGGTCTGTTGCTTGGATAGGATTTGTACCGGACCAATGGGAGCCTCTTGTCTCATTTCCAAACGCTGCCCAACAGGGGAGGGGAGCCTTGCCAGCCAAAGCGATCAACCAATCAGAGATCCCAGGGCTCAGACAAAAAGTCCTCTTGGATGCAGGAGACAAGTCCCACGCAGCCACTATTACCCTGCACCTGCCTTTCAAAGACGAGTACCTGCGTGTCTGGGCCAAGGTGCTGAAGAGCCTGCCAACACAGCCAGGATGTCTGTTGTGGTGTCTCGAGCCTATTAGATTGGCAGACACATTGCACTTGGCTTGGTTTCCTTTCCTACATTTACCATGAGATCTTCTGGAACGGAGGATAGATCCTCAGCCCTGAACTTCTGCTCCCGCACGTCCTGGACTTCCTGTCCTTCTCTGCCAACTTCCTTCTCTCTCTCCCCCCTGCAGCACTATTTCTTTATTTCCTTAATCTCTCTTCCTACCCTGGTTTCCTCCTGCACTGGGCACCTCTGTCTGGCCTCTCTCATCTGAAGCAGCCACCATCAGCTCAGAAAAGGGACTCATAAAACATTCACCGTTTTAGCAGAACTCAATCTGTGTAGAGAAGCTGCTTCCTTTAATGTTATCATCCCCATTTGAAAATGGTTCGTTTGAGTCTGAGTGACATTTGAAATGGCTCTATGAGTGGGGTTATCACTGTCTCTTCACCCAGAGAGAGCGCGCGCGCGCGCGCGCGCACGAGAGAGAGAGAGAGAGAGAGAGAGAGAGAGCGAGCGCACACTGTGCTAAACCACTGACTGCCAAATGGATCTCTCCAGCTCTCAGATGCTCTCTGCACCACCGACCTGACTTACTCCTTGGCAGGGGTTAGGGCACCTGAAACAATGCTTTAGATAAATATCAAGCTGTTCTTTTGGGACCAGCTTGGCCTGAAATGACCAATACCGGTTTACTTTGTTTAAAAAAAAAAAAAAAGTCAAACTGCAACGTGAAACGGGGTAATGATAGGGCCAGTCAGGCTCTCTCTCCCAAGGCTTGGTGGGGGGGGGGGTAGTTCACTAAACCTGTTCTAGATGTAATTCACCTCTAAGAAATGAAGGAGGACCTCTACTCTGAGCTCTCCCCGCAGATCAGACCAGGTTATGGAGACTATTCCAGGTTTCAAAGACTCCTAAGCATTATCTAGGGCTATGTAAACACTTCATGGAGAAATTAAATGTCACGATCAATCCTGGACTTCACAGCTTGAGAAAAATATCAAAAATTCCCAGATGCTTCAGAGTAGAATCAGTTTTCAATCCTAACCCCTCTTATAAAACTGACCTCTGTATAAGCCCCTGGCATAAATTCTTATTAACTTCAGGGAGAAACTATTTCCCCAGCTTATATCCACTCTGAGACAGGGTCATAGACAATGAACTTCACTGTGCCTTGGACTAAACTCTCAGAAGGGAGGAGAAAAAAAGAATCTCAATGTGGCTTTGGGTTTAGAATGTAGTTCCCTGAAAAGCAGTCTACCACTTTCCTTGTCTGCAGGAAGGAAGTTTTTGCTTAAATGTTTATTGCTCAAATATTCCTTGAAGACAGAGACCTTCTGTATTCCATTTCTTTGGTACTGAAGCAAAAGAGTGTGTGCCATTATCTTTGAAATGTGATTTCTAAGAAATAATTTAGTCTTATGTTTGGGGGACATGTTTTTATTTTATCTCTTCTGGTTCCTTGGCAATGGGGGTCTCTTGCTATTTCTACACGTCTCCAATAAGTTTAACCGAAATCATGATTACTTCTTCTCTGAAAAGAAACTATTTACTTTACATTATTAATTGAGCACATACTATGTGCCCCAAGCTATAATAGGAGTATTAAGAAGCCAAGAGGTATAATCTCCTGTCTACCTTTCCTACTGCCTGCCATGTAATTCGCTTACCATAAAATGCGCCTATTTAAAGTATACAAACTTGGGGTGCCTGGGTGGCTCAGTGGGTTAAAGCCTCTGCCTTCGGCTCAGGTCATGATCCCAGGGTCCTGGGATCAAGCCCTGAATTGGGCTCTCTGCTCAGCGGGGAGCCTGCTCCCCAGTCCCCCTCTGCCTGCCTCTCCGCCTACTTGTGATCTGTCAAATAAATAAATAAAGTCTTTTAAAAAAATAAGATAAAGTATACAAACTCATAGCTTTTAAAATATTTCCAGAGTTCTGTAACCATCATCACAATTTTAGAGCATTTGCCATCACCCCAAAAAGAAATCCCATATCTTTTAGCAGTCACTCTTCATTTCTCCCCAACCCTCCCTAGCCCAAGTAACCACCAATCCACTTTCTATCGCTAATAGATTTCCTACTCTGGATATTTCATTTATGGACTATGAATCATATACTATATTTTCTCTTGTAACTGACTCCTTTCATTTAATGTTTTCTAGATTCATCCATTTAGTAGCATGTATTAGTACTGCATTCCTTTTGTGGGTGGATAATATTCCATTGTATGGATATACCACCTTTTGTTTATCTTTTCATTAGTTGATGGACATTTGGGTTGTTTCCGTTTGGGGCCTATTATGAACATTTGTGTATAAGTTTTTGTTTAAACATGTTTCCCATGCTTCTTTTTTTTTTTTTTTTTAAGATTTTATTTATTTATTTGACAGAGAGATAGAGAGAGAGCACAACTAACTAGAGCAGCAGACAGAGAGAGAAGCAGACACTCTGCTGAGCAGGGAGCCCAATGCGGGGCTAGATCCCAGGACCCTAGAATCATGATCTGAGCCAAAGGCAGATGCTTAACCCACTGAGTCACCCAGGCACCCCTGTTTCCCATGCTTTTGAGATACCTAGGATTGAATTGCTGGGTGGAATGGTAACTCTATATTTAATCTTTTAAAGAATCATTATGGGTTTGATTTGTATTTACGTAATGATAAATGCTGTAAAGTATATTTCCATGGACTTATTAGTCATTTGTATATCTTCTTTGGAGAAATGTCTGTTCAAATCTTGCTCACTTTGCAGTTAGGTTATATGTCTTTTTATTGTTGAGTTGTAAGGATTCTTTAAATATTTTGGATACAAGTCCTTTATCAAAATACATGGCTTGCAAATACTTTCTATTCTATTAGTTGTCTTTTTACTTGTCTTTTTGTCATTTGCAGCACAGAAGTTTTAAAATTTGGATGTAGTTAAGCTTGCCTATTTTTTTTATGTCAGTTATGCTTTTAGTATTATATCTAAGAAACCATTACCTAGCCCAAGGTCACAAAGATTCCCTCATATGTTTTCTCTTAAGAGGTTTATAGTTTTATGTCTTATATATAGGCTCATTTTAAGCTAATTTTTGTGTATGGCAAAAAGAAATGGCTCAAATTCATGCTTTTGTGTGTGAATATCTGGTGATCCCACCGCCATTTGTTCAAAAGACCATTCTTTCCCCTATTGAATAGTCTTGGCAGACTTATTGAAAATCAATTGACCAAATGTGTGAGGGTTTATTTCCAGACTCTCAATTCTGTTTCTTTCATCTATATGTCTATCCTTTATGCCAGTACCATACTATCTTGATAACTGTGGCTGTACAGTAACTTTTGAAATTGGGAAGTCTGACACCTCGGAGTTTATTCTTATTTTTCAAGATCATTTGGATGTTCTTGGTTCCTTGTATTTCCATGTGAATTTAAGGATCTATTTGCCAATTTCTAAAAAAAAAAAAAAAAAAAGCCAGACGAAGCTTTAATTGCTATTGTACTGAATCTATAAATCAATTAGGGAGTATTACCTTCTTAATAATATTAAGTTTTCCAGTTCATGAACATGGGATGTCTTTCCATGTATTATCTTCTTTAAACTCTTTGAATAATGTCTTAGAGTTTTCAGTGTAGACATCTTGCATATCTGTCAAAATTTATTCTTAAGTATTTTATTCTTTTTGGTTCTACTGCAAATAAAACTGTTTCCTTAATTTTATTTTTAAATTGTTCATTGCTGGTATACTGAAATACAAGTTATTTTTGTACATTGATCTTGTATTCTACAATCCTGCTTCATTCATTTATTAATCTCATAGGGGTTCCCCACCCCTTTTTTTTGAGGATTCATTAGGCTTTTCCACATTCAAAATCTGTCATCCGCAAATAGACATAGTCTTACTTCTTCCTTTCTAATCTGTATACCTTTTATTTCTTTTTCTTGCCTAACTGCCCTGTGCAATGAAAATCATTACAATGTTGCATAGAAGTGACAAACATGAATGTCTTTGGCTTATCCCTGATCCCAGGGGAAAAGCTTTCAGTCTTTTACTATTAAGTATGACATTAACTGTGGGGTTTTTGTAGATGTCTTCTATCGGGTGGAGGAAGTTCCTTTCTATTCCTAGTTTATTGGGTGTTTTTATCATGAAAACATGTTGGATTTTGTCAAATGCTTTTTTTGTGTTTCCTTTGAGATGATTATATGATTTGTCCTTTATTTTACTGCTAATGGGCATTATATTGATTGATTTTATATGCTGAACCAATCTTGCAATCTTGGGACAAATTCCACTCTATGTATAATCCTTGGTGTGTGTTGCTGATATCACTTTGTTGATCTTTTGTTGTTTTGTAGTCTCTTGAGGAGGTACAATTAACACATTATTGTGTTATTATTGAGGAGGACAATAAAGCAAAACAGTGTAAAACCAAGTACCATAGGGTACAGGGAATCAGTGCTATTCATATATTAAATAACAAAATAAGTCATTTTAAAATAATAAATTAAATTAAATAAATATTTGTTGTGCATCAACTATGTGCCAAGTATTTTGGTTGGGGGAAATAAAAGCGGCAGAGGTCAAGGGGTCTTGATTAGCACCCTCCCCCTCCATTCTAGCCAGCATCCTCAAGTCATCAAGACACCTCCCTCCACCCCTGCAAACACCTCTCCATTCACACCTAGGGGCCATTGAAAAAGGAGCCAGGATTCCTTGGGGATTTAATTAGATGGCCAGACATAATGCTGTGAATCAGTTCAGAAGCCAGAATAACAGGATCAGAACAGGGCTTCGGAGTCAGAGAAATGGGGATTCAAATCCCAGCATTGGCACCTACCGGTAATTTGGGAATAGTAAATTAATTTCTTTGAACTTAGTTACAGTAACTGTCAGGTGGAAATAATTATAGTACCCTCTTCACGTGGTTGCCGGGGAGTAGAAATTGTGATACACTATACAAGTCACCCTAGTAGAGTGCTTTGGTACATAACAGATGCTCAACAAGCCATAACTATTACTATGTGTTCAGCACTGTGTGGCGGCCACAGGATAAGGAAAGAAAGTCCAAAAAATGAATGAAAAAACAGGGACACCCAGGTGGCTCAGTTGGTTGAGCATCAGCCTTTGGCTCAGGTCATGATCCCAGGGTCCTGGGATGGAGCCCCTAGCAGGGCTCCCAGCTTCTCCCTCTGCCCCTCCCCCCACTCTCTTTCTCTGTCTCTCTCAAATAAATAAATAAAATCTTAAAAAATATATTTAAAAAAAAAATGACTCCTGCTCAGTGGAGAGCCTGCTTCCCCCTGCCTGCCGCTGCTCCCCCTGCTCATGTTCATGCTCTCTCTCTCTCTCTCAGACAAATGAATAAATAAAATCTTTAAAATCAATTAAAAAAAAAAGAATGAGGGACGCCTGGGTGGCTCAGTTGGTTGGGCGGCTGCCTTCGGCTCGGGTCATGGTCCTGGGGTCTTGGGATCGAGTCCGGCATCGGGCTCCTTGCTCAGCGGGGAGCCTGCTTCTCCCTCTGCCTCTGCCTGCCTCTCTGTCTGCCTGTGCTCACTCTCTCTGACAAATGAATAAATAAAAATCTTTAAAAAAAAAAAAAAAGGTAGGAGAACATTCTTAAAAAAAAAAAAAAACAATGACAAAAAAAACGTTGGCCAAATTTTCAGAATGTACATGTTCCGTTGGGGAATCAAACCTAACACATACAAAATATCTGTAGCATTATAAAAAGTAGCATGTAATTTGTCTAAAAATCATATACAGAATATGATTACTATAGGAATAAATAAAACTATAACATATAATGTTTGACACCAAAGTGCCTGACGTATAGTGAGTACTTGATAAATGCTAGTAGTTATTATTAACGGTTGCCTTTGCCTTAGGAGTGTCTCTAAAACAGTGGTTTTCAAAGTGTGGTCCCTGATCCAACAATTTAGCAAAGTATGAAGTCAAATGGAAGCCACGTTGACCTAGTGCCTATATGCCATCCTGTATAAGTGGTTGTACAAAATGAGACCTTTGGAAGAAGTAGATTTTCACCCCTAACCCTGCCTGCAATTAGGGAGAAGAGCCACCAGGCTCCTCAGTTGGGCTTGCTGGTAAAGCAGAAGCTTCCTCTGCTATAGGCTGTTTTAGGGAAGTAGTTAGCAGTGAAAGAAGGGTGAGGTTTGGAATCCTTCGGCACAGAAATCCTGCTGTGCCCCCTTGTCAATTACTTAACTTGTTAGAGTCCCAGTTTCTTCATCTGTTTATAAAAAATGGGGATTAAACAAGAGGACAAACATGCAAGTCCTTAGCATGTTGCCAACCACATAGATGCTCAGGAAATGTTTGTTTCCCTTCCCTTTCCCAGAAAAGGGAAGGAATGGCAGGGGTATGATCGGTCAGCTGTCCGAGTCTCCTCTGTGACCCCCCAGAACCACCAGTGTCCCTCTGACTCAGTGTCTGTGTCTTTCAGAGCTTTTGCTAATTAAGAACGGAGTAAGATTTAAGTAAATCTTCTCTGATAATTCCCCACCGGGGGCTACAGCAAACTAGTGGTTTAACTCACTTTCAATTACAATCTACAGCCCCAGTCCATAACTTAGAACTTTAAGTAACAGAACATAAGATTTGTTGTTGTTGTTGTTGTTGTTGTTTTTAAGATTTTATTTATTTATTTGACAGACACAGTGAGAGAGGGAACACAAGCGGGGATTGGGGGGCGGGGAGTGGGAGAGGGAAAGGCAGGCTCCTCGCTGAGCAGGGAGCCAAATGCAGGGCTCGATCCCAGGACCCTGGGATCATGACCTGAGCCGAAGGCAGACACTTAATGATGGAGCCACCCAGGTGCCCCCAGAACATAAAATGTATTTTAATTCTAGAATTATTAATGTAAAAAATAATATGACAGTCTTGTGATACTGTTTCTTCACAGGGGAGACTGTGCCTCCCAGGCTGGACCCATTCCCATGTGGGGTTGGGGCTTTCTTCTGTGCTTTCATTTTTGGGTTTGGGTTCACATTTCTCCATTCTCTCACAGAGTCTAGGGCTGAATTTCTAAAACAAAGAAGAAAAGGAAGTAGAAGGAAAATGAGCTGTTTTCTTTAAAAAAAAAAAAAAAAAGGAAACGGTCCCATCTTTTAAATCCCCCTAGTCCACATGAATGCCCACATGAACCCCACATTTCCAGCCTGGGAATCTGAACAAAAATAACACCAGGACTCTTGGGATCGCCACATATGTTGCAGTTATTTGCATACACTTAGATGCAAACATACACAGCGAATTAATTGGGGTGCCCAGTGGTGATTGCAATCAACCCCAATATTAAAAACTGGCCTGTGGGAAACAGGTGACATGACCACAGGGCAGACTATGCTGCTGGCTGTGCTCCGGGGAGGACCAGAATCCCAGTGCAACAGAGATCTAATGTCCTCCCTTCATCTCCCTGCTCTCCCAACTTTCTCCCCTTTTCTCCCCTTCCAGATCCAGATCCAACTGCCCTTCCTTCTCCCTTAAGATCCAGGGGAAACCATGGCTCAGTGATTCCCTCTTAAGAGCATGGAGTTAAGGTGGGCCTGAGCCCCACAGGATTCCCAGGCTGCAGAGAGCTCCCCAGTGTGGGAAGAGGGGGCACCCCATAGACAGTGCTCACCCCCCAAGAGAATCTGCATGACAGCTACAGTGGTGGCATGCAAGAGCATGCCAGCAGCATGGGACCTTGCAAGGAAATCTCCAGGGAGGTGGGCAGAGGCCCAGATTTGGGAATGTGGGGGAATCTGGCCCTGATCTAGGACACCAACCTTTACAGCACACCACTGAAGTTTCACACTGTCCCCCAGAGCCGCAGAGCCCTTTCTTCTCTGGCCATTGCTGACCAGTGTGGCTCCTGGAAAGAGCCAGACAGATTGTTCTAAAGTCTGGATTTCTACTGGCTCCCTGCATCCAATAGGCTGTCACTCAGAACCCTGCCCCAGAAGCCAGTCAGTGCCTGGAGGAAGAAGGAGGGGACAGCGTGTAAGGCAGGATCCACAGCTGGGCCTGTGCTTCCCCTGGGTTACGGGGAAATCTAGACTGCCCTGAACTCTGGCCCCAAATTTCACTTTCAAGGAACTCAGTGCCTTTAAACTTTGAGTTACCTGGGGGCAAGTTCTCCAGATCCTGCGTGATCCTCAGGCCAGCATCACCCACATGGCATTGCTAGAGGTGTCTTCTCTCCTCACAGGATTGCCCACACTGGGCCCAAGATGGCAGCTGCCAATCTGGAATGCTATGGAAAGGTCCTTTCCCCTCTGGGTTCCTACAGCTTGCCCTGAGGCCTGCAGGTCCACAACTGGAAACCTTTTGGCGTAACCAGAAGGCCCTGTTAGGATCAGCTATTGATTGGAGAAAGGGGCTGTAGCCTTCACTACAGGAGGTGCTCCAGCTTCTCTGGGGTAACATTCAACCACAACCTCTTCCCAAGGACCAAGGGGCTTTTCCTCCTATAACCAAAGCCATGGGCCTAAACCTCTCTCTTTACTGCCCTTCATCCCCTCTCCTGCAAGGGGCTTCACACAGCACATGTTTGGTTGGCCATGGTGGGAAAGACTGCTTCAGTGGATTGCAGCTCTTAAGTGATTAAGTACAACTGGCAAATAGAGCTTAAAACTGAAGGACAGTTACAGCCACAGGGAAGAGAACTCCAGGCGCATGTCCATAATCTCTTATCTGAAATCCAAAGGCCAAAATCCAAGCAACAAAAACAAAAACAAAACCCAAGAACAAAAAAAAAACCACACAAAAACAAAAATTGCCACATGTGTAACGTATTTGGCATCAAAGCCTATGAAAACGATGTGAGGCTATCCTTGATTTCTATCTCATTTGGGTGATTATTACTACATTTTCCTGCCAAATCAGTATTTACTTATGGAGTGCTGGCCCAGATCCTGCTGAAGGCAGTAGCAAAATACACGGAATGTGACCCATGGTATATGGCTCCGACGGTTCAGATAAGGAATTGGGAACACACAGAGTAGGCTATTATGGGCAAAGAATAAATTATACCAAGGTATGAACAGCATTGCTCAGGAGACTATTTAGACTGTGTGGAGAAAGTTGGTTACGAGTCAGACCTGCTGAATTCAGATCCTAGTTCCAACATTTACCAGCTGCAGGACCTTGTAAACATTGCCCAATCTCTCTATACCTCCTGTTATGAACTGAATTGTTTCCACCCTCAAATTCCTACATCGATGCCCTAACTCCCAGCACCCCAGAATATGACTGTAAGTGGAAAGAGGTAATTAAATTAAAACGAGATCATTCGGGTGACCCTCTAATCCCATCTGACCCATGTCCCTATATAAAGAGGGGATTAAGACATATGGAAGACACTGGGAATGCATGTGTGTGAAGAAAAAGCCATCTGCAACCAAAGGGAGAGGCCTCAGAGGAACCAAAGTGACAGCCAGTGAATTGCTTGACTGACACTTCGGTCTTGGACTGCCAACCTCTAAAAGCGTGAGAAAAGAAGTTTCTGTTGTCTAAGGCACTCGGTCTGTGGCATTTTGTGACAGCCCTAGCGGACTGACTAATACACCTTTTTTTTTGTGGATGATAGTAATAGAACCCAACTGTAAGGGTTGTTATGAGGATTGAATGAGTAAGAATGTAAGAATTATGTCCAGTGCCTGGCAAAGTAAGCACTCAGTAGATATCATCTATTATTATGTTGAAACAAAGATGTGTCACATTTACTCATTCACTTATACCCCCCCCAAAAAAATTATAAGCCCAGCCCATTCCTTGTCCCTGAACTGTAGACCAAAGGCCTACTCAGCATCTCTGTTTAGATGATAAAAGGGTACTTCCCACAGACCTGCCCCTCCTCAATCTTCCCCATTGCAACGGGCCACTCCATCCTTCTGGTCTCTCAGGCCAAAACTTTGGTGTCATCCTCAACTCCTCTTTTTCTCACATTTCACATCCAATCTGTCAGTACACCCCATTGGCTGTGCCTTCCAAATGTATCCAGATTTTGGAACTTCTCACTATATCACTGCTACCCATCAAACCACCATTATCCCTTGCCTGGGTTGTTGCAACAATTGGCCTCCTAATTCCCTCTCTTGTCCCTTGTAGTCTATTCTTGTCCCAGCAGCCAGAGCAATCCTGTTAACACCCATACCAGGTAGTGTCATTCCCCTGCTCAAAACCATGCAACTGTTTCCCATCTCATTCAAATGAAAAGCCAAAGTCTGCAGTGGCCTGCAAGAGTGAGTGTAAGTGACTCCTGATTACCCTGAGAAGCCACCTCCTCCCTCTCTCCTCATTCCCTCTGCTCCAGCCCAGTCAGCCTCCTTGCTGTTCTTCTAAACTGTACTTCAAGAAATACTAAAGGAAGTTCTTTAGGCTGAAGAGAAGTGATATCAGTTGGAAACTTAGATCTACCAGAAGGAATGATGAGCACTAGAAATGGTAAATACCATGGGTAAATAGAAAAGATCATTTTCTTAATTTATTTAAGAAGACAATAATAACCACGTATTATGGGATTTTTTTTTCAAATGCACAGAAGTAAAGTAGTTGAGAGGAATAGCCAAAAGATGGGAAAGGGTGAATGGAAGGTATAGTAAGTTTCTCACATTATTTGTGAAGTGATATAATGTAGATCCAAAGTAGCCTGTATGAAGTTAAAGATGCACATCATAATCCATAGAGCAATCATTAAAGATAAAACAGATATCCAGCTACAAAGTGAAAAAGGCAACAAAATGAGATAGTACCAAGTAATCAATCCAGAAGCAAGCATAAAAGGAGAAACAAAGAAACAATGACCATATGGGACCAATAAAAATTAATAGCAAAATGGGAGACATAAAACTAACCCTATGAATAACTGCATTAAATAAAGATGGACTAAGCACGCCACAGAAAAGGCAGAACTTGTCTAACTAGTCTAAAATGTAAGGTGTAACCAAGTTTGTTTACAAGAGATGTACTTTAAATAGTGGACAAAGTAAAGGCCATGACAGTAAAAGGATGGAAATAAAGATGCTACACAAACACTAATCATGAATAACCTGACTGTATTAATATCAAATAAAGTAAACTTTAGGACAAGGAGTATTGCCAAAGGTAAAGAGGAACATTTCATAAAGATGAAAGGATCGGGCCACTTGAGGGACTCAGTGCAGAGTCTGCTTAAACTCTGTCCTCTCGTCCCCACCTTTTGTGCTCTGGCTTTCCCTCTTTCTTTCTCTTCCTCTCAAATTAAAAAATCTTAAAAAAAGGATGAAAGTATCAGTTCATCAAAAGAAATAACTATCTTAAATGTGTATGCACCTAATAACAGGGATTCAAAATACATGAAGCAAAAGTTGACAGAACTAAAGGGAAAAATAAACAAAACGGTAATTATAGTAGGAGATTTTAACACCCGGTAGAACCAACAGACAAAACTCAGTAAGGATGTAGAATATTTGAACAATACTATCAGCCAACCTAATCTTTCTGACATTTATTGATCACTATATAGAAAATATATTCTTTTCAAGTATACATGGAATATGCATCAGAATAATCTATATGCTGGACCTCTAATATCTAGACATGCTCAGGACCTTTGTACTTGCTGTTCCCTATCACTGGACTAATTTTCCTTTCAGCTATCTACATGGCTTATTTCCTCACAACCTTTATGTCTTTACTCAAATGTCATCTTCTTAGGGGATCTTCTCTGACTATCTTATTTTATTTTATAACTTCTCTCCAGAGCAACTCCTATTTTCCTTTATTGTGGCCTCAAAGCCATTGTCTATCCTTGCATGCCAGATCTGGGATGTGCTTATTCTTCCCTGGCTTGAGCCTGAGGCCTACGACCTCTGGAAGGCCTTTGCCCAAACAGTGCATCTTGTCAAGAGCAGTAACAAAACCAAGTTCTAGGTGCCTTATCATGGTCCTTTCTATTTACTAAAAAGCCACAACTAGTATGGAATGTGTAATGAAGGGTTCAGGTGTCACCAAGAACTTGACCATGTAGCCAGCAGAGCTGGAGAGTAAAAGAGGAGAAGGTGGATAATGGACAGAGACTAGGAAGGAGAGGAGAAGGAGCTATCATCTCTATAAATTATTATCATAAACATTCTTCCCGAACTGAGCTCCCCTGCTTCTGGGGGCTGTTGGTCCTCCGTGTCACCTGTATCTCTCTCCTTCTCTGCTGGCCATCTACTAGAGGCAGAAGACAAGGCCACTGGAGCCAAACAGGTTCCCAAGGCCACATGCCAGCCCCTGTCCTCCCTGGGTAATGGCCACTGAATATGAGCTGAGAGAAATGTGTGGAATCCACAGAGTCCCCACCCTGAAGACTTTATGGTAAAACAGTAAAAAAGGCCCACAGTAAAACAGTATGTGGGGCAGTAAAACAGGCCCACAAAATATGTCATTTCAAAAGTTCATTGCTTCTAGCCACTATAGCTGTACATGCCCACTTCCTGGCTCAAGCCAACAGTTAAAGAGTACTGGGCTGGGTGCCTAGGATGGTGCTGCTCGAACCTTACTGAGTCTCCTGGACTTATTACAGTGCAAACCACGCTCTGATTTGCAAAGCTGCAGAGGGTTCAAAGACGAAGAAGACAAGGCTCCTGCCCTCACTTTACTTAAAATCCAGACAACATAGCATGGGGGTGGGTGGGGAGTGGAGAAGGGCCATGAGAGAAGCATAGCAGAGAGGACAGCAGAGCGATGATTTCATGCGTTTCCACCAAAAAGTGCAAGGTTAGGGTAGATAGCAAACCTCAAGCCACTAGACAGATTTAACATCTAAGAGCATTTGGCAAGAGAGAGCTGGGGGTAAACAAAAACTTGGAAAAGTATGGCTGAAACCAACTTCTGTATGACCAGGGTGAATACGTTGATGGGGTCCTCACTTCTGTCCACTCTGATGGAAATTGCTGGAGGAGAAGAGACCACCATTGTGACATGGCCAGTGTGAATGTCTTCCCATAGGTAAAGAAGGCTCAGGATTGGCTATGGGGGGCTTCTAGGAAATGAGCAAGAAGTACATCAGAAGGGAGACACAAGCAGAGAGGACAGGCAGGGAGAGTATAGCCCATTGTGGGCTGGTCCTGAATTCTTGTCATTTCTAAACATGGAGCCCTGCCTGCTTCTTTCAGATTGGCCCTGCTTGGAGAGGTGCGTATTTGGGTACAGCCTGAAGTTTAATACCTGCAGTGACCACGTAGGGCTCAGGCTAAGCCTCAGGCTCTTCACTCAGGCTTATCTATGCAAGGCAGGAACCTTCACAGAATCATGGGATTTTAGAGCTGGAAGTTCTTCCCTCAGGCCCAACACCTTCCCTTTAACACCAAACTCATAAGCAGCCAGGTACTTTCTAGAATAGCCCATGGTTCTACTTTTCCCCGGAGCTGAGATTCTTACCCCACCCCCACCCCCATGAGGATAGCCCCACAGTTCCCACAGAATCCTCCCTGGGCTCTTCAGCAAAGCATGAGGAATGCAGAGAAAAGGGACTTGTCCTCTGCCCGGGGTGGAGGGTCAGCGGGGAGGAGGGCCAGTGGGGAGGAGGGCCAGTTTGTCAGCTTTGGAGCCATCATCAGGGGCCATGCTTGCTGATTCAGCCCCAAGAGGCAGAACAAGCAGGAGGACCCACCACTTGGCTGCTGAGGACAGTGGCAGTTGACCTTGACTGTTAACACAGCAGTCTGGAGGGCCAGTGGGAGGAAGATTCCAACTGGTACCACGCTCAAAGTTAGAAAGGCTTGTGTGCAGATTTGCCCAGGACATAATATATGACTGCTATGCAAGCAAAATTATTAAAATTACCCCCTTTCACTACCCATTGCTACTACTGTTTTAGATACCAATTTCTGTGGTTACCTGGTATATATAGTTCCTAGTCTCTGACAGCAAAGGCTGTAGGGTGGGGTTCCTGAACCCCTGCCCTGGCCCTATGGGGCCTTCCTTCTCTGCCCCTGCTCCCCGCTGATTGTTCTGGACACACCTCTAGTACCCAGCACAGGAAGGAGCAGGGGTCTGGGCTTTGGACTCTGTGGGGAGCCTGGGAGGCTCAGCCTGGCCTCCAGATACCTCCAGAAGGGTAGCAAGAGGGCCAGGAAGCCCTCTGGGGCTGATCCAAGGTAGAAGACAATGCCAAGCCCCAGCCAGGCCTGTCCTAAGGCAGACTCGAAGCCGCTTGCTGGGTAACAGCCGGCCTTGGGACAGGGCACACGCTTTCTAAAATAGTTGCCGCATAGTGTTGGACTTTCCCCTCCTAGGTGGGCCAGGGAGACAGCAGGGACTGTAGAGTGGAGAATCCAGGAAGCCAGGACATACACCAAGGCAAGGTAACTCAATAATCATTAAAACTACAACCACACTGCTCATCGACCACTAATATAACCGTGGGCTGTCTCCTTATACGTGGGGACTGGCTCCAGCACAATCCAGCTACAATCCTCTGAGGATGTTACATTCCCGGGAATGACACACCAGACTTGCCTTCCCCTGGGGCCCAAAGGACCCCAAAGAAAGTCCAAAGGACCTTTGCCTTTGAAAGAGCCCTCCTCCCATGGTGGCTGATGGGGACCCTGATTCAACTCTCTCCTTCCTTCCTCCACTATCACATGCTGTTCCCCAAGGTAGAATGCAAACTCCATGCAAGCCCCAAGTGTTCCTGGAGCCTAGGTGTCCAGAGGGGTCCTGGGCCAAGGGGTGGGACCTCTCTACAACAGGGGCGGTGGAGCCCGAGTGAGGATTAGCTAAGGGGTTGAAGCCGGCGTGCCTCCACTCCACTGAAGGGCCCTTCATTTAGCTCCTGGCAAATGATTAACAGGAGGGCCCAGCAGCCAAGCACGCGAGGCCTGTGCTCCTGAGAACTTTGTGGGGCAGAGCCACCATGCCCAACCCCCAGGCGGTCCCTTAAGAGAACAATAGCCTCTACCTTGTTCAAGCCATGCTTATTTTGAATATCCATCACCCACAGTCAAACCCAGTCTCCAGCGGTAGAAGTATGTGAGGACTTCTTGTTGCCGCTCCACTTACTTTCAAAAATAATTTGAGACAACTTATGGTCAATGACAAACAAATGATGGAAGCATGCAGGCAAGGATAAAGAAATCAGAGGCATATCATAAAACCGGGATAACAGTTTTTCCAGAAAATGTGCACTGAAGGCGATTATTGTACCTGCATGCGGTATTTTGCATCTAACTTCTGGGCCGCGAGTCAAATAAGGGCCACCTGGTGACTTAATGTACCTCTCATCATCAGTGTGGGTGGTCGGGAGAAGAAGGGTCCACCAGGGCTGCCACTGGTAGGTTACAAAGCAATCTCTTTGTTTTCAACAGCATTATCCCACAAGCACCAAGTAAATCACAAACCTGCCTTGGAGGGGTGGCCGGCTGGCTCAGTCGTTAGGAGTATGCGACTCCCGATTTCCGGGTTGTGAGTTTGAGCCCCATGCTGGGTGTAGAGATCACCTAAAAATAAAATCTTGGGGCACCTGGGGGGCCCAGTCGCTTAAGCGTCCGACTCTTGCTTTCAGTTCAGGTCGTGATCGCAGGGTGGTGGGATTGAGCCACAGAAGGCTCTGCGCTCACTAGGGAGTTTGCTTGTCTCTCTCCTTCTCCCTCTGCCCCTCCCCCTGCACGCACACACTCTCTTTCTCAAATAAATAAATAAATAAATAAATAAATAAATAAATCTTTAAAACATAAAAGAAAACGGAAAAACTGGGAAAAACCCCCAAACAAACCTGCATGGGACGGCGTGCTCTATATGGCCCACTTGTGCCGTCTTCTCTCTCTACTGTTTTCCCGGCAGTGTCCTAGAGTGACTGTATCCTACAGTGCTCCTGCCCTCTGCCTGCCAGTTGGTTTGGCTATTGGGAGGCCCTAGTTAGGGGGTCCTGAGGTGAGAAGAGAGAGATGCTGGAGTATTTATTCTTCAGTACCATCATGGAGGTCAGTGGCTACGTCCCTTTATCTTCAGCCCCATTTCCCGTCAGGCTCTCTCATTGCTGTAATTCTCGATGGGCTCCAGGAACAACTCCAATCCTCATCCCATCAGAAGCAAGGATAACAGCTTTCCCACTATTGCTAGTCCTTGAGTACTTCACCATCCTATAGCAGTCCCCTTTAATCCTGTCCCTGCCATCCTTAATTATCCCTCCATTAAGTCTCATTTATAGTCTCGGGTTTCCTGCTAGGATCCCAACTGATTAACAGATGATATCTCTGTTAGGAATGAATTTTGCTCCAAGTAACAGAAAGCCTGACAAGTAGTGGCTTAAACAAGACAGGGATTTTTGTTTGTTTGTTTTCACATAATGAGAATTCTGGGGGTAGCAGTACCAGGTTGGTGAGGTTATTTTTTTTTTCTTTTCTAATGAAACCATTCATTTTCCTTTATTTAACCTCTCCCAAGCAAAAATAAAACAAAACTGTGTATTCTTTACATTTTTCTTAAGTCTAATCAAGCCGCTAACAGGGTGAAGAGTCAATATACAAAGTATTCAGTGAAAATTATATGAAGCCACTCTAAAAATATCATTAGTGTGAATCCATTTGTGAGTCACATTCTTAAGAACAAATAACTGCTGAAACTCAAAGATCAGCTCTTCATTCACCTTCAGCTTCCTTACAACCATAGTAAGGTTAGAATTTTGGGGAGCTGGTGGATGATCATGACATGTGATAATATGGTGGATTTTTTGAATGGTGTAGTCATCAGCTTCCCCATAATGGTTTCTTTTCCTTGGAACTGTTTTCCCTCCCAGGAAAAACTGTGTATGATGCTGTCATACAGCCAGGCTCTTCCTGCGTTTCTCTTCTGCTTTCCCTTAGCATATTAACTCTTATCTTTCTGTTTTCACTTCATGGTCACAGGAGGCTGCCCGGATCCAGACATCACATCTGTCTCCAAGTTAGGAAGCAAGGCAAAAGACCTAGGCCAACGGTGTCTCTACCACCTCCATCTTCTTTAGACTTCTGTTTGGGTCACAACCAGATCAAACAGCCACTCTCAGATGCAAGGGAAGCTGTCATGACTGGGCTGAGAAAATTGTGAGGCACTGCTTGGAGCAGGGCACATGGCCATCACAGGAAATCATCTTGTAAGCAAAGGAAAGCAGGAGGCATTAGCATTCAGTAAGCCATGAGTCCTGATGGCTGCAGTGAAGTTAACTTGGCCTGGAATTCCCCAGGGGCCCAAGATGACTTGGTAACTGAGACAAGCTGGTCCACAGTAGTTTCTGCAACTAACGGGGAGGATATGGATGGAAGACAGTTAACAACCCAGTGTCCCTAAGACGGCCTGGGGCCCTGTTTCCCCCTTCAGTGAGGGTCATGGGGAGAAGCCCTAGATACAGTCAGAAAACTGCTCTGGAAATTTCTCCACGGCCATCTCAAAGCTTCTCCCCGCCTCCGTGTGGCCAAGCTGCACTCAGTCCTTCTGTGGACCCACTGTGGTACTGCAGTTTTTTTTCCCTCCCAGCTGTCTTCACCCACTTGATGGGGGATGACTGGGGACAAGAATCTCATCTTATTTGTGACCCCACTACTCAGTTAGTGCCCGGCTTGTAATAGCAAACACTCAGTAAAGGTTTATCGGCTGAGTCACTAAGTGAAGGACTAAAATAGAGACGAAGGGGTGGAGTAGTGTTCTCAGTCTTCCCCCCAGGATGCTGTGTGACCCTGGGCAAAGACCTTCTCTGAACCTTGGTTCCTGGCCTGCCACCTGAGGAGCTGAGCTGGAAGATCTCCAAGATGTCTTCCCATTCTGACATTCAGTGATTCTTTTTGTTTTTTTAATGATTTTATTTATTAATTTGACAGAGAGAGACAACAGCAAGAGAGGGAACACAAGCAAAGTGAGCGGGAGAGGGAGAAGCGGGCTTTCTGCCAAACAGAGAGCCCGACGTGGGGCTCCATCCCAGGACCCTGGGATCATGACCTGAGCCGAAGGCAGACGCCTAACGACTGAGCCACCCAGGTGCCTCAGCATTCGGTGATTCTTAACTCCCACCACAGATGAAGGAACACCTCTGAACTTATTTCTTTGGATTGAGACATTAGCTATCTAGACCTCTCCAGTCAAAACGCACAGACACCAGATGGGGAAGTTACCATAATAAAAAACCCATTGGCATTATTGAGGAAAGTTCTCTGATGTTTACAATTAGCTGCTCTCTGAGAGAAGTTTCTGGGGAGGGGGCACACAGGAGAGGTAGGAAAGAAAGTCTGAAACAGAGCATACTGTCTGGGTACTCTGGGACTGCTTGAGATTCTACGAGAAATAGAGAGGGGGCAAGAAGTCTGGATAACTGGGAGAGAGGGGACATAGAGACAGTGAGGAATTATGGGGACACAGAAAGCCACCAGAGAATATATCAGTTGCCCTTGGGTGTCTAGCAGAATAACTGAGCAAGAGGAGGCAGACTGGATCACAGAGAGACAGAGGGGCACGGATGGGGCCGACACCCTGACTAGCGGCCTGATGGGAGGCGCCTCTGCACAGCAGCTTGTCAGGATGCTACCTGGAGCCATTGGCCTTCTGCTGTGACACCCAAGGGGGCGGTCCTCAGGGTCCTTGCACGGCTGAAGCTGAACAGAAGAGAAAAGAGCCTATCCTCTCTATGCTTTCCAAATCCCCCCTCCACTAGACCTGTGCAGAGAGACAGACCCGAGGCAAGTGGCATTCTTCCCAGGATGCCTACTTTTGTCTTTTTGCATCACCTGTCATGTTCTCTCCCCCTCACAGATATTTTTGCCCTGAGTATAATGGCATTACTTTATTATTAGTCACTCTCCCTAAGTGATCCTTTTTTTTTTTTTTTTTAACCCCAGGTACATTGGATTAATCACATTCCTGGGTCTATAGCCCTCTCTTCTTTGATCCAGGCATGGCCCACCTTTGTGGTTATTTGTGTTTAGTTAATTATTTATTTCAAAACAATATAAGTAGCACCCATGAACACCCAGGGCTAGAAATAAAATATGGACAGACCCATATTCACCTATGAGTTCTTCCTATGTCCTATCCCTTTCCTGCCACCCCACTACCTGCCCTTGATTTTCTGAAATTTGATCTCCAAGTCTTTTTTTTTTTTTTAAGATTTTATTCATTTATTTGACAGACAAGTAGGCAGAGAGGCAGGCAGAGAAAGAGAGAGAGAGGGAAGCAGGCTCCCTGGCGAGCAGAGAGCCTGACACGGGGCTTGATCCCAAAACCCTGAGATCATGACCTGAGCCGAAGGTAGAGGCTTAACCCACTGAGCCACCCAGGTACCCCTGATCTCCAAGTCTTATAAAGTATCACAACAACAACCAGAGTTGGTTCTCCGGGAGCACGCCCAGCCAGTCCTTCTGATTTCTAATTGGCTGGTTGCATTCACCCTCACAGAGGCCTGAGTCTCAGGCAATGACATGTGTTCATGGCACTGTGGCGGGGACCACCCACTTGCAATGAAGTCACGTGACACACATATATTTCACATTGTTTTAAAATTTTATCTAAGCTAGGATTTCCCAATCTCAGCACTACTGACACTTTGGGCTGGATCCTTCTTTGTTGTGAGAGGCTGTCCTGTCTGTTGTAGGATGTTTAGTGGTGTACCTCTACCCACCAGCTGCTGGGAGCTACCCTGTCCCTGCCCCCCCCCCTTGTAACAGTCAAAAATGTCTCCTCCTGGGGGAGGAGACAAAAACCACTCCTGCTTGAAAGCCACCAGTATGAGCAAATATTTGGCAATACCCAGTTGAACAAATTCTGCAGCTCAAATGCCCTAAGACAACACCCATGCCCATTTGTGCTGTGCGCCTGGCTACGCAGTGTGGTCCTGAAGCCAGCAACCCACACGCCTGGAAGCTCGTTAGAAATGCTGAATCTCAGGCCCCACCCTGGTCCTGCTGAATCGGGATCTGCATTTCAACAAGATCCCCAGACCATTACTGAAATTTGAGAAGCTCTGACACAGAGATGACACAAATTCTGCTTCTCTGAAGAAAGTTGCCCAGATGCAGTGTTTCTCAGTGAGGGGAAGTTACTGCCGATTTGGGTTGGGACAATCCTATTGTTGTGTGGGGTTGTCCTTCGCTTTGCAGGACAGCCTGCCCCATCCCTATTAAATGTCCACAGCACTCCCCAAGCCCCAGACAATCAGCAATACCCTCATCTTCCAGACACCCTCTGGGGAGCAGGAGAGTGTTTTCTTACAATGAGAGCACTTTGACAATGGTGCTGCCTCAGTCTGCAGACATCCAGGAGGCAAGGAGAGAGGCAGAAGTGAAAACAGCTCCAGGGCCTTTCCATCACATCTTCAAGGTGGGAAGGCTATGGTGCCAAGGGCTGAGCACTGGCCCCCTGGGGCCAAAAGGAACGTGTCAGAGCTGGGCACAGGGAGGGGAGCAGGGGAGCCCTCTGGGAGAGACGGGAGCTGTGACCTGCAGCCCAACCAGTTAGACCAGCCGGGGCAGTTCCCCCTGGTCCTGGCAGCCTTGATAGATAACCTCATCAGGATAAAGCAAATGAGTGAAAATAGCTTGGCATCTGAGAGGTGTGTCTGAGGTACTGAAGGGAATGCATCCAGGTGGGATGAGGGAGGTACCCATTCTGAGCCCTGCCCCCTTCTCACTTGGGACAATCTTCAGGATTTCCCCCAGCCCAGAAGGTAGCTAACTCCATTCACAGCTGGGAAACTTGAGACCCCAGCGGGGAGAGCCCTAACTTCCAGGCTGCAGCTGGACACTGCCCTACACTGGGAGCAGAAGGAGCTAGGCTTGCCCTCCAACCTTCCTGTTGGCCAGGCACTTGAATCAGGGGCTCCCCGGCCAGATCCCCCCATCCCTCCCCCAAGCTTCTACCATTATGACTCCCTGCAGCCCCACAGACCCCCAGAATACTTATTCTCTTGCCCACCTGTATTAGATGTGCTGTTCCTTCTGGCTAGAAAGCCCTTCCTTACCTTCCAGTAACTCCTAGTCATTTTCCAAGACCCCTCTTGGAAGCACTTTCTGACAAAGTCATGAGTTCGCTGTTCTCTTTTCCATGTTTCAGTCAATCAGTTAGTCAGCTAACCGGTGTTTGTGGAGCACCTGCCTTGGGCCAGGTCCTGAGAATTTTTTTTTTAAAGATTTTATTTATTTATTTGACAGACAGAGATCACAAGTAGGCAGAGAGGCAGGCAGATAGAGAGGGGGAAGCAGGCTCCCCGCTGAGCAGAGAGCCCGATGCGGGGTCTCGATCCCAGGACCCTGGGATCATGACCTGAGCTGAAGGCAGAGGCTTAACACACTGAGCCACACAGGCACCCCCGAGAATTTTTTTTTTAAAGACTTTATTTATTTGACAGAGAGAGAGAGACAGCAAGAGAGAGAACACAAGCAGGGGGAGTGGGAGACGGAGAAGCAGGCTCCCCACTGAGTGGGGAGCCCAATGTGGGACTTCATCCCAACATCCTGGGATCAGACGCTTAATGGACAATAATGCCCCAGGTCCTGAGAATCTGATGAGGAGCAAGAACTGCCACATCTCTCCTTGTGGCTCTTACACATTCCTGGGAGGGACTCAGTAGAGTGGTGGGAGGCAGAGTCGGCAGATCTGATCTCCTTTTTCGCAGTTGAGGAGGAAACTGCAGCCTGTAGACTGGAGGGATAAACCTCTCTCAGACCTGTCTTTGCGATGGGTCTGCCCCATGACAGCCCCGTAGCTAATGCCATGCACTGTCTGTCCCCTGCAAACACCACCTCCCCACCTCCATCCCCGCCACCTCTCAAATGCCATAGCTGGTGACAGGGACTACCAATGGCACATCTCCCTGTCCCTGTTCTGAGGATGCCCGCCACCTTTCCTACCTCCTCCCAAGGGGCCTGGATGGAGACTCAGAAGCAGGATCAGGTTGATCCACATTTGTCTTTTGGCTCTTAGGGGAAGATATTTTTCTAACTTGGCTGTCTCTGGACTCTCTTCTCCCTGCTTCAGTTTGGAAGCCTGTGTTGGAAGAAAGGCCCTGAAACTTCCTAGAGGCAATGTGTCCTGAAGTCCTCTGTGAAGAAGGGAAGCTTGTGTGGTTTTGTCCTGGCCCAAGAGACTGGGGTTCGCATCACAGGCAAATTCAAGTCCAGCAGCGAGTCTCAGATTCTGAAATGGGAAGAATTCTTCCAATGTTGCTCGGGAAGGGTCCCAAATTCATGTCTCCTGCTGGCTCTCAGGTTCAGAACTGTTTTAAGAAAGGAAGAATGTTGGCCAATTCTAGGGAGGACCCACACCTTCAGACAAGGTCAACAACAACAACAAAAAGCTGGAAGAGAGGAGGGTAGAGTGGGGAACAGAGGCCTCCCTTAGCTCTTCTCTGAATCATCCCACTTCTAGCCACGGTCAGCTTCTCACTGTGCGATCCAAACAGCTCCATGTTGGCTCCCACATCTAGCCAAACTAAGTTGTTTCCCAACATCCCATCCTCTCCCAGCCTGTGGGCCCCTGACCTCTGGCCTTTCCTTGGAAGAGGCTTGCAGAGCCCAGGAATGCCTCCCATGGCTGGGCCTCTCAGAATGTCAGAAGGGAACTTTCTACAGTCTGCCCCAGGACCCAGGAGGCAGATCTGGGAGAGGGAGCAAGGAAACCTGACTGGCAGAGAACCAATGAGAGCATGAACATACCCACCGGCAGCCATGCCATCCCCCTGTCAGCTTTCCCACATTGCTTGACCCAACCAAGAACCATCCCAAATATCGTTCACCTATCATGGGATCACCTCCTCCTCACATAAGGACAGAGAGGCCTCACCGCTGTGGGGCCACATGAACACAAGTGATGGAGACTCTACCCGCTCCTCCATCAAAACCTGTAGGCCCAGGCCCACAGCCAGCAGACACCGTGCTTTCTGTGACTTAGAAAAAGGAGGCTCCTCTGAGGAGAAGGACTTTAGAAGGATCTCCCCTGAGTGATCCAAGCAGGAAAAAGTGTCCCATCTGTGCCTCTGGACTGGCTCTCTTGGGCATGGCATAATTTGTTCAACTACATATGTGGCCCTGGTTCAGCCCCCCTTCCACAGCCTCCCCTAGGTGGTCTGGGAATCTTCCAGAGCGCTTGTGCTCAACAATGAGTCTTACCCACAGTTACCCCCCAGCCTCTGCCACACTCTTCCTTTCCTGCTTCAGTTCCCTGATTGATGGCTCTACCTCTGAGGCCACTGGAGGATATTTTCCCTCTGCGGGAGCCTGCTGGGAGGGTGCTGATGTCCAAGCACAGAGTAGCCCCCAGTCCCTCCTGGAGCACAAAACTCTGGTCAGGATAACGGCAGGGCAAAACAGCCCAAATGTGTTCTTCTTAATAGCTACAGTTTGTTTAGCTCTGCGTCTACCCAGTTTCTCAACAGCACTGCCATATGATTGCTTCTATTCTTAGCTTGTGGTCCATTCTGACCTTTTGTTTTTTTTTTGTTGTTGTTGTTTGTTTGTTTGTTTTTCTGCCAGATGCATTGAAGTTGATAACTGGTATTGTCTCGTTCAGCATGTATATTTTTTTGCATATATCAGCATGGAAATTCGGGGTCAGGCAATTTCTAATGGTTTGAGAAGACCTATGAAAAGTAGGGTAGTTTTGCAGAAAAGCAGAAACATCATTCAGAAAAGAATTTCCACGGAATTGAAGAGAGAGAAGTCTTGCTCCTTGGAGCTTTCCCTAATACCCTGTCAGCAACAGCTACTGTGAGATGCAACTGGGTAGCGGCCAGTAGTCTCCAGCCCTGGGCTAATGCATCTTTTCACCCTTCACCTCCCTTCCTCCTGCAAACACAAGATGGTTTGGATTAATATGCTCCCTTCTCATTGGTCCTTCTACCTCAAGACACCTCATCACTGGTAAAGACAAGATGCAGCTGCTGCCCTGATTGGCTGATCTGTTGCTGGGGTAAAGGCCAGCAGGGTGATTCTGCTTTCCCAGATGTGGTCTCCTTTAGGCCCTGAAGATACACACCCCCATTCAGTCTCTCTTGACCTTCCTCCTACCCCCAGATAGTCCCTCCTTCCTCTTGTGGTTGCACAGTAAACAATCACGCCATCCAAGGGTTCCAGAGGTTTTCGTCTTTGCAGTGGTTAGCGTGCTAAAGAAGAATTTCATATAATCCATGAAGGCAAAATTGGGGGAAATCAGCCTTTGATAATCAAGAACACATACACCTCCACAATACCAAACAAGAGGTCATAGATTTTCTGACAACTAAATCCCTCTGACAGCCACTAATGCAGATTAAGTATGACTTTTGCATGTAAAGCAAATGTGTAAAAACACAGGACTTCCTAGTCCCCAACTGCTACCAGTAGCCACTGTGCCTGAAATTCCACCACTAAGACTTATTCCTTTATAAATTTTCTTCTCCTGGGGCCGACTGTTAAAATACAAAGAGCCCAAAGTCTGTTCTGAAAGATGTGCGAAAAGCATGAACTCTAATGAGTTCAAAGACACCAATATGATTTAGGACCCCCTGTGATAGGCAGAATTGGGGCTCCTAAAGATGTCCATATCCTAATCCATGGAACTGGTGGCAAAAGGGACATGGCAGATGTGATTAACATTCAGGACTTTGAGATAGAAAGGTTAGACTGGATTATCTGGATGGGTCCAAAATAATTACATGAACCCTTAAAGGCAGAGAGATTTTCCTGACCGTGGTCAGAGAAAGAGACATGGTAATACAGAGGCCAAATCAGACTGATGCTTTGTTGCTGGCTTTGAAGATGTAGGAAGGGGGCCACCAGTGAAGGAATACTTGTGAATGCCTCTAAAAATAGGAAAAAAAGGAAACAAATTCTCCCAAAGGGCTTCCAGAAACACAGTCCTACCGACACCTTGTTTAACCCAGTGAGGCTTGAGGCAGACTTCTGACCTGCCAAACTGTAAGAGTTGTGTTGTTTTAAGCTACTAAGTTTATGGTATTTTGTTACAGCAGCAATAGGAAACGAAAATAACCCTTCCTTAGAGATTCAAAGTACGTGTTGGCATATTAAAGGGTCGAGGGAGCCTTTCAGTAAAGATACCAGTTTAAGTCGGCATTTTAGAAACTTATTTGAAAACCACACCTGGGATGCCTGGGTGGCTCAGTCAGTTAAGCATCTGCCTTCAGCTCAGGTCATGGTCCCTGAGTCCTGGGATGGAGTCCCATGTTGGGCTCCTTGCTCCTCAGGGAGCCTGCTTTTCCCTCTGCCTGCTGCTCCCCCTGCTTATGCTCTCCCTCCCTTTCTCTCTCTGACAAAGAAATAAATAAAATAAAATAAAGGAAACCACACCTTTAGTCCCCTGTAACACCTGCTAAGCATCTTAGAACATGATATGGAAAATACTGCTGTAAAGCATTAACTGTTACTAACATCTTAGTGTGACTTAGTTCCTGTTTCCAGTGTGATAGCTAGGTGAGAGAGAACAGCACACATGACAGGCAAGTTTTAGCGAGCCGACATGGAGCTCTAAAGGGGTGAACTCTGGGTACAGGAAGTCAGTGGAGAGAGTGGGGAATGGAGAGGAAGTGGACACATACTAGAGAGAAACTTCAGCTGCAACAAGCCTGTGTTGACATGCTCAATAGTTTGTGCCAAATCTTCCCTACCTTTCAGGTTGACCATCTTCGCTACAAAATCTGCCCTGACCTCCTCCTCTCCCCCAGGCCTGGGCTGGAAGGTCCTTCATGAGCCTCCATGGCCCCCTGTGTTTGTTCAGCTCTGGCCGTGGCAGCAATATAGTGAAATTGCCTGTTTATTTGTCTGTCTCTCCCACTAGCCTGAAGTTGCTGGAGGACAAGGGCTGTGTCTGGTTCACTGTTCACATCTTCAGTGTCCCATCCATGCTCGGCACATGGAAGTACTCAGGCTGAGCCTCTGTCCTCCCCTTTTTGGACCAGAACTGTATATGAGATTATTCCTTTCTTCATGACCAGTGAGTGCTGTTGAGACCCATATCACTACTCAGCCACAGTCCAGCCCAACAAGAACTAACCTTCCCAGTAAGACCACAGAGCACCTTCTGTCATACCTTTTTTTAAAAAACCTGTCTCCCTTCTCTGGTGAAACAAACAGAGTTTAGTCTGAAAGTGTTCCGTATTAGACCATAGTTTGTGGAGCTTCTGACGAGGCTATAAGGAAGGCAGGTCAAAAGAGCACATGCTACATCTTCCAAGATGGTTTATAGGAAGCAAACGGAATTAAGGGTTGTATGTGTGAACAGGACATTCCAGGAAAAGGAAACGAGGGGCTAGGTCAGTACTGGTGTGAGGTGAGAGATAAAACAAGCCAGAGGGAGAATCCCCTACACCACCTCTCCCACAATCCCGGAAGTCTTCTTGGACGTAAAACACTTAGAAGTAAAGAGAAACCAAAATTTCCTGTGGGGAACCACCCCTTCACCTCTCCCCCCACCAAGATGAAACGCATGATTTGGGCCTGGATGATTAGAGCCCTGAATCTGCTAGTTCCAGGAAGGGGGCAGGTCGGGGGGGATAATGGGAAGTAGGCAGATGAGAGTGACTTCTGAGTCTGAACTTGAACCTGGAAGGACAAAGTCCTGTAGCTGTCACTCAATGGAGAATGACAATAAACTAACATAAAGAAGAGCAGAGGAGAGAAACAGAAAGGGTCCCAGTTCTGGTGCCACCACATGAGTCCTGGGTTAAGTGTCATCTGAAGTCTTTTATATATGAGTCAATAAACTCCCCCCCCTTTTTAGATTTTATTTATTTGACAGAGAGAGGAAGAGAGCGAGCGCACAAGTAGGGGGAATGGCAGTTAGAAGGAGAGGCATAGGAAGAAGCGGCTACCCACAGAGTATGGAGCCTGATGAGGGACTCCGTCCCAGGACCCCAGGGATCATGACCTGAGCCAAAAGCAGATGCTTAACCAGCTGAGCCACCCAGGTGCCCCTAAACTCCCTTTTCTGAGGAAGTCAGTTTAAGTTGGATTCCCATTCCATTGCAATCAAGAGTCCTGATGATGTAGAAGAAAGAAGAGCTTACATAGTATGAGAAAATGGTGGAAGGGTACTCAGGTGGCTCAGTCGGTAAAGCCTGCAACTCGGGGTTTTACGTTTGAGCCCCATGTTGGGTGTAGAGATTACTTAAAAATAAAATATTTTTTAAAAATGGTGAAGAAACCTGAAAACCAAGAGGCAAGGGGTAGTGAACACCTACTTCCAGCTCTCCTCTCTGGGAACTGCCACCTCTCCCCACCCCCAAGTTCACAGGAGGAGGACTCCCTTGTAACTGGGTTTTGTTCAAAAGACCCTGCTTCCCCGGCCACAACTGAGTCCACCATATTTTCTTTCTCAGGAAACTGGAGCTGGGACTAAGAGTGCAGTGCCAATGGAGGCTGGTATTCCGAAGATGAAAAGACGCCAGACCTTGGGACGTGAGGCATAGCTGTATTTTTCTGCCTGTGGACTGTGCAGTAGAGAAAGGCAATACATCACATTATAGATGAGAAATTGGAAAGTCAGAGAGACTATATAGCTTTGCCTAAGGTTGCACACTTGGTACGATTTTCACAGAATTAGAGTCTAGCTTTTCTGAATTCAAAAGTTAGGCAGGAAACAGCGGGGTCGTGGCGCCCAAGAACTCTAGACCTGTGAGCAACTTGAGCCAGACAGCAATGGGTGATCACAGCCCGGCCAACCACCCAAGAAGAGTCAAGCCAATCGAAAGGACGTAAAGATATCTTTCTGTGCTCAAAATATCAAAGAAATCCTGGTGCTTAAAGTGTCCCTCGCTCGGCTCAGGGACTTGCTTTACAGCACTTCCCGAGAATTTACACCGCCTCAACCAGAGCCGACTGAGCGGCCACGGACTCCCTGGAAACTGCAACTCCCATTATGCATCGCGACTGCCCGGACTAAACCCGGGATAAACTACAAGCCCCAGAATTCTTTGGGAGAGAGCTACGCGAGAACGAAGGGGCGGAGGGGCGTATTGACGTCGCCCGCGCGGGACCGTTAAATTTGAAACTTGGAGGGTTTGAGGTGGCTGGTTTGCCAAGGAGTCGGGTGCACACTTTTGTCCCTCTGGTCGCTTTGTTACCTCTAAGGGCAGGTTGCGGAAGGAATTCGAGGCGGTCTGCGGCCCTGAAGAAAGGCCTGCGGCAGGAAGAGGGCTTGAACCGGGAATGCAGGATGGCGGCGATGAAGAAGGAAGGGGGTGCTCAGAGGTAGGTACCGGAGAAAGGCTGCCGGGAACTGTGCCTGCGAGACCCGAGGATGTAGCCGGTGACAGAGGCTCCGCTCAGTGCAGTCCAGAGGAACACGGTTGGGAGAAGAGTGGGCCTGGCTGGAGCCTCCTTCCTGCTGGAGTCGGGGGCGCAAGTGTTGGAGGTGAAGACAGGGTTAGTTAGCATCGACCTCACTGGGGTGAGGGCACGTGAGAACCCAGCGGCATCCAGCTTCAAAGCAAAGGAGGCTGTGCGATCCCAATGTACAAAGAACTTGGAATTTGTAGTGTGGTCTGTGTATCTCCGCTCAGCCATTTGCTAGCTCTTTGATCTTGGATTCGTCTTAGTATGGAAAATGCTGGTGGGTGGGGGACGGCCCTAACTGGGTGATGGGCATTAAGAAGAGCACTTGAGGTAGTGACCACTGGGTGTTAAATGCAACTGATGAATCACTGAATTCTACCTCTGAAAGTAGTAATACTGTGTACGTTAATTGAATCTAGATAAATAAAGGATAGCAGAGATATAATAAATTGCTACTTAAATATTAAAATCATACTGTAATCTTATAAATAAAATCACACTGTTATCTTTAAAAAAATATGGAAAATGCTGATGAATTCAAAGTATGTGTAAGGTAACTGCCTCCAAATAAGTGCCAAATGGTAGGTGCTTCCATGTCAATGGCATAATTAAAAATATAAAAAGCCCTTCTCTGCATGCTTGCTGCTTTTCCTTGTATAAATATATATCAGTTCTTCTAGGTTGGAATTCTGTATGCATTTTATTTTTTTTTATTTTTATTTTTTTAAGATTTTATTTATTTATTTGACAGAGAGAGATCGCAAGTAGGCAGAGAGGCAGGCAGAGAGAGAGGAGGAAGCAGGCTCCCCGCCAAGCAGAGAGCCCGACGCCGGGCTCGATCCCAGGACCCTGGGATCATGACCCGAGCCAAAGGCAGAGGCTTTAACCCACCGAGCCACCCAGGCGCCCCTCTGTATGCATTTTAAAAAAGATTTTATTTATTTATTTGAGAGAGAGTGAGATAGAGCATGAGCAAGGGGAGGGGCAGAGGGACAAACAGACTCCTCACTGAGTGGGGCACCCTAGGTGGGGCTCCACCCCAGCACCCTGAGATCATGACCTGAGCCAAGTCAGGTGCTAAAACTAACTGAGCTACTCAGGTGCCCTGAGGTATGCATTTTCATTATGGGGTACACCATACTTAGATAAATGCGGTATGGAGAACTCTTTAGCTTACGCAACAAATATTTATTGATTACCTACTAAGTAGTAAATATGGCAAATAAACAAAAGACACAAAAATCCCTACCCTTGTGAAATTTAAGTTCTGGGGTTGGGTAAGGGTGGGTGCAGCAGACAATAAACAAGATCAATAAACAAGTTAGATGGTCAGTAAGAAAATAACTAAAACAGTGGGGATTAGGGGCATTGATGCAATTTTAGATATTTTTGAACAGGAGACCTCACTGAGAAGGTGTCTTTTGGGTCAAGACTTGAAGGAAACTGCCCTGAGTTGGACTCCCTGCTCACCATGGAGTCTGCTTCTCCCTCTTCCTCTGCTGGTCCCCCTGCTTCTTCTCTCTCTCTCTCAAATAAATAAAATCTTTTAAAAAAGAGACTTGAAGGAAACTCAAGAGTCAGTCAAGCACATATCTGGGGGAAGTACAGAGATTTGAAGGGTGAGGGTTGGGGGAGGGAGCTGCATCTGGCAAGTAGTTGGAGTCAAGTGAACCAGAAGAGCAAAAGGAAATGAAGGATGAAGTAGAGGTGAGGATGTAAAGATTGTAAGGACTTGGCTTTTACTCTGGTTCAAAAGTAGTGGAAGGTTTTGAGCAGAGGAAAGACAGGATCTGATAATAGTTTCAATAGGATCACTAGCTGCAGTGTTGAAAAGACTAAGGCAGAAGAGGATAAAAGCAGTTATGAGGTTACTGAAATAATCCAGGCAAGAGAAGATGGTAGCTTGAGCCAGACTAGAAACAATGGAGATGATTGAAGGTTGATTTCTGAATCTGTTTTGAAGGTAGAGCCAACAGGATTTGCCAGGTAACTGGAGGTGGGGGATAAGGAAAGGGGTGTCAAGGTTGGCACTGAGATTTTTGGCTTGAGCAACTGGAAAAATGAAATTGCCATTTATTTGAGATGAAGGAACACTGGGAGGAGCAGGTCTGGAAGGAGACAAGAGAAGCAAGGAGGGAGGGTAGCAGTCCCAGCTCAGTTTGGGACATTAGGTGAGGTAGTTTAATTGCAATTTCAAGATTAAGAAAAGAAATTCAGATGAACTCAGCAAACATTTATTCAGTGCTTCCTAGAGACAGAGTCTATATTAGACCATGAGGTTGTAAAAATAAATGACAAGGCCCTTACATTTATAAGATTCACACAATACAGTTAAAAAGATGTGAGTAGTTACAACCTAAATTATTAATCACTTATAGTTAACCTTCTTGAGAGTTTTCAGCTCTCATCTAAACTAAGGTCACATGTAACTTTCACTTTATTTTGAAGATTAGTGCCTATCTGTTTCTCCGTTTTAAACCCAGAGATGGTGTCTCTCAGCCAGAAGTAAGCTTTTATCTGACAGTTGCAGAGCTCTGAAGTTCAGAGCACGTACCCCATATGGTGATTGCCTCCAAAAAACTTGTGGGAATTTCCCCATCCACAGGCTTAATAGAATGGAGGGGGAGCAGTTGTAACCAGTAAATTATATTTTTGTCTGCTTGTGCTCTGGGCTACCTGTATATACATATAAACTTCAGTTTTAAGTCATCAATTGAAACATGGCGTGTTGGTCTGACAAACTGCTATTTTTTTTTTTTAAGACTTATTTATTTATTTATTTGAGCCTAAGAGAGAGAGAAAGCACACACAAGCAAAGGGAGGAGCAGAGGGAGAGGGATAAGCAGACTCCATACTGAGTGCAGAGCCCAATGTGGGGCTCAATCCCGCAACTCTGAGCTGAAAACAAGAGTCAGATGCTTAACCGACTGAGCCACCCAGGTGCCCCTGTTTGCTAATTTTAAACTAAATGAGGTGATGCATTTAGTGGAAAGCATAGAACTGCTTTTTATCTACTTTGCCAAATTTATAATTTTTCTCCTTCTTTTCTTCCTTAAACTTTATTCTTATAACGGTCCTCAGTACCCTAGTTACATTCTCTCTTCTGCTAGGCAATACTACAGCCATAAACTTGGAAACCAGGTTACAGAAAGGCTCAGACACTTAGGAGTATAAGAACACTACTAATGTGCCAGCCCACCATATTCAGCCCAAAGATCATGAATAATCACTTATTTGAAAACATTTGTAATAATCTATATATACATATAAGTATGAAACTTACTTTCATTTCTCTTCACAGTGAAGCCATGTCCTTGGAGGGAGATGAGTGGGAACTGAGTAAAGAAAATGTCCAACCGTTACGGCAGGGGCGGATCATGTCCACACTTCAGGGAGCATTGGCACAGCAAGAATCTGCCTCTAACACTATTCTTCAGCAACAGAAACGGTGTGTAGAATGGTTGGGGGTGAACCTGTCATCATTCATCTCCAACTGTAGTTGGTAATGTAGATGTGGATCCATGCAGACTGGCATTAAGAAGTACTTTTCAGAATTTGATAGTGTGAGAATCTGTTCCCCACCTGCTTTTTCATCACACAACAGCTACTTAAAGATCTCCTCGAGTATGATTAAGAACAAGAGCTATAGGATTTCATTTAATTATGGAGCAAACTCTTGTATCAATAGAAATAGATCTTATACAGAACAGTGAGAAACAAAGGAAAATAAGTATCATATTAAACAATATTTATCAAAAGTGTTATATCATGCTGGATCCCTAAATAGAATTAACTCTTGAATAGTAATCAGTTAAAAGAAATTGCTTCCCTGGATCCTGAGTACTGAGGGAGAGTGAAATCTTCTATCTTGTATAGGCATTCAATTTTTAACTTTCCAGGAAAGCATTTTTGAGAGTATGCCAAAAAGAAATAGTGATCTCCAAAGAAAATATAAATCTGAGAGAAATTAAATTTATACTAGACAGTTTCTAAGGAATGATTTAATGAAGTCTGAAAAAAAAAAGCTGAAAAATACTACACTTGGCCCTTGAACAACACAGGGATTAGGGGCCCTGACCCCCATACAGTCGAAAATCCACATGTAACTTTTGACTCTCCAAAAACTTAACTATTAAAAGCCTACTGTTGACTGGAAACCTTACCAATAACAAACAGTTAACACATATTTTGTATGTTATATGTATCATAGACTGTATTCTTACAATAAAGTCAGCTAGAGAAAAGAAAATCATAAAGAGAAAATATACTTATGGTACTGTACACTATTTTCTTGAAAAAAATCCATGTATAAGTAGACCCGTATGGTTCAAACCCATGTTGTTCAGGGGTCAACTGTACTACATCTTATTCAAATGGACCTACGGAACTTGCTTTCCTCTGATTAATACATGTTTTGATAAATGTACTTTTTTCAAAAGTGAACTGAAGTATCAGTTTAATCTCTGACAAAATAATTTCACTGTCATAGGCAATTTCAAAACTTTGGGCTATATGGTAATGAATAGTCTCATTCATCTTATTGGATATTTAAAAGCTTTAAAAGTTTTTATATTTAAAAGTTTTATTTCAGAGACGGTGGTGTTCTCTTCTTAACTCCTCTTTCTGGTTTCTGTGACACTGTACTAGTGTTTCCACTTCTCTAACCTTCTTTTTTTCTTAATGGCTTCCTACTGTATTTTACCTAAGTCATCTGTTCATTGCTCTGTGTCCTTACAAATTCACGTTTTTCAGGCTTAACTACTATTTACATCTCTTATTTGCATTCTAAATGTCTTTTTATCTACCTGTAACATGTAATCACTAGTGTATTAAATACTGAATCTCGTCTCTCATAGATGAACTTTCCATTTTGGTTAATGGTGCCAAAACTCATTTGAATGATTTTACTCATTGCCCTCTCATCCTAATTTTATTTAGTCAGTTACTAAGGTTGGGGGATTTTTTTTCTTAAAGTATAATTTACATGCTATGAAATGCTCAGATTTTTAAGTGTACCATTTAATCAGTTTTGACATGCATTTCAAGACGCAGAACATTTTTATTACCTCCAGAAGTTCTCTCATGCCCATTCCCAATCAGTGTTCTCCCCCACCTCATGAAGCGATCAGTGATCAGATATCTACCATCATAGGTTACTTTGCTTATTCTAGAAGCTTATATGAATGGGGTCATACTGTTCTTTCACTCAGCCTGTTTTATTAGGCCTTTCATGTTGCATGATCAGCAGATTGTTCCTTTTTATTACTGAGCTGTATTCCATTTGTCGGTCCATTTATCAGTTGATGGACATTAGATTCTTTACAGTTTTGTGCTTCATGAATAAAGCTGCTATAGACATTCTTGTACAAGGATTTTTGTGGACATTTTCATTTCTCTTAGAATAGAACTGATGAGTCAAAGAATAAATGTGTGTTTAACTTTTTAAGAAACTGGCAATTTTCCAAAGAGATGATAACATTTTATACTTCTGTCAGCAATGTATGAGAGTTTGCTTGCTCCAAATCCACTTCAGTATTTCATGGTGTCAGTCTTTTTTCATTTTAGCCATTTTGGTGGGTATGTAATAGTATCTCATTATGATTTTACTTGTCATTTCCCTGGTGACTAATGATGGTGAGCACTTTTTCACATGGTTATTGGCCTTTTATATAACTTCTTCTGTGGTGTATTCAGACATTTTGCCCAGTTTTAAAATTGGATTGCAAGAGATCTTTATATAGTCTGTTTATAAGACCTTTTTTTTTCTTTTTTGAAGATTTTATTTATTTATTTAACAGGCAGAGATCACAAGCAAGCAGAGAGGCAGGCAGAGAGAGAGGGGAAGGGAAACAGGCTCCCTGCTGAGCAGAGAGCCCGATGTGGGGCTCGATCCCAGGACCCTCGGACCATGACCCGAGCCGAAGGCAGAGGCTTTAACCCACTGAGCCACCCAGGCACCCCTTGGTGGTGCTTTTTGATAAGCAGAAGTTTTTCATTTTGATGAAGTTTAATGAATTACTGTTTTTCTTTTTATGGTTAGTGATTTTTCTGTCTTTAGATCTTTGCAAAGATCCAAAGTTATAAAGATATTCTCCTGTGTTTTCTTCTAGTAGGTCTATTGTTTAGCTTTTTTGTCTCATTCTATGATTCATCTTAAATTTATCCTTGTGTATAGTGTAAGACTTCGGTAAATGTTCTTTCCCCACCCCCCATAAGGATTTCTAGTTGTCCTGCCTCCACTTGTTGAAGAGACTATTTTCTTTTCCCCCACTGAATTGCTTTATGAAAATTCCCTTGTGAAAAAAAAAAATCATTTGATTGTGTATGTGTGGTTATTTCTGGCTTCTCTGTTCTGTTTCAATGATTTAATTGCTCATCCTCTCACCAATTACACATTGTCTTGATTATATACTAAATTGTCTTGATTTATATACTAAATCTTGACTTCAGGCAAAGTGAGTTCTCCAACTCTTGTTGTTCTTTTTCAGAATGATATTGGCTATTTTTGGTCCTTTGCTTTTCCAAACAAATATTAAAATCATCCTGTCAGTTTCTAGAAAAGAGTTGTGTGAGATTTTGTTTGGATTGTATTTCATCTTTAGATATATTTGGAGGACTGCTGATTTTTTTTTTTAAGATTTTATTTATTTATTTGACAGACAGAGATCACAAGTAGGCAGAGAGGCAGGCAGAGAGAGGGGAAGGGAAGCAGGCTCCCTGCCAAGCAGAGAGCCCGATGCGGAACTCGATCCCAGGACCCTGAGATCATGACCTGAGACGAAGGCAGAGGCTTTAACCCACTAAGCCACCCAGGCGCCCTGAGGACTGCTGATTTTTATCAGTAGTGTCTTAGATTTTAGTTTTCCACCATTTCTGCAGGTAATCGCCTCATTATCTCATGCATAAATCACCATATTAACTTCATAATGGTGGTTCCTTTTCTAATTTCTTTTATTCTTAAAATGTTACTTAATTGATCTTTTTAAATCTTTACTTAACATATTCAAGATACTCTCCAATTAAAGAACAAGTAGTGGGGGCACCTGGGTGGCTCAGTGGTTTATAAGCCTCTGCCTTCAGCTCAGGTCATGATTCCAGGGTCTTGGGATCGAGCCCCATATCGGGCTCTCTGCTCAGCAGGAAGCCTGCTTCCCCCTCTGTCTCTCTGCCTGCCTCTCTGCCTACTTGTGATCTCTGTCTGTCAAATAAACAAATAAAATCTTTAAAAAAAAAAAAAAAAAAAGAACCAGTAGTGGCTTGAGCAGATGGAATCCAAAGTCTTTTAGTTTAGTTTTATTTCTTATAAGTAATCTCTGTGCCTAGCATGGAGCTTGAGCTCACAACCCTGAAATAAAGAGCCGCATGCTCCACAGACTGAGCCAGCCAGGCACCCCAAGTCTTTAAATTTACACTTAAAACATGCCCTTCTTCTCCAGTAGACATTCTAACGTAGTGTTAGACTACTACTGACCTCCTGACAATATGTCAGAAGGAAGATCTTTTGCTCCTGGACCATGGTTGTGTGTTTGTATGTATATCATAGTAAGGTTAATCCCTTACTATGCCTATCTCCTTTTATTCCTGATGCAGTTAGTATCAGGAGCTAATGTTAGTAACTCTCCCACTTTTACAACTTTTTTTTTTTTTTTTTAAGATTTATTTATTTATTTATTTGACAGACAGAGATTACAAGTAGGCAGAGAGGCAGGCAGAGAGAGAGGAGGAAGCAGGCTCCCTGCTGAGCAGAGAGCCCGATGCGGGGCCCGATCCCAGGACCCTGGGATCATGACCCGAGCCGAAGGCAGAGGCTTTAACCCACTGAGCCACCCAGGCGCCCCGCACTTTTACAACTTTATTCAACATTGATTTCTTGGAAATCTTGGGAAAATCCTTTTTTTTTTTTTTTTTCCCCAAATTTTATGGTTCCTTCAGAGTCCCACCTTCTGATGCTGCTTCTGTGATACCTCCTTTTGACTTATCAAAGCCTTTATGATCCATTCTTGGCAACTGTGATATACTATCCTGCTTTGTATTGTTAGTTAATTTTCCCTTTGTATACTTTGTCTTTCTTATTATAGATTCCTTTGCATCAGTAATTATTGTGTAGTTCTTTGTATAAGATATAACCCTTTATACAGTTTTTATTAATTTTTTTATTTTAATTTTACTTTATTAATTTCTATTAATGTAAATTGTTTATTACCCAGTACTTCCTATCATTTATGGAGTACTTATTATGTCTAAACACTTTATAGTAAGAGTAATCAACCTAGTAAATTAGATAGGTACTACAGTAGTCCTGCCTGATCTGTGGTTTCACTTTCCTCAATTTCATTTACCTGCTGTCACCTGTGGTCCAGGAGCAGATGATAGTTCTTCTGACATATCGTCAGGACGTCAGTAGTAGTCTAACTCTGCGCTAGAATGTCTACATCATTCACCTCACTTCATCTCATCATGTAGGCATTTTCTCATCTCACATCATCACAAGAAAAAGATGAAAGATGAGTACAGTACAATAAGATAGAGAGAGAGACCACATTCACATAACTCTTACTATAGTATATTCTTACAGTTTTTCTATTTTGTTATTGTTGTAAATCCCTTACTATGCCTAATATATAAATTAAAGTTTATCATATGTATGTATGTACAGGAATAAAACAGTATATATAGGTTTAAGAAGTATCCTCAAATTCAGGCATCCATTGGAGATCTTGGAAATTATCTCCCTTCAGATAAAGGGGGGACTTCTTTATTTTTATTCCCATTTTACAGATGAGGAAACTGAAAACAAAATTTGAACTTGTTGTCTAATGTCACTGTGCTAGTGATTAGTAGAGCTGCTAATTTGAACCTAGGGAGTTTTTTTTTCCAGAGCTCTAAACTGCCGTGTAATTCTGTTTTTCTGTATGTTGTTTTGGAATTTGTTTATCTAATTTCCCCATGTTTTGTCCTTCCTATTATGTTATCAGGCAGAATCTTGATTATTTCTATTTTTCTTCCTGTTTAACAAACCCTCAAGCTCCAGTGCAGTTATTTGGATTGATGCTAAACACTTAAAAAATGAATAAAAATGGAGGTGACGCTTGTTTATTTGGCTATTTATTTATTTTACTAATGCTAACATTTTCTGTTTGAATTTCAGGGCATTTGAATCTGAAATTCGGTTTTACACTGGAAATGACCCTCTGGATGTTTGGGATAGGTGCGTCTTTTTTTATTTAACAAGGGCACTAGAAACTTAGCAGATGTGTCCTTATGGCCATGCCTCTCAAATTAGGATATACAGAGCAGTGTGTCAGAGTATAAAATGATCTCTCTCTCTCTCTCTCTCTTTTTTTAAAGATTTTATTTATTTATTTGAGAGACAGAGATCACAGGCAGAGAGGAGAAGCAGTCTCCCTGCTGAGCAGGGAGCCCAATGCAGGACTCAATCCCAATACCCCAGGATCATGACCTGAGCTGAAAGCAGATGCCCAACCTTCTGAGGCACCCAGGTGCCCCAAAGTGATATCTTTGAGAGAGACAGACAGTGTTTCTTCCTGAGGTGTTTGTAACTGAAGAAATTTCAAATTTGTGGCATGCAACTGAGAGCTACACCCTTTTATCCCCATACCCATTATTTCCCAGAGGCACATGTTAGCAAAGTTTAAGGAATATAGGCTTAGGACATGTCATTGAGGGCCTCTAAATAAACATACTTTCAAATTAGATATTTTTGCTCAAGAAAGTCAAGAATGGGTCTTGGTGCAAGAATAAAAGTACACATTAACTTTAAAATTCTTTTTGAGCACCTGGGTTGCCCAAAAAGTGGCTCAGTCGGTTGGGTGTCTGCCTTCGGCTCAGGTCATGATCCCAGAGTCCTAGGATTGAGTCCCATGCCTAGCTCCCTGCCCAGTGGGAAGTCTGCTTCTCCCTCTCCCCCTGCTCTTTCTCTTGCTCACTCTCTCAAATAAAATCTTTAAAAATCAATCAATCAATAAATAAAATTTTTCTTTTCCATTCAGGTATATTAACTGGACAGAGCAGAACTATCCTCAGGGAGGGAAAGAGAGTAATATGTCAACATTATTAGAAAGAGCTGTTGAAGCTCTACAAGGAGAAAAACGATACTATAACGATCCACGATTTCTTAGTCTCTGGCTCAAATTGGTAAGTCTTTCTCAAGTGCTGTTTGAATTTAAAGTATTATGCCAGGTGATTTTCTCTAGAGCTTTCTGGTACATACAAAAAAAAAAAAGGCAAAACCTGAGCTATTTAAATAGTAGGTACTAAACTGAACAATTAATACATACTCAATATTTGTCAAATTGGCTCTGTTCAAAGATGGATTTTAATGGAAGTTGGGTTTTTTTTGCCCCTTTAAAAGTGATCATAAGGCCTGTATACCTCCTCATGGGAGTGGATTATTTATTTCAAATATAACTGGGCCATGCAACTGTTCTGGGGGAGGATCTGTAACACATGGCAGTAGTATGATTGTTAGTGAAAAAGTTTTTGCAGGTGATTCTGATATCCCTTTGTCCCCTTTCTGAGAATCAATACCATGAAAAGGTAGTGTTTTTTATGTAGTATATTGCTACATCCAAAAATATCTGCCTGTCCACTTTATACTGTCTCATTTGACATGTAGTTCTTTTATTTCTAGAACACTCTTGAGGCTTTTTTTTATGAAAATATCTTCAAATAAGATAATGACCAGAATTTCTTAGGTATTAATTTCATTGCCTTTATCCTAAAAGAGATTAGAAAAAGTAAGTGATTAAAAAAAAAGAGAAAAGAAAGAAGATAAAGTAAGTGATAAATATTTAGAATAGAATGTTAGATAATAGATAATTAGATAATGGATAACTGGATACTTATAAAAATAAATTATTTTTATTAAAAATAAAACAATAAAAATAGATAATTGTATAATATTTTTAACAATTCTAAATAATAGAATATTTACAACAGCCATTGTAATATAAAATATTGACATTTGAAATTGATAAAATTTTTGACTAAAATATATCTCTTGAGACCTTATCTTAAACCTCAAATATCATTAATAAAGGGAATTAGGTGAGTCCTGAAGGCATAAGTTATCTTGGTTTCCATAGGACATTTGACATATCTTGGCATCATTATTGACAAGTTAGAAAAATTATCTTTGGAGTGTTAGTGATAAGAGTTTATGTCAAAGGATGGTACCCAAGGAATGCTAAACAGATTTGTTAGCATGGAGACTATGGTCCCTGGTAGCTTACAAATAGATTTCTTTCTTCATTCCATCCTATATAATATTCTTATTCTAAATAATGTTCTTATATGTGATTTACCTAAAGTTTGGACTAGATAAATCTCTAAAGTAATTCTTTATCTCAGGATTTTATGATTATATTTAGTTGGAACTACTGAAAGTAACAATTAATTGGAATAATTTTGCTGTTTACAAATGCTGACTTGGTGCTGGTATTGAAGAATAGTGATATTATTATAACATAAAAAGCGTAGTCTAGACCAAAACTACTGTAAGAATGGTCTGCAGACTGTTCAACATAAATGTAAAAGT
Organism: Martes martes; assembly: GCF_963455335.1. Lineage (NCBI taxonomy): Eukaryota > Metazoa > Chordata > Mammalia > Carnivora > Mustelidae > Martes > Martes martes. The sequence continues at coordinate 59,457,910 of NC_137894.1, forward strand.
TCAGAGCAAGCATTTAGAAGTTTTGTTAAGTTTTGTTAACAAATTTGACTTTCCCACAACATCCAAACACATCATTGTATTTCTAGTAATTTGTTTTTATTGTATTTTTTAAAAATACCAATCAACAATAGGAAAAAAAAATACCAGTCAATAGGGTGCCTGGGTGGCTCAGTGGGTTAAGCCTCTGCCTTCGGCTCAGGTCATGATCTCAGGGTCCTGGGATTGAGCCCCGCATCGGGCTCTCTGCTCAGCAGGGAGCCTACTTCCCCCTCTCTCTCTGTCTGCCTCTCTGCCTACTTGTGATCTCTGTCTGTCAAATAAATAAATAAAATATTTAAAAAAAAAAAAACAGTCAACAATGGAATGGAAACTTGAAACTCTCACACACCAAAACTAGCCCCTTTCCCATGGTCAGTCTGAGAAGCTCTGTTCTAGACAACCCTCAGAGTCAAATGATAGCCCTAGAATGATCAGCAATAATCTGAACTTTGTAGATGGTTAACAGGGTGCATAATGAACTATTTTGCTGGGTTTTTTTCTTTATGTAATGGTCAAGAGGAGTAACAGTTGGCTTCATCACACTACTTTCTTTGCTTTGCAGAAAAATTTCTCTAAGAATTATTTTTGTAAGGTATAACTACAATCTAGCTAAGGAAAAAATTGTTCTTAGGCAGTATCCAGGATTTTTAGTTAAAAGTGTAAAATTGTTTTAGTTGGCTTGTTAGGGATTACCAGAAAGATTTGTTTAACTCTTGGATATATTAATCTAACCATGTGGTCCTGTTATTTATGTTATTTCTTAAGTAATCTCATTCAGCACTCTAGAATAACCTGATCTTTTTTGGCTTTTTCAGGTTGAACCAGAGCTATTTAGAAAGCCATTAACAAGTGCAGTCAATGTTAACCTTTATTTATGTAGTAACAGATGTTGAGGACTGGATCTGATACTGCTAACATGTTCAGAACTAGAACTTTGCTTGAATTGCTATCACTAAGGGGAAAACATCACTCATTTGGATAAGCAGAAAACTCCATTTATTGAATTACTATGCAATTAAACTATAAAATACTATTTGTTTTTGTTAAAGATAGAAATGGAGCATTTCATTTATTCAGTTTTCTACCAGACCCTGGCTAGGGATTGGGATATAGTGGATAGTAATATTTTGTGCCTTTGTGGAGCTTACTTTATTGGGAAAGACAGATGTTAAGCATTTAATTGTCACAAAAGAGAAATCAGGAAAGTATTGAGTGGTGTAGGAGAGAATACATACAAGGAGGACTTAACCTAGGCTAGACAATCAGGAACAGATAGAGATGAGAGAAAATATATCTAGTAAATAAATAGGAGAAAATGTTAGCCTCCTTTGTGGTATAAGAACTCCTAATTAGAACACTGAAATGCCATTTTTGTATGAAATTAAAATTAGGTATTTTCTCTTTCTAAAATTAGGTAATTTCTTTCTGAAATTAGTATTTGGGAATAACTACTGGCATTTTAAATTTGTACAACACTCTTAGAAAGCAAGTTGTTGCTTTTTAGGGTGATTCAGTCCATTAGGCGTCTGCCTTAGGCTCAGGTCTTGATCCCAGGGTCCTGCGATCGAGCCCCGCATCAGGGTCCCTGCTCCGTGGGGAGTCTGCTTCTCCCTCTGCCCTCTGCTGCTCCCCCTGCTCATGCTCTTTTTCTCTCTCTCTGTCAAATAAATAGATAAATAAAAATCTTTTAATAAAAGGGCAATTTGTTACTGTTTAACATAGTTCTACTTCTAGGAATTTATTCAAGGGAGTAATATGAAACATGAAAGGTTGTGTGCATGAAGATATTTGTTATAGAAATTATTGTAATGGGGCAAAGTAGAAGCTGTCTATCCAAAAAATAGAGAGTGGCTAAATGATGGAAGATTTCTGGGTGGAATATTTTTTACTTATCTAAAAATAATAACGAATAAGCAGCAACATGGAAAAATGAATGATGGACTATTAAGTGGAATAAAAGCAAATTTTCTTGTGATTAAAACTTTATAAAATGATAAAAACCCCTTTACCTGTGTAAAATGATATATGTTCTTTTTTTTCCTTAAGGAAAAAATATATGTCGAACTGTTAATGATGTGGGATTTTTATTGAGCCATTCCCCTACCTTCTTACTACTAGAATTATCTACATTATATCTGGTCTTATAAGACCCTTCTAAAATACAGATTTGACCATATCATTCCCTTGCTTACAGCTCTCCCACCCAACACACATACATTCACTATCAGGTAGATTTAAAATTAATTATCTTAACATTTAAGACCTGTTATACCCTTTTTTCCAAGCTCTTGTCTTGTCTGCATCCCTACAAACTTTAAGTCTCTGTCTTTGCTTATACCATTTTCTCTGTCTAGAATGTCCTCCCTTTCCCATTCTCTACCAGATATGTCTATTCCTCCTTCCACGCCACATTCAAATGTCCTATTTTCTTGAGGTCTTTCCTTCTCATCCCTTTTCTTACAAATTAATTTCTTTTGTCTACTTTTTAAGTCTTCCCAGTAGAGTCCTTATAACATTGTATTATAACAGATACATATTTTTTCAATGCAGAAACTACATAAAACTCCAGTGATTTTCTGGCACATAAAAGACAGTAAGTGAATAGAAATTGGTTAACTGTTAATGCTTTTAATTTGTTACAGGGACATTTATGCAATGAGCCTTTGGATATGTACAGTTATTTACACAGCCAAGGGATTGGTGTTTCACTTGCTCAGTTCTATATCTCATGGGCTGAAGAATATGAAGCTAGAGAAAACTTTAAGAAGGCAGATAAGATATTTCAGGAAGGAATTCAACAGAAGGCGGAACCACTGGAACGACTACAGTCACAGCACCGGTAAACTTCTCTGGAGCTTGTCTTCACTCTTTAAAAATAATAGATATAAATCATTGGTTTTGCATCTGAATAAAATGTTCTCCATGGATTGGCAAGTTTCCTTAGTTACTATTTAATTTTTTCAAAGACCAATTTATATTTAACATATAGTAAAATCTACTCTTTGTTGTACAATTCTGTAAGCTTTCACAAATGAATAGAGACCTGTAACCATTACCATGATCTAGTTCGATCACTCCATAGAATTTCCTTATGCTCTCTGCCTTTGTAGTTCGACACATACTCTCATTCCCAAACCCTGGCAACCACCGATCCTATTCTCCAGCCCTATAGTTTTGCCTTTTCCATATTATCACATAAATGGCATCATTCACTGTAGCTTTTTGAATCTGACTGCTTTCATTTAGCATAATGCATTTTGGTTGTTAAATTGATTCTGCTTTAAAGATGGATATTCTGAATTCAAGTCTTTTGTCAGGTATGTGACTTGTAAATCTTCTCCCAGTTTCACTATGGTCTATTTGTTCTATTAATAGTGTGTTTATAGAACAAAATTTTTTAATTTCGCAGAAGTCTAACTTACTTACTTTTGTATGGATCATGAGAACTCTGTAGTGGAAGGTTGCCAACAGTTTCTCCTATGTTTTCATCTTGAAATTTCAAGAAAAAAAATTTGAGTATAGTTGCTACACAACATTGCATTAGTTTCAGGTATATAGTATAGGGATTGGGCAAGTTAATAAATTATGCTGTGCTCATCACAAGTGTAACTTCTATCTGTCACCATACAAAACCCTTACAGTATCACTGACTTTATTTCTTATGCTATTATTCTTATGCTTTTATTCCCATGGCTTATTCATTCCATAACTGTAAGCCTGTGTCGTCTTCTCTTTTTCACCCTTTTGTCCAGCCCACCTACCCCTGTCCCCTCTGGCAACGAACAGTTTGTTCTCTGTATTTATAGGTCTTATTCTGCTTTTTGTTTAAGTCTGACTGATTTCACTTAGCATAATATGCTCTGGGTACATCCATGTTGTCACCAGTGGCACCATTTCATGCTTTTTTATGGCTGCATAATATTCCATTGTGTGCGTGTGCATGCACACGCTGTGTGTGTGTGTATACACACACACATACGCACACAATATCTTCCTTATCTGTCTATTGAGAGACACTTAGGTTGCTTCTATATCTTAGCTGTTGTAAATAATGCTGCAGTAAACATAAGTGTACATATATCTTTTTGAATTAGTGTTTTTGGGTTTTTGGGTAGATACCTAATAGTGGAATTATTGGATTATATGGTATTTCTATGTTTCTAAGTTTAATTTTTTAAAAAAGATTTATTTATTTACTTTAGAGAGAGAGATCCCACAGTATTGGTAGGGTCAGAGGGAGAGAATCTTTAAGCAGACTCCCCACTGGGCACGGAGCCCGATATGGGGCTCAGTCCCATGACCCATGAGATCCTGATCTGAGTTAAAACCAAGAGCTGGATGCCCAATCAACTGATCCACCCAGGAGCCCCAATCTTCAAGTCTTTGTAGTTTTACTTTTATATTTAGATCTCTTGATCCATTTTGAGTTAATTTTTGTAGAAAGTATTGGTCAAGGTTTTGTTTTTGTTTTGTTTTGTTTTTTGCATACAAACCTCCATTTGTTCTTGTACCACTTGTTGAAAAGATTTTCTTCATTGAACTGACTTTGCACCTTTGTCGAAAATCATATTTGACATAAAAAAACCATATTTGTGTAGGTTTATTTCTGTTATTCTGTTCTGATCTGTATATCTGTTAATTAGTGTATACCATAGTATCTAGATCACTGTAGCTTTATAGTAAGTCTAGAAATCAGGTAAATAGGAGACCTCTAACTTTGTTCTTTTTAGCCCTTCTAGTTCCTTTGACTTTTTGTAAAAGTTTTAGAATTAGCTTCTGGGATTTTGATTAGTATTGTGCATAAACTTGGTATATTTCTCCATTTATTTAGATCTTTGATTTCTTTGAGTAAGCTTTTGTAGTATTTGTCTTTTGAGGAATTGACTCATTTCATCTATGAGTTTAGGAGCATAGAGTTGTTTATAGTGTTTATTTTCCTATTAATGTCTGTATATTATATAGATATCTCTCCTCTTTCATTCCTGATATTCAATAATTTGTGTTTTCTCTTTTTTCCCTCAGTCTAGCTAAAAGTTTATTGATTTTATTGATTTTTTTTTAAAGATTTTATTTATTTATTTATTTGATAAAGACACAGTGAGAGAGGGAACACAGAGGGAGTGGGAGAGGTAGAAGCAGGCTTCCGACTGAGCAGGGACCCCGATGTGGGGCTCGATCCCCCGACCCTGGGATCTTGACCTGAGCCGAAGGCAGATGATTAACGACTGAGCCACCCAGGTGCCCCGATTTTATTGATCTTTTTAGAGAACCAGCTTTTGGTTTCATTGCTTTTTCTTAATTGATTTTTTCTTCTTATTTTTATTAATTTCTGCTCTTCATTATTTTCTTCTTTTTTTAATTATTATTTCCTTCTTTGTGTTTGCTTTAAGTTTAACTTGTTCTTTTTCTAGTTTAAGGTGATAACCTGTTTCACTAACTCTAGATCTTTCTTATCTAATATAAAAATGTCCTTCTTAACACTGCTTTAGCTATACTCCACAATTTTTTTTTTAAGATGTTATTTATTTATTTGACAAACAGAGAGAGAAATCACAAGTAGGCAGAGAGGCAGGCAGAGACAGCCCGATGCGGGACTTGATCCCAGGACACTGAGATCATGACCTGAGCCAAGGCAGAGGCTTAACCCACTGAGCCACCCAGGTGCCCTATACTCCACAAATTTTGATATAATACTGTATTTTTCATTTTCATTCAGCACAAAATATGTTAATTTCACATATGTTGTTCCTTTGACTCGGGTTATTTAGAAGTGTATTAATTTAATTGGGAAATGTTTGGAGATTTTTCAGATGTCTCTCTGTTACTGATTCCTAGTTTAATTCCATTAAGGTCAGGGAACATTTGTGTGGTTTCAGTTTTTTTTTTAATTAAGTTTTGTTTTATGGCCCAGAATATGTTCTGTTGTCAGTGAATATTCTATGGACACTTGAAAAATATGTGTTTTCTGCTGTTCAGGGGTAAAATGTGTTTTAAACATTATGTAGGTCAAGTTGATGGATAGTCTGTTCTGGTCTTCTGTTTCCTTGCTGATTTTCTGTCTACTTGTTCTATTAGTTACTAAGAGAAGAATTTTGAAGTCCCTTTTATTATGAATTTATCTATTTTTTTCTCTTAAGTCCCATTTGTTTTGCTTTATATATTTTGAAATTCTGAAACATGCACATTTAGAATTGATCCCTCTATCATTATATAATGTCTATCTTTATTCCTGGTCATACACATTCTGAAGTCTCCTTGATCTGATATTAGTACAGCCACTCTGGCTTTCTTTTGTTTATATGATATATCTTTTTCCTTTCTTTTTTTTTTTAAATAGTTTTAGAGTTGTGTGACCACCACTATCTAATTTTAGAACATATTTAACACCCCAAAATGAACCCCATACTCATTAGCAGTCACTCCCCATCCCCACTCATCCACTTCCAGGCAATTGCTTATCTGCTTTCTCTCTCTAAATGTGCCTGTTCTGGGCTTTGCACATAAATGAAATCCTACGTTATGTGGTCTTTTGTGACTGGCTTCTTTCACTTAGCATACTGTTTTGAAGGTTCGTCATACTATGTTCATCATTGATGAACATAGTTCTGTCGTATACTAGTATCTCATTCCTTTCTATTGCTCAGTAATATGCCACTCAGTGGCTATGCCACATCTTATTTATCCATTCATCAATTAATGAGTAATTAGGTTGTATCCATTTTTTGGCTATTATGAAATAATGTTGCTGCAAACATTCATGATGCAGGCTTTTGTATGGATTTTCTTTCATTTTTATCCCATGTCTTCATATTTAAACTGGGTTTCTTGTACACAGCGAATAGTTGGGCCTTGTTTTTTCATCAGCTCTCATAATATCTTTTTAAATGTTGTGTTTAGAACCTTTACTTTAATTATTGTGTTGGATTTAGATCTATTATTTTCTTATTTGTTCTCTACTTGTTCTATATATTTTGTTCTTCTCTTGCCTGTTTCCTGCCTTCTTTTGGATTGTCTGAATATTTTTTAATATTTCATTTTAATTTATTTTATTGGCTTTTTTGTCTGTTACTATTTTTTTAGTGGTTGTCTAGGGTATTTTATAAACATACCTGAGCTTTCATGGTCTACTTAGAGTTGATATTTTACCACTTCAAGTAAGAAAATACAGAAGCTTTATAACTATATAGGTCACTTGATCTTCCCTACTTTTTTTGGTATACTTGTCATATGTATTACATCTACATATGTTGAAAGCCCCACCAGACAATGTTATAATTTTTGTTTTCAACAGCCTTACATATTTAAAGAACTATGGAGGAAAATGGTCTTTTGTATTTATCATTTTTGTTCTTTCTTCATTCCTGAAGTCCCAAGTTCTCCTCTGGTATAATTTCCCTTTAGCCCGAAGAGGTTTGTTTAGCCATTCATTTAGAGTGAGCCTATGGCTAATAAACTGCCTTAGTTTTTCTTCTTCTTTTTCTTTTTTTTTAAAGATTTTCTTTATTTATTTGACAGAGAGATCATAAGTAGGCAGAGAGGCAGGCAGAGAGAATGGAAGGGAAGCAGGCTCCCTGCTGAGCAGAGTGCCTGATGCCGGGCTTGATCCCAGGAATGACCTGAGCCAAAAGCAGAGGCTTAACCCCTGAGCCACCCTGGCGCCCCCTTTGTTTTTCTTCATCTGAGAATGTCTTCATTTCATCCTCATTCCTAAAGGATATTTTCGCTGGACGTAGAATTCTGGGTCAACAGTTCTTTTTTTTTGTTGTTTGTTTATGTTAAATTTTGTTTATTTGAGAGAGAGAGCACAAGCTGTGGGGAGGGGCAGAGGGAGAGGGAGAAGCAGACTCCCCAGTGAGCAGGGAGCCTGACACAGGGCTCGATCCCAGGAGCCTGGGATCATGACCTGAGCTGAAGGCAGCTGCTTAACCATCAGAGTCATCCAGGTACCCTTCAACAGTTTTCTTTCAGTACTTTAAAGATGTTGTACTGTTTTCTGGGCTCTGTGATTTCTGATGAGAATGGTTCCTTCTCTATATGTAATATGTTGATTTTCTCTGGGTGCATTTAAGATTTTTTTTTTTTTTTTTAGATTTTATTTATTTGACAGGGAAAGAGTGCACAAGCAGGGTGGAGGGGTAAAGGGAGAAGCAGACTCCCCGCTGAGCAGAGAGCCCTGCGTGGGACTGGATCCCAGAACCCTGGAATCATGACCTGAGATGAACCCTGGAATCAGACACTTAACTGACTGAGCCACCCAGGCACCCCTAAGATTTTTTCTTTAACATTATTATTCAGAAGTTTGATTATGATGTGTCTCTGTGTGATTACCTTTGCATTGATTCCATTTGGGGTTTACTGAGCTTTTTGAATTTGTAAATGTGTGCCTTTCCCAAAATTTGTGAAGTTTTCAGCCATTATTTATTTCTGCACGTATATGTCTTTTTCTGGGACCAGAAACACATATGTTAGACTTTTTGATATTATTCCATAGGTCCTTGAAGCTCTTTTTTATTGTTTTGTTTTTGTTTTTATTTTTTTAATTTACTTTTTTTAAAAAAGATTTTTTTTTTATTTATTTGTCATAGCACAACCAGGGGGAGCAGCAGGCAGATGCAGAGGGAGAAGCAATCTTCCTGCTGAGCAAGAAGCCCAACACAGGGCTCGATCCTAAGACCCTGGGATCATGACCTGAGCCGAAGGCAGATGGTTAACCAACTGAGCCACCCAGGCTCTGCCCTTGCTTTTGTTTTTACTTTTTTAACCTTTCTTTTTTCTGTTCTTCAGAGTGGCTAATTTTTGTTGACTTGTCCTTAGGTTCATTTACTCCTTCCTTAGCCATCTCCATTCTGATATTGAGTTCATCCAGTAATTTTTTATTTCAGATAATGTGTCTTTCAGGTCTAAATTTTCCATTTGATTCATTTTTATAGTTTTTGTGTCTCTGCTGAGAACTTCTGTCTCTCTATTCATTTCAGATATTTTTACCTTTATCTCTTGGAGTGTCGTTATAATAGCTGCTTTTAAATTTCTGTCTGGAAATTCCCAATACCTAGGTCATCTTGATTTTGATATGTGTTGATTGCCTTTTTCTTTGAGAATTGATCACATTTTCCTGGCTCTTTGTCTGTCAAGTCATTTTGGATTATATCCTGGACATTTATCCCATTACTATGTTATTAGACTGAGTCCTGTTGGTTAATATTCTCTGGGGAATCTGATATTTTTGTCTTAGCAGGCAACCAACTTTTAGATATCATAAGTTCTTTTTCATGTGGGTGGTGGTTCCATTGGCAGTTCAATTTTCAAGACCTTTGGGTCTATCCCATGTGTAGGCTGTTCAGTGGTTAGTCTAGGACTTGGCCAATGGTTTATATCATAGTTCAGTTCTCAAAGCCTTTTCTGTGCTGCTTTGGGCCTGCCTTCTGTATGCATAGCTCAGGAGTGAGTCCAGGGCTTGTGCCAGTTCATGCAGAGAATTAGGAGATCCGCTGCTTCAGCTCATCCTCTCCAGTATCTTTCCCACATTGGTTGGCCCTCAGAGTCCCTTTTCCCAGTACTCTGGCCAGAAAGATGAGGTTTTTAGCTTCCCACACCATTGTTGCAACAATTTAAAACCACAACAGAAAAGAGAAGAAGAAAAAAAAAAAAAAACAGGAAACAACCCTGTGTGGGTTGTTTCTTCAAGTTTGACTCCTCTCTACAGTCCACTTGCTTTTGTTTACTTTTCAGAGGCCTCAGTTGCTTTTTTTGTATTTTGTTTAGAATTTTTAATTCTACCCAGTGAGAGAGAGGCTATCACAGGCTTACTCCTTCTTGGCCAGCATTTGCAGTTTATTCTGCCTTTTTACCCTGTTGATAATATGTAAAACTTCAGCAGCAGCACAGGAAATTTAATCTTCAAACTTCTGCAAGCTTTGCTAAAGTAAAATGACATGTGGAATACAACTTCATTTCATATGGGTTAGGAAAAAATGGCATGGGGGTGAGCAATGTGCCTAAAGAGAACAAGAGACATAGACAGTGATAAAATAGATGTGGCAAGACGTTAACAGTTGCTGAATCTAGGTGGAGAGTATATGGATGCTCATTTACTTTTCCAACTTACTTTGTAAGTTTAAAAAGTTGGTGGGAACTCTGACCTTAATAAATTCTTTAACCTTAGTCACCCTGATCTGATCCTGAGATCAGCCTAATGGTGTTCTTCAGAATATGCCAATTGGTTGAGCCTTGGACATTTAAAGGGGAAGTTAAATCATCCTATTCCAAACTTTCTCTGATTTCAAGGTAGCTTTCTTTATTCCTGAGAGAATAAACACTTTCTTTGGGCTATTTCTCTATATTTCTTCTCCCTTGTTTTAATAAATCAGAAATTTTGATTCCGGTGAGTAGTGTTCATCTCCCCCAAAAGTTAATTGTCCATTCTCTTAGACAATTCCAAGCTCGAGTGTCTCGGCAAACTGTGTTGGCCCTTGAGAAAGAAGAGGAGGACGAAGTTTTTGGATCTTCTGTACCACAACGAAGCACACTGGCAGAACTAAAAAGCAAAGGGAAAAGGACAGCAAGAGCTCCAATCAGCCGTGTAGGAGGTGCTCTTAAGGGTAAGTTTGTTAAGTGTTATTATGGGAAACTCTTAGTCGCGGGCGGTAGGCAAATTATGTAAAGAGATAATGTATAAATTCATATGTGGACACTGTCCTAGTTTTCTGAATACTAGGTAGCAAAAAGAAGGAAGTCTTCAGAGAGCTGAGATTACAGTATGCAGTAAAGGCAAAACATGTCAGCAATTTTGTGTCTTAATTAAGAAAAACCTAATATATAGGGAGCATCGAGAGTTTCTGAGTTTGAGTTTTTCGTTGAAAAAAGATATGGGATAATACAGCCAGTATTGTCAAAGTGGTCTTCAGATTTTTGGGGCCAGAAATTGGACTCTCTTTGTATGCCTAAAGAGGATCACTGATAAGCCTTTTTTTTTTTTTTCTTAAATTCATGTTTAGGGAAGTTTTAGATTCACAGCAAAATTGAGTAGAAAGTACAGAGAGCAATAAGCTTTTACTAACTAATTTATAGCAGTTAGACGGATAGACCAAAATTTTTAAAAATCTCTTATTCCTTTTATGGCATTGATTTACCAGTATTCAAAATATTATTTACAAATCCTAGAATTAGGGTATAAGGAGTATATAAACCTGAAGAATATTTTATTCAGATCATAATGAAGCTTGATTGTAATAAGGAGCCCCACAACAGAGAACCCCCCTAATGAATGGGCTAATTTGTCTTCTCTAGATTCAGCACATTTCAGCTGATATCCATTGAGAGAAAGTTTTAAGTTGACAAATGAAGATTTAGGTTAGGGTAGTCTCTGAGAAAACTAGACAATGTTAGAATGATGATTGAAGGAAGATGTAGAATTTTTTTTCCCCGAAGATTTTGTTTATTTATTTGTCAGAGAGAGAGAGAGAGAGTAAGCACAAGCAGGAGGAGTGGCAGGCAGAGGGAAAAGCAGGCTCTCTGCTGAGAAAGGAGACCGATGTGGGGCTCTACCCTAGGACCCTGGGATCATGAACTGAGCTGAAGGCAGACATTTAGCCATCTGAGCCACCTAGGCATCCCTCTTTTTTTTTTTTTCTTTCCTAACATATCTATAAATAAAAGACTAGGTGAGGGAAAGGAGGGGGGAGTATAAGTAACAAACAGAATAGATTAAAAAGTTAGTAATTTGATTCATGTAAGGTTTTAAAAAAATTATTGTTTAAAAAAATCTCTTTGGGGTGCCTGGGTGGCTCAGTGGGTTGAGCCTCTGCATTCAGCTCAGGTCATGATCTCAGGGTCCTAGGGTAGAGCCCCACATCGGGCTCTCTGCTCAGCGGGGAGCCTGCTTCTCCCCACCCCCTCTCTGCCTGCCTCTCTGCGTACTTGTGATCTCTGTCTATCAAATAAATAAATAAAATCTTAAAAAAGAAAATCTTTGTTTCCATGGTAGTAGGGGTAATCTCCTTGGCTTTAGGAAGAATTAGGTATACCTTACTAGCACCTCAGTTGATAATTAAAGATTTTACATGAAGTTTAAATATTTTTCTCCTAGCTCCAAACCAGAACAGAGGACTCCAAAATCCAGTTCCTCAACAGAGGCAAAGTAATTCCAGAATTACTATTTTTGATGAAAATTCTGATGAGGCTTCTAGAACAGAGTTGTCTAAGCCTACAGTTCAGCCATGGATAGCACCCCCTGTGTCCAGGGCCAAAGAAAATGAGCTGCAGCCCGGCCCTTGGAACACAGGCAGACCTTTGGAGTACCGGGTAAGGACTGTTATAGCCAGTATACTTGCCAATATAACAAAGACTTCAGATTTAGTGTAGAGGAGTATTTTTAGTGTCTCTTTTAATTCCTCCTGAATGATTAGGCATGGTCTGCATATACTTTGTCAGAATGTATAACTGTGGTAATTTTAATTTTCTTCTTCATCGCCAGCCTCGTGGTGGTACAGCTTCTGTGACCAATGTACCCCCTCTACTTCCCAGTTTTACTCCATATGTTGAAGAAACTGCACAACAGCCAGTTATGTGAGTTTGATTTCCTGATGTTTTGAGGGGGTAATTATTAAGAGTGAGCAGGGGCACCTTTATTCTGGTTCCCAAAGGCATTTCCTTCTTTACAGTGATGAAAGTAACCAAAGAGTGTGTGTGTGTGTGTGTGTGTGTGTGTGTGTGTTTTAATGTATTTATTCTTTAGAGTATATTAGGACTAAAAGACCATTTGGTAATATTCTTTTTAAGGAATAAACTTCATAGGTTAAATTTAGATTGCTATAGTCAAAGATAATCCCTTTAATTTAAGTGAGATGCTCTATTTTTGTTTTGACAGTAATTAGAAATTATGATAGTTTTTCCTCTTACCCTGCTCTTTCCTTCTGGATATCTTTTTCTTTTTCTTCCTAACCCTGAGTATTTCTGTTATAGGAAAAAGAATGATAGGTGATACTTAAATCATCAGGCAGTGTGAGATCTAGTCTAATACACACTGCAGAGCCTATAATACTAGAGTCAGATTCTGTGTCCCAGTGCAAGAGTTTTCTCATAACTTATCTATAACCCATCATCACTACATGCTAGGTACGGTAGGAAGGCAAAAATAGATAAGATTCATAGCAAAAAATTCTGCTTTATAAGAGCTCAACACAAGGGAGGATAATCTTAGGAAATTTCTATGAGGGGCACCTGGGCGGTACAGTCAGTTAGGTGTCTGACTCTTGGGTTTGGCTAAGGTTATATCTCAGGGTCATGGGATCATCTTGAGTAGAGTCTGCTTGAGACTCTCCCTTTGCTCCTCCCCACTGTGCTCGCTCGCTCTCTCAAGCAGATGAATAAATCTTTTAAAAAAAGAACAAAAGAGGGGCGCCTGGGTGGCTCAGTGGGTTAAAGCCTCTGCCTTCGGCTCAGGTCATGATCCCAGGGTCCTGGGATCGAGCCCTGCATCAGGCTCTCTGCTCAGCAGGGAGCCTGCTTCCCTTCCTCTCTCTCTGGCTGCCTCTCCGCCTACCTGTGATCTCTGTCTGTCAAATAAATAAATAAAATCTTAAAAAAAAAAAAAAGAACAAAAGAAAAAAATCCCATGAGCCTTTATAAAAGATTACCTGAGGAAGTTGCTAGCACACATTTGTGGGTATTTAATTTTTCTAATGTTTCAGATCACCTGTAAGTACAATTATGGCAAAATAAATATGGTATAGAAAACGTTGAACTTTATTTTTATTTGAACTCTTCTTCATGGCTGTCTTATTTGACCTATCTGCAACACTTTTCTTTAGTTCGTGTTTTCTTAATGATGTGTTCCAGGGTCTCTTCATAGATTAAGATAATCAGCGAAAATCTTTAATAGGAGTTGCAAATATTTCCTCCTAATTTGTGGCTGTTTTTGGTCTTGTTTAGCAATAACCATTACCGATATATTTCTAATTCCTATATAGATTTAACAGTCTTCTTTATGGTGTCTGTGTCTCCATCATTCTTTGCTGGGATTACTACAACCTACCTAATCTTTCTACTTCTACTGTTACTCCTCCCATTCATTCTTTATGCTGTCACAGGTCTGCATTGCAAATCTGATTGATTCATTTTCCTGATCAGAATCCCTCACTAGGTCCCCATAACCTTTGGGATGAAACCAGAACTCCTTAAGATTAATTATGATACTGTTCTTGATGTGGCCTCTGCTAACATCTCCAGTTTCCTCCCCAACATATAGCCAAACCAGATTGTTTGCAAGTTCCTGAAATTGTCTAGAGCAGCTACCCTTTGGATGTTTGGGTTGTTTTTAACTTTTTGGCTAATTATGAATAATGCTTCTGTGAACATTTGTGTATATGGGTTTTTTTGTGGACATATGTTTTTGTATTCTATGAGTATATACCTCGGAAGGGAATTGCTGAGTCATATAGTAACTCCATGTTTAACATTTTCAGGAACTCTCCGGTTGTTTTCCAAAGAGGAAAACAATTTGTTCCCAAATTGCCATAATGAATGAGGGCTCCAATTTCTCCACATCCTCACCAACAGTTGCTATTACTCACTTTCTTTTGGTTTTGTTTTTTTGATTATTGCCATCCTAGTGGTTATGAAGTGGTATCTCATTGTGATTTTGATTTGCTTTTTTCTAATGATTAATGATGTTGAACATCTTTTCATGGGCTTATTGGCCATTTGTATTTCTTTGAAGAAATGCCTTTTCAAATCCTTTGCCTATTTTTCAATTGGATTATTTGTCTTTTTATTTTTTTAATAGATTTTATTTATTTATTTGAGAGAGAGCACGAGTGTGAGTAGGGGGAGGGGCAGAGGGAGAGGGAGAAAATCCCAAGTGGACTCCCCGCTGATGTCTTAGCCTAAGGCAGGGCTTGATCCCATGACCCTGAGATCACACCCTGAGCTGAAATCAAGAGTTGGTGGCCCAACCCACTGAGCCACCCAGGTGCCCTTGTCTTTATTTTTGAGTTGTAAGGATTTATATATTCTGAGTACAAGTCTCTTATCAGATATATCACTTACAAATATTGTTTCCCATTCTATCAGGTGTCTTTTCACTTTCTTTGTTTTTCTTTTCACTTTCTTGGTGTTACCTTTTGAAGCCCAAAAGGTTTAAAAATTTTGATGAAGGGGCACCTGGTTGTCTCAGTCATTAAGTGTCTGCCTTTGGCTCAGGTCATGATCCCAGGGTCCTGGGATGGAGCCCCACCTTGGGCTCCCTGCTCAACAGGAAGCCTGCTTCTCCATCCCCCACTCCCCCAGCTTGTGTTCCCTCTCTCACTCTGTATCTCTCAAATAAATAAATGAAATCTTTAAAAAAAAATTGTTTTTGATGAAGTGCAATTTATTCTTTTCTTTTTTTTCTTGTATTTTTGGTGTTGTATCCCAGAAGGCTTTGCCTAGCTCAAGATCATGAAGATTTACTCCTGTGTTTTCTTCTGAAAGTTCTATAGTTCTAGCTCTTACATTTAGGTCTGTAATCCATTCTTAGCTAATGTTTGTGTCTGATATAAGGAAGGAGTCCTACTTCATTCTTCTGCATGTGGATATACAGTTGTTGTTTGAAAAAACTTCTTTCCTCATTAGATGGTCTTGGTACTCTTCTTTTCTTTTCTTTTCTTTTTTTTCCAGAGAGGGGTTCGGGAGGGACAGAGGTAGAGAGAGAGAATCTCAAGCAGGCTCCATACCCAGCACAGAGCCTGATGGAGAGCTCAATCTGACAACCCTGAGAGCATGACCCAAGCTGAAGTCAAGAGTCAGACGCTTAACTGACTGAGACACCCAGGTGCCACAAATGGTCTTGGTACTCCTGTTGAAAATCAACTGACCATAATGTATTTTTGAGACTTTTCTATCGCATTGATCTACATGTGTATCCTTATGCCATATCCTTGATTACTGTAGATTTGTTGTAACTTTTAAAATCTACAAGTTTGAGTCTCCCAACTCTCCCCAACTTAGTTCTTCCATTTAAAGACTGTTTTGACCATTCTGGCCCCTTTCAATTCCATCTGAATTTTAGGATCATTTTGGTAATTTGTAATTTGTGCAAAATAACCAGCTGGGATTATGTTACAGATTGTGCTCTGAATTTGGTGTTCAATTTAATGAATATTGCCATCTTAATAATATTAAATCTTTTGATCCATGGACATGGAATATCTTTAATTTATATCTTCTTTCAGTTCTTTCAACAGTTTATCATAGTTTTCAGAATATAAGTTGTGCACTTTTTAAAAAAAATGAGTAGATGTTTTTTTGAGTTATTTTAGGTTTATAGAAAAATTGTACAGAAAGTACAGAGTGTTCCCATATACTTCCTCCTCCCCCACCCTTTACACAGTTCTCCCTATTAACATCTTGCCTCCAGTGGTTCTTTTGTTGTAATTGATGCACCAATACTGATACATTATTAACCAATGTTCATAGTTTACATTTGGGTTCACTCCAATGTGTTTTACAGTTCTATGGGTTTTTCAGGTGTCCATCATTACTTTGTCACATAAATAGTTTCAGTGCCTTAAAACTTAACTCCACCTGTTCATTATCCTTTCCTCAAGTCCCTGGTAACCACTGATCTTTTTATGTCTTTTTATTTCTACCTTTTCCAGAAGTCCTAGAGTTGGAAATAAACAGTATGTAAGCTTTTCAGACTGGCTTTTCTCAGTAATATGCACTTAAGCTTTCTTCATATCTTTTTTGTGGCTTAATAGCTCATTTATTTTTAGTACTGAATGATATTCCATTGTTTGGATGTTCATCCATTTATGGGAGGACATCTTAAGTGCTTCCAATTTTGGCAATTATAAACAAAGTTGCTCTAAACCCGTGTGTGCAGGGTTTTATGTGGACATAAGTTTTCAACTCATATAGCTGGATTATATCATAAGACTCAGTTTTGTAAGAAAGTGCCAACCTCTCTTCCAAAGTGGCTGTACCATTTTGCATTCATTCATACCTCCACCTCCTTGTCAACACTTGGTGTTGTCAATATTTTAGATCTTAAAGATGTATGGTGGTATCTCATTATTTTAATTTGTAATTTCTTGATAACATGTGATTTGAATATCTTTTATATGCTCATTTGCCTTCTGTATATCTTCTTTGGTGTTTGTCTATTCACACTTTTAAAAATTTATTCTGAAGTACTTCACTCTTTTTGGTGCTGCTGCAAATAGAAATGTTTTCTTAAATTCCTTTTCCGTTCATTGCAAATGTATAAAACACAATCGTTTTTCATATATTGGTTTTATATGCTGCTTTTTTGGTGAACTCATTATTTTTATTTGCCCTAGTCATTTTTATAGATTCTTAAGATTTTCTGTATATAAGATCATGTCATCTGCAAGTAGAGATCATTTTACTTCTTTTCCCACCTGGATGTCGTGTTTCTTTTTTTAGTCATGCTTTATTTCTTTTTTTCCTGATTGCCCTGGCTAGAAATTCCAGTACAGTTTTGAGTAGAAGTGGCAAGAATGGACATTCTTATCTTGTTCCTGATCTTAGAAGAGAAGCATTCAGTCTTTCATCATTAAGTATGATGTTTGTGTGTGTGTTTTGTAGATGTCCTCTATTAGGTTGAACAAGTTGAGGAAGGCTTTTAGGTATGTAGATGCTTGATACCTACCATTAAAAGTTCTGATTTAGTAGATTTGGGGTAGGGACCAGATGTCTGGGCTTTTTGTTTGTTCATTTGTTTGTTTGTATAGATTTTATTTGTTTATTTAGAGAGAGTGTGAGCAGGGGGAGAGGCAGAGGGAGAGGGAGAGAGAGAGAATCTGAAGCCAACACTGCACTGAGTGTGGAGCCCAATGTGGAGCTCCGTTTCAGGACCTGAGATCATGACATGAGCTGAAATCAAGAGTCAGATGCTTAACTGACTTAACCAGGTGACCTGGGACCAGATATCTTTAACTGTAAAAAGGCACATAAGAAAATGAAAGGTATATAAGTAATTCTGTCCATAGCCAGGATTGAGATTATCTGCCCTATTTTGCTTAAAGTATTTTATGCTTCATTCTTTTCAAACCTGTATTATCACTTTCATTCTTCCCCTTCAGCTGAGAACCTTGAACTTCACATTCCTGAATGTTGTATTCCTAACTCTAATTGTTTTTGGCGATAAACAGTAGCAAATGAGCTATATTGAGTAGGTTAATTTTTTTTCATACACTGGGTTTGATTAAGATATGATATGCAGATCTGTTTTACCTATAAGGAATATAAGCTATTTGATGACCCTATGGCTTAGGGTCTTATAGCCTATTATGGCTAATTTCATTCCTCATCATAACAGAGTAATACTCAGAACATAATTGTTGATAAACCACATAAATTATTTTTTATCCTCTTTTCTCAATCTTCTTTTTTTTTATTTTTTGAAATCAATTATACATAGTCTTACTACTGACATTATCCCTGTGTTCTTTCAAAACATGTAAGAATTAACTCATTTGACCTGTATGGTGAATAATAATTATTTTGCTTCTTTAGGACACCATGTAAAATTGAACCTAGTATAAACCATATTCTAAGCACAAGAAAGCCTGGAAAGGAAGAAGGAGATCCCCTGCAGAGAGTCCAAAGCCATCAGCTAGAGTCTCAGGAGAAGAAGGAGAAGATGATGTATTGTAAGGAGAAGATTTATGCAGGGGTTGGGGAGTTCTCCTTTGAAGAGATCCGGGCTGAAGTTTTCCGGAAGAAATTAAAAGAGCGAAGGGAAGGTATGTATTGATCTAGTTCACAGCAAAATTTCTTGGGAATTGTAATCTTTGTCACTGCCCATTAGTTTCGCAAGAATTGCCTCTATTCCAGTGAAGCAGCTCTGATCATGGTCACCAGAAACCTCCTTTTTGCCAAATCCAGTGGCCATTTTTCAGTCTTGATCTTTTTTGCCGTCTTGGCTTCACTTGACACAGTTGATGAGATACTTGTTTATGAAATGCTTCTGTTGGCTTCTTCCTTTTTGTGTATTCCCTCTCAGTTTCCTTCACTGCTCTTCTCATCAAAGACTTCTTCCTAAGACCCAGAACAGAGTCTTGGAATATTCCAATTATCTTTTCTTTCAACAACTATCACTAGGTAGTAGATTAAATACTGTTTACAAGGTGAGGATTCTCAAATTTATATCTCTATCCCTGATGTTTCACCTGAACTCTAAACTTCTATTTAGTTACCTGTATCTATTGGCTATTCCAACAGATATTTTTAAAAATTGTTTTTTAATTTTTTTATGTTGTTAGTCACCATACAGTACATCATTTGTTTTTGACGTAGTGTTCCATGACTCATTGTTTGCATATAACACCAGTGCTCCATGCAATCTGTGCCCTCCTTAATACCCATCACCAGGCTAACCCATTCCCCTCACCCTCCAGTAGACATTTTTAAACTCAACGTAGCCAGAACAGAATTATTGATTTCTGCCAAAAACCACATCCCAACACATGCACATACCTCAGGCTTCCCCATTCAGTAAAAGGGAACAATATGCACCCAGTTGATTCAAACCAAAAAAAGCCAGAAGTCATCTCTGATCCCTCTTTCTGTACCATTCCCCCATATCTAATGAATAAGCCTATCAACCACACCACCAAAAAATTTCCCAAATCTTTCATTTATACCGTTCTCATTATTAATCCAAACCACCATCTTTTAGATAGACTATTGCAGCTAGACTTTCTGCCTTCAGTCTGGCCTTACTGTAGTCCACTTTGCTCATAGAAGATGATTTTTATAAAAAGTCCAGGTTCTGTCATTACTTTACTTAAAATTCTTCAGTGTTTTCTCATTGTCTTACCGTGCAGTACAAACTCTACCCACACATGGTATTAGCCACATAATATTATATATAATATATATGTATGTGTATATATATATAACATAATATATAGCCACATAACGTGGCTCCTGCCTCCCTCTCCAACCTTATCTTTTACCTTTCTCCCTCTTACTTTCCTACAGTCATACTGGCTTTCTCTGAAACTCACTCTTGAACATAGTGATCTTGTTCCTGCATTTGCGCCTTTGTGCCAGCTTTGGCCTAGAATCTTTCCCCAGATCTTTACATGACTGGCTCCTTGTCATTCAGGTTACAACTTTATGAATGTCATTCTCTTAAAATGATCTTCCCAGCTTACGCATCTTAAGTAACTCCTGACCTCCATTCTCCTACTCAGTCACACATTCTTATATCACCTATTTTAACACTGATTTCCTTATTAATTTGTGTGTCTGCATGTCTCCCCCAAACTGAATATTAGTGTCACATGGCCAAGGACTTTGTGTTATGTACCACTGACAAATAAATGCTCTGAATTGTGCTTGGTACATCATAGATATTCTGGTTCTTACTGATTAAATAAATGAAAGAATAGAGACCTAGACCTCAAGTAGAGGACTTTGGTCCATTTATATTAATCTCAATCTGTAATATTAGCATGCATGTTGAGGCCATGTGGTCCAAAGACATTTTTTGACAGAATAAATTGCTATGAGGACTAATGCATCAGCCAATCTTACTGTTTCTAGCTGAGCTACTGACTAGTGCCGAGAAGAGAGCAGAAATGCAGAAACAGATTGAAGAGATGGAGAAGAAGCTAAAAGAAATTCAAACTTCTCAGCAAGAAAGAACGGGTGATCAGGTCATTTCTCTCTCTCTCATTTTTTTGTTTTTGTTTTTTTTTTTTAAAGATTTATTTATGTATTTTAGAGAGAGAGCATGCAAGCAGGGAGAGGGACAGAGGGTGAGGGAAAGGGGAGGCAGATTCCCCATTTTAGCGCCAAGCCCCATGCAGGGGTCTATCTCACACCCTGAGTTCATGACCTGAGGTGAAATCAAGAGTCACATGCTTAACTGTGCCACCCATATGTCCCCATTTCTCTTTTTTTTAATATAGAAAACTAGGCTTATTGAAACAAATTTAAACAATGTCAAAGCATAGAGATAAAAATCCTCCCAACCCCCATTCAGAGTTTCTGGTAGTTTCATAGCTATTAGTAGCAACAAAATCCAGCAGGAAAGTAATTTAGCAGGTGACCTCAAATGGAACTTGAGCCACTAGAAGCAATGCAATTTATTGACTTCTTTTTATTCTAGTCATGTTGCATGTCACCCAAAGAAATTTGGTATATGCTTGGCACTGCTCAGTTGAGTACAACAGAAACGGCTTATACTAAGAACGTAAATTATTAGAAAGAACTTTTATAGCAGAGGTTTTTTTTTTTTGTTTTGTTTTTTTTAGCAGAGATATTTTATATGGTTAGTGGTTATCTAGGCAAAGAGTATGGTAAACCTAATTTTGGAACTAAAGCTTGAAAATAGGTAGGATTTTTTAGATAGGAGGGACACATTCATTTTGTTTATTTAATGCAAATAGCACGAAGAGAAGATGCCTACAAAGGAGACAGCTGAACTGCAAATTGCTTCAGGGTCTCAGGAAATACCAGGAATGGCTCTATCCAGTTCTGTTTGTCCAATAAACTCTTGTGCCAGGTAAGACCACATTTGGTGGAAGGGATGATGCTTATAGGAGGGCACTTAGAACCAACCTTTTACTCTAATGACTTGGTCTTTTATAATATCAAGACATAGTATCTGCAGATCTCTGTCACAGCATAAGTTCTGATGATGATGAGGGAAGACAGGGTACTGACTTTTTTGTTGTTAAAAAAAATACATGTTTGGGGTGCCTGGGTGGCTCAGTGGGTTAAAGCCTCTGCCTTCGGCTCAGGTCATAATCCCAAGGTGCTGGGATTGAGCCCCCCAATCGGGCTCTCTGCTCAGCAGGGAGCCTGCTTCCCGCTCTCTCTCTGCCTGCCTCTTTGCCTACTTGTGATCTCTGTCTGTCAAATAAAAAAATAATAATAAAATAGAAAATCTTTAAAAAAATTATTAAAAAAATACATGTTTCTTACTGAAACAATCAAATATAATTTTTTTTAAGATTTTATTTATTCATTTGACAGACAGAGATCACAAATAGGCAGAGAGGCAGACAGAGAGGGAGGGAAAGCAGGCTCCCCGATGAGCAGAGAGCCAGATGCGGGGCTCAATCCCAGGACACTGAGATCACAACCTGAGCCAAAGGCAGAGGCCCAACCCACTGAGCCACCAGGCGCCCCTCAAATATAATTTTTAAATTAAAAACACATTTTTTTAAAGTGGGCTCCATGCCCGGCTCCATGCTGGGCATGGATCCCAGCATGTGGCTTGACTTGAACTCATGACTCTGAGATTAAGATCAGAGCTGAGATTAAGAGTTGAACACTTAACTGACTGAGCCACCCAGGCACCTCTCAAATATAATTTTTTTTAATTTTAATAAACATATAATGTATTTTTATCCCCAGGGGTACAAGTCTGTGAATCACTAGGTTTACACATTTCACAGCACTCATCATAGCACATACCCTTCCCAATGTCCATAGCCCCACCACCCTCTCCCGTTCAAATATAATTTTTTAAAGATAAAACCACCCATTTCTACCACCAAGATGATATTGCTATTAACATAAGTATATTCCTTATGTGTTCTGTTTTTTGTTTTATTTGATAAAAATGAGAGCTTACCATTTTGTTATCTGCTTATACTGTTAATGTTATAACATCTATTATCAAATATACTTCTATAAAACAATTTTAATGACCGAAGGCTTTATCTTCTTAAAGAATTTGGATTGACAGTATTAGAATTTTTTTTATCTTAGAGAGAAGAAGATTATATTTAATAAAAAAGCCTCTTGGACTTATAAGAATTAAGTAATTCTTTTTGTGGGTACTTAGGACATGTCTTAAAACAAGTTTCTTTACAGAGAGACTTCACCTGAAGAAAACATTTGGCAAGAACCTCATTCTAAAGGTGAGTTACATTTGACAATGTCATGAAAAACTTACCAATAACAAACACATTATGTAATATGTGGTAAATATTTTTCTTAATTATGGTAAAGGGAGTTGTAAGAAAACAGAGGGGAACTAAAATAGTATCATATCTTTGAGTTATGGAATTCAGTTAAAAGCATGTAATTTGAGATAGGAAAGACATTTAAGAGTATTTTTGTTTTTATAAGATTCCTTGGTGCTTTGAAATGTTTAGTTTAAATGTAAATTTAAATGTATATTAACTACTGGATATCATCTTCCACCTTAGCAGTGTACACTCAGCTAAACCTATCAGTAGTATTTAGCAGCCAAGAAAGTGGTTTTTCAGAAGAAAGAAAAAGAAATATCTAAAACTGAAGCAATTTAGGGGTACCTGGGTGGACAAGCACCTAAGTGTTGCCTTTGGCTCAGGTTATAATCCCAGTCTTCTGGGATCAAGGACCGCGTCGGGCTCCCTGCTCATCAGGGATCCTCCTTCTCCCTCTGCCTCTCCCCCTGCTTGTGCCCTCTCTCTCTCAAATAAATAAATAAAACTTAAAAAAAAAATTAAAGCTATTTATATTCAAATTTATTATCTTTTTTTTTTAAGATTTTATTTATTTATTTGACAGAGAAAAAAGAGTGAGCAAGCACAAGCAGGGGGAGCAGCAGGCAGAGGGAGAGGGAGAAGCTGACTCCGCATGGAGCAGGGCGCCTGATGCAGGACTCAATCCCAGGACCCTAAGATCATGAACTGAGCCAAAGGCAGACACTTAGCCGACTGAACCACCCAGGTGCCCCAAATTTATTCTCTTTTCATTTGAAAGTACATTAAACGTGGTAAAACATAACTATCTACCTATTAGTAGTTTAAAAAATGTATAGGATATGATTAAAAACCCCAACTCTAACCACCAATCTATAGGAAATACAAAGCCTGGAGGAACATGTTAAGCAGCACAGGAAGATGTAATTGGCAAAAAAAATCCAGGCTTATTGGGCAAACAACCCAGTTTCTTCAACAGAAAATTACTAAAACAACAACAAACCCTAAAGAATCAAAGTGATTTAGGAGGCGTTTCAACCAGTCACAATATATGAATCTGCATTCTCAATTCAGACTTTCTAAATAATTTTGGTAAAAAGCGAATCTTCTGATTGGATATATGATACTCAGAAATTACTAATCTTATAGGTATGATTATGTTTTGAGATTATGCTTTTTTGAACGAGCCTCTCTTTTTGAAATACATACTGAAATATTTACAAATGATATGATGTCTTAGATTTGCTTTAAAATAATTCAGAGTTGAGTTGGGTTTGGGAAGTAGTAGCAGTGGTGGGGAATAAAGATGAGACACAGTCATTCATGTTTAGGTAACTGTTATTAAATGATCTCTACTTTTATATGTTTTAAATTATTCATTTTATTTTTTTATTTTTTATATATTTTTTAAAGATTTTATTTATTTATTTGACAGACAGAGATCACAAGTAGGCAGAGAGGCAGGCAGAGAGAGAGAAGGGGAAGCAGACTCACCGCTGAGCAGGGAGCCCGACGCAGGGCTTGATCGCAGGACCCTGGGACCATGACCCGAGCTGAAGGCAGAGGCCTTAACCCACTGAGCCACCCAGACGCCCCCGAAATTATTCTTTGTTTTTGTTTTTACTTGACAGAGATCACGAGTAGGCAGAGAGGCAGGCAGAGAGAAAGGAGAAAGTAGGCTCCCCGAGGAGCAGAGAGCCCAATGTGGGGCTTAATCCCAGGACCCTGGGATCATGACCCAAGCCGAAGGCAGAGGCTTTAACCCACTGAGCCACCCAGGTGCCCCCAAAATTATTCATTTTAAAGAACAGATTAACTTTCTGCTTCCAAATAGCACAAAATATTAACTGACCTAGATGTCTTGAAGAATAGGCATTTACTCTTAAGAGTATAAATCTGTTCTCTTTTTCTATAGGTCCCAGTTTACCTTTCTCCATTTTTGATGAGTTTCTTGTTTCAGAAAAAGAAAACACCAGGTTTGAAGTTTTTTGTTTTGTTTTGATACTTTAAAGTCTTCTATTATTATAAATAAGGATGCATTAAGGGCTACTGTTATCTATGTGAACAGAAAAATAAATTAAGTGGTTTTTTTGCAGTCATCCTGCAGCTCCCCCACGGATTTTAAACCAACGAAGACCCTTTGCAGTTCTCAAAACTTCAGAAAGCATCAACTCAAATGAGGATGTGTCTCCAGATGTTTGTGTAAGGAACAGTATTCCTAAGTTAATATAAGCAGACTTGCGAATTGTTTCATGCAGTTCTCACAAAGTTAGGGTTAAAATTAAAATCACAGGCTTCAAATTTAAGCACATGAAAAGGTGCTTAACATCTTTAGTCATTAGAGAATGTAGATCAAAACCACAGTGAGATAGTACTTCACATGCACTGTGATGACAATAATCAAAGACAGAAAATAACAAGTGTTGGTGAGGATGTGGAGAAATTAGAACCCTCATACAGTGCTGGTAGGATTATAAAATGGTGCAGCCACTTTGGAAAACAGGTTGGTAGTTTCTCAAAATGTTAAACATAGAGTTACCATATGTATGACCTAGCAGTTCTCTCCTAGGTATATATCCAAGACAATTAAAAACATGTTTAGGGGTGCCTTGGTGGCTCAGTGGGTTAAAGCCTCTGCCTTCGGCTCAGGTCATGATCCCGGGGTCCTGGGATCGAGCCCCACATTGGGCTCTCTGCTCAGCGGGGAGCCTGCTTCCTCCTCACTCTCTGCCTGCTTCTCTGCCTGCTTGTGATCTCTGTCTGTCAAATAAATAAATAAAATCTTAAAAAAAAATGTTTACATTTAAAAAAATTGTACGTGAATGTTCATGGCAACATTATTTATAATAGCCAAAAGATACTAGCATTTATCCTATAATTTCACTTGTTATAAACCCTCTTATTTATTTATATTAATACTATTATTGTTTTTTAAGAGGATCCACACCCAGCATGGAGCTTGAACTCACGAGCCCAAGACCTAGAGTCACCTGCTCTACCAACTGAGCCAGCCAGATGGCCCTGAAACCCTTTCTTCAGTATATGCGTGTAACCTACCATTTGTTAAAACAACTGTTCCCTCTGGGGAATAGTAGTTGAAGTGAAGATGGGGGTCAAGTGCAAGAGGGAGACTTTTTCACTATATATCCTTCTCAACTAGTTGACTTTTTAAACCATATACATGTATTACTTTGAAAGACAAAAGAAGGCACTTGAGTGGCTCATTTGGTTGTGTCTGACTCTTGGTTTCAGCTGAGGTCATGATCTCGAGGTCCTGGAATCGAGCCCTGTGTCAGGCGCCATGCTCAGCCAGCACTGTGCTTGAGATTCTCTCTCTCCCTTTGCCCCTCCCTGCTGCTTGCACATGCACTCTCCCTTAAATAAATAAATCAATCTTTGAAAGACAAAGGAATATTTTTTAAAATTTTCTATTTTTTAAATACTTTACACTCCATCTTTTCTACAATAACTGTGAATTATCTTTAAGAAATAAAATTAAAATTCAACATTTGGCATAGAAGAAGACTTTAAAGCTAGGAGGATAGCAGATTATTAGAACATTTTCTAGGTCAAAGCCAGAAGAAAAATAGAATTACTCCTCTAGTTCTTAGGTGAAATTGGTTGGGAAAAAAAATTATCCAGTATTTTTCCTTTGTACGGCGATTCCTCACAGTATACTTTTTGATAATACATAGTTTGCTATTTTCATGATATAAAACCTTTTCCCTCAAACGTTATGATGTGCTTTTTAAAATTATCTTTTCTAGAGATTCTAATACTCTACTTCCATTCCCTACATCAAAAATCACTTATCTATGGGGCGCCTGGGTGGCTCAGTGGGTTAAAGCCTCTGCCTTCGGCTCAGGTCATGATCCCAGGGTCCTGGGATCGAGCCCCGCATCGGGCTCTCCGCTCCACGGGGAGCCTGCTTCCTCCTCTCTCTCTCTGCCTGCCTCTCTGCCTACTTGTGATCTCTCTCTCTCTCTCTCTCTGTCAAATAAAATAAAATCTTTAAAAAAAAAAAAAAAAAAAAAAAAAAAAAAAAGAAAAGTCCCTATTCTAAAAAAAAAAAAAAAAAAAAAAAAAAAAAAAAAAAAAAAATCACTTATCTAATGTTTGTCTCTCTGAATAAAAAATGTAGGTCCCTATATGCTCACTGAAATATTTCAGCTAAACTTCACGAATTTTTTTTCAGGATGAATTTACAGGACTTGAGCCCTTGAGTGAGGATGCTATTATCACAGGTTTCAGGAATGTAACTCTATGTCCTAACCCAGAAGATACTTGTGACTTCGCCAGAGCAGCACGTTTTGTATCCACTCCTTTTCATGAGATAGTGTCCTTGAAGGATCTCCCTTCAGATCCGGAGAGACTGCTACAGGAGGAGGATCTAGATGTGAAGATCTCTGAGGACCAGCAGACTGCTTGCGGCACCATCTACAATCCAACTCTCAGCACCAAGAAGCTCAGGTAATTGATTGTAGGTTGCACAAGCCAGACTATCTGAGTGATCTTGTATTCTGTGTGTGCTTGTCAGTTGGAGCAATCATTTATCAAGTTCTCACTACCTGCCAGGTTCCGTGCTAAGTTCTTTACATGACAGTGGGACTCCCCCTGACAAAGTGGTGGTGGTATTTGGTAATTGATTTGAGTATGAAGGTTAGAAGAAGTCAATTTTGATGGTTATGAGACTGAGAGCCCCAGGAGGATTCTGGTGTCTTTGAGGAAACTTGGTAAAATATGCCTGATGGGGAGACAGGAGGCATTTTGTTTTTCCTTTAATACTAAGTTTTAAATAGTGGTAGAATAGCTTGATACTAATTTCAGATAAGCTAGAAGTGTACTTTTTTTTTTCTTTTTAGATTTTATTTATTTGAGAAAGAGATCATGAGTGTGGGGTTGGGGCAGAGGGAGAAGTAGACTCCCCGCTGAGCATGGAGCCCGATGTGGGACTCGATCCAGTGATCCTGGGATCATGACCTGAGCTAAAGGATGATGCGTCACTGACTGAGCCACCTAGGCACTCAGAAGTATACTTTTTTTAAAGTATCTTTTAGGGGCGCCTGGGTGGCTCAGTTGGGTAAGTAGCCGACTCTTGATTTTGGCTCAGGTTATGATCTCGGAATCATGAGATCAAGCCCTGGGTCAGGCTCTGTGTTTAGCATGGAGTTTGCCTGAGATTCTGCCTCTGCCTCTGTCTTTCCCCGCCGCTCTCTCTACTAAATATAAATAAATAAATAAATAAAATCTTTTAAAAAAAGTATCTTTTAATGGGGAGGTAGAAATGAATAAATGGTATGAAGAAATGGTGTAGAGAGCCACAGACAAAGCCTTTTGATGTATTTGTATTTAAAAGTTGGCTAAGTTAAACAAATAAATGTTGGTTTTAGGAATATTCTTTAATTTGCCAATTTGTGCTTTTAAAACTGCATTTTTAAATTTTTGTCCAATAAACTTTTTATCACATTTTTGTTAGCATGTTTTCATCTTGAGTGATTCGGGTTTCCCTTTTTCTTTCTTGATCTTTTCTTATTAAAGAATAAACTGTCTAGGGGCGCCTGGGTGGCTCAGTGGGTTAAAGCCTCTGCCTTTGGCTTAGGTCATGATTCCAGGGTCCTGGGATCGAGCCCCGCATCGGGCTCTCTGCTCAGCGGGGAGCCTGCTTCCCTTCCTCTCTCTCTGCCTGCCTCTCTGCCTACTTGTGATCCCTGTCTGTCAAATAAATAAATAAAATCTTAAAAAAAAAAAAAAAGAATAAACTGTCTAGAGAAAGGATAAACAAGAAAAAAGTACCTTAGTCAGTGTTTCTCAGTAGTATAGAATAGATGTAGATTAGGCATTTGCTATTGATTAGGTAAATAAAGCATAAATTTAGGAAATCTAATGCTCAGCATTGACTGTCAACCAGGGTAGATAAGTCACGTAAATTCTGATTATAAATCTATATCTGTTTCAGGAAAATAATGGACTTTGAAAATTAGACTAATGAATATTAAATAAAATAACAAAGATAAAGTGATATCTATTATCCCTATGAGAACTGACTCATTTGTGGTTCTTTCAGCCCAATTATTGAAGACAGCCGTGAAGCCACACATTCCTCTGGGTTCTCTGGGTCTTCTGGCTCAATTACAAGTTCCTCCTCCATCAAATGTCTTCAGATTCCTGAGAAACTGGAGCTTACTAATGAGACTGCAGGTAGCTTCATACCACTTGTAAGCAAACCTCCATACCCGTGTCTACTGAACACTTACTTATCTCAGCAAACTGAACTATGTGGTTTTTTTTCTATAGAAAAAAAGTTCCCCATAAATTGTACAGTTTCTAGAATGAATCAGTATTAATTGAACACCATAAAAACCTGAGGTAGATGAATTTTGTTAGGCTAGCCGTGTTGATTGTACAATCTTGTGTTTTTTCCTCTCCTCTGTTTATAACACCCATTTTAGGTTTGGGGGGTGATGGGGTTTTTGGTTTGTTTGTTTGTTTTCAACTTTTTTTTCCCCCAGACAACCCTACTCAGTCACCCTGGTGTCCCCAGTATCGCAAACAACTACTAAAATCTCTAATGGAGCTGAGGGCCTCTGCAGAGTTTTTTATAGAAGATAGACCAATGCCTAAGTTGGAAATAGAAAAGGAAATTGAACTGGGTAAGTATCATTGAACACATGGACTTTTTTTGTGTGACACTGTAGAAGTAAGTGATTATTTGTACTTGAGCTTGTTGCTTGAGCACAGTAAATATTTATAGAATCTAAAAAACAACATTATAGGGGTACCTGGCTGGCTTATTCAGTAGAACATGCAACTGTTGATCTCAGGTCATAAGCTGGAGCCCCACACTGGGTTTAGAGTTTACTTAATTAAAACAAAAACCAAGAAAACTCATGTATTAAAAGAAAAAAAAGAATGAAAAGAAACAACATTATAGAGGTTGACACACTGATAAGTTCATGTTCTAGTAACAGTATGGATTCTGTCTTCCCCTCTTTCAACTTTTAACAATTATTTTGAAAAGTATTCTAACTAGCTGTTAACTGGCAAATATAAAGTACCTTTAGCCCTTAAACCAGGAAGTAAAAGCTAAGGGGCTGTACATATTCATGGTGATCTTTAAATGGAATCAAACCTTCTCAACAGGTAATGAGGATTATTGCATTAAACAAGAATACCTAATATGTGATGACTACAAATTATTCTGGGTGACACCAAGAAACTCTGCAGAGTTAACCATAATAAAGGTAGGACTGATTCTTTGTCATTTCAGTTACCTTGTAAAAAATAATGTGGGTTGAAGCAGTAACTTTGGCCACATGGTACCATCAACTCCCTTGAATAGTCCATAAGCTTCCTAATAGAAAAGTTGCTGAGAAATAAAAAAATCACTCAGCACTGTGTGCCAGGATCAGATGTCAAAAATGAAAGGCAATTGTTTATATCCCTTAAAAGTCCAAACATACTAAATATTCTATCAATTCTATCTTTTTGAGGAAATACCCTGAAATTTTCTGGCCTGCTCCAGTCCGGACAAATTACATCCTGGGCTTCTTTCTTTCTCTCTCTCTCTCTCTCTCTCACACACACACACACACACACACACACATACACACAGAGTACTACCTTGACATTTCCATTCTCCATTTTCCTAGGGAGTCACATTACCTCTTTCTTATATTGGATGCCCAGTAGTATTGGCTCCCATTTTTATTTCTTTCTTGATTTAAGCCTTCATATTTTAGTAGTCTCCCGAGAAAGGATGCATGGGTATAAATTTTTTTGAAATGTTTCATGTCAGGAAATTTTTTATTCCACATCTTTACTGGATTGGTAGTTTGAATATTAGAATTCTAGGTTCAAAACTTTTTTTCCTTAGAATTTTGAAGATAGCTTTATTATCTTTGGGCTTGTGGCCTTGGTTTTTAAAGTCTTTTGCCATTTTTTGTGTGAGACTATTTTTCTCTCTCCCTGAATCTTTGTAGGATCCTCTGTTTGTCCCTAGTATTCTGAAATTCCACAAGTACATCTTTTGGTAAAAATCTATTATTGCCCATCTGCTAGACACTGAATGGCCATTTCAATGTGGAAACTCCTTCAGTTTTGAGAAATTTTCTTCATAGAATAAATTGTTTCTTCTTTTCAGTCTTCTCTGTCCTCTACTTCCAGAATTCCTTTTATTAGGATATAGGGTCTCTTAGAGATCCTTTAAAAATCTTATCTTTTTTCCTCCTCTTCTCTTTGTCTTTTTGCTTTACGTTCTGAAATGTTTTATCAACTTTATATTCAGACTTGTTATTGGTTTTTCATTTCTTTTGTCATGCATTTGATTTGCCAGAGCTCTTTTTTATTCTCAGAATTTTCTTCTTTATAACATTCTGCTCTTCATTTCGAAGGTGGAATATTCTTTCTCTGAGTGTATTTGCGAGGCTTTAAATTTTTTTCTCCTTGCATCATCTGTTTCCTTTTGTCTGTTTTGAACTCTGTCTTTCATATTAGAGGTTTTCTTCAAGACTTTGACTCTATTCATATTTAAGTATGAGACTCTAAAAGCTCATTGAAAGCTCTATGTATATAAGACCTTGATAGCTGTTGGGCCTCATAGTAAGAAGATCTTGCTTGGCCATTCAGTAAAATGCCTCAATTCTTGATGCCTTTTCTTTTGAGCTGATCACATTCTTCACAGAAAACTTCTAATATCCTTCCTGGAGCACATAATCCTGGCTGCTAGCTTCTTAAAAGCTAAGTGGGAAAATTAGTCTGGACAGTGGAGGGGCGGACAGGTACATCTTAACATTTGAGGTATAAACTCCCCCCACCCCTATCTCCCTTAAACAGTCCCTGGTGACCTCTAGCCCAGAGCCCTTCAGCTTTATACTTTCTAGGGGTAAACTTTTGGTCTTTTAGAATGGAGGAGAGGCAGTTGTTAGGCTGGGCTATAGGAGCAGCAGAGGAGTCTGGGGTTTAACTTCCTCATTAATAGAATTCAACCACTCCTGTGTTTGTTCCTTCTCCACCTTATTTCTTTAGGTAATTGGTGCGATCAGTTTTATACCATGGGGAGATGGTCCTGTGGCATAAATTCGGTTGTGCTCAGCTTTCTCTACTGCTAGAATCAGCTTTCCTTGGGTCTGCTAAGTGGATTGTTACCTCTTACTGTACTCTTTCCAGCTTTCAGAATTTGTTGCTGCTGTGTTTTTTACTATCGATTTATGGCTTTTAAAACATTCCTTTTCTACTGTTTCTGTTGGGGTATCATAAAGGCTGGAGGGAATGTTTTGAATCTGCCAACCATAATCAGAGATTCTAATAGCTCTTATTTTTAAAATTTCTTGCAGGTATCATCTCAGCCTGTCCCATGGGACTTTTATATCAACCTCAAGTTAAAGGAACGTTTAAATGAGGAGTATGATCACCTGTGCAGCTGTTACCAGTACCAAGATGGTTGTATTGTTTGGCACCAATATATAAACTGCTTCACCCTTCAGGTTTGAATAATATAAAAGCATTATCATTTAAAGCCCTTAAATGGAGAGATTTGTGCTCCATTTAGCAAAAGAATTTAGTGCAAAATTCCTGTTAATCTTCTAGAAATAGACCAATTAAATTATAAACTTGAAGCATTGATCATTTTCCTTTCCCAAGTTGTTTTGACCAAAAACTTCTTTGGTACATTTTTTCTTAACATTTTATTATGTCAGTTTTCTTTTTTTTTTCTTAACATTTGTTTATTTACATAATCTCTATACCCAAGAAAGATGGGGCTTGAACTCATGACCCCAAGACCAAGAATCCACACTCTACTGACTGCACCAGCCAGGCCACCCCTACTATGTCAATTTTCAAACATAGACAAAAATAGACAGAGTTGGACAGTGACCCAGTAATCTAACTATGATCATCATCAGCTCATGGCCACTCTTATGTTAAATTCCTGGTGTGATAATTCCAATATTTTTTCCATGTCTGGTTTTGATGTTTGTCTGTCTTTTCAGATTGTGTTTTTGGCCTTTTAGTGTATCATATGATTTTTCTCTTTTCTTTTTTAAAGATTTATTTATTTGAGAAAGAGTGCATGTGTGTGTGTGAGTGGGAGGAGGGGCGGAGGGAGAGAATCTCTAGCAGACACCCTGCGGAGTGCAGAGCCCTGTGTGGAGCTCCATCTCATTCACCCGTGACCTGAGCCAAAACCAAGAGTCGGCACTTAACTGACTGAGCCACCCGGGCACCCCTGATTTTTCTTGACAGACAGGCATGATGTACTGGGTAAAAGGACCTGCTATAAATTGGCCTTTAATAATGTGGTGATAAGGTATGAGGGGAAGGAAAACATTGTATAGTTCTATGCGTTATGTTCTTTTATAGTGAGCCTATGCCTCTGGACTGTGTTCCTCCCAAGAATTTCTCCTCCCTTAGGTGGGACATGATGGCTAGAGCAGGCTGGCATTGGGTATTTCCCTTCCCCAGGTCAAGTAGGCTCAGATAATACTCTAGCAGGTTAGGCTCTGATTAACTGGTTTCTCCTGATGACAGAGTTTTTAAGAACAGTGCCTATGGCCTATTTCAAAATGGTCCCTCTTTCCCTCCACCTCTGGAAGCATGAGGAGAATTTTTCTCCAACACTTATTGTGAGAACCTGATCTAGCTCCTAGACATAAAACTCACAGAAGTGTGAGGAACCCCCTTTACCACTGCCGCCACCATGCTTATAGATCCTAGAAGAGTTGATTTTTCAGTTTGTGCAGCCTTTTACTTGTTAGGACAGAGTGGCAACTTCCAAACTCTTTACATAAGGAATGGTCTATTTTTGCTACTCTTGTTCTATCTATGCTATCCCCCAGTAGATTATTTTTAGAACCCAAACACAATATATCATTTTATTCTTTGGAGTGTTGTTTTTTTTAAAGGTTTTATTTATTTATTTGAGAGAGTGTGCAAGCCAAGGAAGGGGAGGAGCAGAGGGGGAGGGAGAGGGACAGACTGTGCTGAGTGCAGAATCCAACTCAGGGCTTGATCCCAGGACCCTGAGATCATGACCTGAGCCAAAACCAAGAGTTGGTCGCTCAACTGACTGAGCCACCCAGGTGCCCTTGGAATGTTATTTTGATGGTAATATGAATTTCTAAAATGGTTAGAATGAGAGTATTTTGAAATTACCATTTATAAAGCACCTATTGTGGGCCTCGCTAATCCTTGATGCTCTTCATCTATTATTTCGTTAAGTCCTTATAGTATAGGATATATATATATATATATACACACTATATATACTATATACTATATAGGAGAGCAGTGTTGTTAGAACTGGGACAAAGACTCAACCTATGAAAGCCAGATTCTAGTAGAGAACAACAAGGAGTACAAAGCAGCAGCTGATAAGGTACTGAGTGTAAGTACAGTCACCCCAACTCAAGAAATAGTGAATTTTCTGTCCTTTTGTTTCTAGGATCTTCTTCAACACAGTGAACTTATTACCCATGAAATAATAGTGTTAGTTATTTATAACCTTTTGACAATAGTGGAGAAATTACACAGAGCAGAAATAGTCCATGGTGACTTGAGTCCGAGGAGTCTGATTCTTCGAAACAGGTTGGTCCTTTTCATTCTCTTAAAATTCTGTCAACTTTCTCTTAGAATATAGATAGTTTCCATTTCCTTTTGCCTCTTGACAAATGCCATATTGAGGAACACAGTATGTTAAAGTATTTGCTATCTAAAAGTAAATAATCAAGGGGAATGGTTTGAAAGAGTTCAAAGAAAATACATTGAGGAAATACATTAATTCAGAAAAAAAATTAACCACTCTGAGTATTGTGATGATTCCTTGCAAGAAGTGATATAAAATATGATTACTTGGAGGAATGTGACTTAGATTGGGTAGTCTTTCTCTGCGTGCGGCCAGTATGGATTGAGTAAGGGTGCTAGCAAAACCAAGCCATTTCTCGGTTTCAAAACCAAAATTTAAGTCAGGCCAAATTGAGGTCATTGCTAAGAGCAGTGGCTAAACCAGAGTGCAGATGCAAACTATGCCAAGGAAAAGGGCTTAGAGTTCCAGTTAAACCCAGTTAAGCCATCAAATTCAAGGGATGAACACAGAGCAGAAAATACATAGTTTTTGGCCGAAAAATGTATCTTGTGCTAAGGAAAAATGGAGCAATTGTAAATTTTAAAGTAAAATATATCATTCTGTGCTGTGGAGGTATGTGATGGGATTAGTCAAAGCCTATACTTAAAAATGGAACATCTCTCACTGATACTAATCAGGGATTTGAGGGAACTGAGGAAAGTGGAGACAAAAGGAACACAAAAATAATTCATTATTTTCTCTCACACAAATAGTTTATGTCTCCTTGGAGAGTAGCTTTATTGCATGGAATAGATAAACCCAAGGAAAATATAATTAATAGTGAATTAGTGTTATTAGGTTTTCTTTTATCTGTTTTGGGGGTTAGGAAATAATGGTTGGAATTACAGGTAAGAGTTAGAGAATATGGTGTTAAATAAAAACAGGATAGTTTACAGTAGAGGTGGCATCTTACACAAAAACAGCCTTTTGTTGTTTCAGTTAAACTCTGAAAAGGAGGAATCTGAATGACACTTGGAAAGCCTAATCTATAGTAGTGAACAAGAAAGGCTATGACATCTATAAAAGCTTCTAATTCTTCCATAGTTCTCATCAGTGTGTAAATCATTGCTATTGTACATATTAATGTGTCTAGTATAAGACAGAGGCTTGTACTCTACTTCTAGTACTTGTTTTATATAATAAGTATAATATGATAAATGTTCTATGGTGGCTATACATTATGGTTTAGATATCCTTGCGTCACTAGACTAACCTCAACATTCCCCGCTTAGCTGGAC
Organism: Martes martes; assembly: GCF_963455335.1. NCBI lineage: Eukaryota > Metazoa > Chordata > Mammalia > Carnivora > Mustelidae > Martes > Martes martes. The sequence continues at coordinate 59,493,738 of NC_137894.1, forward strand.
ACTGCCACGGCCCTTACAGGTGCATTTTCATAGCTAACCACAGGAGGGAGCTGTTGGCATAGCTAAGACACCTGCAATACCTTTTTTTTTCCCCCCCTTTTTTTCCCTTTTTTTTTTTTTTTAAAGAGCAGCTCTGCAGCTTCTTTCATGGCCTATTTTTATTATCTCTTTCTCTTAAATCTGGGCTTAGAATCCACGATCCCTATGATTATAATAAGAACAATCAAGCTTTGAAGATAGTGGACTTCTCCTACAGTGTCGACCTTAGGGTGCATCCTGATGTTTTTATCCTCAGCGGCTTTCGGACTGTACAGATCCTGGAAGGACAAAAGATCCTGGCTAACTGTTCTTCTCCCTACCAGGTAAGTGTAAAACAAGCCTGAGCAACTATGGGGAGGGTTTCTTAATCTTTTTCTTCCATGGATAAACCATGAAAGATAGTATTTACTGATATTGTCTCCCCTGGAATAGATGACCTAGTTTTCAGATATCACCAAGTCAAGCAAAATGTACCATTTTTATGTTACAACACTGAAGACTGTACACATACATGTGCAGACACATGACTAACTCAGTAACCTAAGTGTCAGGGCCATTTCTATCACTCATCTATGTGATCTTCTGTAAGTAATTTTCTATAATCTTTGTAAAATAAGGCTAACAATCTGCTCTGTGTGTATCCAGAATTGTTGTGAGGGTTAAATGAAGCAATGTACATAAAAAGAAGATTACAAGTGTTAAGTGCTTTATGTGGTAGTGTTATATACAAAGTCCCTTCTGACTTATCTCTGGATATGGGAGCTTCTCTCTTCACGGTAGGAGTAGGGAACAGTCTACTAAAATGTATGTCATAAAATAAACTTCAACACTATAATAACTTTCTGCTTTCTACATAAAGAAATTGCCATGATAGTAGCAGAGAAATATTTTAGCTGATGGTGCTTTTTGTGATTTCAGGTAGATCTGTTTGGTATAGCAGATTTAGCACATTTACTATTGTTCAAGGAACACCTACAGGTCTTCTGGGATGGGTCCCTCTGGAAACTTAGCCAAAATATATCTGAGTAAGTACTGGCGATTTCAGGGTCTTTGCCTATCCAGATAATTTTCTTTTACTCTTGGGTGCCCTCTGCTCGGGCGGCCTTAGTTTTCTTAGTCCGAATGCCATGATTCCATTAATTTCAAACAGTTTTCATTAGTGTGTCAGTGGAGCATCTAATGCAGAAGCAGAACAAAGGAATTGCTAATTAAAAATAAGAATCAAACTATTCAGACTTTAGGACATCATTCTGGACCTAGATATATCATATAGACTGTGACTGTGGTATGGAATCCTCTCATTCTAGAAGTGTTAATAGAAACATTTCATGAGAATAATTTTATAATCAATTGATGTTAGTCTAATAGCGCTTTTTAATAGCTATTGTTATCAAAGTTAATAAGCATCTCTTGAAGAGAATTAAATTTCTCAATTATATACTAATTTTAGGCTATTATTTATTTAATGAATGGGTAGAATCAAAGCAGAGAACTGAAGTCTCCTTGGAGAAGTAAATGCTCCCTTAATAAGAGCTGCTTGGTCTCAGAACCTTAGTATTCCCTCTAGCCAACTCATAAAACTTATTAAATATCCCATGGTCCACTTTAGCTTATCATAGCTAGTAACTTCACAGAATAAGCTTACCATATACCAATTTATTGGTATATTCTTTGGCTTGGAAAAAAAAAAAAAACACTATTGAGAATTTAACACCCCTTCTCCATTCCCCCTACTCCCAACAAGTGAATTGTATTTTTTCTTTATTTAATTCAGAATTTGGTAAGTCTCATATGTCTCTGAAACATACTTTAAAAATGGACTTTAAATATAATGTAAGACCTGTAGGATAAATTCAGGTATCTCCACTCGGCTGTGGTCGTAGCTGGGTGTAACACAAACAAATAGGTAGGGTCAGCTGGGGTTTCCTAACAACTCTGCCTTGTCTGATAATACAAGCTTCTTTGGTTAAAAATAAACAAGGAAGTTAAACATCGTAGACATAAGCAGTAGTTACTTCAGTCAAGCTTAGGATTCTCGGAGGATTGTGAAGATAATAAAACTCTGGGCAGGGGAGAAGGAGAACTGCAGTCTGTCTAATGACCTAGACTTTAGGAAAGTTAGAGGAGAGGAGCAAAATTCACTTTTCTTCTTTTTTGTAGAGTAGTGCTGCATCTTAGCACACAGAGGAAATGTGTAGATTCCCAATAGAGACTTATGGGAAGATTCTCCTCTCTTTTTTATTATCGTATTATGGCTCTCCTCTCTTTTATATAGTTCTACCCTGGGCTTTGAAAGGATTACTTGAGTTCTAACCCTAGACTTCTAGCTGTTACCTTAAATCGGTCAGTGCATAATGTAGCACTGATTTAAATACAGAATTCTTTTATATGCCTAATCTTGATGGAAATGGTTTTATGTATTTTTAGGCTAAAAGGTGGTGACTTGTGGAATAAATTCTTTATACGGATTCTGAATGCCAGTGATGAGTCCACAGTGTCTGTTCTGAGGGAACTTGGAGCAGCAATGAGTGAGGTGTTTGATACCACATTCCAAAATCACCTGAACAAAGCTTTGTGGAAGGTAGGGAAGTTAATCAGTCCCGGGGCTTTGCTCTTTCAGCAGGATAGGCAATCAAATCTCTCACAGATTCCTGCCTAAAACCAATGGTTGTATTGTGGAACACTGGACCTGTGTATGCTATAATTTAATTTAGGACATGTTTAGATACACTACCAACACGTTGCTACTTTTTAATAGAGCTATATTTCTAGTAACTGGCATTTTTAACATAGCACTATATCTGTTCTTGACTTTGTCTAACAAAGAACTGTTTTATTCTTAATGGACTCCGTATGAATGGGTGCCTTGTTGTCATTTAACACATTTGTCTCTACTTTTCCCTGTACATTTTTCTTTTGTAATTTGTGACATATACCCTTATGATCACTCTGTATTTTTTTTTGATCACTATGTATTTTTAAGTAATAAAATAGTATTTGTTAAATTTGTGCTTCTAACATCTCATCTACTTTTTGCCAACTAAGGTAATAAATGGCTTGATTTCGCAGACAGGAGCTGTTTTACCATGGAAATGTATATATCCTAGACTTGGAACTGCCATGATAGAATCATAACAAGACAGAATAGCCAACCATTCCTTTGGGTGTTCCTGACCTTCCACTAAGTGGTCTAAATTTAAAAGTATATAAAATGATTTAATACAAGGCCAAATTTTCTTAAAGTTTAAGTGGCATAATTGTTTGTTCAGTTCTATTTCTATTTTAATGTTTTCATTTTTTTTTTAATTTTATTTATTTATTTGACAGACAGAGATCACAAGTAGGCAGAGAAGCAGGCAGAGAGAGGAGGAAGCAGGCTCCCCACTGAGCAGAGAGTCCAATGCGGGGCTCGATCCCAGGCCTTTGGGATCATGACCCGAGCCGAAGGCAGAGGCTTTAACCCACTGAGCCACCCAGGCGCCCCAATGTTTTCATTTTTTTAATTCACCAAACCCTTTGGACTATTTATATAATCTTGTGGTGTTGCAGCTACTGGGTCTCTTGATTAGGACTGTGGCTCTAAGAAAGGAAGAGAAAAGGTTTTGAACAGGGTGTAGCAACCTTTCAGAAATAGAACGGTCACCATTCTACTTCCTGCAGAATAACTTGGTGGGGCAAGCGTTCATAAAGGAATGGAAGGAAGTTTTGATTGGGAGATTTGAAGAGATAGAGGCCAGGATAAAAAGATAACTTGGAAGCATGTAATAATTTGGGAAAGACTAGATCTAGAGGAAGTATTAGACCCCTCAAACAGAAGCATAAATTATACCTGGCTTTGGGCATAGGAAGGAAAACTGGAAGAAAGGGCAATGAAAATGATCAATTCCATATCCAAATATCAAAATTCTCAACTCTGCCTCCCTCCATTGCTGGTGCCTGATGTTTTTTTTTTCTTTACTCTAGTTGTCAGTCCTCTAGCTGTTAGTGCTCTAAGATTGCTGGAAAGCAGAAAATTCTAAGTATATCTCAACTAAAAATATTTAAGCATATATAGTTGATGCACTGAAACATAACTTGAATCTGAAAGATAATCAACTTAGAAAATTTTGCTCTTAGCCAAAATACAACTTTTCAAACATTTTCATGTTTCCTTCTCATACAACTGATGATGTAAAATTATAGATCTGTATCTTTGATATAATTGAGTCCTTCTATCCCCTATGCTCTCCTCATTTCTTTTTTTTTTTTTTTTTTTAAGATATTATTTATTTGGGTGCCTGGGTGGCTCAGTGGGTTAAGCCTCTGCCTTCAGCTCAGGTCATGGTCTCAGGGTCCTGGGATCGAGCCCTGCATTGGGCTCTCTGCTCAGCAGGGAGCCTGCCTCTCTGCCTACTTGTGATCTCTCTCTCTCTCTCTCTCTGTTGAATAAATAAAATAAAAAATCTCAAAAACAAAAAAAAGAATTTTATTTATTTATTTGTCAGAGAGAGAGCACAAGCAGGCGGAGTGGCAGGCAGGTGCAGAGAAAGAATCAAGGATCCCCATGTAGGACTCGATCCCAGGACCCTGGGATCATGACCCGAGCCAAAGCCAGCGGCTTAACGGACTGAGCCACCCAGGCATCCCATGCTCTTCTCATTTCTTAATCCACCATTTCGACGCATAAAATCCTTAATCTGAGGATAGACAGTAAATTTAGATTCTTTCTTAACATAGGCTTAGCTACTAATTAGTGACTTCTTCAAGAACCTGGCAGCAAGATGGAAAACCCAAAGCTTTGTCTCTGAAAGTCAACTCTGAGGAGAGGGAAGAGAATCTGGGAAAGTTCCTTTATCAGAAAACTTGCCAATGTTTTGCCACCTCTCCCTCCATTCCCCATCCCCTCCAACCCTGACGGTTCTCTGTACTGGGAAGAAAACAGTAAGGACCTGTGATGCCTTAGTTTTCTCTTTGCCTGGGCATAAAACCACAAAGTGTTTCCATTTCCCTTGTATTTTATGCTTGTTTGTCTTGGAAGAAGGAAGCTTTTGGCAGAACCTTCAAATGGTTCTTATTTCTTGTCTCACTGAGGCAGAAGTAGCATAACAATGGACCTGGTGGGCGAAACAGCTGAAAAGACAGGATTTTTACTTTTCTTTGAAAAGAGACCATGGAATGCATAGAGCCTCACATTCACAAAGTCCGCATCCACTAATTTTTACTGCTGTTAGAGCCCTCATCTTCCTGTGCTGCTTGAATAAGAAACCTTCCACCCAACTCAGAGTGCTCTAACTGATGCCAAAGCTGAATCTGGAAATAAAAAGGTTTTTCTACAGCAGTAGGGCTTTAGACTGTTAGTTGAGCTATTATCTCAAGGTCGATAAGAAAGCCTTCCAGACAGCGCAGGTCTCTCTGGAAAGACCCTTGATGCATTTAAGCTAAAGTCTTTAAGCAAAGACACCAAAGAAAGGCTTCTTTTCTGTTGCATTGGAAAATGTGGAATTCTTCCTCCAACTGCACCATCTCTTCCTAACATGCCAAAATTTGCTGCCAGTCTCTAAAATTAAGACTTCCCTAGTGAGAAAGATATATTTTAAAAACTTTTTTTAATATAGAAACTTTGACCTTAACGAGGTCCTTGGTTCCACCAAAGACAGAAGAAGCTATGAATACTTAACAGGACAAATGTGGCATTTTCAAATCAGTGTGTGAGAAGATGGGGCATTCAATAACTGGTGCAGAAACATGAGTTAGAGTTTGAACTCTTGTCGCCAGTGCAACCACTGGTTCATACCTTTGTGCAAATTACAAAAAGGCCCCTTCCTCTAGTGGATTCTGTACCTCCCGGTGCACCATAGCCTTACTGGATTTCAGCCCCCACATAGCCTGTCAGCCTGCTGCCCTTGTTTGCACAGCCGTATGCAGTGGGCTTGCCTATTTCACTGCCTGTCTGCAAAACCATCTCAGATAGATCAAAAGTGTTAATGTAAGAAAATGAAAAGGTAAAATATTAGGGGCACCTGGGTACCTCAGTTGGTTAAGACCCCGACTCTTGGTTTGGGCTCAGGTTGTGATCTCAGGGTCCTGAGATCAAGCCCCGCATTGGGCTCCACACACACACACACACACACAAACACACACACTCAGTGCAGAGTCTGCTCGAGAGTCTCTCCCTCTCCCTGTGCCCCACCTGTTCATGCTCTCTCTATCTCTAAAATAAGTAAATAAATTTTAAAAATATATATATATAAAATACTAGATGACTTTGTGACCTTTTGTCGTTGTGATGCAAAACCAAGATATAAGCAAGAAGATTGCTATTTACTACTATAGTAGATAAACGCCAAAATCTAATATAACTACCTATCTCTCCCATCCCCAAAAAAACCATAAACTGAAAATAACTTGCAACATATATATGCATCATCTTTCACTTGCATTATCTCAAGTTCTTATAACTGATCTTTATGCTTCCCTACCCATCTCCAGTCATAACAGAAACCTTATCACAGCCTGTGAGACCCTGCCAGTCTGTCCCACTACCCCCTAACCTCTTCCTTGACTCTCCTTTTCCTCCTCACGTCTCTTGAACCTGTTCGCCTCCTTGTTCCTCCCTAGACACGTCAACTATTTTCTTTCTTTACGGCCTTTTTGCCTGCCATTTCTTCCGCCTGTATCTTCACGTGGATTACTCCCTTACTTCCCTTCAGGTACCCTCTCAAATCTCCACCTTAACAGAGGTCTTCCCTGGCCATTCTGTTACAGCAGCATCCCCCCCCCCCCCCCCCCCGCACACACTGCTGCTTTCTGTCCCTCTTTATCTGCTTTGTTTTTTACAAAGCACTTATCACAACCTCATGTGTGTGTAACTTTCTTTTTTTTTTTCTGCAGCCCACTACTAGAATTTAACTTCCTTAAGGGTGGGGATTTACTTTGTTTCCTGTTTTAAGCCCAGCATCTGAATGAATAAAATATGACAAAGCACTATCTAACCCTAAAGTACAAAGAACTCTTTAAAATTTTTTGAAAACCAATAGAAATAGACAAAGGACATGAACAATCTATTAAAAACATTTTAATGGCCAACTTACCTGAGATGTTCACCCTTCATTCCTAATTAAATCAAATGCAAAATAAACCTGAAATTTTTATCATTCACATAGGCTATAGTTGAAAATTGTGTTTGTGATGGTGAAAGGAAGCAGTTACTCGTATATTATTTGAATTATTAGCTGGAGTGCAGATTGTACCTTATCAGAAGGTGATTTGGCAATATTTATTAAATTTAAATATTCCCTCTGACTGAGAAATTTTTCTAAAAACATATCTTAAAGAAACGTTGCCACACTCCCAAGAAAAGTGCCATTTGTATTGTTGTCTTCCTGCTTCCAAGGCTCATTAGTCCTAAAGGGATGATCAGTATGACAGACCCCAGGAAAACAGGAATTCTGGACTGTGCAGAGGTGACATGGGACCATTTTTGTAAACTGCAGGAGTGCTGAAAGTCTTCCCATTTGGTCCGAGTGCATAGAGACGTGCATTAGGCTTGGAAAGAGACACTCCATTTTCAGCTTCGGCTAAAGACAAAAGAAGCTGAAGAGGAAACGTGATTACCTTTGGGGAGAGCCATAGGAGTGGGGAGAGAAAAGAGTGAAGGCTTTTACTTTTTGTTTTGTGCATTTCTGGACCTTTTGAATTTTCTGACCATGTCCATGGATTATTGCTTTTTTTTTTCTTTTTAATCCATGATCTTAGAAAGGATGGGCCATGGTTTTGTGATCTTTTCTTTATATTAAAAAAATAAAAAGCCTAACAACTGTTAGTTTCGTTTTAATAGGGAATTTGGGAAGCTTTATCATTCAAATATCAAAGCAAGATTAATTTGGAATTAAAATGAGACTGAGGGGTGCCTGGGTGGCTCAGTCGGTTAAGCGGTTAAGTGTCTGCCTTCAGCTCAGGTTATGATCTCCAGGTTCTGGGACTGGCCTGCATCGGGCTCCCTGCTCAGCGGGGAGACTGCTTCTACCTTACCCCCTGCCCGTGCTCTCTCTCTCTCTGGAATAAATAAAATCTTTTTAAAAAAATGAGAGTGAAAATATTTTAAATCATTGAAGATAATATATTTAAACTTCTATTTTTTAATATGCTAAAAACTCATATATATTCAAATCTTTTGTAATTTTTCTATTTGAGATATGCTTTCCAAAATTACCATCTTCCTTATATTTTAATTTCCTATGTCTGTGAACAAAGGATTAAATTACATAAAACTTTTTTCTTTCTTTTTGGTAAAGATTTTTATTTATTTGAGAGAGAGAGAACAAATAGGAAGAAGGGACAGAGAGAGAGAGAGAAGCAGACTCCCTGCTGAGCAGGGAGCTCCATGAGGAGATGCCGGGCTCGATCCTGGGACCTGGAGATCATGACCTGAGCCCAAGGCAGACGTTTAATCAACTGAGCCACTCGGATGCCCCAAAACTTGACTTTTTTCAAAACAAAACGCATTTTTTGGCTTTCATATAAAAACTTGAGTTTCTGCAAACTGACATTGATTAAGAAAGGAACAGATAGACCATGATGAACTTAGGCTAAACTTCTATAAACTTAGACCTTTTTTCTATCAAAGCATGCCATTTCCAGTAATCTTGCTCCTCAGAGGCCCCGGTATCAGATTTTTGGCTGCTGAGCAGTATTGTCCCATAAATTCAGATTGGTGTCTCTATGGGAAAGGAGTGGTTGCCCAGCCCCTTGTGAACAAAGGACTCTGCATCTATTAATTGTATATATTCCCAGAAATTAGCACATAGTTGTCAAAAAGAAGTCATGAATTAAAATGTTGGAAAAGAGCTGCTCTGAGTTCAAAAACTAGTTGAACTGGAGCCTTGACGAGGGGGGTAAATCTATCTTAGGCTCTAGATGTGCATAGAATCATAATCTCACTTTTCTTGTGTGTCTCTTTATGTTTCTGTAACCTTATGTTGGAACTGATTGCTGACCTCACATTGTGATACACTTCATTGTCCTGTTTACTCCTTTCAAAATTAAATGTTATTTCCCCAGGTGTATTTACTCCATTGGAATGTGTACTTTATTTCCCACATGTATTTAATCCAGCCTCACATTCATTTGAAAGTTATGCGAATCAGCCTATGATGTGATTTCAATCTTACTGGCTTGGTCATGTGATGTATTTTTAGTTAACTGCTTCAGTCCTGCAATTAGCAAAGTGAGAATGGCATAAAAACAAATACCCATTAAAATCCCTGAACAAAATGATGAATATATACATTTGTTTGCTTTTGCATTTTTTCAGACAAGATTGAAAAATCTGGTAATGTTCGAATCAGGTGATAAAAACGTTGACAAGGTGACATGTGAAACTTCAATGAGATTGGCTCGTTCAAGGAAATGAGATCACTAAGGATGAGTGCATGTGTGGTACAGTGAGTCAAGGAGTCCCAGCAAATCGAGGGTTTAGGCGGGCAGAAAAAGGACCTAGGCAGAGTAGATGAAAGTTAACTAGTGTTGCTGGAAGATACCTTCCACCTCAACTGGACTTGTCATTGAGCAGATCGCCAGTGGTTGAGGGTCCATGGTATATGCCACTAGGGGGCACCCCATAGCTCCTACCTGTACTATTTCCCTGCTGCCATATAGTCCCATGTACTTACCCTACCTTTCTCACTGAGATGAGCTCTTTGGGGCAAGATCTGTGGGGTTTTTCCTACCTTAGTTATAACTTGCATGGAGTGCTCATATTATAGGGGGTCAATTGCACAGGCCTAGAGCTTTCTAGAATGTCCCCAGTATTGGCTCCCTGCCTATGGTGTCAAATCAGATACTAGCATGGTGGTTAGAAATGCCTCCAGAGCCAGAATACCCGGGCTGTACCCTGGCTGTGTGACATTGAGCAAATTACTTACCCTTTCTGAGCTAGTGTCCTCTATGAAATGAGGATAACATGAGTGCCTGCCTTATAGAATATTGTGAATTAAAGTTCTTAGTACAGATAACATGTAGATATCTGTATTGATGTAGTTCTAATGTTGCTTGAATGGTCTAAAGTTCTCTGGAATCCTCTCAAGTACATTGGGATCCCAGCTAGTTGATCCCTACCTTTACTGTCTTTTGAGTTAATTTATAGTATAGCGTATAGCCAGACTGTGATATGATAAAGAAGCATGGTGTTCTGTAATCTAAAGATAAGGGGAAAGGAGTTGTTTCTGTTGGAAGTGACCTTCAGGAAACCAAATCTTTGTCCTTAAGACAGTCTCAGGATCAGCTGGCACCAAGCTATTAGGAAGGTCCCCAGTCTTCAGTCCACAAGGGCGTTTTCAGTCTGCAGGGTCTCCTCTGCCTTATAGCTCTCTGCTGCTTCTGTGCCATATTCATAGCACAGGAATCCTTAGAAGGCTGCCTCTGGTCAGTTTGTTCTGACACATCAAGCAGGGTCTTGCTGCCCTCGGTGGTGGGCAGCAGGATGCAGATTTCCTTCCCTGACAGCCACTGACAGATACAGCTTCCTCCCCCCCACCCCCCACGAAGGGAAAGATTGTCTGGCTTAGGGAGCAGGGCCTACTTACCCCACTTAAGGCCAAGACATTTAGTCTCTTTCTATACTCTTCCTGCTGGAGCTTGGGCTTTTGGAACGATTTCTATTTCACGCTCTGCTATCTCCCTCTCTTGAGCCAATGAGTAAAAGATGACCACTTGCTTAGTAGGAAAAAGAAAAAGGGGAACAGAGGGAACCCTATAAATTCAACTCAAAAACTAGAAAACTTGGGCTCAAACCCTAGGTCTGCTCCTTACCAGCTACTTGAGCCGGGCAGGTCAGTATTCCATCTAGAAACGAGTGTCAATGGCTCCTACCCCAAAGGGCCATTGTGAGAATTGAAAATAAGATGTGGTTGCTCAGCATGAAAGTTCCTTGGCTCATGGCAAGCAGCAGATTCCTCTGTCTCCTCAGCAGCCCCCAGAGCTGGGTGCACAGGAGGAGGCTGGAGGTGGCATCATCCCCTGTGGACTCTAAGCCAAGATGGAGACACCTGACATTGTAACTGACTCAGGCCTCCAGCTACAACCTGTTGACGCCTGTTATATTCTTTGCTGAAATGTGTTCACTTACCCCTCTAGGGCAGCAAATAATCTCTCGGAATGTGTCAAAGAAGATGAGCCAAGAAATATTTATTAAACTCTATTGGGGTTCCATATTAATGACAGGCACCATGAAGGGCAGAAAGAAATATAAGAATGCTCACTCTCTTCAGGGAGTTTATGATTTAAAGAAACAAGATATTACAGGTTAAAACCAATAGATGTAGCGAGAAGAAAGTCAAAGGACCTGCCAAGGTTAGCAATCAAAGGTCAAAGGAGCAGAGCTGAAGTGTTTTAAGACACTCAGGAAGTGAGGGCCAGACGAGGCTGGGGTGTCATGGCATGGCAGGGACTGGAGCTCGTTGGTATTAGGTAGTTTTCAACTACAAAAATCAGGAAAATAATCCAAAATTTCATAAGGGTAAGAATATCTGTTACCTCCCGTAACAAGCCCAGAGCTCAGCAAATGTGGAGGGCCCATTTCCATTCCATCATCTTCAGCATTTTGGCTTTTGTCCACAGGCTGGTCACCTTATGGAACCCAGCTGGCACCCCAGTTCCCAGATCCACCACTTGGGACAGCACAAGAAAACTTTGCCCAGAAACCATCCCAGCAACCTTCTCCTCTTGTCATCCACATGGGGGATCCCTGGGGCCTAACTAATCCCTGGCAAAAGGAAGGGAATTAAGAAGGTTGGTTCAAACTAGCCAAGATTCACTCATGGGGCTGGGGCTGGGAAGGGGCCCTTCCCCAAGCACACAGGTATGAAAGTGCAAGTCCAAATAAATTGGGAATCTTCCAGCAAGTAAGAAGGGAGATGGATTCCAAGAGGCGACCAACCGTGTCTGCCACGTGAGTGGTGTTGGGAAGAAAAGAAGGAAGCATTTGGTAACAAATAGCATCCTGGACTCTGAAACAGGCTGCCTGGGTTCAATGCCCTGCCCTGTCACTTAGTGACCTGAGCAAGTAAGTTAAATTCAGGAGGCCTCAGTTTTCTCATCTCTGGAATGGAATAATAGGTCCTACCTAGATTATAAACTTCATGAGGACAGCAACTTGTCTTGTTCACTGAGCTATGCTCAGCACCTAGCACCTTTGCCCCTAGCAGCTACTCAGTAGATACTTACTGAATAGATTGATAAATTAGATTGTCATGAGGATTAACTGAGTTATTATATGGCAAGGGTTTAGCCCAGTGCATAGCCTATACATTGTGCCCAAGAAAATTAGATTTTAGCCACGTGATAGAGACCGTGGGAACCCTCCCCTATACGTGTCCTTTTGCAGTTTTGTCCCACCTGGGCTGCCACATTGATCACAAAGCCCTTGCTCGTGCAGAAGCTGAGATGTGTCAAGAAAGCTCTGCTCCTGGTGGACTGGGGCTGGGACAGCGAAGGCCCATCACACCCTCAGCTGGAAAGAGGATAACACTTGTGAGTTCAATACTTGGGACTCTAGTTTGTAACTCTGGCTGGTTTCTGAGCCGACCTTCACATTGTTGTTAACTCCTCAGGGCAGATCCCCTGAAACCACCACTGGGACCAGCTCAACTCACTTCTAAGGCCAGAGTGGGAGGGTGCCTGTTTCACTCTGACAGAAAGCTTCCCACCCCCAACCCACTCTATCTCAAGTGAGGTCCCAGTCAGTCTGACAGAAGGGGCCATGCTCCCAGGAAAGGCTCAGCCTGTTTCTCTTGGGGGATCTCCTGCAGGGCAACAGCAGAGTCCCCAGCCAGGGTCATTCCTAATCCTTTTCAGATTCTGATCTGTCCTCCTCTCCCTCATGTCCCCTATAGCATTGTGATAGAGCATAATGGCAAGAAGGGAAGACCATACAAAATGGCGCCCACCTTCTGCCCTCTCAGCCATCTGCTGCCACTCGCCTCTCCTCTGGGTCTCTTTCCCCACAGGCCATGCCCCATCATCCTCTCTTCCTGCTCCCCCTAGTTGACCCAGAGCAGGGGCACACTATGGGGATGGAAGCATGGGGGATGCTAAACCAGTTTCTCAGGGAATAATCCCAGTCTTCCCAAAACTGCACTATGGTCCCTTGGCCTCCTCCCAGCTTCCCATGCCTATTGGTATCCAGGTAGGTTCTGCGGCCCAGACGGGTCTACCAGGAGGCCTCAGCATTCCCTCTTCACTTTTAGGCAGCACTGGGCCTTCTGATCAAGGCCAGAGGGTCAGTGGCCAGATGGCAAGGCTGTTAGCCCACAGCAACAGTAACTACCCCTCTGCTTTTCCAATCTGCTTTTGTTGAGGAAAAGAGTTCCTGAAGAAATTGCCTAATCTGCAGCCCGCAGACATCCCTACTTCATGGAGCATGGTGGAGAAAATTCCCCTGCCATCTGTCTTCCACACACCTTGCCCAGCCCCCAGGGCACCTCATGACCCTGGGCTCCCTTTCCCCCCTTCACAAGATGGACAGAGGAGCAGGGCCAGAGAGAGGGCACAGAAGGGACCCACAGCACCCCTATCGAACAAGGCCCTTAAGCTTCCTTCCCACTGAGGACCCCCACTGAGGACCTTTATTGACCATCTAACCCTAACCCTTCACTACCAACACCTTGGAGGGTGTGCAGGTGTCCCAGAAACCTCTTCTTCCCAGACACCCTACCTGCCATGTAGAAAGCCATCAGGGAAAATCTCTTGAAGGTGGGCCTCTGCCTCTGGTCTGGTTCTCCTGGAGGCCTGAGGCTTAGGGGCCCCTCTAAGGTGAGGATGGCCTGGAGTGTAGGACGCACAGGCCTCCAGTGGCAACACGTGGTCATTAATCCAAGCCCTTCCTTTCCCAGTAGGGGATGAAGGTGGCAAGAATTTGTCCCTTCCTTCCTGGCCCTGCAGTAGAGCTGCTGACAAGCATAGACAGGTGAAGACAGGCCCACACAGCCGTTAGGAAGGTCTTCGGAAAGCTTCGTATATACACTCAGCACAAGGGAAAGCCTGGAGAAGAACCTAAAAGTCTAGAACAATTCGTCTGGAGAGAGGAATTTTTACCACAGACTAGGACCCTCAATGTTGTTTCTGGAAGTTTTTATCCTTTGGGAAAACCGGGGAAATATTTGTTTATGAAAATTTTCGGACTTCCCTGCTGCACGGCCTTTCTGAGCGTATCTCCAGTGATTTCTTTAAACCGTGCAGCAGGACACTCCTGATGTAAGCAATCCTTCCAGCTGAACCTGACAGACCCAAAATGAGGCAACTTACCTTTGAGGCTGTATCTCCATTTTCAAGAACAAAAGAATCAAGTGACAAACTTCTGTTAAATTGTAAGACCACTCTTGGCAGATTCTCAAGGCTGCCACTCCCAGGGAACCAAGACTCAAAGGCAGAAAGGTCCCCCAGTGACAGCACACGCTGCCTCTGACTGAATTACAGAGACATCACACACTCAGGGCTGGAGCCAGAGCGGGTCTGTGTGGGCAGCCAAGGGAACAATCCAGGCCTGTGAGGAGGGAAAGCTGAGTTCCAGTCATGACTCTGCCTCTCATTTCCTCTGTGGCTTTGCTGAGTCACTTAATCTCTCAGGGCGGCAGTTTTCACACTTGTAGAGGGGGGAGGGGGTAGAAGGGGGGAGGAGGTTAGTGATTCTAGAATCCCTTTCAGTTCCATGATTCACCGTATTCTAAGTAAGGCTGGCCAGAGCACAGAACCTCTTCAGATGTTCATTCATTCCACCACGTTTCCAGGAGCGTTTACTATGTGCCAAGCCCCATGCTGGCTTTCCTGCCCTGGGGAGCTCAGAGCCTGCTGGAACTAGCAGAGATGTGACTCGGCTAGGATAAAGGAGGGCACAGGGCACAGCCACTGGCCCAGGAACATCTGGGCATCTGCCCACCCGTCCCTACAACGGGCGGTCAAGCTTGGCAGGGGGTCTCCCAATGGCTGGCAGGTCCCCCTGCCCCTTGCACCACCTGTGAAAGAAATGGATCCCAGTGGGCAGGTATTCTCACCCAATCAGGAAGTCACACCACAGGATGGAGCAGAGGAGGTCTCTGCATGTGGGGGCCATCCTTTTCCAGAAGCTCAGGAAGACAAGAAGAATACAAGAATCAGCAATTAACAATCATCAGGCTCAGGAACTGAAAATAAATAGAGAAAAAAAAATAGCAAAGAGGTGCCTGGGTGGCTCAGTCGGTTAAGTTGCTGCCTTCAGCTCAGGTCATGATTTCAGGGTCCTGGGATCAAGACCTGCATCGGGCGCTCTGCTCAGCGGAGAGTCTGCTTCTCCTTCTCCCTCTGCCGCTCCAGCTGCTCTTGGGCACGCTCGTATATGCTCTCTCGCTTGCTCTCTCTCTCTAAAATACAATCTTAAAAAAAATAGCAAAGATGCTGTTTGGAGCATCAGCTGGTTTTTGGCCCCCGGCACCCATTCCCCTTTCCTTCAATAACAGCACCCTAGTTTTCTTCCCCACCTCATGGGTGAGAACAAGAGCACTGTGCCCAGGGCGCCCCACACACGCACACACGTGATCTGAGCCTGCAAGCCATTCCCCTTGCTCTTGGAGTAGATGCCGGGGTGCCCTCGGTGATACACGTGGTAGAGCACCAGGTGCAGCCAATCCTGATGCCGAGAGTGCTGGCTTCTGCCCTGGACTTGATTCTCCAGGCTTCTCATCAGGACTAGGACTCGGTTACCTGACAGTCACCAAAAAACTCCTTTCCTGCTCGGGATGGAGCTGGAGTGGGTTCCGTGGCTGGGAATTGGGGGACCTGACTTATTGAAATTTTTGTGCTTAATGTCATGAGGTCCAGTATTGTGCAGTTCAGTCGAAGTGTCTGTGTGTGCAGCTTGTGACCTTAGCTCACGAGTGGATGGGGTGGGGGGGTGGTCATGGTTTTAGAAGGTGAACCTGCCACCCTTTGGTGGGTGGCTAAGGACGAGCAACAAAAAACAGTCATGAAAGTAGAGACAAAGATTAATGTTTATTGAGCTTTCAGGATGAGCAGTCCCTATGCCAGGAGCTTTGTTCATTTAATTCCCACAGCCCTAGGAGGCAGGTGAAATCATCCCCATTTTGTGGATGAGGAAATTGAGTCCAGCTGGTTAAATCACAGGCCAAAGGTCACTCAGCTGATGACCAACAGCTGGGATGTGAACTCAGGACTGGAAACTCAGAATCTGGGCTTTTAACCAGATACCGCATCGCTTCACTCTGGGAGATTTATGAAAGTGTTCTCAAAAATAATGTGAGCAACCTAGTGCCACCTTGGATGTAAGGGCCTGGGGCTGGGAAGGATGGGCAAGGAGAACAGGAGTCTGCACCAGCCGTCAGCCACAGCGGGCCCTGGCAGCTGGGCCCCTGGCTCATCAGGGCTGGGGTCTGCAGTGGGGGAGCCAGACACGGGTTTTGGGAGAGCCTGTCCAGGTTGACAGTCAACACCATGGACAAGATGGTGTTTCAGCGAGTGTGGTGAGAAAGGAGCAGGGGGCCAAGACTGGGGGACTCAGGGGCCCCCCTGTTGGACACTGGGAGGAGAAAAGGAGCTAAGGAAGGAGACAGCAAGGCTCAGAAACCAGGAGTGCGTTTTGGAAGGCCAGGCTCCCCCTGGTGTATTCAGGGGAGCTGGCCTGCAGGCACCCAGAGGGGCTCAAGCTGCTGACCCGCACATCCCCCTGGCTCTAAACGGTCCGGCTGAGTGGCTGGCTTCTGGCCGCTGCCCACCCAGGAAGCTGGCGTTGCTGCCCAGCACCCACCGTGTGCCGTCCTCCCTGTGCCCTTCATGCCGACACCAGCTGAGACCCTGAAAGGGGCATTCAGCCCAGCTGTGGCCGGGGCCAGCCAGTTCTGTGGTGTGGGGGAGAGTGTGCGTGGGGATTGCAGAGGGGTGGGGGGGCGTCTGGCTCCTTCGGGCTGGGGGAGGCTTCCACTGAGCCTGGCAGGCAGCCCTTCCTCTCCCTCCCCCTCAGTAAAGGAAGGCAGGGAAAAACGTGTTTTTATAAATAGCTCCAGCCCCAGCTGATTTGTAAATTCAGTGGGTTTTTTGTGTCAATGACATCACCCTCCTCCCCATAGCAACCCCCGACGATATCAAAATTGCCAAGCAACGTTGGAGCAGCTCAGCGCCCCAAACGAGCAGGTCGTTGCCTGAGGATTTAATGGAGAAATCCCAAAGTGAGCCTGGGTGCGTGGGGGAGGAGGGGCACGCTGCGGCTGGAAAGGAGGCCGGAGCTCGCTCCCGCTCCCAGTACAGCCTGCCAGGCAGCCCCGGGCCAGCGGGCTCTCTCGGGCCAAGGCCACGCTCCCTTTGACAGCCCTGCTGTCGACAGCAGCTGGGGGAGGGCAACGGCCTGATGTGCCAGGAGCTGGGAGCAGCCATCCAGGTGACTAAGCCGGCCCACCGGCACTGAGTCACCTGCTGGCCTGGAATTTCTTCCTTCCCTTTTGCGTCTGATTGTTCTGGGAGCTGAAAACTCAGGAGCTGCACCTGGGTCCCGCCCCTTCTAGTTCTCCTCTCTCTCCTTTGGGCTCCGAGGAAGATGGGACCTATCAGCAATCTGCTGCCACCCTGTAAGGATATGGAAGATGCTGTGGGGGCCCAAGGTTCCGGGAGAGAGATGCCGGCCGGCAAAGTGCAATAGCAGATATGGTGATCGGGCTGCCGTGTCCTCTGGAGGTGTCAGGAGAGAAGGGGAGACTGGTCCGTGCTAACTGGAGTCCTCCCGGGCTGGCTTTGAACTCACCTCCCACAGGACACCGCTGTACACGAGTGGCTTGTAGGGTCAGAGTGGCATTTGAAGAGCAAGGCTGGATTGGCTTAGGCTGGCCTGGGCAGGTAGGTGGCTCTGTGCTTGGTGTGGTCCCATGTGTATGTGAGAGTGCATGTCCCCCCCCCCACACACACACACCCTCGGCTGAGGACAGAGGGCTGGGAATGGCAGGGGGGACTTGGCAGCACTTTGTCCTAACTGATGCTGGGCCCACCCAGGCCCTGAAGTGGGTGCTGTGGAAAAGGACGACGAGGCACCCAGCCTAAACGGGATGAAGCTCCAGCTCAGACAGGCCCAGGCCCTCTCTGAGCCCCCAGGACAGAGACCCGGGAGGATTTCCAAGTAGGGAATGGTCCAGAGGGGCAGCCCAAGGATGGAAGCCAACCTGCCCAGGGGGCCAAACTGAGCCTTGGCCGCCCCCTCTTTTGACAGCCTCCTCCCAAGGAATTCTGTCATTCGCCCGTGTAGTGCCAGCCAGCACCTAAGTGTGTCCTCTGGCCAGCCCACAGGGACGCATTCCCTGTGCAGGGGGCCGGCTGGGACATGGCTTCCCCGCACTCAGGACCCGGCTGGCGGACACCGCTTGGCCCCTGGAGACCCCCCGGTCCCCACAGAGCATGCTCCAGTGTGTCAGGCAGAGGGGCGTGGGCCACCTCCCGCCGCATCTCCCCCCCCCCGCCCCCCAAGGCCGCCCCCGTGGAGCTGGCAGCCTCACGGGCACACCGGTGAGTAAGCCATCAGGGGGAGGAAGGCTGTGTGCCCGCAGAGGCAGGACGACACCAACCAGGAGCCTTCAGGAGAAGCGGCTCAGCGAGCAAAGCACCGAGGTTTCCTTCTTTTCCTTTTTCTCCTCTCCTGCCTGAAGGGAGTGCCTCTTCCTGGGCTAGAGACAAGCACCAGCCCGCAGTGAGGAGCTCAAGGCCTGACAGCCCCCCAGCAGTGGCCACGGTAAGGTTCCTGCGGCCGCGGTGGGTTCGGGCTCCACAGGCAGGGCTGGGGGGGACCCAAGTGTCCGGGCTGCCCACTGCCCGGGACAGGGCCAGAGGCTGCGGGTTTCTAGGACAAGGAGTCCCCACACCCCACCCGACCTGCTTGCCGCCTTTCCCGGTTCATTTGGAAACAGCCCCTTGTAAGCTGGCGTCTGGATTCCCGGGTGGAGGAAGAAAGGCTTGTCTCTGCTATTCCTGCCTTTACCTCCCACTCCTTCCCGGCAGAGCTGGTGTGGGGCCCCCGGGATGCCCCTCAGGGAGGCCCTTCTCACCCCACCACCTCTAGGACACTCCGCTCAACTAGTCATCCCACAAATATCTATGGAGCATTGCTGGGACCCAGCTCCCAGTCACGCCCTGATGCAGAGTTTGACCTGGCAGAGGTTCCGACCTGAAACTTGGCATCAGGTCAGGTTCAAAGGGGGCTGCCTGGCTGAGCACCAGCCCTTCTCACAGGCCTCAGGCTCCCCAGCTCTGCTGCAGGGTCAATGACCTGATTGGCTCCAGGGGGTCAAACTCACTGAATTTGGGGTTTAAAGTGCTGGGGCCTCACCGAGAAGCCAGACGAATCCAGTGTACACAGTTTGTTCTTTCCCTGGTGTCCCACAGCAAGGTTGGAGGTTCCTGCTTGAGGGTCTTTCCCTAAGCTGGTTCTGGTGGGAACAGGGCTCCATGATGGACTCAGCTCCACAGAAGCTCATCGAGTTAGGAATAAGGCCTTTGGGCCAAGCAAGGGGTCTCCTCTGCAGCTTAGGAGTGGCAAACCTGGGAACCTATGGACAGGCATGCCTAGCCCAGAGGCTTTTGGCACCAGGAGCAAGGCTTCTGGAAACACCTGACTGGGGTGAAGAGCTTTGCACTGCACACCTGAGAATGGGCACAAGGTGGGAGTGTGGGGACTGCACAGACCTTCCAGTCGCCCAAAGACAGACTGATTGCTTGTGAGCTGAGCTCTCTGGGATGTACCAGGCACAGGGAAGGTGTAGGCAGGTCTGGGGTCTCTAGACACAGCAAAGCCCACTCAGCACAATTCCCAAGGATGACCAGGAATGCCCTCGGTCCTGGAGGAGCACATGGGACTGCGATCCAGATAGAATCCTAAGTGTCTCCCATGCAATTGATCCCCACACCTGGCTCCAGTATGAGGAAAATGACCCAGCTGTGGGGGTATTTGTCTCCTTGCAAAAGACGACTCTAAGCCTCGGGCACATATGCAGAGCTGAGCAGCCGCTGGTCACCAGCTAGGGGCAGAGTGGCAGAGACTATGGAGGGCAGACACACAGCAGAACAGCTGCCTGGGCAAGGAGAAAGCAGAGGATAGAGTCCAGGGCACAGGGGGCAGGAGGGGCAGGAGGGACAGGAGGAGAAAAGGTTGCCTGGGTTTTTAAGAGGGCTCAGGGAGGGCTCTGGATGGCTGGCTTTCTTACACCTGCCCACCTCTGTGGGAGGCAGGCTGGGCAGGAAAGAGGTAGAGACACTGAGAGACTGTGCCCCTTACCCAAACAGTCCTACAGATGCTGCTTCTGTATTTTTTTTTTTTTTGAGATTTTATTTATTTGAGAGAGAGTAAGAGAGAGAGAGAGCACGAGGAGGGGGAAGGACAGAGGGAGAGGGAGAACCAAAAGCAGACTCCGGCTGAGCAGTAGGCAGACGCTTAACCTAAGGCAGATGCTGTCCCGAAGGCAGACGGTTAACCAACTGAGCCACCCAGGTGCCCCCAGAGATGCTTTTAACACACGGTGTCCTGGGTGCACTGTCCAGTGGCCTGAGCAGGGCCCTTCCCGTAGGGGACCCTCCACCACACGGTCAGGGGGAAGGCCCAGGATTCAGGACTGCCTTAGGCAGTAGGAAGGTTGCTGGCAAACCTTATAAACATGCATAGCCTACAGGTTAGAATGGAGCATGGAAGGAGGAGCTGCTTTGGAGGCAGAAAGAACTCTCCACTTCCCGAAGCCCGAGTTGGCCCTGTTGCCCCGGGGGAGCACACTGACCGGAAGCAGCTGTCCCCTTCTGAGCTCTGCTTGAGGGCCCCCCCAGGGCTAAGGTGAGACAGCAGGAGATGTGAGATAAAGGGGAACTTGACTTGTCTGTTCTTGGCAACACGTAGGCTCAAGGCAGCACGTGGAGATGGCAGTTGGCACCTGGTCCTGGGCAGGGAGGGAACAGGGCTGCCTGACTCCTAAGTACAACGCCCAGGTGGCGGGGACAGGCGGTGGGGGAAAGTGCTGATACATGAAGGACCCAGCCCTTCCCCTGGGGCGCTAACAGCTCTTAACAGAGGAGTGGAAAGGGAAACTGAACCTGGAGCCAAGCCCACCAGAAACCAGCTGAGCTACCAAGCAGTGATCAGCCAGCCACGGGGTGGTGGCGTTCTTTCGCCCACCCTGGACCCCAGACTGCCGGCTGAAGCTGTCCTCCATGACCCATCCAGTCTAGTGAATTTATAAATTTAGACCACCACTGGGAGATGGATCTTAACACAGAACTTAACAAAGATGGACAAAAACAGATTCGTTGGGAATGGGAAGCAAAGAAAGCAGCAGTGTGAACGGCAGTGGGCCGAGAATGCGGGCTCAGGGAGACAGACAAATGCAAGAAGAGAGAGAACTCGGGGAAGCGATGCAGCACCGGTTCCAGTTTTTCCTGGATAGCAAATCGTCTGTCACCGAGTTTCTCTAAGGAATGACTTGAGTCTGTTGAGAGTTGCCTTCTCCAGCTGGGGTCTAGTTTCGGGTCTTAAGGACTTAGAACAGGCCAGAGACAAGGAAGGAATCAAGAGGCCTGATCCCCTCTTTGAGTCTGGAATTTTATCACAGGGTGGCCCTGATTCATTGAGGAACTATGTACTCATGAGCCCCATCTGAAGCACAAACCTGGAGGGGCTGCATGCAGGGGGCCAGATGGAAGACCACAGGGGACATCTCCATCACTCTGGCAGGCGACTTCGAAATGTCCAGGAACCATAAGGTTCAGACTCAAGAGACTTTATGCTTTTTTTGCCAAAGTTATCTGTTCTTTGGATTTGGGAAAGATAATCCCAGATTCTCTTCACCTGAAAGAACAAGAACAAAGTACGAACCAGAACATGACATACTTTCGTATGCAGGGGGAGCAATTAGCATGCAAAAAATGGGTTCTGGTTCCCCTGTAACTGCATGGGGCCACATCAGCCCAAGCAAAGGGATACCCATGCTGGCCAGCATTTTCTGTAAAACCTCATTGTAACACATCAGCCAGTGCAGAGAACCAGGTCTTTCTAGAAGGAAGACAATGACAGTTTTTTGCACACCTGTGGGGTTTTTTTTTTTTTAAGATTTTATTTATTTATTCGAAAGAGAGAGAGAGTGCAGAGGGAGAGTGAGAGGTAGAGCAGACTCCCCGCTGAGCGGGGAGCCCGATTTGGGACTCGATCCCAGGACCCTGGGATCATGACTTGAGTGAAAAGCAGGCGCTTAACCAACTGAGCCACCCAGGTGTCCCCACCTGTGGGTTTTCTGTGGCAACCTTCCCTCCTTGAAGTGCTGCCTCAGTCAGCAAATGCTGGCGTCTTTCTGCTTGGCTCCGATTTGCCTAAGTCTCAGAGCACTCCAGCCCCGGGGGGCTGCTGGCTAAGCAGGTGGAGGCAGATCTGGGTTCTCTTGTGCAGTCAGGCTGATTAGCACATGGAGAGAGGGACCTCCGGGTGCTCAAGGAAGCAGGTCCAGAAACCTCAGGTCAGCCAGTGAGTTGTTCTGGTCTTCCATCCCAGTGCCCAGGAACCAGCCCAGCCCACTCCACCCCTCGCCCCCGGGGCAAATAGCAACCAGCCAGTCACCTTTACTCAAGGTAAGTTAAGGTGCTGCCTGCTGCCTGCTGCCTGCCGACCTGCCCCAGCTCCTGAAGGCTGTAGGAGCAGCTGCAGGGTTAAAACTGGGAAGACTGGTTCTCTGCTTCAGCTTCCTGGCCTGGAGCCTCCAGCCTCCATTTTCTTTCTTTTAGCTTCAAATGAGGAATTGCACAGGAAGGTACAGAGGGGAGAGGGAGCAGGGGACCATTTATTCCGTGGCCTCATGGGCAGCCAGAGCCCAGTCTGGGGTCAGTGAGGTGGGGTGCAGAGGAGGAAAGGACTGCCCTGGAAAGTAGCTCGTCACCTTGGAGAGTCATAGCACCTTCAAGCCAAAAGGATTCCCTGAGCATGTTTAATCAAGCCCCATAATTTTATAAAGGGAAGCAGAGGCCCAGAGAAGGAAATTGGATCCAGAGATCACACAGCTAGCTGGAGGCAGAGCCTTGGTTTCAGGTCTTGGGGTTCCCCACCTCCCAGTCCTATACCCCCTTACTACCCAGGCTGCCTTTCTGCCAGCAGCAGCATCCAAGGTGTCCCCCAAAGCAGGGGCAGGAAAAAAGCTGCAGTGTAACCTAATGGCTTGAGGGGACAGCCCGGCCCAATACACTAAGAGGCCAGACAGGTCCTGATGCTTGTCTGTGCCTCCTGCCCCAATAGGGGCTCAGCCCTGCCACACCTGCCCCCCGCCGCCCTCCCCCTTGCACCTTGCTTAGCGTGCAGCCCCAGCTCAGCCCAAGTTCATTCCTCAGTGGCCCCCAAGGAGAGGCTTTGTCCCATCCCACCCCACCCCAGCCCCCTTCCCAGATTCTCTCTGATAAACGGACCCAGCTCATTTGTAAATGGGTTGATTTATGTTCTCCTTGTCCCACAAAGCATTTTACCTTTTAGCCGTAAGGCTGGCGGTGTCTTAAGCCAAAGAAGAAAGCAATGATGAAGGTATCTAGGAATGAAAGAGATTCTGGGGCAGAATTCAGATGCAGCCCACAGGAGACCCTTTATTTCCGGTGGTCTTTTCACCAGTATATACTGTGACCCCAGGCAGGAAATTAAATATCCAACGGCCATCCCCAGAGGTTAAATCCCAGAAGCAGGAGGCCTGTCTCCTGTCATCGGTCACCCTGTCACCAGGCCCCAGCTGGACAAGAAAACTTTTATTTTCTGTTATAGTGGGTCTCGCTGGAAGACAGTGTGTCTGGGATTCAGATCCATGGGGTCCCATACCCTGGGGAGGGATGAAGCCAGGCCCAGAGGCAAGAAGGCAAGGCCAGGAGTTAGCCTGCATGCAGAGCTCCCGTGGAGAAAAGGACAGTCAGACAGGAGGAGCTGGCCTCACACAGTCCCTCATCCTGATGAAGGCCATCATGGCAGCCGCTAGTGAGGGCGGCAGTGCACACCAGGACCCCTCTCATGTCCATGTTCACATCAAGTTCCCTCAGGCACCATCCCTGGGGGAGTCAAAGCATGAGCCAGAGAATAAGGCAGGAAAGCCCCCATGAAGGGATGGCAGTAGCTTCCTGGGCCCTCCAGGTCCCTCTAAACATGAGCCCACCCATGAGTTAGGTCATGCCTTCTAACACTGACCCAGGGCCGATGCAGAAGGCAGAATTCTGGGAGCACTACAGCCCAGAATGTGTGAACTTGGCACATCCAGAGCTAAGGTGTTGACCCCCAGAGGGTTGCGGATGGGGCTTGGGCAACCAATGGCATGTGTCCTCAGATTCTTCCCTTCCCTGGGGCTCTGGCCTTACCCTCACCTGGTCAGACACAGCCTTCTGCTTTCCCCCGACTCACCTGTCCTCCCCAAAAGCCAGGCCCTGGGATCCAGGGCCTGGGTGCCAGACATGGGCCTAACCCAACCTTAGACCAGGGACAACTGCGAGAAGCTCAGAAGAGAGAGGGAAGGACAATGAAGGGTTTCCATCCAAGCAGCTTCCAGCTGTTAGTTCTGCCAGCAAAGATGCCAGCCAGAGAGTGAAACTACCGGCAACAGACATCTGGATGGAGCTTTGGAGCCCATTAAGAGCAAGGGCGCAAAGCGATCACAGTGAGAAGATATTAAATGAATTCATCATGTTTCTAAAACGAGTGTCCTTGGCAAGTAGGTGGCCCTTTCTGTTTCCAGCCCCCCGCCCCGGGTAGCCCCTACCCCCATGAAGCTGGGAAGGGTGTCACAGCCGCTGGCTCTGTCCCTGCTTCAGCCCTGTGAGGTGGGTGGACGGTGGCCCCCACATTTGAGAGCTCATCCACATCCCTGGGCCACTTAGGGCTATCAGGCCAGCTCAGCCCCCAGGGGCAGTTTGCATCTGGGGAGGACAGGCCTCTGTGGTCCCAGAGGCACAGGAAATTTAGTACAGATGCAGAACTTGAGGAAAAGGCAGATGAGATGCCTGGAGGCTTCTGGGTATGGCTCACCTCCACTGAGGTTCAGCACGACATAAGGACACATCTGTCCAGCCTCTGGGCAGGTGAGTCCCAGAAGATTTTCCCAAACACCTAACTGGGTCCAGGTGGGACTGCAACCCCGGGCTAGGGTTCTCTCTCTAGGATCTGTGGTGGATAGACCATGGGTTGACATAGCCGCGAGCTCCCCTGGAAGAACCCAGGGCTTCTGCCCCTCCGGCCCCCACACGGGGCTCTTACTGCTTCCCTGTAGCAGCTGTGTGTGCACACGGTCTAGGGGAGGGGAGTTTCTGCCTGGGTCCCTTTAACAGCTATGAGGGCCGGGGGTCAAGAATCTCTCACCCTGTCTGGGAGTGCAGGTCCTCGGGACTCTGGTACCCCAAGGCTCTAGCCTCGCCATTCTATCCCCTTCCCAAGAGAGAAGGACACCATCTCCCCTGTTATGCACATCAAGAAACTGAGACTGAGACGTGCTGGAAGCCTAGAGAGGCACAGGGCTCCAATCCTGCAAGATCCCTGGGTCTTTCCAGCAACACTGCCCACCTCTCTCCCGCCTAAGGGCCCCAAGGGCTTGGCAGTGTCGGCTCCCTCCATTCATACTCCCAGACCCTCAGAGGTCTGCACCTGCCTCTCCGCCCCATCAGCAGAAACAGGCAGGTGATCCCATCAGGTGAGGGGCACTGGCCCAGGCTGCCCCACGAGCAGGAAAGGACAGGTATTGGGCTCCCTGGAGGAAAGGGAGAGGAAGGGGTCTTTTCCCAAGTGTGCCTCTCTCTTGGGGCTGAGGGCTGCAGGCTGAGTGAGCAGCTACCCCTCCTGGGACCCAGACTTCAAGAGCTCCTCCAGCCAGGTAGCAAGTGGGTGCACCAGCACCCACTGGCCTAGCGGCGTGCATGCGGGCCCAAGGGCGTCCAGCCTGGTCTAGGTCTGTGAAGGACAGATGGCTTGTTGCAGGGACTTCATGGCTGGGGAAATCTAGCGCCTGGCTCCTAGCAGGGAACTCAGGGACAGGGTGGAAGAAACGGAGGCCTTCCTGCCCCACATACCCACTGTCATGCAGGGGCCCTCATGCCCTTGTCAGAAATGGGGGAGCAATATTCCCCACAAACACTCTATGTCACGAGACCCACCCTTCCTGGGTGGTGGTCAGAGTTGACACACGGAGGCCAATGTTCTCCCCCACCCTCGCCAACTGTTTCCTGGGACCTGACCCCACATGGTCAAGTCATATCCGACAGTCCTTGGAACCAGGGACCACTGAAGAGCCCGGATCAGAGCACAGGCTGGGGGCAGATACAGCTGGGCTGAGATTCTGGCTCCGCCCTTCAGTGACTACAAGGCATTGAGCTAGTTCCTTACCCACTCGGAGCCTCTTTCCTCACCTTCGAAGTGAGAATATAATAGTATAGGGTTTCTGTGCCAGGGCTGTTGTGAAGACTTGAGGGAGACATGTAAATACTCACTGGCAGGCATTACTAGTTCGGTTACTAGAGGAGGGCAGAGTCACCCGGAGGAAGGAGCCCTGGAAGGAGTAAGTGAGCCTATCAGCAGTTCTTGATCCCCAGGAAGCTTCTCAAGGCATGGAGCAGAAAGGTACAGGGAAAGGATAATGTGTTTTTGTTTCTAAACCACAAGCAGGGGGTGCCTGGGTGGCTCAGTGGGTTAGGGCCTCTGCCTTCGGCTCAGGTCACGATCCCAGGGTCCTGGGATCGAGCCCCACATCAGGCTCTCTGCTCAGCAGGGAGCCTGCTTCCCTTCCTCTCTCTTTGGCTGCCTCTCTGCCTACCTGTGATCTCTGTCTGTCAAATAAATAAATAAAATCTTTAAAAAATATATTAAAAAAAATTTTTAAACCACAAGCAGATGTGTATCTTTCCTCTTTGGCCCTAACCTGGGCTCTCAGCCCTGGCTGGAGGTGCTCGGATATTCCAACAGGCCCCAACAGCCAAAGGCTGAGAGAGAGAGAGAGAGAGAGAGAGAGCTAGCTGGGCGTACCGCCCCCTCCCTGTTCCCCTGCCCTCTCAGATGGTACCACTGGCCAGTGCCCCAGAGCTGGAGAGGCTCCAGCGGTGTCCCCCACGGCGAAATGTCAGTTGTCAGGGTTCTTGCACAGAGCTCCTGTCCTCTCTGAAGAATGGCAGTGCATGGACAAGTAGGAGGCCTCTTCAAATAAGGCTGTACCTGGTCCCTGTCCTCATGCTCAGCACTGCCACCTGGGAACAGGGACAGAGGGAGGCATAGGGCTGCTGGAGGAGACACTGTCCCCTAGGCTGTTCCTGCCACTGCCTGGGCAAGGCTGAGTTGGTGCGCAAGTCAGAAGAGGGTGGGGGGTGGGGGGTGGGGGAGGGAATTCACATGCCACACTTAATCACTGAGGACCCAATCTGCACATGCCAGTCGTCCCATTTTGCACAGGGTCATCCAACACAGGGCAGCAGACCCACCTGTAGAAGGAATTAGACGTGCAGAGACTTGGGGTTGGGATCAGCCCGAGAGGTCCCCTAGTCTTGTCTAGTATCCAGTATGGAAACCTTTTCTCTAGCATATCTAACTGATAGTTATCTGGGTTCTTGAACACCTCCAGTGATAGGGGATTCATTACCTCCCGGGCCAGTTGTATTTGAGAGTCTCTGCCTCTCTTGAGGCCCCAAACCCACCTCTGCTCCCAAAGGACCCCAGGGTTTCCTAGAGTCACTCCTACAGGGTGAGGATGAGACTTGTCTAGTAGTCTTTCTGGGACACCCAAGCCTAGATTCAAATCAAATTAAATACCAGTTCAATTCTGATAATATTCTAATGATCAGACTCACTTTTTCATAGTTCAACAGGTCAAGAGTACTGCTTGGAGCACTGGTGTTGGTATATGAGTTATTTGTATTTTTTATAAGTTATTTGTATTAAAAGAAAATAATTCATGTGTGCATTTGTGAGTCAGTAAAAAATAATTTAGGGTGTTCAATCTAGGCTCAACAACGTCATGCTGTTCATTCTAGCTTTGTTCCTGGTTCATCTCAAATCCTCAACAACCAGTTTCCCGAGCCCTCCCACCCAGCACAACCTGCTCCTGCTAGCCAGCACTGAGCCAGCATTCCTACATGGCTAGGTACCTACTCTGTGGGGAAAGTCACCCTTGTACCCCTCCCCACATGGCCCCCTGAGCCTATGGTCAGCAGGCAGCTTGCCGAGGGGCCACAGGAGGTCAGGGGTTGGCTTACAGGATCAGGCCCTGTCAGAGGAAAGTGAAGGAATCCTCTTGGGAAAGATGTAAAGAGGAGGAAGGGAGGCAGAGGGCAAGGAGAGGAGCAGAGACTAAATGTAAGTACGAGTGTCTGGAAGCAGGCAGGGGACCTGCGCTGAGCTGCCCAGCTTCCACACCACTAACCCAGGGCTCACCAGGGACAGCATCTCCACCACCATACTTTCCCCAGGGTGGGGGGCTATGGTATAGCCACACAGGGTGCAGAAGTTCTGGGCTGGTGACTTCCCCCTAGCCAACTTAGCTGGGTTTGGCAGGAGCCTAGAGCAGATCATTCATAAGCAATAGTGCTCATATGCAAATGCTTTATCTAGAAATTGCATTGATCTAAAGAATCAGTGAATAAAGACGAGACTTGGCAATGGTGAACCCAATAATGAAAGTTTGAGGCCACCAACAATGGCAAAAATCTCAGCACTGTCCTCAGTCCCCACTGTAACATTGGTAGTCATCCAGCCACTGCCTAGGGGCAGCCACTAGAGGTCTAGATATACTGGAATTTCCATGCCAGAATCCCCTCAGTACTAAGTGGGATACAGCCCTCTCTGGGGGTCCAAGTCTAGGACAGCAAGGGTCTGCTCACTTGTCTAGGGAAAAGACAGACAGGTGGCCCTTCCTGTCCCCCACGGCATATCTACCCTCTAATTCAAAAGAAGCAGGGTAAAAGGCAGCCAGGAATGAGACACTGAATGACCTTCCTGCTCCCAGGTCAGGTCACCGCAGGGGACAAACAGGGGATGCCAGCTCTGTCACCAGGCCCATTCCCTGAGACTGCAGGGCACGCGGAGGCTTTCTTTTTCCCAGAGATCCCCTTGGGGGGGGAGGTGGGAGGGTGGGAATTCTGGGGCAGAGGCTAGCAGATCGCAGCCCGGTCTGACGAGGCAATCCGAACCTCTGTAAATCCTGGCTTTCCTGCCCGCGCGTGGGAACTCAAAATCGTCTCAGGGCCAGGTCCAGATGGGACAGACAGACCAAGACGTCAGGTTTAAGGCCTCCGGCTGAGACTCCCCAGCATATGTAGGTGGGTGCCCTCGCCCCGCTGCACCTCTGGAATCCAGGAGGAGTCGGGCCCGCGGCCTCCAGATGTGCATCTGCAATGCAAATTAATGAGTTAATTACATCGGGAGGCGCTCAGCGGATAATCCAGGTCAGGCCCCTGCGCGGCCATTCAAGGGCCACGGGGCCACCAGCAGGTCGCAGCGGGCCCGACCCGGATCAGGGTCCCAAGGCAAAGGGCCGGTCAGAGCTGGAGCCGAGGGATAGAGGAAAAAGGTCGAGCAAGGGGGTGGGGGTGGGGGGCGCCCCTCCGGCGAGGAGGCTCCTGGCCGCGGCCCCTGCACCCCTCGGCGACTTTTCCCGGGCTTTGTGTGCGCCCTGTCCTACCTGAGGCCACACCCTGAAATCAAACTCGCGACCAGGTGAAGCCGGCGCTGCACAAACAAGTCAGCTCGGCCTCTCTTCGCGGTTCCGGGCGCCGAGGTCCCTCCCGCGGAGGGCGGGCCCGGCTCCCGCCGCCTCCCCGAGCTCTCCAGGGACTTCCCGCTGGGCAGGTGGGTGCTCCCCCCACCCCGGGAGACCGGCGACCCCCTCCCCCCGGGCGGGGCCCGGGACGCGGGGACAGCTCTCCCGCCCGCGCGGGCCCCTTTCCCTGGGTTTTCATTCCCCAAAGTTCAGGGCTGGCCGGCGCCCAGTGTACCCAGGAGCGGCCGTGGGGAGGGCGCGGGGCGAAGGGGCCCTGAGCGCCGGGACCCGGACCGACCTCCGCGTGTGCGCGGGCGCTTCCGGCCCGGCTACCGGGGCTGCCGGGGCGCGGGGCTGGGGATTCGCTTCCCAGAGGGCGCCCCACTGGGGCCTGCGAGATGGGGCTGGTGGCCGCGCTAAGTCCGAGCGCGGTGGGGACAGGGGCCCCAAAGCCCTGCTGCGCCCACGGCCCCTCCTCCCCGTGCGCGGCGCGGGGAGCCCGCCACCTCCCCTCGTACCTGAGATGGTGGCTCTGTCGGGAGGCAGGCCTGGGGCGGTTCCGAATGCTCTGGATTCCGGCCAGTCGCAAAATCCAAGGAGACACCTACTACATTTGTCACAATGCGTTTCTCATCTGTTTCCACCCAGGCCTCGGAGGACTGGCCAGGGAAGGTCCTCAGTCTTCCCTCTCCTCGGTGCCTGAGACCTCTGCCAACGGAAGGGTGAGGAGTCGGGAGGAAGAGGAGGCGAGGAAGGCGGCCAGGAGGTGAGTGAGGAGCCTTCAGCCCTGGTAAGGTGTCCAGGAGCCTTCTCAGACCTCCTTGAGGGACAAGGCTGGAAGGGGCAGTGGGCAGGCAGGTGGCCCTCCTGGGATGTTCTTGGTACCCTAAGGCAGGGGCAGTGGTCCCTTCCAGGTGCCATTTCTCCATCCTTAGTGGATGGGCATTGTAACTTCCACCAGCCCAGCCCACAGCAGATGCCCTGCCTGCCCCTGGCCCAGCCTCTGCTGGCATCAGGTGTGATGCCTGTCTGGGGCGAGACGGTGTCACCAAGCCTGACGCCCTGAATTCTTGCTTGGGAAAGACGCTCCCAAACAGGAAGGGCAGTAGTCTGCCCAGTGTCTGTGCCGAGCCCGCCAGGAGGCAGCCCCAGGCAGAGGTGCTGCTCCGCACATCCTGCCTCCTAGCTCATTCCCCACGTCTCCAACCTGCTAAAATAGATCCAGCTTTTCCCACACCTGCAAATGATGAGCAGCTGGCCCCATCTGGGATATAGATGCTGCTAGGAACACCAAGGGCTAGGACCTGAAGAGCTCTCGGGGTGTGGGCTGTGTTTTGTGTGTCATGTCCTTTTCTGGTGTGTTTTAGGCTCCCTTGGTCTCTTTTTCTAGGCAGGGGAAAAGAGGGGGGGTCAAGTCTATGTCTGTGCTCGGCTCTTTTGGAACAGTTGCAGCATATACTGTAATACGTAGGACAGTAGCTGAGAACACATTTGGAATTGGAAAGAGCTGGGTTCAAATTCTGACTCTGCCTTCTAGTCCTCAAGCAAGTTATTTTACGTCTCTTAAACTTGAATGTCCTCACCTATAATACAGGGCAATCAAGCCTGCCTCAGAGGATAGTTGGGAGACGTCCCAGTGATTAAATAATAAATGTCGGACAGCCCTGGCTGTGAGCCCCCTCTCCAGCCTCTAATTATTACTTAGGAAAGGTTGAACTACCCAAGCCCTGAATTCTGGAGAACTCTGAGAATGGTCTGGCGCTGTGGCGGGAGACTCTGGGGTTTTAGAGCAAAGCCATGGGAATAAAGTAAAGTCAGGGGGTCCGTGGAAGGCAGGTAGAGAGGTGGCCTGGAGAAGGGGCCATTTCTGGAAGAGGATCCAGCTGTGGAGGCCGAGACAGCACGTGTCACCTGTGCTCACATGTCCATGGGAGGCCCAGACACACCATTGCCACAGGGCTGCCTTGGGCACAGGGAGCCTCTGGCTTGAGGCTTCTAGTCCTAGCCCCACCCTCAGCGGCTGTGTGACCTGGGGCAGGTCGTTTGACTTCTCTGGGCCCCAAGCACGTTAGAGAAACTTAGAGACAGTGGGTTTGAATACCAGCTCCACGCTTATCATCTCAGACAGCCTTTCTCTCCAAGCCTCGTTTCTTCACCTGTAAAGCAGAGCTCATAATATGGAGCTTGTAGGGTTGTGGCCCTTAATTGCGCTCTAAGAAGCCCTTAGCACAGCATCTGACATATGCCACACACTTTACATCCGTATGTGTGTGTGTATTCCCTTTCTGGTCTCCTCTGTCCTCTCCCCGGCCACCTGTCATCTTTACGATGCTCCCAGTAAAGCAGGTTTGACCCGTCTCACAGTAGTGTGAGCAGAAAGAGGGGAACAAAATGGAGATATCGAAAATAAGAGCTGTGAAATGTAATCTTTTAGTGTGGTTAGGGGCCCTAAACCTGTGACTGGGGACTCGAGGGGCTCTTTCCGGCCAGGCTCTAAGGACTCTATGATGAGGACTCGGGCCTCTGCATGTGGAGGCTGCTAAAAATTGGGGAAAGGGAAGAGGTGCTTGGCCTACAATCCTCCCGAGAAGGCCATTCTTTACTCTTGCCTTGGAGATAACCCCTTGCCGGGAGGGAGAGCCCACTGCTGTGGGTTCTAAGTGCAGTGAACAGGGGTCTGAGGGGCTGCTCTGGCTCGGGCCACTGCTGGACCACAGCACAGCACTGGTAGGCTGGAGCGGGCCGAGGCAGGCCTGAGTCAATATTGACCTTCCTGGCTGGCCAGCCTGGCTCTTTGGCCTCTCATTCAGCTGGAGTGTTGACACAAGAGATTGAATGAGCTTTATTATCATATTCCTTTCAACAACAGCCCCATTATCTCTCCCCTGGGGATTTGCTGAGACCTGTAGTGTGGGAATGGTGACAAGGGCAGGGAACTGAGGCATTTTGGCTTATGAGCATAATGTCCTCTGCCCTGCACACTGAGCTTCTCTCTGGACCTGTCCCGGGTGAGAAAGAAACCTCAAGGTCCTGCTGAGCATCCTGGGGACCCCGCATACTTCAGCACAGAGGCCCTGGGCAGATCTTATGAGGCCCACAAGCCATGGCAGTGAGGGGCACAGCCTGGGTCTAGGACCCAGCCACCCTGCAGGTGACCATTGAGCAGAAAAGCACATGGAATTCTCTTCAGGCCCTTCCCCCTGGTGAGACTTCGGTGGCCAAGAAAGGAGTCTCCTGACTCATGTCATGTGAAGAGGGGTAGACGGCAGGCCCAGACCCCTGCTAGAGGCTGAGGGAGGACAGAGATCAGCTCCATATAAAGGATGAGCAGCAAGGGGACAGAGGGACAGAGGGACAGAGATCAGGGGCCTCGGGGAGCAGGGGGGAGCTCCCCATCACTGAATGCATTCTAGCAGGCCACAGGAGCAGGCCACAGGCACGTCCCTGTCAGGAATGCCACTGAGTGACTGAAAGTTGACCAGGGACAGAGGAGAGGCTAGACCCCATGAGCAAGTCCCCAAGCACGTGCACTCTTCTGGCAGGTGGTGGAGTCTAGCAACGTCTATTTGGAAAAGCAAGCCAAACGGCATGAGCCCCAGGATTTTGTTGTATCCACCACAATCCCTAGGACCCGGAGCAGAGTTGATGTACAATAAATGAATTTATTGAATTAATGAATGAATAACATACTTTAACATTTAAACAAACTCCAGGGGCACCTGGGTGGCACAGTGGGTTAAAGCCTCTGCCTTCGGCTCAGGTCGTGATCCCAGGGTCCTGGGATCGAGCCCCACATCGGGCTCTCTGCTCAGCAGGGAGCCTGCTTCCCTCTCTCTCTCTTTGCCTGCCTCTCTGCCTACTTGTGATCTCTGTCTGTCAAATAAATAAATAAAATCTTTAAAAAAAAAAAAACATTTAAACAAACTCCAGAAAGTAACATTTGAGAAAAATATTCCCGGCCAATAAGAACACCTCAGTGAAAGTCTGGTATTCTCGGCCAGGGTCCAGTGAGGCCCATCAGTCTTCACAGAAGTGGGTGTGGGATGACAGTTCCCACGTGGGTCACAAAGAAGTCTGGCAACCCCGCTACAAATCTCTGAGAGGAAGGGCCCAACTCTGGAGGTGACATGGTCCTTTTTAGGCCACTCTGTGCCTGGATGGTGGCAGTAGTGGAGGTACCTTTCTAAGTGCCCTAGAACTTGAGCTTGGGGTTGGGGGGGGGCGGCACCTGCTTGGGTGGCTCAGTCAATTAGGTGTCTGACTACTGTTCTCAGCTCAGGTCTTGATCTCAGGGTTGTAAGTTCAATCTCGCATCGAGCTCCATGCTGGCATAGAGCCTACTTTTTAAAAAGAAGGAAGGAAGGAAGGAAGGGGAAGGATGGATGGATGGAAGGGAGGGAAGCAGGGAGCTGGCCTCTATCTCAGCATCTTGCTTCTAGAATAGTGCCTTCCCAAGGCATCATGAATGGGTCTGAGAACGAGACAGGGCTGGTGATGGAGGGTGGCAGCCACCTGCAGCAGCATTCACATCAGGCCAGACAGACACAGGTCTTCCCCTTCTTTGCTGCTTTACTTGGGCAATGCCTTGATCTCTGTGAACATGGGTTTCATCGTCTGCATAATGGGCACAATAACAGCCCTGCCTTAAAGGCTGGTGGGGAGCAGAGCCTGTTTGTGGCATGATCAGCCCAGAGCCTGGTGCTTACACCAAGCACTCCCTGAGTGATGACTGACTGAGTGGGTATTTACTACAAATACCTCAAATTGCCCTTGAGCTAGAACAGGTACTGTTTCTCTCCTCATGTACCTGGAGAAGCTGGCAGAGGGGAATGGTCCATTGCCTGGCCACCACTGGAAATGCTACAGCCTAGAAAGGAAAAGAGTAAGCCGAGGTTACAAGCAGGAACTCAGGAACCCCATACTCTGGGGCCAACCCAAGCCAGCATTCAGTAGTGACAAGCAGCCACCAAGACAAGCCTCTGCCTTCAGAGGCAGCCCATGTGTGCTTCCACTCTGGCCTCATAGCACTTAGAGTAGAGCCCATGATGCCTCCTTCCCAGTCACCCAGTGTGGAGGGGAATCCCACTGACCTCATTCCTCAGAATTTACCAAGATCTCAGGACTGACGCAACCAACTCAATCCGCCTCCCCCCCCCCCAGATTAACTGCCAACTCCTCTAGACTCACATTCTGGAAGCCATTCCCCAACCTGCAGCCCCTTCTTGTGGATCCCTTCAGTGGGCTACAAGTCTTCCTTTGAAAGGGATTTGATATGGGGCAATAGCCAAACCCCACTCCAAGCTGGGCGTGGAAGGTAAGGTAGGTGACTCAGTGGGCCACCAGCACTGCTGGGGAAACAGCTTGGTGGCTTTGGCACGCCAGGCCTGGGCAAGTGGCTGTCACCTCCCCCAGAGGAGAAGTTTGAGAGGGTGACCCACCCACAGTAAGCTCTTTTGCTTATTCCCGTTGTGGTCTCTAGACCAGCCTCACCACAGCACCCAGACCCCTTGGAGTCATGGAACAGTGGCATCAACCACAAAGCCCTGCCCCCCACTCCTTGAGCCAAGCCTGCAGGTTGCCTGGCTTTCAGCTGAGGACTGCCCCCCCCACCCCGAGGGGCCCTGGATCAGTGCTGGAGAGAATACACCCCTCCTGCTTCTGCAGCTTTTCTCATATATGCCAGGCCCTCTTGTCACAGCCAACCACGTGAGCTCTCTGGAACATTCTACCCACCCCTTGCAGGGTAAAACCAAAACCTGATGCCAAACAAAGTAAGGGTCAGCCGACAAGTCAGGACAGCCCCAATCTCCTCTGGCCTCTGACTCACAGAGGAGCCCAGAGAAAAGGCCTAGCAATCTTGATTGAAGGAGCTGGCCCTGCTGCCCGCCCCTTCTCCACACTCCCATGACTTTATGCAGGCAGCTCAGGCCCATGGATGTTCATGGAGACCCCCAGGAAAGAGAGGAACAACAGCCCAACTCCCTCAGAACAAGCATGGTGGACAGAGCAGGGGCTTTGGAACCAAATGTAGGTTCAGACCCTCCAACTCAGTCCTTTCCAGACTCTGTCCCCTTGGGCAAGTTGTTTAGGCTCTCTGAGCCTCATCTAGAATCATGGGTAATAATAGTAATTCCTACCCTCCGGGGTTGGCGGGAAAATGAAATCAATTGATCCTTGGAAAGAGCCGAGCACATTCCCTCTGTGGCTCCTGCTTCTCTGACATGACAGCTGTGCCCCTCAGGGACACCCAGCTTGTGGCTCCCCGAACTCTCTCCCCAGTTCCACCCTCAGGAGCTGGGTGTGGAAGGATTTCCTCCAGAAAGCGTCTGCCAGGAACTGCCAGGCTCCCCATCTGCCAGTCTCTGGCTGGAGGAAGCAGCCTCAGTAGGAACTGTGCCTGGGGAGATTCCTTCCCAAACTGGTTTGGGCAGGGCTCCTCCCCTCCCAGTGCTGGGCATCCCTGCTCTGGTCCAGTTTAGGGCCAGCTGGCCAACCGGCCAGCCAGCAAGTGATGTCTGTAGCCATTCAGAAGAGGGAAGTTCGAAGCATTCCCCAATCACAAGGATGGATCCCAGCATGGGCGCCTCTCTCCCCTTTGTTGGGATAAGGAATCCGGCAGGAGGGTCTGGGGCAGCAGAGGGCACCCTGAGCCTGAGCTGGTGCCCTGCTTCTGGCCGTTTCTACTGCAGAGTGTCGGGTCCAGGTGATTTCTATCAGGCTAGGCAGAAGAAAAGGCAGGGACTCGCTCTCAGCGGGAAGATCATCTTCCTCCCTCCCTCCCTCCTCCTCCTGTCTTCTTTGAGGAAAGCTCCTCTACTAGATGAATTGAGTGTGCATACAAGGAGGTGGAGATACTGGGATTGCAACTTGGACGGCTGGTGCGGGCTGGTTTACTACGACGGCCCCATGGCGGAAGTAGCAACCACCCTCCCTCGGCCCCTGGGCCCTTGGCCTTGGATCAGTAGGTGGGAAACTGGGCTGGAAAATGGAGCCCTAGAAATAGAAAATCAATGCCTCTGTCTTGGGGGTTGGTGTGCTCCAAGGACACAGGGACTGTTGATGGTGAGATGTAGGATGTCTGCGTCTCAGGAGTTTCACATTCAATGACTTGGCAGCTTTGGACCCCTGAGTGGGTGAGTGTGTCTCTTAGAAACTCAGACCTCATGATCACTCTTTATTCTAAAATGTTCTGTTTTCTTTAGAAAGAAATTCTAGAGGAGCGCCTGGGTATCTCAGTCAAGGTTAAGCGTCCAACTCTTTCAGCTCAGGTCACGATCTCAGGGTCCTGAGATGGAGCCCCATATCGGGCTCAGCGCTTAGCAAAGAGTCTGCTTGTCCCTCTCCCTCTGCTCCTCCCCCACCCCCTGCTCCAGAAACAAATAAATAAAATCTGGAAGGAAGGGAGGGAGGGAAGCAGGGAGAAAGGAAGCATGGAAGGAAGAAAGATCCTAGGAAGTGTCCCCTCCTCCTAACATTTGCCATCAAGAATTCTATTTTGGACAAAGAAAACCTTGGTAGTTTAATTTATCCGTGGGACCTGTGGGTGTGGAGGTTTTGGCTCCAGCACGTGAGGGGTTCCAGGAGAGCCCACCAAACTTAGGCCCCCACATAGTCATCCACACTGGACCTGGGGCAGGCGATGGCCGGACTGTGGGTTTCCTCCTCTCCCATCCCCCCCATCACTGCCTCCAGCTTATTATTTTACCTTTCACATTTAGATCTGATTAATTTGGGGGTATGACATGAATTCATTTTTCAGGATTCTTTTTTTTTCCATATGGATATCTAATTGTTTCAGCTACATTTTTTGAAAAGATCATCTGTTCCCTACCATATTGCAGTGTCACCTTTGTCATAAATCAAGTGACCTTCTATGGCTGGATCTATTTCTAGATTCTCTCTTCTGTACCATTGGGCGATTTGTCAGTCTTTGTGCCGGTTCCACACTATATCAATTATTGTACTGTTCCCATAAATCTTGATATTTAGTAGTGTAATCCTTCAACCTTGTTCTTTAAGATGATGTCTACTATTCCTGATTACGTTTCTCTGTACATTTCTTTTTTTTTTTAAGAGTTGTTTTTTCTTTTTTCTTTTTTTTTTTTAAAGATTTTCTTTATTTGAGAGAGAGCGAGTGAGAAGGAGAGAAAACATGAGCAGGGAGAGAGGCAGAGGGAGAGGGAGAAGCAGGCTCCCCACTAAGCAGACAGCCCAATGCCGGGCTCGGTCCCAGAACCCTGGGATCATGACCTGAGCCAAAGGCAGATGCTTAGCTGACTGAGCCACTCAGGCGCTCTGTTTGTCAAAAGAACTATGCTGGGATTTTGATTGAGATTGAAACAAATCTGTAGGTTAATTTGGAAATAATTGATATCTTTATATCATTGAGTCTTCCAGTCTATGAATGTTCTTTAATTTCTTTAATAATGTTTTCTGCTTCTCAATGTAGGGACCTGGCACATCTTGGATTAGGTTTATTCCTAGGTATTTGACATTTTTAATGTAAAATGGTAAATGGTGTCTGAGGGGTTGTCTCCCTAGTAACACTTTTGACAGCAAATGAGAAGGGTTTTTTTTCCTCCTGTGGCCATTTCTTCGACTTTCGGACACCAACTGGCTATTCAACAATTCCATTCAATTCTGGCAGTACTTGGAGTCAGCACAGACCCCAAGGGCTCAGTCCCACAAGCCACCCTCCACTCAGATGCCAGATGTGAGTCTCAGGCCACCCATACTTCTGACCAACTGGGTATGAGTTGAGGGTTCCCATAGGGTTCCCATGAGCCCCTCCTCAGGTTCTATAATTTGCTAGAATGGCTCACGGAACTCACTCATTATAAAAGATACAAGCCAGGCACAACCCAACGGGAGAGATGCATATGGGAAGGGTTGGGGTAGGAGGCACAGATCTGCTTCCACACCCTGCTCAGCTGCCTCACCCTCCCACCACCTTGATGTGTGCACCAACCCAGAAGCTCCCAGAATCCTGTCGTTGAGGGGTTATTCTATGGAGGCTTCATTACAGAGGCATTGTTGATTAAATCATTGGCCATTGACAATTAACCCAATCATCAGCCCCACTCCCTCCCCAGAGGTGGGACAGGGCCAAAAGTTGGAACATTCTTTCCATCTGGGATTGCAAGGGTGTTAGGAGTTGTATGCCAGGAACAGGAAACTGAGACTAAGAATCTATTCCCCATTGTACCACAGAATCTTTTAAAAATATATATATGTATATATATTTTTTCTATCTGTTTGCTGTTGGTACGAAGAAATAAAACTGATTTTTTTCTTTATATTGACCTTGTATCAGGGACCGTCTAAATTCACTTATCTAATTCCAGCAGTTTGTATGTAGATCTTTCTCGATTTTCTGTGTACACAATCGTGTTGTCCCAGGCAGTATTAGCTTCACCACATTCTGGATGAGTCTCAGCAGCCTCTCTTGAGGTGCGGATTTCCGTTAGCAAAGTAACTGGCCCTGATTTCTGGCTCTACTCCCCCCTTCTCCAAAACCTGAGCTCAGTTCATTGCTTCCAGCAGCTCCCCACCCTCACGACCACAACCTTGGGTCCTATGACTCTGCAGTGTCCTTTTTCCTCAGACTTCTCCTACTGCCTCTGGGAAAAACTTGTTCTCAGGAGGGGGATCCCAGAGCCATTTACCATTTGCTAATGATGCTATCTCCATGCATTCCTGCAGAAAAAGCTGGGCACTCATGTGGGGCTGGGGGAGTTGGGAAGAAGGATGTTTGGGGCTAAAAGTATTAGCCCACTCTTCTTTAGGTTGCGGGTATGTCCCCACACCTGCAAAAGAGTTCGAGTTCACAGAGAGGCGTGGGGGGGTGGGGCGGCGGCGGCGAAGCCATCAGTGAAGCTAATTTAGGGACAGAGGGTCTATCTGTGAGGCCATGAGCACAGGACTGCAGAATGAGACTCTGGGAGCCAAAGGCTGAGAGGGAGGAGGGTATTTTACCAAACCACAAAGCGTCTACACAATGGAGAGGCAGTGAGGCTCCCGGGTCTCCCAAATGAGGCATGGTCCCTTGACCAGCGAATCTTCGAGGGAAGGCATTGGGCATCTCTCTTGGATTTGGATCTGCTCCCGTCCCGATGGCTGCAGGGCCCTGAGGTGCACAGAGAGGCAACGAAAAGAGAATCAGCCCCCGTTCACGGGGGGTCTGCCCACTGAAGCCTCCTGAAGCCTTGTGAGGCAGCCTTTACTAACCCTGTTTTATAAGTGAAGAGCCCTGACGCACAAATCATTTAAGGAGCTTGCTCAGAGCCTCCCCAAATTAGTGGAAGATTCCCCTCAATTCACCTGCAGCTCAGCAGGTGTATTTCATTCCTAAGGGCTCCCTCGTGGGGCTCCTGCACACGTGGGTTTGCCTACAAGGAGCATTTGGTAGACGCCCAGTGTCAAGGCCACCAAGGCGGCTGACAGTCCAAGACGTGGGATGTGGATTCACATTGACTCACAGGTGCTGAATTCCTCGTGGCAAAGCTGTGGGACAGATGAATGAGGCAAGCATGCAAATCAAGAAACAAACATGTCTGCTTCTTAAAACCTAGAAGTGACCTTTCCAAGGGACAGTAGAGCCCACTGAGTGTATTTTCCACGATAAGGAAAAAAAATTAAAAACAAAAAACCCCATTGAGCTGCTTTGAGCTCCTTCAGAGACAGAAGCGTTCAAGTGAGTCTTCCATCCACATGTGGTCTTGGCCCGGGACTCCCAGAAGGTAAGCCGGAGTCCTCACTTTACCCTGGGTTTGCAGTCTCCCCATCTCACATCTGCATGCCCACGTCCCTGTCGACATTGCTCAGAGGGCCTTAGGCAAAGCCCAGATCAGCAAGGGACAGAGGTTTGGCTGCAAGTGATATTTTGCCCGGAGTTCTGAGACTCAAGGGAAAAGGGCCCAAAGTGGAGAGGCGCTTTCTTCCCTGGGGAGACTTACCCCTAGACAGCTGTCTTCACCCACACCAAACGTGCCCTTGACTCAGGACCCTGCTGGAATTAGGGCCAAGCACTTGGTGACCAAGAGGGCCCTTTTGGGGGTTCCTGGTCCTATGATATGTGGCCCCAGGCTGGATAACATGTTGGCTTTTTATGAATGTTGTTTATCACATAAATAGGTTTTCTGTCATTGAACCATCACAGGACTAATCTGAGTTAAACAAAAAAAAAAACTGTAACATGCTGTTGGATTCAGTTTATTCATTTTGTTTCGGACCTTCACTTTTGTTCATACATGGGATTGGTCCAAATTTTCTTTTTCTTGCCCTATTCTTACCTGGTTTAAGAGTCAAAGTCGTACTTGCTTCATAAAAGGAATTTGCCTGCTTGCTTCCCTCTTTCCCCTTTTTAAATTATTCGACAGTGGAATGATATTTGTAATGGGCTTTGGAGCTTATAAAAACACACCCCCAGAGTCTGCCTGCTCGGCAGGAGACTTGGCACAGACAAGAAGACAGACACCTCTTTTCCTTGTTTATAGTCTGTGTTGGCTTATTTCTGGCACTTTTGTTGTTTCTGGGACTGCTTCACTGGGAGCTGGCCATATCCCTGAAGCAGTAGGGACGAGAGGTGAGGGGAAGCCCTGGGCTGGCGGGAGGGAGCCCTGAGTGGGGTGGGGGAAGGGGGACCCCAGCACTCACTGCAGCCACCTATGCTTCCCGGGGCCAGGCAGCCATGAAGCCCCTCCCTGGAGCTCAGCCCGACCCTCCCCACGCAGGCACCATGTTCCGGAAGAAAAAGAAGAAACGCCCTGAGATCTCAGCCCCACAGAACTTCCAGCACCGCGTCCACACCTCCTTCGACCCCAAAGAAGGCAAGTTTGTGGGCCTCCCGCCACAATGGCAGAACATCCTGGACACCCTGCGACGGCCCAAGCCTGTGGTGGATCCTTCTCGAATTACGCGGGTGCAGCTCCAGCCCATGAAGGTAAGGTGGGCAGGGGCGGGAGGTCGGGGGATGCTGAGGTTAGCCTCTCCCACTCCACAGAAGCCCATGCCTGGCCAGACCACAGAGGCACTTGGAGGGACTACCTCATCACCAGCTATCAATCAGTGGGCTGTTTTCATATCCCCACCCCCTCCATGAGCCTCACCTGGGGTGAGGACTCAATTTCCAGGGAGAAGGAGCCTGGGGCGACCCTCTCTGTAGACCAAGAGTATTGCCAGATTTAGCAAATCAAATTACAGGATGCCCAGCAAAATTTGAATTTCAGGTAACAACACATAATCTTTTAGCATTAAGTGTGTCCTGTGCAATATTTGGACCCGCAGCTGGGGCTGGGGCTCCCAGACCAGGGGGATTTTGGTGTGTGGGTCAAGAAGGGCAAGAGGAGTTGGAGTCAGGGGCCTGTCAGTGTATGTGGAGGAGAGCCCTGCCCTGGTTGCTGCCTCCTCTGGGAGCTCCGTACATCTCCCATAAAGCCACAGATAGAGCTAGAGAATGACAGCAGGCCCCCGAGGCGGGGGGTGGGGGTTGGGGGGTGGGGAGGACTGGACTCCCCCACCCCGCCCCCTCAGCTCCCCAAGCTCAGCTGCCCACTCCATTTCAGGGTTTACCCCCTGTCTGTGCTGTTGGACTGCGAGCCCCATGACAATAGGCTTTCTCCCTGGATCTCTGCCTCCCTCCCTGCCCCCACACCCTGCCGCCCCACAAGGGTCTGTCCCCTCTCCTGCCCCCCACCTCAGCCCGCCGCCCTGCAAGGGCCTGACCTGCCATGGTCCTGATGAGTGGCTGAAAAGTTAAGGAACAGATGGATGACACAGGAAGGGAGGTCCTTAGGGGTCCTTCCCCAAGAAGCCCCCCCACCCCACCCCATGGAGGCTTCCTACCATGAACAGGCCACTGGCTCATGCTCTTCTCCCTCCCCCACAGACCGTGGTGCGGGGCAGCTCGGTGCCCACGGACGGCTACATCTCAGGGCTGCTCAACGACATCCAGAAGCTGTCGGTCATCAGCTCCAACACCCTGCGTGGCCGCAGCCCCACCAGCCGGCGGCGGGCACAGTCCCTGGGGCTGCTGGGGGATGAGCACTGGGCCACGGACCCAGACATGTACCTGCAGAGCCCCCAGTCTGAGCGCACTGACCCCCATGGCCTCTACCTCAGCTGCAACGGGGACACACCAGCAGGCCGCAGGCCGATGCCGTGGCCAGAGCCACAGAGCCCGAGGGTCCTCCCCAATGGGCTGGCCACCAAGGCCCAGTCGTTAGGCCCTGCAGAGTTTCAGGGCGCCACACAGCGCTGTCTGCAGCTGGGGGCCTGCCTGCAGAGCTCCCCACCTGGCACCTCGCCCCCTGCAGCCACCAGCAGGCGCAGGGCCAAGGCTGCCAGGCACGGTTCGGAGGAGGCCCGGCCACAGTCCTGCCTGGTGGGCTCGGCCACAGGCAGGCCAGGCGGGGAGGGCAGCCCCAGCCCCAAGACCCAGGAGAACAGCCTGAAGCGCAGACTGTTCAGAAGCATGTTCCTGTCTACTCCTGCCACAGCCATGGCCACTTCCAGCAGCAGCAAGTCGGGCCCTCCCTCCCAGAGCAAGGTAGGTGGGGCTGGGGCCGCCCTCAGCAGGGCCCGGGAGCCTGGCCTTGCCCATTTACAGGCTCAGGCTAGGGAGAGCAAAAGGGAACAGAATGATCAAGAGCCTCAGCTGAGGAGTCTACCCTGAACCAGCTGAGCTCTGGTCTTCCCGACGTTTAGCCCTGGTGAGTCAAGAGGTTGCAGGCCCGCTCATTTCCTGGGGGGCCTCCGAGGGAGTTTCAGTACACCCCAGTTTACATTCCTGCCCCCTACCGTGTGTCTGGGTGGATCGCAGTGGGAGGCAATCACCTTTAACGATAAGCCCAGACCCCCCCAGCCAGGCCGTGGCAGAGACCGGTGCTCCGACACTGGTTGGGGGCAGGGTCTCGGCCTCCCTCTCCTCAGAGCTTCTTTCCGTCTCCACCCCTCGCTTGCCCCAGTGCCCTCCTGAGGGCGACCAGAGGTTCCCTGAACTGCTTCTCCCTCAGGAGTCACAGATGTTCATGTGAACCCCTTCTCTGGTGAGGAGGATTCTTCCCTTCCTCCCCTGCCCCCACCTTTTTTTTTTTTTTTTTTAAGATTTACTTATTTATTTATTTGAGAGAGAGAGTACAAGTGCAGGGAGGGGTGGAGGGAGAGAGAAATTTGAGCAGACTCCTTGCTGAGCTCAGAGCCTGATGTGGGGCTCAGTCCCACAACGCTGAGATGATGACCTGAACGGAAAACTAAGAGTCCGACGCTTAACCGGCTGAGCCACCCAGGCATCCCTCTCCCCTTTTCTGGACAGGTTGTTTCGTTTACTGTTTCTGTAACGATTTGTTTTGGGGTTTGTGTGCTCTGTGAAAAGCTGGGGGGTTGAGTTTGCCTAGGCCTGGGAGCAGCAGGAAAGCCAACTTTCGGCACGCGCCACAGCCTGGAATGCACAGATTTTTCTTGTGAAATATGAAACAGTGAAGGGACATTTCTTGGCAGGCAGAGGAGACTGCACTTGTTTCTTCCACGCCCTGTGATGTCCTGTCTGTGGTGACAGCACCATCCTTTCCCATTTGGCCGATGAGAAGGTGGGCTCAGAGGGGGTTGGGGAAGACCCAGGGGTGGAGAAAGAGTCAGGGAAGGCAGCAATGAGAGGGCCCTCCGGGCTCTTGCTCCCCAAGGCTTTCTGATCATGGCATCTGCACCTCCTTCATGAGGGGCAGGCAGAAATGACCTTATGCTGCAGCACGAGGTTGGGAAGTCAGACCTAAGAAACAACAGGCGACAAGTGACACGAGTGACAGAGCTCCTGTCCCCCGAGGGCTTTCAGAGCAAGCCTGGCGCCTCCCCAGTGGTGGTGATATCTGAGTGTGCTCTAGTCAGGACTTGGGTGGAGAGTTTGGGGAGTAGCCTGGACCGTCAACCTTTCTAAGTCACTGCCAACACAAGGCACCCA
Organism: Martes martes; assembly: GCF_963455335.1. Lineage (NCBI taxonomy): Eukaryota > Metazoa > Chordata > Mammalia > Carnivora > Mustelidae > Martes > Martes martes. The sequence goes on from NC_137894.1 coordinate 59,538,447, forward strand.
AGGGAAGGTTCTGGGCTTTGTGCCATCACTGGGATGAAGGATGTGGGCTGGGCTCCCCCGTGGAGTGGGGGGTAGAGGGCCGAACAAGTGCCCAGGAGGTGAGAACTGGAACTTGATCGCTCGATGGCCTCTTGGGAATCCTGTGGCGGGGCTTCGGGGATTTGGAAAAAGAGGGTGTCAACACTGGACTGGGCATGACCTGCATGTTTCTGGGCTCCTGCCAGTACCCCACAGCGGGAACAGGTTGTCCAGCCAGCCTCAGTCGGCCTGTCCATCCTGCATTTTACCAAGGATCTACCGTAGGCCACTGCAGCAGGGTGTGCAGTGGAAACAGGGGGTCGTTGTCTAGGGCTTGGAGACACCACCATTCCCAACCCAGGGCAATGATTTCCTTCCCGGCACCTGGGGCGTACATTTCTAGAGAAATACTTTCGAGCCAGGCCTTTAAAAGCCAGGAGAGAGACTTCCTCTCCTCTGATCTGGGCCAGCGCTTCTCACCCCCTGCCCCTGTGACATTTGGGTCAAATAATCCTTTGTCCTAGGGGCTGTCCTGTGCATTGTGGGATACGTAATAGCATCTCTGGCTTCTACCCACTAGTTACAGATAGCACTCCTCAGCTGGGACAACCGGAAATCCCCCCCAGACATTGCCAGATGTCCCTTGCTGGGGAATAAAATCAGCCCCAGTTGAGAACCACTGCATCCATCTTCTTACCCTACCCCCACAGCCCCAGGAACCACCAGACCAAACCAGCAGCCAGCTTTCCGCCCCTCCATACACCCCAGGGCTTGCTTCAGGACTCTCAGCACCTGGTTGGACACTGGTGCCCTGGGAGGTCAAGCCACCAATTGCCACCTCAGGCCAGGAAAGGCTACAGAAGGGTGTGTGACTCTAGGGCTTTTGTACTCGGCCCCAGGAAGCATGGCCCGCAGTTACTCACTTTGACTAAAAGCAAAAGACCTTGAGGCCGGACTGGGGGCAGGGAGGCCAAAGCGTTAAGACAGGAACTGGGGAGATTTAGAAGTGGTTCCTCTTAGGCAGAAAGGCTAAGTCGAAAGACCCCAACAAAATCAGCACATCTTGGTTAAACACCCTACTGTGTACCCTGTACTCTGTTATACGTCAAGGACATCCATTAGGACCACAGCTGAGGGATGAAGGGTCAGGCTGACCAGGACTGAAGTCAGCCTTGCTCTTACCATTTAGTGCCTCTGGGCAAGTTACTTAACCTCTCTGAGCCCCTTTCCTCATCGACAGATACAGGTAATAATAGTACCCGTGCAAAGATAAAACAACCCAGACGTTCTGAGAATTAAATGAGATAATGCATTTAAGGGCCTTGTCGAAGTGGGACACCCTCAATAAATGGCTTTACTATTTTTAAAATATTAAGGACATGGCCTTTGCCTCCAAGGCACTTAGATTATAGCCCCCCAAGCCCATGGCTGGAGAGCCTGGCCCTGTTGCCATGGCCCAGGCAGGAAAGATGGCATCATTGTAACCGCATGCACGCCCCTTCTGGTAGCTTCCCACCCAAAAAGATGTCTCAGTCACAAAACGAACTCCAGAGCCCGTAACAACTAACTCCACTTTTTGTCCCCCTTTCCCTTTCTTGGTATGGCTTAAGAGGTTTCCTCTGGACTTTTCTTGTGGTGACATTAAGTCAAAGCTCCCATCTTGTAGAGACAGGCATCGAGGGTAACAAAGGGATGCTCAGGTCCAGAGCTTGGGGAAGTGAAGACCGGAGCCCAGCCCAACTACCTCGCATCCCACGTCCCAGGCCACATTGGGGCTGGTCCCTCGTCTGGATCCCTGCTCTTTGCTGCTTCCAGCCAGCCAGCCAGCCACACACCCGCTGCACCCTTGGCCCCTGAGTTCAGCAGGCGCCTGCAACAGTGTCTCCATAGGGGCCTTGACAGTGGAGGGGGAGCAAATCCCCTCCTTGGCCCATCTCAGGGCCTGTCTTCACCTCCCCCACCCTGCCGCCCAAGCCAACTCAACCAGAGAACAGAGCTGGCCTGTGTAGGGGGCCAAAAGGCCAGCAGGTGAAGGGAATTATTTTACAGCCTGCCTTCAACATCCATGTGGAGACAGATGAAGGATGATGAGAGCAACCTCAAGAGCAGCTCTAGATGCTTCTGGGCCCCCACATTCTATCCAGCCCGACCCAGATGCTCAGAGAGCATGTTTTCTGTGAGCCGCGCCTTGCAGGCCAGCAGGCAACCTTTTTACTGGGCCTTGGGGGCTGCCTCGGTGTCTGTGTGACCAAGTGAGCTGTGTAGGGTGCTGTCCTGTGAAATCTCTGCTCCCAGGACATGGCCTTCCAGCCTCAGGCGTGACCATGCTCCCCGCACCCCAAGTCCCAGCCCTCCCACAGCCTCCATGAGGCCGAGGAATCACAGAGCCCATTTGTCCAAAGCTGCTCCCATGGTGGTCCACAGTCCTCTGGCATCAGAGCCCAGGGACCTTGTTAAAATGCAGAGTCACTGCTCTAAGGACTTACTGGAGCAGGATTCTGCATTCTCTGCAGCTCCCCAGATCACCGTGCCCTGATAGACGAGGTGGGCTCAGAGAGGGTAAGTTGCCTGAGAGTCACGGCTGGTCAGAGCAGGAGCCGTACTGGAGTTTAGGTCATGACCCCAAGTCCAGAGGTCCCACTGCTCCACTACACAGAGTGGGGAAACGTGGGTGAGGGTCGGGTGCTGGCAAAGACATGGAAGGGTCTCTTTACCCCCCAGAGGTGCTCACCGGGCAGGATGGAGTCATGCAGCAGTGCTAGGAGGCTCTCCTGGCTCCTTGGCTGTGAAGGTTGAGCCCGAGTCAGGCATAGCCTGCCAGAGGCTGGTGCACATTTTGGGGTGTGCCGGTGGGGCGGGGGTGGCAGACTGCCACAGCTTGGCTCGCTGCTGGCAAGGGCATTTGTGTACATGTTCCCCTCTAGGCAAGATCAGGCACTGGGTAAGAGGGGGGCACCCTGAAACCCGGGGAGAAGGTGCAGAAGAGGTTGACGAGGCTCTGCTGAGCCTGGCGGGGTCCAAGGCCCAGACTTGGGGTCCCTCGGCCCAAGCTGAGCGCTTGGGGAGATTTCTTGGAGGTTGCTGCAGTTCTGGGGATCTGGACCAGGACTCAGTGGGCAACTAGACAACTGCCATATGATGGGTTCTGAGATGTTCTGGAAAGTTCTCTGCAGCCCCTCAAGTGTCCCTTGTTAGGTTATTCAGGGCCCTTTCCAGGTGCCCCTTTTAAAATCATATAATCCCTGGGAAGAATCATGTTGCACCTCGCCAGCTCCTTAGAGAGAACCCAAGGAGGGAACCCTTTCCTGCCAGGCTGGCTGGAGGGCTTGGGCCCTGAAAGGCGAGGAGCCTCAGAGGCTTCAGGGCTGGGCCTTGGGCTCACTGAGGCCCAGTCTGCCACTCAGTTCCACCTTCCCTCCCTCCCTGCCAGAGGCCATAAGGGCTGGGGGGAGGGGTGTGCCCCCTTCCCTTCCTTGGGGGCGGGGCAGTCATCAGCCAGGAGTCATGTTCCAGACAGAGGCTGCTCTGCGGAGCCTCTAGGAAACCTCCCTACCCCTGGCCTCCTAATTCCAGATCTCTCTGGCACCAGTTCCCAACCCCGGGAGACATACCTATGAACCCCCCCAGAAGATAACACAGCTCTGTGGTCCCCTCTTGGGGACATACTCTCAGGACAGACACGCAGGCTCCTGCTGTCAGGCACGAGTGGGGCTAGCAGACCCCTTGCTGTGCTTCCCTGCCCTGGGCTGGGGAGCAGTCCCAGCTGCCGTGCTGCCCACGAGACCCCCACCCCGCCACTGCTCAGGGCCTCTTCTGCCCACCCTGGGCCCTTGGGTGGGAGCACCCCAGGAATGCAGAGTGCTTCTGACCCAGATTCCCCACACAGCCCAGCAGTACAGAGGGAAGACGGCCTCTTAGTGGCCTCCCTGGGGTCTGGCTGTCAATTACCCAGGAAGAAATACCCAGCAGAGGACACCCCAGAGACTCTGCTTTCTTCGGCTTCCCAGGCGAGGCAGAGCGGATATAAAGAGCCGCTGTTTGGACTGCTCACCTGGGAATGCTGGGGGCTGGGCTCCTGAGCATGAACTTTGGCTTCGGCTCCCTTTGAAAATCCTTGCCCATAGCACCTCCCTTATTTGGTCCAATGCCCTGCCAGACACGCCCCTGTCCAGAGATCACCCCCTGGTTCTGGGAAGGTCACTCCAAATGCTCCCACAGCCAAACCCGTCTCTGTTCTTCTTTCCTTTCCTGCAGCCTAACTCCTCCTTCCGACCACCACCACCACTGCAGAAAGACCCCCCACCAAGCCTGGTGGCCAAGGCCCAGTCCTTGCCTTCGGACCCGCCCATGGGGACCTTCAGCCCTCTGACCACCTCGGACACCAGCAGCCCCCAGAAGTCCCTCCGCACAGCCCCCCCCACCGGCCCCACCCCAGGCCGGTCTTCCCCTGCGGGCTCCCCACGCACCAGGCAAGCCCAGATCAGCACCAGCAACCTGTACCTGCCCCAGGACCCTGCAGTGGCCAAGAGCGCCCTGGCTAGTGAGGACACAGGTGTTGTGACACACGAGCAGTTCAAGGCTGCGCTCAGGATGGTGGTGGACCAGGGTGACCCCCGGATGCTGCTGGACAGCTATGTGAAGATCGGCGAGGGCTCCACGGGCATTGTCTGCCTGGCCCGGGAGAAGCACTCGGGCCGCCAGGTGGCCGTCAAGATGATGGACCTCAGGAAGCAGCAGCGCAGGGAGCTGCTCTTTAATGAGGTGGGAGGAGATGGCGGGACAGGGTCCGGCACTGAGGATGACTGTCCAGGAGTGGGGCCGTGGGGACCGGGGCCAACACTCAGGCACCCTCCCTCCCCATTCTGCTCCCCAGGTGGTGATCATGCGAGACTACCAGCACCTCAACGTGGTGGAGATGTACAAGAGCTACCTGGTGGGTGAGGAGCTGTGGGTGCTTATGGAGTTCCTGCAGGGCGGGGCCCTCACGGACATCGTCTCCCAAGTAAGGTGAGCAGCTGGGGCAGGGGCTGGGCTCTGAGCACTGGCTGCTCCCTTCATTGTCCCAGCAGGGGGAATTGGGCAGCCTCAGGCCAGGAAAACTTGGGGTGCCTGTCACATTACTGTGAGCACCCCCTGTCCGTTCGGGTTAACAGACCCAAGAGGGTTCCGGGGAGTGGGGTGGGGGTCTCCAGCCTCGGTCCAGGCCCATTTCCACCAAGGCTCTGGCCTGACTGGACCCCCGCACGTATTGCCCGGGAGCTATGGGGCCCGGGCCCAGGGGCACCTGATCTGCCCAGCCCTGCAGCTCTGCCAAAGCTCATGTCTTCTGTCTGTGGCCTGGTCTTCCCTGTCCAGGCTGAACGAGGAGCAGATCGCCACTGTGTGTGAGGCCGTGCTGCAGGCTCTGGCTTACCTGCATGCCCAGGGCGTCATCCACCGGGACATCAAAAGTGACTCCATCCTTCTGACCCTCGATGGCAGGGTAGGGCCCTCCCCAACCTGGCATGCCTGTGCCCCGCCCCCTGTGTCTGTGCTTGAAGCTTACTCAGCCCCTGCTCCTAGTTCACCACTCCCTGTCCTCCGCGCCCCGCCTCATCTCAAATACAGGTGAAACTCTCGGACTTTGGCTTCTGTGCTCAGATCAGCAAAGATGTGCCGAAGAGGAAGTCCCTGGTAGGAACCCCCTACTGGATGGCTCCTGAGGTGATCTCCAGGTCTCTGTATGCGACTGAGGTAAGCAGTCCCTCCATGCCCCGTCCTCCCAGAAGTTCCAGTTGGGAACAAACAGCTCCTATGGCCCCTGCAGAGACATCCCTCCCCCAAATAGCCCTGGTTTTTGGATTCCCACTTAGTCCATACCCTACCCCACTTCCTAATGCCCCCTCCCAGCTCATGGATGGGTCTGCCCTCGCTTGTGACTTTGCTGCCACAAACTGTTCCCTCCTGCAGCTCGTGGGCAAGGTGGGGTATGACCAGGCTTTTTCACATCTGATGGCCAGTCTCCAAGAATGGCTGACAGCTCTGTCCCTCCAGTCAGTGGGCACTCGTGCAGGAAGTAACTGGTCACAGGGCAGGTGGCCAGGAAGGAGGCCAGCTGCTCCTGTCCCTGTGCAACACACTGCTACCCAGGGGCCCTACTCTGGCCGGCACCATCTGGGACATTCTCCTCCTACAGGTGGACATCTGGTCCCTGGGCATCATGGTGATTGAGATGGTGGATGGTGAGCCACCGTACTTCAGTGACTCCCCAGTGCAGGCCATGAAGAGGCTCCGGGACAGCCCCCCACCCAGGCTGAAAAACTCTCACAAGGTCAGTCAGTGCTCAGGGTGGACCCTGCTGACCCCATTCTTCCTGAGGCCTAGGCCCACCCTCTTCCTTCCACAGAAGCCAGAGGCTCCCAGAAAAGGCTCTGCCTTCTCCACACAAAGCCTGTGGCAAACTCCTGTGGCCCCTCGGACAAGTTTCCACCTGCAAGCAATTGACAGGAGCCTGAGAGAAGGGAAAGCAAGGCTGCCAGAATCCCTGATATCCTGTGGAGGAATTCTAGAGAAGCTAACTGAGCAGAAGCCCCTCCACTCCCTCTGTCAGGGGAGCCATCCCATGGCACGGTGTTCCCAGTCTCGTTCAGCAGACCAGTTTGTCCTCCAACAGTGCACATCCTGACCACATCTGAGCCGCAGGTTTTCCCTTAAAACCAGTGAACATGTGCGAGTGCACATGCATTTAACCCTTTTCTGCCAAATCCACCCAAACCCCACAGGCCTTACCTGTGGACACCCCCTGCTGGTGGCCAGGTCAGCACGGGGCAGCAAAATGGCACTGCCATCTAGTGGCCAGAGTGAGAAATGTCGCAGAGGGTTGAAACCCAGGCCCTAAATGATAAAATACTCCTGTGGCCCCTGCACAGCTGGATGAGAGGACAGTCAGGAAACAACTTCCCAGACCACTGGTCCTTGGAGCCTGCACTGCCAGCCCCAGGACCAACACATATGGGAGATTTCCAGTTGGCTAACTCCGCAGAGGATGTAGCCTTCCGCAACAGCCCAAGACTTAGCCTCATCCCGAGATACTGGCTCAAAATGAACCAAGATAAGCCCTTGACTTAGACTCCAAGGCTTAGAGCATTAAAGAAATCTTCCTTGTCAGGTCTCACTTTGCTCTTTTTTATTTTTCAAGACACTTCATCCCTAGCCTCTTTTTTGATCTTCACTAAAGACAGGGCAAGCACATTTTATCATTAGCCCATTGGACAGATAAGAGAACTGATGTCTAGAGAAAATCACAACTTGTCGAAGACCAGGGATAGACCCAGGACTGGATCACTAATACCAATGCCATGCCCCTTCCACAGAGCCACAGAGCCTGAAGGTTGAGAGTCTCCAGCAGCAGGGTGGGGAATGGGCTATATATTTGCAGCCAGGCTCCCCAGGAGCCTGGCATTTTCCTTTCACCGCTCAGTAGCACCCCCTAGAGGTGAACTAGCCATTTTCCTGGACTGAGGCCAAGTTTCTTTACCTACCTGATAATCTGAAAATTGCTGAGCGTTGGTGCTGCCAGGAAGTAAGAAACAAGAGAATTTGAGACCTTCCAGTGATGGTGGGGATGGGCAGACGAGTTACCCCAAAGTGACTGCATGTGTCAGCTTGCTCTCAGTGCTGCCCTGTCTCCACAGGTCTCCCCAGTGCTTCGAGACTTCCTGGAACGGATGCTGGTGCGGGACCCCCAGGAGAGAGCCACGGCTCAGGAGCTCCTGGACCACCCTTTCCTGCTGCAGACGGGGCTGCCTGAGTGCCTGGTCCCCCTGATCCAGCTCTACCGCAAGCAGACCTCCACCTGCTGAGCCCACCTGCAGAGCGCATCTGCCACCAATATCCCCAGGCAGGGGACACTGGGCTGCCAGCCCACCGGCAGGGCCCGCCTGCCTCATTCTCTCAGTATTCTCTCCAAAGATTGAATGTGAAACCCCACCCACACCCTCCTGCCCTTCCGCCCACTGGGCCAGGCCGGACCTGCCCCTCGGTCTCTCTCTCTCCCAAGAGAGTCCCCAGTTGCCTTTGGGATGACGGAGACCCCTTCTACAGGATGACCCTTTGTCACTTGCACAGGGATATTTCTAAGAAACGTGGAGACCAGCACTCCTGGCCACTATGGCCAACCCAGCCGAAAAGGCTGCTGCAGTTTTTTAAAGATAGTTGTACACAAGCATCCCAGGCTACCCAAGAGGGCAGACTGCTGGTCTTCCCCAGGATAGCTGCTGTTCTCCGCTCCAACTCTAAACCCTGGGGTCTCGAGAGGGCCACGGGGAAGGTTTCTACTGCCTGAAGCTGTCTTCCTCCCTCGTGTCTGACTTCCCGAAGGTACAGTCCAACCTGCACCTGCTTCCCAACTCACCTGCACTGACATCCACTCTCCCTGCACAGCCTGCCCCAAAGTGTGACCAGCCTGCTCACAGGCCAGGGAAGGAGGTGGAGCGTTGCTCTGGGTGAAAGAGAAAGAATGGAGTTGGTGGTAAACGTGGTCTCACGTTACAGGATGGAGAGAACACCACATGCGTGTGTGTGTGTGTGTGTGTGTGTAAGTGACAGATGGTCACTCCGACAGCTTGGCTCCCTTCAGGTCACCCACAGCCAGCTTCCGTAAAGTTTTTCCAACCTTTTTGCCACTAAGTTCTACTCCAAAGGGACCTGCTTTCCTGGCCTGGCTTCCCACCTCCCAAGTCCCTTGCTTCTACCTGACCAGCGGAGAGGTCTGCATTGAGTCTAATACATTCTAGGGGCTTGGCAGATTTCCAAGTTTCTCCTCTACACTGGAGTCTGGGAGCTGAGACAGGAATGGTGAGGGAACATACTTTGTTTCGGCTGTGAGCTTCCTCTCAATAACCAGGTCATCAAGGACCCGTTCTTCTCAAAATCTTGGTCTGGGGGGAGGTGAACCACCTCCTGGAGCCCCATCCTGTCAAGAAAATGGGCACCCCCTTTGTGCAAACCATATGCCCTTGCTCCTTCCCTTCTCCCTCTTCCCTCCCCACCTTCAGGGATATTGTGAGTCAGGGAATCCAGGGAAGAACTCCAGGTGTCAGGACCCTATCTAGATAATATTTTTAGATTCCTCTGCTCCCCAATGGCCTGCGTTGGGGCCGGAAAAAAAAAATTGCAAGGACTTTTTTAAAGGTCAGAGTTTTAAAAACAAAAGCATCTTCCCTAGAAACTTTTGTGAATTGTTTGCACTTGTGCCTGTTTTAAATTAAACTGAGTGTTCAAAAACCTCTGGGCTGTTGTCTCTGAGAATGGAGCCAGGCTGTCTTCAAGCTGGACACCTGCAGTGGGTGTCTGGTTGCCCCTCTCCCCACCATGTAAGCTCCCCAGCAGCCACTCTAAGTCCACAGAAAACCCAACTCCCTGGTGGCCTGTGGGCCCTTGAAGGCAGATAAGGAGGGAAACAGGAAGTGAAAGGCCCTCGGGGCTGAAAGAGCTGAGAAAGAGACAGAGCCCTCCTCCCCAAGGGACCAGAACCCAGCCAGGAAGGCCCAGGGCCATGGGCTGTGCTTGCTGGTACCAGAGGGGCTCTGGGGGGCAGCCACCAGGGCTATAACCACTTTCTGCCTCAGTGCCTCCCTTCTCCCTTTCGCTTCTCACTCTAAGGCAAGTCAGAGGCTGCTCTCCCCAGGCTGTCCCTAGGAAGTGGCCGGGAGCTGCTTCCCGAGAGAAAGCAGTCTCTGTTTCGGTTCTCAGAACTGAGGGGTTATCAAAGAGCAGTGAGGTGGCTGAAAATCAAGAGACCTTGGTGCTAGTCCTGCAGGTAGGGGAGGTGGCTGGAATTCTCTTTCAACTTCTAGCTCTGACTCTGGTTCTAGCACTGCCTTCCTGAGAGCTCATCCTGCGTCCCCCAGCCCCCTCCGCTCCGCCTCCCCCCCACCCAAGCCCAGGGTTCAGGGAAACCTCTCAGCCAGCATCCAGGAGTCATGCCGACCTTTTCCTGCTCTCCGCAGGAGTCCCACCCAGACAGCTGCCCTGGTCAGAGGGTCCTAGTCCCACCAACTCAGTCCTGCCTCCAGGATGCAGCCGCAGTGCCCAGTGGGACAGGCAGGGATGGAGGCTGATGGAAGATGGAAGCTTGTTAGTAAGCAAGCATACCCTTCTGCCGCCCCAAAGGGAGCCCCCAATCAGGAGCCGTTGGCAAGGCAAAGAGAGGCCAGTTCTTGCAACTGAATAATACTGGATTTATTAACTATTCTTCTGAGTCCTAATAGTCCTTCCACCACACAGTGTCATTCCAAAAGCATATGTGTACGTCACTTAGCCTCCCACACAGACTAGTTCTGAGCTTGATGTTAGGGTACCGAGATCCAGTGGCCTGGGCAATTCTGCACAATGATGAAAGCAACAAGAGTTGGGAAAAGAAAACCGTTTAGAAAAGTCTCTTCTAAAGTGGAGTGAGCTTGAGAGGACCCCAGTGTCAAAGCTCTGGGGCTGACAATGAGTAGGAAGAGCAGGAGAACGAAATGCAGGGACATAGAGAACTTCTGCACGGAGCTGGGCCCAGTAAGAAATCTGCAAGAACAGCAAGTCAGTCAAACACAATTCAGTCAGGGGTGCCTGGGTGGCTCAGTGGGTTAAAGCTTCTGCCTTCAGCTCAGGTCATGATCCCAGGGTCCTGAGATCGAGCCCCACATCGGGCTCTCTGCTTGGTGGGGAGCCTGCTTCCCCCCCTCTCTCTGCCTGCTTCTCTGCCTGCTTGTGATCTCTCTGTCAAATAAATAAATAAAATCTTTAAAAGAAAAAAAAAAAAACACAATTCAGTGCAGACAGGAAAGATCTGCTGTGGTTTTTTTTTAAGAACATTGCTTTCAACCACCAAGCCCTTGGCAATTCGGTGGAGAGGAGCCCTCGTGGTTGTTTATTCAATAAGGAAGGAGGGCCCCAGGGTGACAATGAACCAGAAAGTCACAGGTCAGCGACATTTGAAAGATGACAGCACCTCCTACCTAATGTTCAACCCAGACCTTATGGTGTTCTGAAGAAGCCAAATACTTGTATCCTTAAACCATTATAAAACTCCATGAAGGTGGCACCTGGGTGGCTCAGTGGGTTAAAGCCTCTGCCTTGGGCTCGGGTCATGGTCCGGGGGTCCTGGGATTGAGCCCCGCATTGGGCTGTCTGCTCAGCGGGGAGCCTGCTTCCCCTTCTCTCTGTCTCTGCCTGCCTCTCTGCCTACTTGTGGTCTCTGTCTGTCAAATAGATAAATAAAATCTTAAAAAAAAAAAAAAAACTCCATGAAAATTAAACACAGCCAGGGAGTAAGTGAGCAAGCCAGGATCAGGAAAAAAAAAATGGAGTTTGTACTTGGGATGTCCAGTTATCCCCCATCCCACCCCAGATCCTCTCCTTCTGGCTTTTCAAGTGCATCTGTATTGTTCCACCACCCAGACAGTGGTACTGAGGAGAGGCAGGTGTGTGGGAAGAAACAAGTAGGGGGAGGGCAAAACACCCCAAAATGAAAGTAAATCTCATCAGAAGAAAACAGTGCAGGTCCCAAGCTTCAGAAATTATAAACAAGGGGTTGGAGACTCCTATTGTTCAGAACAGAGCAGAAGCTCTCCGAACTTGGGAGCCTTAAGATGGAAGATCTTGGGGTCCTTAGTGAAGACTGGTCTGGGCTCCTGCTATTCCAAATCCGAGTTTTTGTGTTTACTGTCCCTCACTTCACTGCTGGGAAATGACTTCAAGTATCCGGATTTAACATACTACTAGAGGAAGAGGGTTCCATGGGTCAATGCACACAGAGGGAGAAGTACATTGCGATGATCCCTAGTAAAACCAGAAGTCCAAACTCCTAGCCCGGGCGCCGCAAGGAAAGCGCAGCGCTGCCACCAGGGGGCACCAGAGATCACGTCCAGCGCCGGGCGCGAGGAGAGGGCGCGGCCTTGCGGACCTTAGGGAAGTGGAAGGATTGGGGAGGAGTCTGACACCTACACCAGGCCCGCTCACCTCCGGGACCAGTTTCTCAGCACAGGTCACTCTCGCTCCGGGCAGTTTCCTTAGAGTTCACGTGAGAAACCTTCCGTTCTGCAAAGGCGTATAGATCGACGTCTTGAAAGGACCCCACTTCAGACGGGTGAGGCGCTGCACGTTCAACCTTCAGGGTTCACAAAGAAAGCCCCCAAGCGCCAACGATCCCGCGGGCTGGACGCACAGATACCTGTGCTAGCGCTTCCGCAAGATCCTGGGGCACACGTTCGCCAGACCCGCTAAAACTCCCCCCACCCCCGCCAGCCTCTCAGGCCCGCACAAAGGGGAAGGCAGGGAGGGATGGGAGGAGGAAGGACCACGCCGGGAAAGGGCATTTAACCACCTCTCCACGGTTGCCTCTGACTCACTAATCTGCCCAGTAATGAAGCTGGGCCGGGCCAGCGTCCCACGCGCCTCGGCAGAGGCAGGGGTCCTTGGTCTCGACATCCAGCATCCATCATCCGCCCTGCCCTCCATTAACGGCCCAGCGAGAAGCAGGAGCCCTTTAACAGCCCCCTTCCAGCTCTCTCAGGAGTTTGATGTAATTTAAACCCGGACCTGCGGCTCGTGTGGGCTTCCCGACTCCCGCGCGCCGCCGTTTAACGTGGCAAACACTTCAGTCAATTATCCCCCTCGCGGAGCTTCTATTTAAAGAGATATTGTCAGGTTCTTAAGCCTCGGATCAGACCCGCTGCTTTCGGCTTCATATACAAAGACTCAAAACACGAGTTCTTTGAGGATTGAGAGAAATACAATTAAACCAAGCCTTCGCAACCATTCCACCCTAGGGGGGAACCCACGTGCACCGCCAGGGGAGCTGGGAAGTGGTGGGAGCGGGGAAGGGCCAAGTCCTTTCCATTTCAGGCTCTAAGAGTGAGAGGAAATAAGGCTGGACCCTGAGGGGTGAGACCTCAAAGGTAAAACTCAAATGCCGCCCAGCTGAAGCTGGGCTCAGGTGCTGGGAGCTGGGATCGACAGGCGTTGCTGTAGTCCAATGACCCCACATCATGAAGTTGAAAACTGGGTCTGCCGGTGGGAGCTGAAATTACCCAGAAGCTATTTCAGGGGACAATTAGCCTTCAATACCAGGGCCTCTCCCACCCCTAAATATGATCTCATCTTCTGGAGGCAGGAGCTTTTCCCCCAGAAAACCTTAACCTCCAGATTCCTTCATAATCAGCCCTCCTGTCCAGAAGGGCTCAAAGGCTGGTCTCCTTGCTTTCTGTCTCCAACACCTAGGAAGGGAGACTTTAGTAGCCTGCGGCATTACCGGGCACATCACTAGGCAAAGGGGGGAGGCTAGGTCTTTGTTCTACAAGTCAAGCTCTCCTGCTGCCTGGCTGCCAGGATGTGGGAAAGGGGTAAGGAGGAGGTGACCCAGCAGGAGTCGGCAAGGCTCAGAACTGAGCCTTAGGGCTCAGGGTAGGGGGTCCATCTTCCTGGCTGAAAGGCTGTCTAGCCTCCAGAATCCATCTTCTATTCCTCCCCTCCAGGACAGGAAAGGTACGCGGTAGGGAAGGTGAGAGACCTAGGCAGAGAATACCGACAAGCACAAATAAATAAATAAATAAAATAGGGCTTCTTTTCAGAGAGAGGATTAGGGGTCTGGTCTGGGCAGTGGGGACAGATTATGGGATCACAGGCCAGGGAAACTGCCAGGAAAGTGAGGGCCCTGAAAAAAAGAAATCCCAGCAGAGGAGAGACATAAGAGGAGGGGGGAGCAGGGCTCAACCTCGACGCCGTTTACCGCTGAGCGTGCAGCACCACGGCCTCCGTGCCCCCCTGCCAAGGCTGAGGCCCAGGCACCGAGTGGGGCAGAGCGTTGGCCTCTAACTCCGCGCCGCTCTCGGGCCCTGAGGGCTCCCCGACCAGGCTGGGGATGTCTGGAGCTGTGGAGCGTCGGCGCAAACCCAAACGGCCAGAGCCGGGGCCGCCCTCCGGGTGGGGGCTCAGGCCAATGGGGGCTTGCACTAAGGTCGGAGGCGCTCCCTCCAGCACCTCCTGCGAACGCCACCGCCCGGTCCCTGAAGACTGGGGCGAGTGTGGTCGGGCCATCAGTGCTCCCGCCCGCAGCCGAGCCGCTTCCTCCTCGGTTACAGCACCCAGCGCCAGGCTCATGCTCCGGCCCAGCTCGGGCCTCTCGCTGCCCTGTGCGCGGTGCCGGCCGGAGCCCTTGCCCCCTGACCCAGCCTCGCCGCCATGACCGTGGCCGCCTGCAGCTCGCGCAAAGCGCGCCAGGAGAGGCCGAGGTAAGCGGCGGGGGCTGGGTCGTCGGCGCTCCGGGCTGGGCGCGGGAGCCGGACGGCCGGGGGGGCTGTCGGAGTTGGAGCCCCGGGCCGCGGCGGCAGCAGCTGCGCGGCCCCAGGGCCCGGTGAGGGCTTGCACGCAGGTCCCGTGGCCGCGGGCGGCTGCCAGCTGCAGCGCCGTGAGACCCGCTCGGTTGGTGCGGTCGAGGCGCAGGCCGAGGCGGCGAAAAGAGCGCACCAGGAACTCGAGCACCGCCCCGTGGCCGCACGCCGCCGCCCACATCACTGGGCTGTTGCCCGCCGAGTCGGCCGCTTCGGGGTCGCCGCTGAACTGCACCAACAGCTGCACCGCGTCCAGGTGGCCGCGCTCGCACGCCAGGCTGAGCGCTGTGCGGCCGCGCTCGTCCCGCAGGTTCACGGCCGCACCCTGCTCCAGCAGTAGCCGCACGAAGCGCGAGCGCAGCGCGGGGTCCGGCAGCCCCACCGCCACCATGAGCGGCGTGCGGCCCTGCTCCGCGCGGCAGTCGATGATGCTGCGGTCCAGCGCATCCAGTACAAAGCGGGCCAGGTGCACTTTGCCCGCCTGCATGGCCTCCAGGAAGGTGCGCGTACCCGCTCGGGGGCACAGGTCCTTGGGCTTGAGCATGGCCCCGGCCGCCGCTCCCAGGCGGCCAGCAGCTCCGCACGGGGGCGCCCCTGTTCCCGCGCCCCGCTGGGCTCTGGGCCCCACTGGTGCTCTGGTGTGGCTCCCTCAGCGCGTGGGCGGCTGCAGCCGAGGGTCCTGACGTTTCCACTCTTGTGCCCCAGCGGATCCCTCTTCCCTGCCGCTCCTGGGCCGCACGCCTGGCGTCTCGCAGCTCCTTCCCTGGGCTTCCCGCCTGGAGGTGTAGGTTGCTTGCTACTCTGGGCTCCGCGCCTGGCCCGCCACGAGACTACGGGAGCCAAAGCTCGGCCCCCTTCTGTCTGTCCCGCTGTTTTCCGCTTGTCCGGTGCCCCTCCGCCCCTTGTGGCTTGGAGCCGCGCCACTCACCCTCACCCGGGACAGCCCCCGCTCCCCCGATGAGACGGTGGCGCCCGCCGTGCGCGCCTGCATCCAGCCCTGGCGGGGCGCGCCGCTCCTCAAGCTGCTGGCGCCGCTCCTCCGCCTCCTCCCCGCTCGCGGGGGCCGGGCCACACCGGGGCGCTTGCTCCTTACTTGGGGGGCTCAGCCGCGCGGGAG
Source organism: Martes martes (assembly GCF_963455335.1). Classification (NCBI taxonomy): domain Eukaryota; kingdom Metazoa; phylum Chordata; class Mammalia; order Carnivora; family Mustelidae; genus Martes; species Martes martes. Next base: position 59,553,939 of record NC_137894.1, read on the forward strand.
TCGCCGCCTGCCTGCTTATCTGGCTTTATAGCCTCGGGGGTCTCCATGGCAATGGCTGCCCTGGAAGCGGGCTGGGCCGTCAGGGCAGGAGCGCACCGGGCGGGAGAGACCGCCCCTGACCCCCACCCTTTCGTGGGCCACGAAGTCGGGGAGCGGCTCCTCCTCCGCGCTCCCCTGGGGCTGCCGTGGCGGTTGTGGGGCGCGGGCGGCGGCTGCTAGCTGGGGGGCCACATGCACCAGGCCAGGCCAATCCCAAAGTCACAGTCGTCTCTTCTCGTCTCCCCGCCCTCCACCCCTACCGGAGTCGGTGCCCTCGGAGCCTTACAAACTTAGGACCTCGCGCCCGTCGAGGAAGGCGGAGGACTGCCTCCCAGCGGTCCAGGTGGAAGGAAATGGCTGACCGTAATGGAGCTGGGTGGCGGCGGCAAAAGATGAACCGCGAGTAATTGGCGGGGGTGTGGGGGTACCTTCGCTGCGCGCGGGGTGAGGGGCGCTTATTCTGGCTGAGAACTGCCACTCGAAGTGTAGCGAATCACGCACTCGCACACAATTGTTCCTCCCGCACACGCTTGCTCGGAGCGGGGGTGGCGGGGAGACTGCGCCCTCCAATCTCCGACGTCTCCAACCCCGACCACGCGCCCGAGCGCCGGTTCCCGGCGGCTGACAGGCGGGCGGAGCCGAGACGCGGCGGCCAGGGCGGGCGCCTGGGGATTCGAGAGTGCTGCAGCCGCGTTCACGACTCCCCCGCGCCGCCTCCCCGCCGCTTTGGGGGCCGGCCGCCACCCCGGAAAAATGTGAGAGACCTACGCAAGGCTCCCCTACGGTCCTCGTCTCCCTCCCAAGCACAAAACCACCCCTAGCCCAACGGACTCTGATTTTGACTACTAGCTGACCCCTTTGGAAGGGAAGGAGAGAGCCAGCGTCACTGGGCGGTGGAAAAACTACCGCATCACCTCTCCCTCCTGAGGTGGGGGGCGGTGGTGCTCAAGCCCGTGTTGAGGGGAGTCAGGGCTCCTCAGAGGGGGGTGGCAGGGGGGTGTAGGTGTATAGGGGTAGAATGAATTATTTGTGAAGTCTAAAGAAGTGAATCAGTTATCAACTCATAACAGAATTTACTGAGACTTTTCCCTGAGCTGGGCATTGTGTTCCCCAGCTGCAGGAAACAGAAGCAGAAGCTCAGTTCTGGATAGAAGAGACCATCCCTCTCAAGCAGGAAGACAAGACCAGCGTAAAAATGTAGAGGCTATCAGGAGAGGGCTGACTACACCTGTTATATCCAAACAAAACCAAGCCGGTGCTTAGCGGAAAAGGTAGAGCTGAGTGCGAGGGGCTCCGGGGCAATCTGAAGCTAGGACTCTGGAGGTGGTCTTCAAGGATGTGGGGGGATCTGGCTTCGAGGAAATAAGGAAGACATTCCAGACAGGGTTCCTGAGGCAAAGACATGGAAGCAAGAAAAACACCTCTAGGGGACAGTACTGAGGGCTGCTTTACCAAGTACCTTCCTATGGAAGATAGGAAATGAGGAGAATAATAAAGCTGTCGTGAGGCTGGGCGGAGCCATGATAAGATGCTGTCTGGGAAAAGGTTCTGGGCAAGGAGAGGATTCGTCTTTGGAAAGGAGACAGTGGGCCCAGATAGGTGAGTGGCGAAGAGCACACAGGGCCCTGAGCTCCAGGCTTCTTGCCTTTCTCCAGCTCCTAGGCTTCAGGGATGCCCACCTAGCATCCTGGGCCCAGCCATGGAGCAGGGTCTCCCACTTCCCTCTATTCTGGGGGGTGGGGGGACAGTGCATGTGATGTTTGCCTGTATATACTGTCAAGCCCCTATCTCCTTTATCATTTTTGCATTCTCTAATCCCCCTGCTCTGCCAATTTTCTCTCATGGTGTCATGGAAAGGGCACAGCATTTGACCTCGGAATTAAGTCCCAGCTTGAAGGCCTTCGTCTCAGCAAAACGAAGCCCACAGTACTAGCTCTGCCTGCTTTAGGCAAGATCAAGCTAGGGAGTGTCAGGGAAAGAGCTGCACGGTTAGGTTATTCAGAGTGTAGAAAGCCACGTCTCACCCCCAGACATGGGGGCCTCACCTGGAGTGTCACCCTGGGGGGGCACAGACTATCCAACCCCAGGAAGGTTTCGGGAAAGCTCTCCTTCTACTCAGATAGCAGAAGAAAGGCTTTCCTTCCCTTCATGAATCGATTGCCCTTTTCTGCAGCATGAGGGAAATTGCTTTCTTCCTTTCCTTCTGTTTCCAGAGTCGGAGAAGGAGGTAACCCTGGAATCTGTGTGTGGCAGGCCAGCCTGACAAGCCGGAGGTGACCCAGTGCAGGGAGAGGAGAAAAGCAGTGGGAAGATGGCATGGGTGCCTGCTTGGTCCTAAAGAACCAGGGCCCCTCCTCTGTGAGCTTCTCTGAGACAACCCTGCCTCATTTGTGTTCCTCCTGCTGGGGTGGATGGAGATAGTTGCAGGGAAGCTGAGGAGCGGAAGCAGGTCCCTGTCAGGGCCTCGCCCTGGCCTGGCCGAGAGTGCCCTGCTGGCCACTGTCCAGAAGGAGCAGCCAGTGCATTTACTCCAACTGGTACCCCCAGCCCAGCCAGGCCTGTGGTGGGATGGGATGGTGGCGGGTCTCAGGCCCCAGAGCCTTTGCTCTGACTTTTCCGTAGGCTCAGTATGTTCTGAACAGAAAAGAAATAGCAAAACTGAAAGGGGGAAAAAAAAAAAAAAACAAAACCGCTGCGCGTGTGCTGCAGAGCACGGAGGCCCCGACAGCCGGAATTAGAAGCTGTCGCTTAGGGAGCCGAAGGCTGACAGGAGAAGGAGCTGCGGCAGGGAGCAGGCAGGCGCACAATCCGCACTCCCCCCTCACTTCCCCTCCACCTGCTGAGCCTCACCCTTTGCAGGCCCCAGGCTGGCAAAAGGGCTTCTTCCCAGAGGCACGCTACACTAGGCTCCTAGGCTCCTGTCTGCAGTCTGTCACTCCGTCTGCCGCTGGCCACCCCCTCCCGGACCCCCTTCTTTCCTCCTCAAGTATCACCAGCCCCCTCAGCCTGTCACGTTGCACCAGCTCAGCAGGGTTGGGCCTGGTGGCACATGGCTGGGAGATCCAGAGAGCTGGGGAGGAGTGGGGGGTGCAGGGGATGGGGTGAGTCAGCACGGGACTCTGGTATCTGAGTCAGCAATGGGACTGAGAAGGGGGTAGGGACCCTTCCCTTAACGTAAAAAGTGAAACTGAGGCACAATGAGTGGACAGGGAACCTTGCCCCTGCCCCACGGGTACACAGCAGGAATTCACCTACCCCAGGTCCTGAGGGAGGGCATTAACTCCTCCCCAGCACTTCCCCTGTAGCCAGAGATGAAGTCATCTCCAGGGCCCAAAGACTCCAGCATTTTCCCAGGGGGCACCCCACCGTTTTTCCAGAGTACAGGAAGCAGAGAGGTGGGTATCTGGGCCTCCTGGGAAGCTCCCAGCCTCTTGTGCTCTCCTAGCCCATTCCTGGGCTTCCCAGCTCCACCCTGGGGGCCCAAAGACTCTGCCTGGGCTGGTCTCCTTGCCCTCAGCAGTCATTGGCAAAAGCTGGGGACTCTCCAGTGGGCTCTCTTCGGTGTTGGCTCTGGCTTATGCCCACGTGCTTGGGTCAGTGAATTCCTCTAGCTTGGATCATCATTCCTATAAGGCTCTACCCCTGGGCTGGCAGGGAGATGGGGCAATTGAGTACCCAGCAAGAGAGCTAAAGACGGGGCACTCCTCTGGGGTACAAGCATCCCACCCTTGGCTATAGCCAGTGCGTGTGCAAACCAGACGTGTCAATGACAGGCCTTACTACTGTGAATGGGCAGGGCCCCTAGTCCCAACCTGTAACCAGGGAACGCTAGGATCCCAGAGGTAAGGGCCCCAGAGGGATGGAGGGTAGTGGTGGTGGTTCCGTTTATTTTCCAAAGGCACAGGGCTCAGAGCTAATGGCATTTGTAATAACTCTCTGATGAGAAAACAACCTCTTTCCAGAATCAATCCCCACCTGCCTTCTCCCAAGCCAGTGCCTGTTCCCATTTGGGATCTGGGATCACGCCACAGGTGCAGTGAACAGCTGCCCACAAACCCCTTTCGAGCAAGTGTTGGATTCAACCATAACCGCCTGGTGTAGAATCTGACCGTTGTTATGCCTGCCTAAAGGAGCCCAGGTGGTCTGGAGGTTCACAACTCCCCAAGAGGAAGGGGGCACCATTGCCCTAGGCTCTTCTGCTACAGCCCTGAGGGTAGAGACAAGGAAGGGCCACGTCTGGGTTGGGGGTGGAGAAGAGGGGTGACCTCATTTTCCAGTGGTTGTGGCATCAGGGCTGACAGAAAGGGAAGTGAATCCCCTTCAGGCCCAGAAGCAGGCCATTTCACTGGGCTCTGGAAGGGACCTCACCCTGGGATTCAGCTCCCAAGGGTTTTTCTCCCAGGCCATTTCATTTCAGGAGCATACTCCCCTCCTACCCCCCATTTCTCAGCTGTAGAACAAAGGCCAGGCTTAGGCAGGAAATATTGGGATGAGGGTTCTCTTTAGTAGGAGTGAGGAGGAGAAAAATAAATAAATCTCATAGGAGAGAAAAATGATGCTAACCTTATTAGGCAGCCTGAGCTGGGGTACATACTGAGGATGTACCCCCCCCCACCAGGCCTAGGAGAGTCCCCCAAAGGCCTTCCTTAGCCCTCCCTACTAGCTAGAGGCCCAGTCCTCTCAGCAGACAGCTGAGGCAGCTTTTCCATATCAGCCTCCCATCCCCCACAGGCAGGAGGCCAGGGAAGGGACCTCAGCCCAGGATCCTGGAAGCAGCTGTCCCCAGGGAGCTCGGACAGGCTCTGTATCAGGGAACTAACAAGGAGGCTGACTCAGGACAGGTCTGAGAAGGGGCTTACAGCAGAAGGGTTTGGAGTTTGGTCCTGCTTGACCTAGAGGGGCTAGAGTGGAGGCTCTGACAGCTAGGCCTAACCCTCCAGGTAAGGACACAGAGTCCAGAGTGGGGTGCCACTGGTGACACACTAGGGAAAGGAGAGTGGGGCCAGGACCCCATTTCCTGCCTCCCAGTCCATATCCTTTTGCCCTCAACAAATGTGAGACACTTACTCAGAGGCAGAGAAGAAGGATGAGGAGTAGGAAGTCAGATCGGAGAGGACCTTGAAACCTCAGATGGGCCCTGCCCTGATGGTACCCGTTTCCTGCCTCCTCCTCTAGCCTGGTTGTTGAGGAAGGGACTCCAGCATCCAAAAGAGCCCCAGCTTCCCACAGCCTTTCCTCCTGGGGGAATGGAACCCCATCCCAGAGAAGAGTGAATGTCCTTACAGAATGTCCCAGTGGGATGAGGGCATCAGAGGCGGCTCTCCTCGGCGCTTGCCTTTGCTGTGAGTGGGTCCTGGTCACACAGCTCCCTGAAGGCCTCATAGGGCCTCTCAGGCTTGTCCTTGGCCTCAGAGGGTAAGCAGTTTCTGAGGCAGGCCTTCACTGACTCCTTCACCTCAGCCTCCAGGCCCTTCATCCGGAGCTCGAACTCTGCCAGCACCTCCTGCTGGAACTGTAGGGACAGCAAAGACCACCGCCTGGCTCAGGAGGGGCCCACCTGCCCACTCTCCCTCCCCTGTATAGTCAAACAAGGAGATGCCCAGTCTGTTCAGATCTCCCAGGAGACTGGGGTGGTGAGGCGTAGTGGAGACCATCAGGGAGCCTGCCAGAGAAGGGGATCCCAACCAAGCAAAGACATCTGCAGAGCTGCCTCATCTTGAAGGGCCCCAGGACCCCGTGGGAAAGAGGACCTGCAGCCCACCAGCGAGGGGTGAATCCCCTTCCTGCCCCCGCCCATCTCCTGACTGGCAGCTCCCCAGTGCAGGCCAACTCTCCTGGCGGGCAGGGCGGTAGTCCTTGTCACACCTGCTTTTCCATCTCCCGGATCTGTTCCAGGCAGGCTGCCTGCTTCTCCTCCAGCTTCTCCTGGTGCTTCTCCAGGTTCTCTGTCATCTGGGTGGGAGTGAGAGGCAGGGAATCAGGACAGCCCAGACAGGCAACCTGACTTGGAATCCAGCTACAGTCCCTTATCCAGCTATAAGACTTGGGACGAATTTCTTAACCTTTGAACAGTTCTTTTTAAATGTATAAAATGAAGATAATAGTCTGTCTTGCTGGGTTGTGCAGGACTGTATGAGACAGTTCCTGGCTTAAAGTGTACCACACAAGGTCTGGATTCAGTAAACAGACCCCACAGAGCCCCCCCTCCCAAGCACCCCAGCTCAGCCAGCTCTGTTACTGTTGTTAATAGTCCCAGGAGAGCTTTAAGTCCATTCTCAGCAGGGCCTTACTTCCTTTCTGACTCCTTGGAGCCTCAGGAAGTCCCCCTCACTCCCTCATACCCACCCATCCCAATCCCATCCTCCCCTGGCCAGCTAGCCCCTGTCATTTCCATCCAGGGCAGCTGCCAGAGACAGATCTTTTTAGGCTGGTACCCTAACCTCCACACAAAGGCCAGAACCCTGGGGTAGCCCAGGAGCTCCACCTCCCCTTCACTGCCTCCTCCCATCCCCAACTACATGGGCCACTCAGGACTGTGTGCCTCCTGAAGACAACTTAAAAGCCTGGGACCACACCATCCCTCCTATGTAGTGCATGAGTGTCTGTGTATGTGTGTGTGTGAAAGACACAGCTCTTACACACCTGCTTAATGACTTGCACCACCTCCTGGATGTGAGAGTTGTTAATCTCTCTCTTCAGTCTGTTGGGGTGATCAGAGTTTCAGAGAGGGCAAGAGGCCCCTAGGAAGAGCTGGGTATGACCAAGTCTCTTCAGGGTGTAGACCAAATGAGAACTCTACCATAGGAGCAGAAACCGCCTGGGGGTGGGTGGGAGGGGGGCAGGGCAGTGGTGGTAATCATGGGAAGCCAAGGAGGAGATTAAGGGGCCTTTGGGAGCTCCAGGGGCTGTCTGAGGAGAGGGCTTCCCCACTAAACACACTGTCCTTCACAGCATTAGAGGGCGGGCAGCTGCTGTCCCAAGGTTTCACCTCCCTGTTTGTATGATTAGTTTTCCCTGAAATTCTTTCTGCTCAGAGTGACGGCTTCTGTGGCCCATTGAGAACGCTCTGATCAGAGGCGACAGAAATGGGGTGACCTTCCAGAGCCAGGGGACAGGCACATCTCTGGGAAGCGAGTCAGGATCCACTTGCAGGGAGGCCCCTTCCCACCTAGTGTGGTCCCTGCTCAGACTGGCCCTGGAGTTCGAGTCAAGGGCGCACCTTTCCTGAGCCATCTTGTCAGGGGTGACTTTGACCATGGCCTGAATCCGCTCCAGCCTCTTGGCCTCCAGCTTTTTCTTCATCTCTTTGGTGTCACTACAGAGAGACAAACATCAGGGAGGTGTTCTGTGGGACCTGAGCCCTCCCGGTGGGAGGTGAGTGTCAGGCATGGGTGGGAGGCAATCATACATCTCCAAGGTCTCCTTGAGGGTCTTCAGCTCTGCCGCCTGCTTCTCTCTGGCCAGCTCCATCATCTTGGCGATTTGCTGCGGGGCAGTGCAGGGACGGGCTTAGTTAGAGAAGCCTTTTGCTGTGCGGAGGCTGGGGCAGGGGTCGGGTTGTTTGGGTTGTGGCTCCCGCCCCTCCCCCCGCGCAGGCACCTCAGCCACGTGCTGCTCTTTGCGCTTCAGGATGCACTCGTACTGCTCCTCACCGTGCTGCAGCAGCTCCAGCTCCAGCCTGTCCTGCAGCTCGCGCGCACGCGCGTCCGCGCCCTCGGGGCTCTCGTAGCCCTCGCCCGGCGCGGTCCCGGCGGCCTCCTCGCACTGCAGGGTCCTGCAGACGCCACGTGGGGACCGGCCTTGAGCCCTCGGCCGCCCCCCGCCCGCCGGCGCCACCAAGGGCTGAGCCCGCCGCCTCCGCCGCCCTTACCTCTTCTTGCGAGAGCCCTTGCCGGGGCCGAGCCGGCGGCCCCTGCAGCCCCCCGCGCCCGGCGGCTCCAGCCCAGCCAGCTCCGCCGCGCCCCTCTGCAGCAGTTCCTCCCAGCGCCGCGCGCCGCGCCGCTCCAGGTCCCGCAGCTCCTTCTCGTGCCGCCGCTGCAGCTTCACGACGCCCTTCAGCTCCCGCAGCTCCTCCGGGCTGGCGGTCCGGGGCTCTGCGGGGGCCAGGGTGAGGTGCGCGCCGCCCGGGAGCCCCCCACTCCCACCCCCACGGGGTCCTGGACCATCCCCCGGGCTCGTTCTCGGACTCAGCAGGCCTTACCCGTAGCTTCTTTCATAGCCTCCTCCTTGGCCCTGGCCCCAGCTGCTGCAAGAGCCACAGGGTGGGCTGACAGGGGTCCCGGGGTGGGGGTGGGGGTTGGTTCTGGCGGCTTCTCCCCGACCCCTGGGGGGGTGTGTGGAGGTATGGGCCCCCTGCAGCGCACTTTCCCAGCAATCGTTCCCATCCCAAGTGAAAGTGTGTTTTGGGGGGATGTTCCTGTGGGTACTGCTGGAGAGGTCGAGGCCCTTCCAGTCTGCGGGAGGATACTACGGTGCATACCTGCAGACCCATTGCTCGTTGGGGCCAACGCTCCGTTGACCGGGCGGACAACTGGACTCCCAAGTGGGAAGGGTTTCTGTGTAGGGAGAGAAGATTAAGAACAAGGCTCCAACAGCTCTCTCTGTCTGTCAGCCTAGGACCCTGGCCCCTCCCTCATCCTCCCTCCTAGAGGGCAAAGCTCCTGGACCAGGCAGAACAGACCTCAGGCAGACCTTCCATGGCTTCCTTGAGCTTCACAGACTTCTTGTCATGGGCACTGAAGAACTTGATGGGATTGGCCAGAGCTACGGTGAGATCTGGGTGCATAGGGGCATCATGGGACTGGTGTGGAGTTGTCCCTGGAAGGCACCCCCATCCCACCTACCCCAGGCTATCCTGTCATGCCCAACTCTGGAGGTTGGCTTGAGGAGGAGGAGGTGGAGTGGACCACCTACCTGCCCAGGTGTCAGGTACATAGTCCTTCAACTCCAGGAAGACAAAAAGGGCGGGCATGGTAAGGGGCAAGTTGCTCTCGCTATGCAGGCACAGATGGTGGTAGCCTGTTGGGCAGGACAGGATGGGCGGTAAGCCATGCCCAAAGCCACCCAGCACTGCAAGAGCAGCCCAGTACTCAAGGCCTCTGGTTTAGAGGCAGGGAGACCAGAGTCTGAGTCTGGTTTTGTACCTTCCTCCTTATGTGACGTTGGGCAGTTTCCTTTAAAGCTCTTGAGATTTTCCTTAGCTGTGAAATGGGGTGAATAGGATCTCCCTCATGTGGTTATGGTTAGGATTAAGTGAGAAAGTGTTATAAACCCATAACTCATCTTAGGTGCCCCATAAGTATAAGTTCCTTGGTAAATTGCCCCAGTAGTTTCAGAAAATTATAGGCATTCTGTGGCAGAGGCCCCACCACTGTCAGTTTCCTCTTCTTGCCCCAGTCCTCATACATGAGAGGATTAGGTAAGGTCTCAGGGACACCCCCAGAAGCTGCTGCAGGCCCAGGACAAGCTCCTAATGCTGGCCTTGGTCTCAGACTGACTAGCGACAGCAAAGAAGGACTCCATCCTTACCAGAATTCAGGGCATTAATGGGGATGATGCGGTGTCCAAGAAATTTGTTGCCTTCCTCCAGTACAGCCACCCTGAGGGATGCCAGCTCAGGCATCAAGATCTAGGGAGAGTTCGGGACAGGACAAGCTGGGGAGGGGAGAGGATGGCCAAGCTGCCCACGTCCCTAGCTTCAGAAGTCTTAGTGTCAGTGTGAGAACATGGCAGGTGTTACCAGATTTGGCGAGGACAGCGGGCACACTCTTAGGCCACACACATAGGCATCCTCTTAGCTCATGCCATGGCTGGTCCACACAGGGGAGAAGGGCTGGCTAGGCAGCCCAGGTCTTGGGGGTACTGGTGAAGACAGTCCTGGACAGCCTTGCCAATGAGTATCCAATCAGGACAAAAGACCCCTGCTGGACTGGGACTCTGTACCCTGGACTGGGAGTTCACATTTCTGCCTCTCATCCTAACATGAACACACATGTGCGTGAGCACACGCACACCTGTGCACGCACATACACACACGGATTCACACATAAAATTGTTCAGCAAGTAAATTTCAGTAAATGTGAATTTTGGACTCTTAAAATCAGGAGGGCACAGGGTGAGGGGTAGGGAGAGCAGGACGATCAAGGACCTTTATTTAGTTTCTCTTTTCTATGAGTAGAGGCCAAGAAGTGGGGACAGATCCCAGCCCCTGCCACGCCCTAGCTCCCCACCTTCTCAAAGACAAAAGGCTCCTCCTTCCAGACAGGATTGATGGAGTTGGCGCTGGGTGACAGCTTGGTGCGATAGCGCCTCTTGGGATCCCCGGGAAGGCCAAAGAGTTCCACTTCCACATATGTGCGCACACTGCGATCTGACAGGAACTGTCCAGAGATGACCTGGGGACCCACGGGAGGCCAGCCTCAGCTCTCACCACCCCCTACCCCAAGCTCTTGCCTCGAACCTAGAGCCTCTAGCTCCTGGAGCTGAAGCACCTGTTCTTGGCTACTGTGAAGAACCCCATCCAGCTGGGGCCATGTGGCTCAAGGACTTCGGCTAAGCTCTGGGCCACTAGGTGCTTCCAGCATTCAGGGAAGAGGCGTGGGCCTCCCCACCTTCCTCCCCAGGCAAGAAAGGAAAACAGCACCCTCCCCGAGGGCCTGGGGCTCCTGCAGCCCCACTCTGCCCACTCTTCTCCCCTCCCCCACCCTAGCCTCAGCCCTTCCCCTTGGTTTCCATGGGGACCAAGAGGCAGCCTCCAGTGCTGAGGAGGAGGCAGTTTCCAAGGCAACTCTCTACTGCGAGAACTGGCTTGGGCTGAAGTTTTCAGGATATCAGGGGAGGGGGTTGGGAGTGGAGGAGTAGAGCTCCTGTGTCCCAGCCCTCCCAGCCACATGTCCGCCTCAGGGGCTTGCCGTGATGGAAAGGGTAGTGGCCACCACCACGTCGATGCGGTCCACTGAGAAGGGGTTGAACTGCTTGTCTGGCCGCCGCATGAACTCATGCTTGAGGAGGTAGCCACTCTGCCCGTTGAACTCAAACAACGCCATGTTCTGCTGCATGGGCAGGTCTGGGGAGGGGGCGGGAGACAAGGGCACTCTGTGAGCAAGGCCCAGCCCCAGGTCCGCACCTAGTCTCCATCTCCTATGTCCCTCAGCCTCTCCCGTCTTGTGGAACGAGAGGCTTGGGTGGACTAGAATGATGAGGGCTTCTCATGACCCAGCCTGCTTCTCTAGGGTGTCTCATCACTCAGGAAGGCTCCACAGGTGGAAGTTAGTGGAAGCAAGGCCACGGTCGGGCCGTTACTCACAGTGGGGCCTGAGGCCAGTGAAGCCAGGGTTTCTGTGGGCTCATTCAGGCAGAGCAGCCAGAACTTGGGCCAGCACTCTGGCCTCATCACATGTGTACTCACTCATACATGTGCCATCATATAGGCGCGAGCCAAGGCATTTATATCCCTAACCACTCACATGCCCGCATGTGCTACCACAGCCTCAGCCAACCTCAGGACTCCAGGTCTGTTCTAAAGACAACCCCCCAGGAATGGGGTGAAGGTAAGAGAGGCAGAGAGCGGGTGCAGTTTCTTAGGGGCCTCGGAGTACCCTCACCCATTGTCTGGAAGTTGAGGGCCACCATCTGGCAACCGGCGTTCCAGAACATCTGGGGCATGTAGTTGGAGGAGTCCATGCGTGTGCCCTTCGGGTAAATGCGGCTCATCTGGCGCTTGTTGTAGCTACCTGGGAGTTGAGGAGCTAGCCCGAGGTCGTCCACACCCGGAAGACCCAGCAGCTCCCTCTGTGCACCCTGTCCCCAGGCCTTCCCCACCCCACCGCCCCACCTGGGGACCCTGCCTAGGGAGGCCTCAAGGATACTCCACGAACTGCACTGAGGCCTTGGAGAGCAGGTCATAGGCCTTGAGCTCTGTGAAGGACGAGATGACGTAACTTCTGTTTTTCTCTGTGTGGGAGAGAAAGTGGGGGGCCTATCAGGTGGGTTTCCCCCCACCCCCGCCCTCCTCCCTGCCCTCCCTTCTGGGGTAGCTCCCTCCAGCACAGATATCCCTTCAACCTAGCAATCCCCCCAGGCCCAAGTGTTGAAGAGGCCAAACTGCTCTGCAGTCTGGGTGGGTAATGGCCCGCTGGGGGTGAAGGATATGCACGGGAGACATGCACGCGGAGGGGGTGTGGGCCACAGTTCTGGAGGGTGAGGGGCACAAGCTTGGGATGGCACAGAGAAGGAGAGCCCAGGGGGTCGGGAAGCTGGGAGGATGTGCAGAGGGTGAGCGCACAAGCTTTGGCTGAAACGTGAGGGGTAGGGGCATGGGTGGGAGATGTACATGGTTGAGGGGGAGCAGGCATGCCCGGGGTGGGCCCAGATGGGGGCTGCAGACTGCGGGTTCCAGGCCCTAGCAGTCAGTGTGGTAGAGGCCTACACTGCACAAGTGTGTGCAGAAAGAGGTGTCCACTTCGGGGGCACGCCCAGCTGAGAAGAGCAGTGAAGCTAAGTAGTGTGGGTGCACGCGGAGAGGAAGGGGTGCGAGGGAGGGGCAGATGTACCCTGGCCAGTTTCTCTGCCTGTGGCCCTTCTCTGGAGCTCTGATGCCCAGAGGGGTCAGCGCTCCTGGGCATGGGCCAGCCCAAGGCACCATTTGGCCCCCGGGAGCCACAGAGCCTGCAGGAGGCTGCAGGAGCCCCAGGCCAGTAGGGTTCAGATGGCCTGTCCTAAGTGGCCTGCCTGTCACCCACACACTCCAGAGCATTCTGGTTGGTGCCAAGTTCCTCAGTACGGCACAGGGAAGCTAGGAGCCACTGCCACTTAAAAAAGCCCTTTGCCTGCCTCCTCTGCTGGCTCTTTCTATAAATAGAGCCCCCACGTCCAAGGAAGGGGGGATCCCTTGTCCCCTTCCTCCCACCCATCCAGCTGCTCTGCTGTCAGGACATACTTCTCAAGGGCCTTCTGAATCTAGCCTAGCTTCCAGCTTAGCATTTTCCTCCCACCACGTGCTCACTTACGGGCAGAGAACTCAAAGGAGATGAACTTGGTGGGCTGGATGTAATTCACTAGGCTGGACATCTCCTCGTAAGCTGTCACCTCTAGGCCTGCTGTGCCCTGGGGAAGAGAGGGGAGGATGGAGAAGGGGAGGGCAACCCAGGGAGGAAGCCCCATACCAGCTCCTGGAGGGCTCCGCCCTGAGGACAGCAGGGGGGGGTTCGGGGCTGCCCCCTACACACCTCATCCGACTGCATCTTCTTGAGCTCCTCCTCATCCAAGTTTCCCGACTCCTCCTCCTCCTCTTCCACCTCTTCCTCCTCCGGCTCTGCCCCGTCCTCACCAGCCCACACTGCCACATGCATGTCCGTCAGCACTGGGACCATGGTCCCTACACATGGCCTCCAGGCCCAGCCCCTCTCTCCCCATCTAGGTGCTTCCACACCTCGACCCCTCCCCACCCAGGCTGACTCACCTGGGTCCTCTCCCACAGAGGCGCTGGGTGGGCAGCTGTTCTCAGCACCCCCACCCGGCTCCTTGCTGGGGGCTGCTGGGACAGAAAACTGGTTCTTTTTGTTCTTGATGAGGATCTTGCCTCGGAGATCCTCAGGGCTGGGCAGGGGGATGCCTGGTTTCAACTGTGGGAGAGAGGAGATGGTCGGCACCATCTCCATGCCTTCAGGGTGCAGCCTAAGCTCCTTCTTCCCAAGCTGGGTTCCATCTGCCCTGCCTGTCCTCCTGCCCTGCTTTGCCTCCCACCATTTCCCCCATCTTGTGCGGTGCTCCTGCCATCCCAACTTACCCAGTTCCTCAGACAACACTCTTCTCCCTCACCTGCCTAGAATACCATTTCCTCACTCTCACCAAGATAAATCCAATCACCCCTTGGATTCCAGCTTGCCATCCCTTCCTCCAGGAAGCCTTCCCTGGTTGCGATGGCCTGGTTACTTGTTTGTGTCCCCACTAAAGGTGAGTGACCTGAGAGCTAGGACTGTGTCTTTGTCACTAACGGGCCCCTCAAAGCCCAGCACAGTGCCTGACACATGGTAAGTGATAGGATCCTGGCCCCACAATCCTCCCAGATAAATCCCAACATCCTCTGGGGACATCTGCCTCCTTAACCAGGCCACTATGCTGCCCCAGGCCCCCTACCCCCAGGTCCAGATGTCCCATAGCGAAATCCACTCACCGGGAACTTTTCCAAGGGCTCTGTGAGCAGCATCTCCCCAAACGTCATCCGGCAGTATTCAGCCATCTTGGCCTGTTGGCGGGGTCTGCAGGGAGCAGAACTGATGTAGGGTTCAGCAGCTCCACTCCCTCTTGTCCATCCTTCTGGACCCCTGACCTGGGTCATCTCATTGGGGACGCAGGGAGGTAGGGACATAGGCAGCAGAGCCTGAGGTCCTGAGGAGCTTGTATGGACACCCCGGGCAGTGGGAGAGCTGCAGGGCATGACTAGAGGTGGGGGAGGGTTGGGGGAAGGCAGCTGCAGGCAGGAGATGGGGATAGGGGAGAGAAGGAGGCCAAACAGGTCTGGTCTGATACGCACGAGTCCACATGGTTTTCAAATGACAGGATAACAGGATAGGGGGAGGTCTTAAAGGCACTTTCTGCAATGGCTTCAATTGCTTCCTGGAGGAGAAGAGGGCCGGGTGGGGAGGAGGTCAGTGGCCCAGGTCCCTCCCCACCCACCCCACCCCACCCCTGCCCCCAGCGGCACCTTTCCCCACTCCCCAGTTTCAATATGCAGAGAACTAGAGGGCCCCCATTGGCCCTGTCTCCTCGGGTCCCCTCTAGTCCCCTCACTGATCTGAGGCCTCCCAGCCATCCTTCTTTTCTGTTTTCACCCGCTCCCCTAATCCCTACCCCGGGGCCCTTCCCTAGTGCCACTGCCACCAGCTTCCATGCCCGCCCCAAGTCTTACCTTGAAGTAGATGTCTGTGGTCATGGTGAAGCCGTGGGTGATAATGGGCTCCTCGTCAGGGGGCTTCCCCTTCCAGCAGTCCAGCTCCACACAGCGGCAGCCGGCCAGCAGCACCTGGCGGTACATCTCGGCCGACGACAGGCCAGAGAACTGGCCGGCTGAGCCAGAGCAGAGGGGAGAGGCCGGTCCAACTCACCCCCTGCCCACTCCCACACGGTCTGTCCTTTTGCAGCCCATGGGCCCGCCCCGCAGAGAGATGGATTCAGGGGAACAGGAGCCGCACCCCCACCCCAAGAGGAGAGGGCACGCCGAGGTCACCCTGGTCACCTGTCAGGTAAGTGTTGTGTGAGGAGTTGATGAAGTAATGGTTGAGGGGCTGCGTCATGTCCTGGTGGAGAAGCAGCTTGTCCTGGGCCAGCACACTGTTCTCAGGCCCGCAGAGAAACCACACCATGCCCTCGGGGGAGAGCTGGCCTGGGGGTGTGGGCAGAGGCGGAGGGGAGAGCTGTCAGGACTGCATCCCCTGGGCAGGGCAGGTCAGGCCACAGAGGGGAGGGGTTCCCTGAGTCCTCACCCCTCTGCACGTTGATGCCACTGGGCTCATACTTGTCGATGAGGCCCCGCACCTGGTCAGGCCGCGCCAGTGGAAACAGCAGTGAGTTGAGACGGGGGTCCCTCTGTTTCTGGTTGATGAACTTGGTCAGGTGTTCTTTGGTCATGTAGGGTTTGGCCTTGGCGTGGCTGCAAGCCAGAGAGGGCACAGGTCTGTGGCCCCCCAACCCCGGGGCTAGAGAGCACAGACAACTGCCTTCTCCAGAGAAGCCACCTAATTCCCAGCAAGGCAAGGGGGATTTTAGTCACCAGCCCTTCCCCAGGCCCAGCCCAGCCACGGAAGCTCACTAGGAAGTGAAGATCTCATCTATTTCTGGCCGAGGACAGAGGCTCATGAGGAAACTCTTGTAGACGGATTCTGGGAAGTCCTCAGGATTGATGGCATCATTCTGGGGGAAGAGTCACCTGATCATTGCTGCACCCACCTTTTCCATGCTAAAAGCCACAAATGAGGCCCAGACCTGTACAGGGAAGCCTGTGAGAGGGAGGGCTCAGGGCAGGCAGAGCAGCATGGAGCAGGCTCCTGAGCACCCACCCCAAGGGGCACCCAAGGGGCTGGTTGCTGAGCAGAGAGCATGCTGAGCTGGTCTGTCTTGCCCCTGAACTTGGACACTGGCTAGTCCCTTGGCTGGGGCAGGATCAGAACTAGGAACAACCACAGAAGGAAGAAGAAGGGGTTGGTTAGAAGTAAGCAGGTCTGCCAGAGCTGTGGGTGGTCTTCTTTCTTTTTTTTTTTTTTTTAAGTAGAGGGCAAATGTTCCAAAAGAGGCATCTCGAATAGAAACAATGCACCTAACAGCAGAGCCCCCTAATGCATGAGCAAAGCCTGACAGCAATGAAGGGCAAATAGACAATTCAACAGTAGTGGCTGGAGGTGCCAGGAAGCATGAGGAGCAGCCACAGAAAAGACAAACTGGACTTCATCCACGTTAAAAACTTTTTTTTTTTTCAGTTAAAAACTTCTGTGCTTCGAGGGATAGCATCAAGAAAGCGAAAAGACAGTCCACAGAAGAGGGGGAAATATTTGCAAATCAAATATCCAGGAAGGGACAACTCAACAGTAAAGAGACAAAAAACCCAGTGGAAAGACAGGCAGAAGATTTGAACAGACATTTCTTCAAAGAAGATATGCAAATGACCAGTGAACACATGAAAAGATCCTCCATCTCATTAGTCACTTGGGAACCGCAAACCAAAAACCCAAGGAGATACCACTTCACTCCCACAGGACAAGTCCGATTCTAAAAAGACAGACAATAACAAGTGTCATTGAGGAGAGGGGAACCTTCGGACATCATCGGTATGATTGTACAGTGGTCAGTCACTTTGGAAGACAGTTTGGCAGTTCCTCACAATGTTAAATATAGAGTCTCCATGTGACCCAACTATTCTACCTCTAGGTATAGAGAGTGAAAACATACGTCCCTACAAAGTCATGCACTCGAAGGTTCATAGCAGTCTTATTCGAAATGACTAAGATGTGGCCACAACCCGAGGGTCATCAGCTGATGAACACGGAAGCAAAAGGCGATAACTCCAAACCCCGGGATATCACTCAGTGATGAAAAGGCACAACATGCCGATCCGGACTACAGTGTGGAAGAACCCTGAAACCCTTATACTAAAGGATTGAAGCCTGACTTCAAAGGTCACATAGTCTGTGATGTCCAGCGTAGGCAACTTTACAGAAAGAAACTGCAAGGAGATTAGTGGTCCCTGGGGCATCTGTGCCTTTGCATTCCAACCTAGAAAAGCCCCTTAAACATAGTCCAGGATCTGGAAGGGTAACATCAGGCTTAGTTTGGAGCTAGAGCAGAGGGTCCGAACAAGAGAGCCAGACCGTATCTCCCTAAGACTGGATCTTGGACCCATTGGCTCCAAGCGAAGAGGGGTCAGTGACTTCTACTGAACCACAAGGAGAGCTGACATGTAAGAAGGATGGACAAAGTGGGAGCTCAGGAGGCAGGAGGGAAGGAGGGTGGAAGTGTAGTAGAGGTCCTGGCAGCAGGGCCGTCTGCAGGAGCCCGTTCTCACCCTCTCTCCAACCCCATGCTTACATTCCTGTGACCTTCAACATCAAGGGGGCACCAGAATGCTTGAGCTGTGACTTGAGAGGGAGGAGTCTTCCTGGGCCCCTTGTGGACAGGTGACGGATGAGCTCTTAGTTTTATTTATAAATTACAAATTCTTATCATGAGGCAAAACCCCATGGGGTGCAGGTGGTACCCCATACAAAGGCTCTGGCCAAGGGGGTTCAGGGGTCTTGAGATCCACTTCCCTAGCCAGGCGCAAACCCTGGGCTCAGGGCTGGATCTGCCTAGAGGGCTCCTTTTTGAAATCCACAGAAGGTCCCTCATGGGGTGACCCAGCCTACATCTTGTAATTAAAAAATCATTTAATCAGAAGGGAAAAAAATAATATTTTCCTGGGTTGAGCTAAAGGCTAGGTCTTGGCAGCTTCAACCCTTGGTCTGTTCCCCTCCCCCCACACTCTGCAGAACTAACCCCTTCCCCACCCTGGCTGCTTGCCCTAAACGCAGTCCACCAACCACTGCCCTCTGTAGCCACCCAGGCGTAGGCAGTAAAGACCAAGCTGCTCTGGACCCAGGCATCTCATCCCCACTCCCTGGGATCTGTCTCTGTGCCTTGTATCAGAAACCAGTGCTCTCGGGTTAACTGGCTTTTCGGGCTATTGACTGGGCCCTGCCACCCCCAACTGGGCCTGGCCACATAGGCCTCCTGTCAGAGCCAGCTCAGGGGAGGGCCTGGGCTGGGCCGGGAAAACCACTCACCTTGCCTTTTGGGAGGTGGCAAGCGCTGAGGGCAGCTTCCACCCGCTTGCGGTCGGCAGGAAACATCTGGAAAAAACTAAAGGAGCAGAGAAAGGCAGGAGCCAAAGAGCAGGGTCAGACCTGGAGAGGGAAGGCTTCGAGGAGCTGAGCGGAAGTGTGGGGAGAGGGAGAGCTGGGGAGACTTACTTTTTCACGGGAATCTTCCCTTCGGGGTTGAGCTGCATCTTGAGCTTCACAAGGCTAGTGGGGCAGAAAGCGGCTTATCAAGGCCCTGGGGCTGGTGCATGGAGCCCCACGCGCGGATGCCAGGCACACAGAGGCCCGGCATGCAGGCACTTACATTTTGTCCAAGAAGGTGCTGCGGGAGGCATTGGCCGTCAGTGGGTGCTTGACGAGGGCCAGCACATCTTCGGCCCAGCTCTGCGGGACCCCAGAGCACAGCAGTGAGACCCCTGGCCACACATGGACGCCCCCATCCCCTGCAGCCCAGGCCTGTCCTGCAGGAAGCCTGAGTTACCCCAGGTGCCCAGCCCCAGGCCTGCGCCGCACACCTCCTCACACCCCCCCCAGCGCACCTTGCCCACATTCTCCTTGTAGGAGACGAAATTGTGGAAGGTGAGGTCTACCATGTCAGGGCCAGACACCACAGTGAGTGTCTTGAGGAGGAAGTTGTTGTCGGGGAAGTCCATGTTGAAGACCTCCCGGAGCTTCTGGCTCTGCAGGAAGCAGACACAGGATCAGAAGCGTGCCCCTGTCCCCTCTCCACTACGGTTCTCCCCGTCCCTCCCCACCGCACCAGAACGGTGGCCACCTAGGGTGGAATCCCACCCCCCACGGGCCTCAGCATCTTGGCCTCCCTGACTCCAGGTGCTGGAGTGTGGGCGAAGAGCCCACGGGAAGAGATGAAGCCGGCAGCCCAGCCTGGGTGCGCTGAGTATCGTGTTTGCCATTTTCCATTTGGAGATGGATTCTTAGCGCCCAGTCTCATAGAAGCCTGCTTTCTGCCAACCCCTTCCTCCAGTTTTCCTGCCAGCATCAGACAAATACAGGCAAGCGAGACGGGGAGGGCGGTGAGCATAAGCCACACTCCCAGATAGTCTGGGGTGCTCTGGGGGCAGGACCTGGCCACATGACAACTCTTCACGGTTCCCTGGTACCAAAGCTCTGGCAAGCTCAGGGGCAGCCACACCCCTTCCTCAACTCAGGGAGGAGGCCCTGCTGCCCAGCCTGGGAACTCTTCCCCTCGCTGTAGAGATCAGGCTTGCTACCCCCACAGGGACTCCTTCTCTCGCCCCCCGGAGCTTGTGGCCATGCTGAGTCTGGGCTGCCACTGGGCCCGCCTACCTTGGGTATCTTGGCAAACTTCCCAAAGCGGGTATCCCTGATGTTGGTGATATCCAGAAACTCCATCTCCTGGAGTGTGCCCCAGCAGGAGCAAAGAAATGATGTAGACAAAAAAGTCAGTGAAGAATGAAGAACAGAGAGGAGGGAACTTCCAATGCCCCTTCACATCTTGACCGACTGCCTTCTGTAGAAGCCAAGACTTTCCGGGGTGGCCCCCGGAAGGTTGGTGGACCCCACCTTCCCTTCCCACCAATCAGGTTCTCCCTGTTCATGGTGAGACTCCTCCCTTCTTCTGTCCATTCCTTCCCTGGCCACTCAAGTGACTCCAGCGCTGTGGCCTGCGATTTTGCCCACACTCTCCTGGACTTGCCCCAAGCTCCCCCTCCCTTCCCTACATCCCAGTGCTGAGACCCTTCTGGATCTGTCTGAGCCCTCAAGTTTCCCAGAACCACAGGTAGAGAAACAGGCTTTTCCCTTTCCCTCTCCCAGGGCAAATAGCCCCGGTCCACAGGAGCAGAGGCTGCCCCAGAGCCACCCTCCCAGGTCATCGTGTACTCCCTGGGCATTCATATCTCCACCCCTGCACTATCAAAAGGCTGCTTGGACTGAGTGCATCAGCAGGAGCTCAGAGAGGGGCTGCCTCACCTTACTCTGATATGTCCAATATAAGTAGTAACCCTTGGGATCCACACGGAGGATAACCGGGGAGGCTATTGTGGTTTCCTATAGACAGAAGTGGTCAAAAGGAAGAGAAACAAACAAACAAAAAAGACAGAAAAAAAGAAAGGGTCAGCTCTCAGCTCTGAGACCTCAGGCCAAGCTTCCCCGGCCCAGGCCAGGGTTTCAGAGCTCACCATCTCCCTGGGAGGCGGCTGACCAGGGACTCTGCAGGCATATTCTTTGCTCTCCAGAGCTCTGGGCTAGGCACAAGCCTTAAAACCTCTGAATCAGGGGTGGGGAGGGGGAGAGAATTAGAGATAGCATTTCTGAAAGAGAAGTTTCCCCTCTAAACCCCAAACAGAGGTTCTCCCTCTAGACCCCAAACACATCTCGGCCCCCACCTCCCCGTTTTCAAAGGCCACAGCTCAGCCAAAGAATGTCTCTTTGCAAGACTCAGTGCTGCCCCCCAGGAGAACTCAACACAGTGAGAGCTAAGAGCCCAGCTGCTGCACTTGCATGAGAGGCCCTACACCTGCTACCTGGCTTCCCACAGGCCCCATCCCTGCCTCCACAAACCACTCCCCAAAGAACCCATCCCCAGCCAATCTATCCAGTCCATGTCTATGGTCTCCCACAGACCCCAAGTGCATTCCCACCTCCAAGCCTAAGAACCCAGCCCTCCCATGCCTGAAATACCTTCGGAGAGCCCCCCAAGCCTCCCCTCTTCTGAAAAGCCTTCCATGAAACACACTAGAACGGTGTGTATGTGGTTTGCACAGCTAGAAGCCTATCCAGAAAATCCCCGAGGGCTTGTGGACCCCAGGGAAACCAGCCTGTGCAGTAGCTAAGCTAAACTATAAGTCTGTGTGCTAGACCCATGAACTCAGGGCTCCCTGTTTGCTGAAGAAGCCTGGGAATGATCACTGTACTCGCTTCTAAACTCCCATTCCACTCACAGAGCGCACAGGCTCGCCTTCATTTTGATGGTCTTTATATGCATATAAAACAAGATAATGAAGTTGAAGTTTTCAACAAGGCATGGTCGTTGCTGCCCACCAAAAAAGACCATGTGCAGAATTTACAAAGGATATGGTAAAAAAAAAAAAAAAAAAAAGTTTTCGGGTCAAGGATGGTTAGAGTCTGGGGTAAAAAACACTTTGTGAGGAGGCTAATTTTGGAGAGAACTATGTTGTGAGCTCCACTCTCTGCCCTCCCCACAGGAGGGTTGGCGGTGCCTGACCCCTCACTTTATCTACTTTTTTTTTTTAAGATTTATGTATTTATTCGAGAGAGAGACAGAGAGAGCATGAGTGTATGGGCATGAGCACAAGCAGGGGGAGAGAAAGGCGGAGAGAGCAAGAAGCAGACTCCCCACTGAGCACAGAGCGCTGCGCAGGGCCTGATCTCAAGACCCTGAGATCATGACCTGAGCCTAAATCAAGGGTCAGACCCTTAACCGACTGAGCCATCCAAGTGCCCCCTGACCTCTCACTTTAAGTGTAGTGAGGGGTTTCAACTATACTTAGAAAGCTTTGGTCCCCCCTGCAGCTGTGGGGCAAAGTAGACTGGGGTCTGACTCCTGCCCAGGAAGCCGAGTGTCAGAGGCACTGAGACCCTGGTTGTGCTCGATGAGCCCAAACCCCAGGGTGTGTTGGTGCAGTAAACAGAGTGTATGTGCTGGGGTTCAGAGTGGTCCTGTGGGAAAGAGGGGCAGAGTCCAAAGCTACAGGAAACTGAAGGTGGTAACTGGATTCCAAGGACTTGAAGAAGTAATTTTGAGTGACCTCCCAAAACAGGGATAGCAGAAGAATCCTTATGTAAGGGACCACCAGCTCGGTGGGCAAGGATCTCCTCACTTTGAGGAGAAGCCTCAAAAATGTCCACCAGAGAAGGACTAAGCCTAACATTGTGCGAGGCTCAGAAAGCAGGAGCCCGTTGATGATAGCACCTGTTCAGTTAAGAACTTTGCTACCCCCTCCACCTCCCTGCCTGCACCCCATGGTGAGGAGGGCTTGGAGGAAGATCAGAGACCCCTGCCACCAATCTTAGAACACCTACAGCCCACATAAACCACTCCTAGAAGGAGGAGGGCAGAAGACATCATCCAAGACTTGAGTTCAGAATTATAACTCATTTCTGAAATAAGACTGCATTTTATGAGGAAAAGTGATCCTAGGATTGTCTGTTACCCAGAAGCAAATGGAATGTCTTGTGACTGGCTGAGTGTCCTTCCACAAGCAGGAGAAGAGCTTCTCCCACCAAATACACTGTGAAGGGACCATGGGAGGCAAAACTGAGCTGGGAGTTGGTTACATCTTTTGCCTCAGGCTTATTCAACGTAGCAGGACGTACTCAAGTCGTTGGCCAACTGGGCTAAAGACATTCTGAGCAGAGCCCTGTCTCACCGGCACACATGTCCTGTGACTAGGCTGAGGAGATTCCTGCTCCTGGAGTCAGGATTCTCGGGCCATGCCGTGCCCTGTGTCAGGGAGGGGGGTGGGGCACCCAGCTACACAGGTACTGGCCTGCAGAGAAGGCCATAGAGCGTGTCCCCACCCCTAATGACCCTCTGCCCAGTCAGGTTACACACACTTCCCAGAGGAACTGAGAGAGGCCACTTCATTTTTCATTCTGAGCCACTTCCCTCATTCCACAGTCTCCTGGGACCTGTCACCACCATGCAACGTCGCCCACACCACTCGTAGGGAAGCAGAAAGCGTCTCACCAGGGGCCTCCTACCCATAGTCATGGCAACCAGATTACTCAGCCTAGTGCAGCCCTGAATGGCCAAGAGCCCCAGGCTGCCTTAACTCACAGACCCAGAATCCCCTCATCACACCTGTGAGGAGAATGAGCCAGTCCTAAGGGCCTCCTCTCCCCCCAAGAGCCTTCCAGCTTCCTTCCCAGGACCAGCCCACTGTGATCAGTTTATGGGTCTGCCCAGCAGCTTCATGAAGGACCCCATGATGTTCTCTTGCCTGCCCAAGGGAATCCCTGGCCTGTCCCAACATTTTCAGAAGCCAGGAGGCCCAGAGTCTGGGAAGCAGGCCCCAGTCTGAGAAGGAAAAGACAGCAGAGACAGAGGGACAGGGCAAAGCAGCGGCTTCCCCCTTTCCTCGCCAACAGGCGGGTGGCGGGAGCTCAGCTGAATGCAGCCTGCAGAAGCAGAAGTCGATCAGTTCCTTCCTAGGCCCCTGGGAGCAGATGCCTCTGGTTCTCCCTTAGGGTCCCCCTCAGGCTTTATGGCTGCCCCGAAGCAGCTCGGGGGAGAATGGGGCCTCCCTGGGCCAGGGCAGGGCCAGATGGAGAAGAGCAAGAGCATCTGTGCTAGGAGTAGGGGCCTGGCCCTGCCACAGCTTTGGGGTCCTTCGCTCCCACTCGTGCTGAGATCAGGATGCCCCCCTGCTTGTCTTGGGCGTTTGGGGGAGGACAGACCCCAATGCAGAGAGTCCCTCCCGTGAGAGCACCCCAATGGGCACATCCTCCCATCTCATCCCGACACAGAGCCCTAGCCCCAGCTGTCCCAGGGTGAGTGTTCAGGGGCACATACCCTTGCCAGGCTGTCCTATCTGCTGCCTGGCCAAGCCACACCAGCGCCACACGGGGCAAACATAAACCAGCCCCCCCAAAGCCCCTAAAGGCAGGGCCCCACCACCCCAGCGCCCCACTCACATCGTCCCATTTGATGAAGCGCTCTCCTTGGCTCAGATAAGCCTTCACCTTGGGGGGCAGCAGGATGGGGTTGAGGAGAGACATGGTGCTAAGGGTCCCTCTCTGGAGAGGCTGGACAGGCACACACGGGCTGGAGGAGGGAAGGAAGGCTGGCCGGCTGGAGGTGCGCCAAGCTGGGTTCACATGGCATCCGTCCTGAGAGGGTCCGGAAGTCTGGATACTCTTAGAGCCCCCGGGGTAGCAGCGGCTGGCTGGCTGGCGGCAGAGCTGAATGCTTTGGCCAGAGGCCCGTCTGCCTTTTAAATCGGCCTCCTCCCACCTGCCTTCAGTAGGGGGGTTGGGGGGAGCTGTGGTCACTGCTCCTGCCCAGGGAGGTTAGGCTCCCCTCCCCAAAGCCCCCGCCCTCAGCCTGTGTCTCAGCACTTCCTGCTCAGGGCTTCCTTCTCGGTGCTCTGCAGGACTGAGGGGCGGGTTCCTGAGGCCTGGTCTCCTTGGAGCCCGGGCTGGTGGGGTGTTGTTGGTGGTGGGCGGGGGTTCTCAGTCCCAGGAGTAGTCTCTGGTCAGATGAAACTGAGGGGCTGGAGAATGAACAATACGGGGACCACGTGGGTGTACTGGTGCCCAGGCTGAGCCTGAGGGGAAGGTGTCAGGAGCTCCCAGGGGAAGGGACCTCTGCAGAGGCGGCCTCTAAAGCACGGGAGTCTCTTCCAGGGGCTGAGGAGGCTGGGAGGCCCCTGGAAGTGGGAGCTGAAGGTGGGGCAGGGCCCAGCTGGGATTGGGTGTTTTGAATAAGCAAAGTTTGCTGAACACCCAGCTCCTCTTTCTCAATGCTTCCTCCCATGAAAATGAGGTACGAGTGAGGCAATCACGCCTCTCAGCCGCCGCCACGCGTAACTAAGTCCTCTTGGCCCCCTGGTCCTGGCAGGGCCTGGACCCTCCATAGACAGGACTGTGACCAGGCACACAGCAACACCCGGCCACCAGCCTTCACAGCGCTCTCTTGCCAGGCTCTCTTCTCTGCTCCATGCCCAGGGCCTGGGGTGAGAATGCTGGAACCAGGAGGCTGCTTAGAGAGACCTCAGCTCTGGGTTCCTTGTCAGGGTACATGAACCTCACACTGACCTGGCCCAGGGAGCTCAGTCCCAGCCTTGCTCAGCCAGCTCACTTCCTCTTGCCTAACTTGCTCCTCTTTATCACCCTTCTTAACTTAGCTAGGGGAGCAGGGAGCTCTGCCTGGGACTTCCTTCCCCTCTCAGGGCCTGCCTTTCTGCCCTAGGGCCCACCGTGGGCCTTTGTGCCACCCCTGAACAACTGTGGGACCCTCACCCAGGAAAGGGATTCCAAGATTCTGAGACCAGTGGGGTGGATCTGGTAATAAGACCTCAGAGGCTATGGCAGAAGCTCTGGAGCTCCTCTCTGCTCTCCTGCCCTCTGCCCTCAGAACTCATCCTCTCTCCCCTCCCTCCAAGCCTGCAGGCTCTCATCTCTCCTCCCTGCCTCCCTCCAGCTTTGTGCCCCTTTGGGGGCCCCTCTGGTGCCCCAGCAGTTCCCTGTTCCCTCCCAGGGATCAGGTTCCCTCTTGGTCTGTTTGAATGGATTTTGCAAGGGAAATCCTGGCCCTTTCCCAAAGATCCTACACCTGTCACCTGCAGCCATCCCTGGTCCTGCACCCAAGTCCTTCTCCCTCTTGTCTGCCTTGAAAGATAATCCCCTCCCTCTCCCTCAGCCTGGGGAAGGACAAGAGACAGGCTTGGGGATGCCGCAAGGAAGGCAGAGATTTCAGTACTCCTTACTCTGATCCTGTCCATCTTGGGCTCTGAAAGTTGAGGCTCTAATCCACAGAATAGAGCCTCACCCATCTTTGGCCAGTGATGGCCATGCCTGGACCCCATTCTTGAGGACCCCCCCATTGTAGCTTCAGTAGGACCTGTATTCTCCTGCCCACATCCTACCTAGCAGCCCTCAGAATGCAAGAAATCCATGCAGCAAGGGGAGCAAGGAAAACCTTCATCAAAGAGGACTTTGTTTTTTCTTTTAAAAATACACTTAGGTTTCTTAAAATGTGAAATGACAAAGAAAAATGTTGCATAAATCATGTTGGAGTGGCTATGGAGAACAATCAGGGAGGTCACACGAATAGCCATTTTGGGAAATGGGGCTCCTGGGCTGAGCTGAGTAGCAGGCACCCCACACTGCCCATCTCACACTGGTCCCCCACCCCCCACCCCCAGCAGGGCAGAAGGTAGAAGGGCGAGGGTGCCCCCTGGTGGGCACACTGGAAAGCATGTGCCTCCAGACAAGGAGGACTCTCAGGGGGGTCACTGGTGGGTCTATATCCTGTGTGATCCACAGAGACAAGTTTGCTGGAGAGTTTGGCCCATGTGAGCTTTGGCGGCCAAGAACTTGTATTCAGTGTAATGCCTCCCAAGGAGATCCCGGGGCCTAGAACCCAAGAGGCAGGTCTGGAATTCTCAGGCTGACTTGGCGGTTTTGTGTGGGAACCCTATGCTGTGGTTTCCCAACCTGTTCATCAGAGATCAGTAGTGGAAACTGAACTCTGATCTTCACCTGATAGCCAAACAGGAGAGTCAGATTGGCCTGGTTTCTTACCTGATACCATAACTTACCTGATAAAGCAGTGGGCTTTGGGAGCCTGGAGGCCGAGGGCACCTCTCAGGCTGATGGCTAGCTACTTTCAGAATAAAGATGCCTTGGTTGTTGAATCCTCAGGGGTTCGTTTCCCAGACTGTCATAGGGAGTCACGCCCACTGCTCCATGAACCCAGCCACTGACCAGCTGTTTTATCTTGTGATACTTAACCTTCCCGTGCCTCCTCTTTCTCACCTATAAAGTGGGGATCATAATACCTCAAATGGCTGTTGTAAGCCTTCAACAATATAACATATGGAAAGTACTTAACATGGTGCCTGCCCCTGAGCTTAGTAGTATCATTATTGTTATTACCATTATTTATTAGCGGATACTGGCAAGGGAAATACAGTTCTCATTACTTCGTCCTCAGTATATATGCTGTTCTTTCCACAAGTGTCTTCACTGACATGCATTTTGGAGTGATTTTTTTCTTTCTTTTTCTCAGCAGTTTGTGTGGGTCGGGGACTGATGGATCTTCCCAGGGCAGGCGGAGTTAGGGGTGCTCCTGGTTGTGGACTTGAAGCAGACTGTCCCCTGTTGAAGCAGGCAGGCTGAACTCATGAAGTCATGAGCGTGAGGACTCAAATCACGGACAAGGGCCAACCTCCTGCCACCTTTAACCACCACAGTCCCACAGCGGAAGAGGCAGGTGGGGGAGTGAGGACCAGGAGCCATCTACCCGTCCAGCTGTTTGTCCAGCTGTGGCTCTAGATCTAGCCACCCTCTGCACTTTGGGAGCTGGGTGTGGATGGAGGCAGCTGAGAGGCAGGTGCTGGGGTTCTGGTCCCTTGGGAAGGAGAGGAAAGACTATAAAGAGTTTTCTGCAAAAGCCTAGGGGGAAGACATTGTCTGTCCTCCTATGCCAAGCCCTTCTAGAATCATAGAAGGAACCATCTGGGCCTTAAAATAACTCCCATGTGTGTTTCCCTTTGTTTTTTTTTGTTTTGTTTTTGTTTTTGTTTTTTTTTTTGTCATTGTTTTTTGTTTTTTTTTAGAGAGGGAGAGGGGCAGGAGAGGGAGAGAATCTTTTTTTTCTTATAAATTTATAAATTTATAAGAATTTTATAAATTTATAAATTTATTTGAGAGAGAGCATATGTGGGGGTGGAGGGAGGGCAAGGAGGGGAGGCAAAGGAAGAGGGGAAGAATCCCAAGCCGACTTTGCGCTGAGCCGGTCACGGGGCTCAATCCCACAACCCATAAGATCATGACCTGAGCCAAAATCAAGGGTCCACCGCTTAACTGACTGAGCCACCCAGGTGCCCCCCCCATGTGTTTCCCTTTTAAGTGCCATCAAACTTACCTGAAGGAGTGAGCGCTGGGCCCACCCTCAAAACCCAGAGTTTAGTCTCAGCCAGAGCAAAAGTTTGCCATGAGATCTTGGCAAGTTACCTGAGCTCCCGGATCTATTAAGCTTTTGATTCTTTCTCAGATTCCTTCCAACTCTAAAAATCGTTCTCCTTCTAATCAGAAGGGCCAACCTCGTCACTCTTCTCCCCTGCCTTTCCTCTGACAGGTGATAAACCTAGAGACGAGAGCTGCAGATGGCAGGAAAGTTTGGCTCCTACCCCAGCAGGATGTTCTTGGACGTGGTTTTCATATTCTCTGCCTCTGTTTATCTCTCTGTGAGATGGATCAGTTTTTATGAGTGCAATGGGAGGAAGTTAGATGCTGTCCTTCTCCCAGTGGGCTGGGTGTGTGACGCATAAGCGATGCCCTCAGAGCCAACCTTGTCAGCTGACTTTGTCCTTCCTCCTGGGCTGGCCCACCTTTTCTATCAGGGCCTGGGTCAAGGCACAGTGAACAAGCCCCTCACCTTTTTGGATAGCAGGAAGCCAGTGAGGACAGGAAATGTGTTGGGAGATACGCTCGGGATCCCAAAACTTCCTAACCTGCTGGATGGAGAGCAGCCTGAACCTCACAAGGTAAAAGGAACAGAGCTCAACGGAGACATCCGGGCTGGGCTCCAAGGCACCAACTGTACAAGGACAGGGTGGGGAAGTGGCAGCTTAGCAGAGGCATGTGTGAATAAAACTGAGGGTTTTCACTGACAGCCAGCTCCGTATGAGTCAAATGAAAAGGCTGCTAGCTAAGCGGACAGCCTCTCGGGCTGCTGAATTAAAGGACTGAGCCCAGTGATTCTCCATCTTGGTATCTAACAGAAGGGCCTGGGAAGCTCTGGGAATACTGTGAAACTGGCCGCATCCAGACCCTCCAGGACCTGGAATGAGTGGCTGGAGAGAGGGAACCAAGGCGAGGAGTTCGGATTTCTAAAGTGCTTGACCCTTGGCTCCAGCAAGCCGCTAGGGCTCGAGAACCAAGAAAGACTCAGCCCCTTCTCATTCTTGGCATGCGTGTCAGACCACAACTGAGATACGCGGGGGACCTCAGTTTAGGATGCTTTATCCTGAGGAAACACACAAGCTGGAGAACATTTGGTGAAGGGCAGCGAGGATGTAGGAAGCCCACACATGCTGTGAGGACTTAGAGAAAACCACAGCATGGAAGACAGCGGTGGTCCATGAGACCCACCTTCAGATGCTTAGACTTGTCCTCTGGGGTCCTAAAGGTTAGAATCTTAGGTGACGGTCTTAGGTCAGGCTTCTTATGAAACATGAGACAGAGATCTGCTTGCGGGAAGTTTATTGGGAGGTGGTCTTTGAAGCAACACAACACCCTTGAGGGAGGGAAGGAATCAGGATTGGGGGGGTAGAAAT
The DNA here is from genome assembly GCF_963455335.1 of Martes martes. Classification (NCBI taxonomy): domain Eukaryota; kingdom Metazoa; phylum Chordata; class Mammalia; order Carnivora; family Mustelidae; genus Martes; species Martes martes. Next base: position 59,583,334 of record NC_137894.1, read on the forward strand.
CGATCAACGATGCAGTCTCCACAAAGGACACCTCCACGAGGAGCTTTAGGGTTGAGATGACCATTCAGAGGCAAGTTGAGATGGCCCCAACTGAAGCAAGAGGACTGGTCCTTTGAACCCCTACGCTGGCCAGATTATCCCTAGGAAGGGCTCCTGAAGTCAGGCAAATCCTCTCCCTTTGGCAGCTTAAGGAATTCCCTGGAGAGAGACTCATCTCTCAGCCGTCAGGCCAGCACTTCTGGCAACATGGGGATAAGCTTCTTTGTCCCAAAGGCGGGATTTGGGTAGTACACCACAGTGATCATGGCAGGACTTTCTGTGAGCAATTCAGACCTACTTGCTTCTGTGCTAAGCTCCCTCTATCTGGAATCACTCCTCCGGGATTCTGGTGATTGCTTTCCCTGGGAAACTTACAAGAAGGTGAGTGGAATGAACTATGGCCCCCACTACTGCAGCTTGTCTTGGTGACATAACTGATATTCAGCACCCCCCACTCCCCAACCATTACCCATTCTAGATTCTCTTTGCCGTCAACTTGTGTGGCTATGGGTCTAGTTGGCTTACCTGGTAAAATGGCTCAGATCCTCATTCAAGGGATATGAGCCTCTAATCACCATGTCCTCCTCAAACCAGGCTGCTGCATTTCCCTACTACTGTCAAAATTGGGCAAGTGTGTACCAAGAGATATCCTAGCAGATGACCAGGGTGCCGAACCTATTTTCCCTGACCCCATTGTAGCAGCAATCTATCTCTTCCAAAGGATCAGAATCAAGTACCTCTACAAGAATGTGACTCCTTTTTTCTTTTCTTTCTTTTTTTTTTTTTTAACTACTGGTCTTTTGGCATAAGGAGTTTGAAGAACAGAAAGCAGCCACACTAAAAGTTTATGGGATTCTTGTTCTGTCCTTTGGTGGAAGTGTTCTACATCTGGGAACCAGATTCTCTAAACCTAGAGAGCCTGGAACTGTAGGAATAGGAACCACAAGTTTCCCCAAAAGAGTCACTGGGAGTGATGTTAAGTGGGGTTATTCCTCCTTCCACCCCTGGTTTCCTAGACCTCTCTATCATATTCACTGGGCAATATTACAGTTATTGAATAGGGTACACACTTCATCCTGGAACAGGGTGTCCCATCATCTCTAAAATGGCCCTTCAGCTGCACCTTTGAAAGGCTGTTCTTTTACTCTGCCAGCTCAAGTGGGCGGCAAAGTACATGAGGGTCCCAGAAGATTCCACCTCTTTTGCTTACTCTTGCTCTGTTGCTATGTTATGTGAGATTCCATGTCAGTAAATGGAATTCTCTTTAAACCCTCAGGGAGTGGTGCTGGTTGAGGCCTTTGGCAAGAAAGAGAAATCCATATCCGGAACATGTGCTGACTCAAGTCAAGATTAATCACCAGCCTTCTAGAGAAGAGCAGGTCCAATGTAGCCAACTTGTTACCAAGTAGCTGGTTGACCATCAGTTGCTGGCAGGTTGAACATCTGGTAGCCACAACTGGCAGATCAGCCTTGGTGAGTGGGAGCCCATTCTGTTGGACCCACCCTTACCACCATATACAGGATGCCTGTGTGTGGCCTCCTCTGTGCCAACATGGCCACCTTATTCATGTGCCCATTGTGCCAACGTGAATGGTTGATGACAGAGGCTGGCAAACATCAGCTAGCCAAGTCCTTCTATTTACTTGGTTATTTAATGTCTCTTCTGGCGGAGGCTCTCAGTTGGACATTAACATGAAATATATAGGTCTTCACACTTTGTGCTCGCTCATACATCCACGTGCCTTTCCCTGAGACCTTCATGTTCCCATTTCCCCAATATTGCTTTCTCTAAGCCTTTAACCAACATTTGTATAGCTTATGAGCCTATACGTATGTTTACCCAGGGCCACTCTTCTGGGGAGCCCTGATGATGATTCAGATCCCCAGATATCAATATAATTCAAACATTGCATGACCTTAAAATGTTTGGCTATGGGCGCCTGGGTGGCTCAGTTAGTTAAGCGTCTGCCTCTGGCTCAGGTCATGATCCCGGAGTCCCAGGATGGAGTCCCGTACTGGGCTCCCTGCTCGGTGGGGAGTCAGCTTCTCCATCTAACCCTTCCCCCTCTCATGCGCTCTCTCTCTCTCAAATAAAAATCTTTGATTTAAAAAATGGCATTTCACTTTCCCTAGTGTACAGTTACCCAAGTAAATGGCCATGGGTCCCTTTGGGAAAGGACTAGTGAAATCATTGCTGTATAGCCATAGTATTAAAAAGCCTTCTTTGGGGTGCCTGGGTGGCTCAGTGGGTTAAAGTCTCTGCCTTTGGCTCAGGTCATGATCCCGGGGTCCTGGGATCAAGCCCCACATTGGGCTCTCTGCTCAGCGGCAAGCCTGCATCCCCTTCTCTCTCTCTGCCTGCCTCTCTGCCTACTTGTGATCTCTGCCTGTCAAATAAATAAATAAATAATCTTTAAAAAGCCATCCTCATAGGGACCTATCCTCTCCTTCAGGCAATAAGTTCTAGATCTGGGGGCGCCTGGGTGACTCAGTGAGTTAAAGCCTCTGCCTTCGGCTCAGGTCATGGTCTCGGGGTCCTGGGATCGAGCCCTGCGTTGGGCTCTCTGCTCAGCAGGGAGCTTGCTTCCCTCTTTAAAAAAAAAAAAAAAAAAAAAAAGGTTCTAGATCTGAAAATTGAATCAGGTCTGGAAACTGGACAAGGTGTTGTGACTTTATACTGGAACAACGTCCATCAGTCTCCTGGCCTTTCATTCTTGATTTCTTTTCATTGTACAGCTCAGCAATTTTGTGTGTGGTCTGCAGATTCTTGGAGGTCCTGCAGATTCCTGGAGACCATTTCACAAGGTCAAAATTATACTAGGATGTCATTTGCCTTTTTCACTGCCTAGACATTTGCACTCACAGTGTGAAAGCAGTGGGATAGATCTTCTGGCACCTTAACAAAGCAAGGCTGTGACACCAAGCTGTTTTGGTTGTTCATTGTGAAGACAGACAGAAAGAAGAAAGAAAGGAAACAAAGAGGGAATGGGGGAGGGGAGTGGAGAAAGGGAAGGAAAAAAGAAAGAAGAGTCAGTTTCACTTAAAACTGTCCTTAATGAAGCAATGAAAATTGCTAAAATTTATTAAATCATGACCCTTAAATACATGTCTTTTAAATATTCTCTGGGTGTCCATCGGTCTCTGTAGAGTGTGCAGCTCTTGATCTCAGGGTTGTGAGTTCGAGCCCCGCATTAGATGTAGAGATTACTTAAAAATTTAAAAAAAAATCTGTTAGGGTTGCCTGGGTGGCTCAGTCAGTTAAGTGTCCAGCTCTTGATCTCAGCTCATCTCTTGATCAGGGTCGTGAGTTCAAGCCACACCTTGGGCTCCACGATGGGCGTGGAACCTACTTACAAACAAACAAAAAATATTATTGAAAACAATAAAAATGAATATTCTGTTATTAAATGGGAAGTACTATACCGCATGCAGAAGTATAATGGGCCTCTCTTATGCACCACTGAGTTACCAGCTGTACAATTTTTTTTTTCATGGAAGACCATTTTCGCTTGAAATAATAACTTGACAGATAAACTGTGGTTGTTAAGACTTGGTTATTTGGCGGATTTTTTTTTTCTAATTCAAACCAATTAAGCCCGTCCCTTTGAGGAAAACAACGGAGAGTATTTGTGACTCATTTTAAAATTTAAACTTTTCAGTGAAAATTAGAATTTTAGAAAACTTATATGCACTAGCATGAGTTTGACAGAATCCAATAAGTTTTTCTGAGATTAACAAATACAACTTTTAATATTGTATAATAGATTGTATCAATATTTGACAGATCAATATAATCCAATGAGCCAATATTTTCCAAATGACCAAAGAAGGATGTTATAAAACTATGCATGGGTAGAAGAGCCATTCATAGTGCAGGTAGATTAATAGACTTTAATGTGATTGAATTCACTGATATAGTTTCATATTCTACATTACAACTACCACTTAAGAAAATACTACTTGTTGAGTTTTGGTGTAGTCTCAAATTATGTGAAAAGGCTATTAAAATGCTGCTGTCTTTCCCAACTACATATCTGGGTCAGGCCAGATTTTCTTCATATATTTTAACCAAAACAACATATTGCCAATAGAAGCAGATATGAAAATCCAGCTGTCTTCTATAAAGCCACTTTTAAGAGATTTGCAAAAACGTGAAAAAAGCCACTCTTTCACTAACTTTTTTCCTTCCATAAATATACTAACTTTTCTTTCTTTTTTTTTTTTTTAAGATTTTATTTATTTGATGGAGACACAGTGAGAAGGGGAACACAAGTAGAGAGAGTGGGAGAGGGAGAAACAGGCTTCCCACTAAGCAGGGAGCCTAATGCGGGGCTCGATCCTAGAACCCTGGGATCATGACCTGAGCTGAAGGCAGACACTTAATGACTGAGCCACCCAGGTGGCCCTGAAGTTACTTTTCATAAAAATATACTATTGATGTTAACATAATGGGCTAATTATTTTTTAATTAATTGGTAAGTATTTTATAAATTTCTCAGTCTTATTTCTAATGTGACAGTATCAATAGAGATAATCCATATAAACAAAAGCTCTTTGGAGATGTCAGTTTCAAGAGTGAAATCGATCTTGAGATCAAAAGGTTTGAGAACCACTGGCATGGGTTGAGCAAAACCATTCCTGGCTGCCCATCTACTTTGCCCTAGGGATGCTCTGTTCTATTCCCTGTCTGCCTAGCTCTACCATCAGGACCCTCCATTGCGTCCAACTTGCTGCTCAGTACTGTAGTGTACCATCCTCTGGCTTCTATTAGTTCATGGTCCTATCACCCCCATCACTATCAAAGAGCCAGTTCTGTAATGGCCTCTTGCTGCCAGACCTGACGTTCGGAAGACAGCGAAACAGCTTCTCCCAGTGCGTTCCTCTTTGCTTTGATAACCAGAGTATCCTTTGGGCCTTCCTGCAGGACTGGCGTGGGTTTCTGACCTTACACAGAGTATCGACCATAGCAGGCTCACTTCTCTGAGCTTTCTGAAGCCTTCTTCCATCCTCTGCTATGGCAGTTCTGGCATTTCCATTTCCCTTGGCTGGCCATTGCCTTTCTCTGTCTCCCAGGATCCTTGTCAGGGTACGAAATCCTATTTCACCTGAGAGTGCTCCCATATCAATAAACTCTCCTTTTTTTTTTTTTTTAACTTAATATTCCAGTTCGGCTCCCCATGGATCCAGCCTACACACCCTCTCCTGGCTCCTACCACTCCATGTTGGCCACTTTTGTAGCTGCTTTTGTAGCTTGCCCGTATAGCCCTCTTCCTTCCCTAGCAGGCCCCTGAACATCCCTGGCAGAATAGAGCAGGGGTCAGAACCCCCTAGGGTCAGAAGGACTCACGTTTGAATTCTATTTAGCTATGTGACCTTGAGCAACTTACTTAACTTCTTTGAGGCTGTTTCTTCATCTCAAAAATGGAGATAAAGAGTAACTGCCTTCTAGACTGTTGTGAGACAAATGAGATGAGGAAAGGAAGGGCTAAATCTGGAGCCAGCACATAATAAGGGCAAGGATGTTGCTACTGTTACAATGGGTTAGAACTTTCTAAAGCTGAAAAGGCTGCCTTATAGAGCGGACAATAAGGTACACCATCAGGGATACTGTCTTAGCTGCTGCTGGAGAGGGTGCCATAGAGATGTTGTGGAGGAGGTTCTAGGGCCCTTGGGGGTATAACAAAAGATGACCTTTGGGACCCATTCTGTCCCCAAGCTGCCTTGATTTTCTGATTTCTCCTGTTTACCCTTGGTAGGGGAGAGGCACTTAGAGAAGCATATTCACTTTCAGGCCACTAGGGGGCCATTGAGTTGCCTGCAACAGGAATACACTAATGGTTTCTTAATGGCTCAGGCACCAGGGAGATCAGGCTCAATTATATCTGAAAGCATTTTGAGTTCCTAGAGTAAAAGACACTCTGTAAATCCAGATAATAAATAGGGCTTATTGATGACAGGTTAAAGAATCTGGCACTGTTTCGTTTGGAGAAGAATAGGGTGAGAGGAATTGAATAAGGGCTTTGAGTATATTTATTCCTTAGCATAGAAAAAAGTGACATGCTGTTTTCCTACCCCACTGGGAACGAAGCAAGAGGAAAGTTTACTTTGCAACAGAAGAAATATGGAGTACACTCAAGAAAGAGAATGGAAGGAGGCTTTGGGTTGGCCTTACCTGGAATCTTCCAAAATAATTCACCTTGGTATAGTTGATCTGATCAGTTCTGCCAGGAAGACCAGAAAGCAGGGAAGAGAAGAGAGGACAACATCCAGAGACAATTCAGAGATTTTAACTTAACAGGCCACCCTGCTGGGCGAGCTGGGAACAACCTGGGAGCAGGACAGAGAAGGAGTGGTGGTCTTTTCCCCCAACAGCCCACAAAAGGAAATTAACACTCCAAATTTCCGATGTCCTTAAAATTTCTCAGAAAGCACAAAGGCAAGCTAGGCTATTCCTGGAAATAGCATGCAATTGACCACTGCTAGTGGCAGACTCACACCTGGGTCCCAGGAATGAGAGAGAGAGGGTCTGAGTTACAGGCCCATGGTTTAAGCAACTGATCAAGAACTTCAGCTCTGGTAGCCCTTGGCCTCTGTTTGGCTGAGGTAGCGGTCGGAATGCTGGGGAGAAGCTTCCTTATAAAGGGACAGGTGTCTGGAAGGCAAAGATTCTTGTGGAGGAGGAAGGAAGATGGAAGGACAGAGAGGGTCCTGTCCCACAGAGTCAGGAGCCAGGAGTCAGTCTCACACATGAAGGGGCCTGTGTCACACACAGGATCCCATCACCACTACAGCCCTCTCACCCACACACCATCACACAGGCACAGTCTCACATACCCACTAAGACACCTAGGCAGCCTGCACACCCAGCCCAGGAACACAGGAAGTAGAATTCAGGGAGGAGGGAACCATGAATTCTGGAAAGCCTTCTACAGAGGGAGTGGGGAGAACAGAAGGCTGGAGAGAGGAGGGCAGAAGGACCGGGGAGGGACAGGGGAAAGCGGCTACTGAGACTCCGAGCTTGGTGAGGGGGTGTCAGCACCAACCGGACCCTAGCGGTCACAAACCTCACAAAGGAAGAGGGGAGAAGGGGCGGACAACAGCCCAGACCCCCAGGCCCAGAGGGAATCAGAGAGCGGAAATTTTCTGAGAGCCACCGTTTCAGTGCAGCTCCTTGAGTCCAAAGCTGGGAGTCGGAAGTCCCCCAAAAGCGGGATCTGGGACCTGTTGCGAACTTCGGGACTAAGATGGGAGGCGAGTCTGGACAGCCCACCTTAGCACGTGGTTCTGTCCCAGAAACTTTAAAAGGTCTGCGCAGCGTGACCCGGGCTCTAAGAGAACGAGGGAGGAAATCGGGAAGATTTCACAAGAGCCCCAAACCCCAGCCGCGGCCGAAGAGGGTGGGGGAGGAGAGGAGAGGGCGCGACCAGCTGTGACCACAGTGAGTGTTCCAGGCTCCTTAGCTGCCTGTGCGGGATGTGGGCCAGGCCCACCAGGAGTGAAGGGGTCCAGGAGACCCGCTCCTAAGGTACGTGGAGCGGGGCATGAGCCGAGAGCATGAGCGTGTTATCGCCCCCACTTTGTGGGGCGCAGGCTTGAGGACCGCAGCCCTTGCTGCCGTTCCATCTGTCACTTCGGACAGTCTGGAGCGGAGGGTAGAGGCGCCGGAGTTGACAGCTCCTTGCTCAGACCGCTCCTCCCCACTCCCTTTCCAGTTCCGCACTCCGCCCCAAACGGCGCCGTTCCCCTTTTAAAGAAGCGCCCCGGGCTCTCCTCCTCGTCGCGCCAGCCCGCGCTGGGCTGCGGCGCCGTTGCCCTTTTAAGAACCAGCCTCCTTTAACTCTCTCCTAACGGGGCTTCCCGGCGGGGCTCGCGGCGCCCGACAGAAGCCCGCCTCCCGCGCGGCACTTCCGGACCCTGGTGTCGCCCTTTTAAGAGGCAGCCCCCAGCAGCGCTCCCCCCGCCCCCTGGTGCCGGCGCGCGAGGTGGGGGAGCCGTGCTGGAGCCGAGCGCGCCGTCCGCGCGGCCACTGGAGACCGGGCGGCCGGCGGCCGGGCAGGCGGCGGCGGCAGCAGCAGCGGATGGGGACGCGGAGCCGGGCGGCTGTGGCGGCTGTGGCTGTGGCGGCGGCGGGGAAGCAGCTGACGGGCCGACGGCGGCGGCGGCGCTGGAGGCAGTGACTGGTCCAGGCCCCGGCGGCGGCTGCAGCGACGCGGTGGAGGGCTGCGGGCGGGCGGCGTGAGGAGCGGCGGCGGAGCGCGGAGCTGCCGGGAGCGGAGGGCGCCGGGCCGCCCCTTGTCCAGTCCTCGCAGGCCGCCAGGCCCCCTCCAGCCGGGGCCGTGGAGCACCGGGGCAAAGGCCGGGGCCCCCCCATGAAGGAGCGCGACGCGGCCCCGGCCGAGCGGGGCAAGCCGGCCACCTACACCGGGGACAAGAAGGCGAAGATGGCGGCCAAGACCAACAAGAAGTGGGTCCGGCTCGCCACCGTGTTCGCCTACGTGCTCTCCGTGTCGCTGGCCGCCATCGTGCTCGCCGTCTACTACAGCCTCATCTGGCAGCCGGTGGGCGCCGGGACCTCTGGGGGAGCCGCCGGCCCGCCCCCCGGCGGCTCCAACGCCACCGGCCCGTCCGGGACTTCGGGGGAGGCGGCGGGGCCCAATGCCACGGGGTCGTCCCGCCGCGAGGCACCGCGCGACGCGCCCCCGCTGCAGGCGGCGCGGCCCATGCCTCCGGAGCCCCCTGCCGACAGTCCCCTGGCCGGGCCGCTGGAGCGGCCTCGGGGGCTGGAGGAGGACGAGGAGGAAGCGGCGGCGGCGCCGGGGAGTCGTTGAACCCCTCTGCGCCAGGGGCAGCCGGGAACCAGTCTCCCCTCCCCAACCCCGGAGGCAGGACTTTGCAGCAGGACGGGGCGGGGAGCCCGCGGGAGTGACCCCCACGGGAGTGAACGCCCTCCCTTCCCCGCAACGATCGCCAGCTCGCCCCGGGAGCGGGTGGCCTGCAGCCCGATCTTCAGCCAAGGGACCACGATTCGCCGGGGGCTCGGGGTTTGGTCTTCCCAGGACCGTGCTGCGCCAGGGCCCTGAGCCATAAAGGGAATGGGGGGAGGGGTGGGGAGATCCCAGCTCCGAACCCTTTTTCGCCGCTAGCTCTTGTGTATCCTATGTGCACGAGTGACTCGGGCTTTCCCCCAAGACTCAGGGGAAGGAGGGAGCTATAGGGGCTCTTTAATAAGCTGAAGCTCTCGCAAGGAGGGCACCAAAAGTAGTGGAGCTCAGGTACGTCAACCTAGTTGCAGTGGCCACAGATGCATTTAATTTATCGATCCCTGTATATAGTTGTTGACATATGCACTAGAAGCTATAATTACACAGAACTGTATGTATCCTCCCACAACCCTGGGTAGCTACCCACTGATGGGGTCATGCAAGGGCTATTTGCTGGCCCCCAAAGTGCAGCTAGCCAGAAGGGCACAAACACTGTTGGTTTTTTTTCATCACCCATTCTATTCCCCTTACTTCAGAAAGATAAGTTTATGACCCAAAAGAGTATAATCATCCTTAGACTTGAAAGGACAGTGGAAAACCTTAGAAATAGAAGCCGTTTAGGGAGGGTGGAGAATGAACTAATCCCCTCCTCTTCCCACCCTAGTGCCCCCACGGAAGAGGCTTCCTGTTGTGGCCCTGACTATCTGGATATGGGCCAGGGAAGAAGGAAGGGGTAAGAGCAGTGCCTCTGTGCTTCAGTCCTTGGCCTTCTCACAGAGTTCTTTTAGGAAGAGCAAGCTTTTGTAAGTAGAGTGGCTCACAAGTGTTTTTATTTTATTGTCCCCTCCTCAAGATCTTGTCTTGTTCTAGTAATCACCCTTGCCTGCCTTCTTCCCTGAGCCTGTGACGGTATAGCCCTGCAATTAGGCTGGAATCTGTGAAACCGGAGCTCTTGAGCACATTTTCTGGTTTTGCGTTGTATTTATAGAACCAGAAAGGCTTAAAGGTGGGCTTCAAGCTCAGGATTGTGCTTTGATAGCCAGTTAATAGACCAGCCGTGGGAAAATTACCTTGGTTTGTCTTTACCTCTCCTGATAAACCCTACTTACACGCAGCCTATACTTTGACGGAGATGAGAAACACCAAGGAAAGTGACATCTGTATAGTTCTGGGATAGCAAGAATTATACATCCTCAATTTGGATTTCATTTCCTTCTGCCACTTGCTTTTAGGCAATGAGTGTGGGTAGTGACAAGATATCAAACCCCTTAGTGTTTCCTTTTTGGGAAATTAGGCACTTTAAAAAAAAAAAAAAAGACAAAAACTTATCCACCTGAGTCCTAAAACAGTTTGTCTCCAGTTTTCTGGCCTACACTCTAGTTAGCTCTGATCCAAGTTTACAGAACCACAAGTCTTGCTTTAAGCCATGTTGCAGGCAAGGTAACAGCAGCTGAGCTGGTATAGCCTAGGAGCAGGCTGGTAGCACCCCCAGGGTGTCTTGGCTGGAGGAGATTTCTGAGCAGCTGATGTGACTTTGGTCATTAGGAAGCCTTTGAGGCCTTTTTAAATTTTTGGTGGGGGTCTGGGGGTGGGGAAGAAACATAAAATGCCACTTTATAACTCCAATAATAGCCTGTAATTTATATTTATTGTGTGAATTTTTAGTCCTATATTTTAATAATTTGTAAATTGATCTCTTATTCTAAGAATCCTTTGAACTTGCAGGAGGACATCTGGGAATCCAGTCCCCTGTCCCCATCCCTGCATTCTGGACTGTTGAATCCACTTTGAGATGGATCAAAGAGTCTAGAGAGACCACTCGTAGGTCCAGCTGCTGGCCTCCTGACTCTAAAGCCTTCACTGGAATTGGGACATTAGCTCCAGCTCTAGCTGTGAACATGACCAGAGACATTATTTATAATTCAGCCATTTAAGATATACCTGTCCTCAAAAAGTCCTGTATATTTTTTAAAAGTTTTATTTTTCAGGTGAACAAAAATACATTCTAAGAACTCTACATAAGCCTGTGTAAGTTGACCATTTCTTTTTCATACTCCTCGGGGAAGGAGTAGAGGTTGGAAGAAGAGATGGTCTGCGAGGTGGTGGATGGTTGTTGATGAATAGGTGTAGGAGGAAAAAGTAATTGCTCTGATGTTCTCTGTGCCTGATGGCCTGACGGAATTGATTAGTGAAGGGTGGCAGGAATGCATCTTAGTCAGGAAGCAATCATGGGATCAGATGAACCGTGATAGCTAGCTCAGCCACCTTTTACGAGCCTTCAGAAACCTTGAAAAGGTTCTGCTTTTTTTTTTTTTTAAGATTTTTTAATTTTTTTTTTAATTTGAGAGAGAGAGAAAGCATAAGCAGGGAGAGGGAGAAGCAGACTCCCTGCTGAGCAAGGAGCCTGATCCCAGGACCCTGGGATCATGACCCGAGCTGAAGGCAGAGATGCTTTACCGACTCAGCCACCCAGGAGCCCCTAAAAGGTTCTGCTTTTAAAGGACTCTGAGCAGCACGTGCCTAGCTGGGGAAGCTAAGGGACCAGTGAGTATAGATACTAAGAATTATTACCAGGAGAAAAAAAAAAGAGAATTCTTACAAACACCGAGCTGGCTGAGACCTGGGGTGAGGATGAGCCACCTGCTAGCATCACTGTTCTCACCAGTGAACCACCGGCCCTGTGGATAGTTGAAGAAGTGCAAACACCAGGAGAGATGTGCTGCTGCCCCCGCAGTGGTTGGTCAGAGCTTTGACAGCGGAGCAGGTGAGAGAGCCAAATGGCTGAGAGAAGGTGTAGGTTGCTTCAGAGGGGAGGCTTTTTCTCCCCTAAAGCAAACAATAAAAGACATGTGGGTGAAAAGCAAAATATGAGGGATTAGTTATGCTGCAAAATACAGGGCACACAGTTGAGCTGAGCTCATTATTAGACAATGCTGCCCAGTACAAAGAAGAGTGAGAAGCCAGTGTCGGTAGGGCCCCCTGAGGCCTGCACTTCTCCAAAGCTGTAGGGGGGTAGCTTCTGTGCTTTTTACATCACCTTGTAGTCTGCAGGGGAGCCTGGAAAAAGTCCGCCCTTCTTTTATTTCCCTCTGCAGCCTACACAATGGCTTTCTGTGAGAGGGCTTGGTAAGGCAGAGCAGAAGGGAAGTGAAAGAGTTTCCAGGGTTCTTCTGGTTCCCCCCGGCCTTTGTGTAGATGGTGACCTGTGGCTTTTGCAGTGGCACACGGCTTCACATACTGGACACATACGGCAGGCAGTGTGTACAGCAAGAGCCCGCTGACCGCCAAGAAGGGCACCATTGGCCAGAACAGAGTCGGGTTGGTGGGGAGCCGTAGTGGGAATAGCTTTATTCTCACGGGTTAGAAATGAGCTGCAAAACTGTCCATCAGGAAGGAGAGGTCTGTGCAAAGTCGGGGAGGGGGTTACTTTCCTTGACCTGCTTTGCCCCTGGATGATCAGGATCGTTTCTAGGTGTTTACTTCCATGAGAAGTTCCTCTGTGCATTTACTCCCTGATGGCCTGCGTTTGAAGGAGGAGATCATCCTCTCTTGGAAGTGAAGTTTCGAAGGGTGAGGGATCAGGAGTTCGCTAAGCTGTTTAGACTGAGTTTGTTGGAATCCTTCTTTCCCCCATGATGCTGAGGTGTAGGGAAGGGTTTCTGTGAAGTTTTAAGCATAAGAAATACTTTCTTCCTAACAGCTCTGGATTTCTGCAAATTATGATACCACAGCTTGGGAAGCTTTTCTGTCTACCTTGTTTTTCAGTTTTCACTAGGGAATTCTCAGATACTGTGTTCTTCAGTTGAGTATTTATATCCTGTTTTGAAATGCTGAGTGGAGAGCATCTACTTGTTTCTACATGTTTCTTTTAGGGGAACCGAAAGGTCAGGTCCTGAGCTTTAGGGCTACCGCAGCTATTAAAAGGGGTAATAATTGTCCTCCCCTTCCTGTCTGCAGAGAATGGAGATATTTCTGGAATTGCAGTGCAATAACAAAAGGGCTACAGCTGTATACGTGGTTTTTTGTTTTTTGTTTTTTGTTTTTTTGTCTCCCTCAGTGGAGGGATAGACCCCAATAGCTTTGCTTGTTTCGTGGGACCAGCACTGAGCTTGGTGCCTGGCACATAGCCATAGGTGCTCAGAGGTTGTTGGCCATTTGGTTGATTGTCGTGTTAGATAGAAGTAGCCCCAGTATCAGTGTGGTGTTTCTGGTGTAATCCATTTGCGTTCCCACATCCACAGCCTGCAGTCTGGTTCAGGGGAGTAGATGCCTGAAGAGAACCCATGCGCAGACCATAGTCTCTTTCCAAGGTGAAGGACTTGGGCCCCGTCTGCCTGGTCTTTCCAGGCACCGGAAGTCCCCAGCTCTATCCTGTGTGGTGCTTAGCAGGGGCAACATAGATTATGTGTCCCATCCATTGTCCCCTCTGCCCTGGCCCCATGGCCCAATGCGGAGCTGTGAAAATACCTGCTTTCTCGGCAGTTTTTGGTCACACCTGTTTTACTTGCTGACAAGCTTGTGGGTTTCTGCTGCCACAAAACCTGTGTTAAACTCTTTGTTCCCTCCAGTAACTAATTTAAAAAACACAAAAACAATTTTTCCCCCTTAACCACACACCCAGACTCCATCAGGCTGTCCATCCTCAGTGCAGAAAAAGCCATGGCTCCAAGTCCTGCACTGTGTACATGAGCCACCAGGAAGGAGCACCTGGGCCAGACCAATTTCCATGCATTCTATAAACATTTGTTAAGCGGCTATAAGGGACCAGAAAATTCCCACACTGTTCTCTCCCTCAAGCCATTTACAGTCATGCCAACAAGAATCTACCTTTGTTACTGCCCTGTTTTCTTAACTTCCAGAATCTGTTTTTACAGTAGCTTACCAGTTAAACGCAATAGAATTCTAACTTCCCTTGAAATATTTTCCACGAGCCACTACTATTAATCTGAGAACTATTTATTCACTGCCTACAGTGTGCCAGGTGGGCCCCAAAAGCCCCCAAACGGACTTGTCCAGAAAAGCAATTCCATTGATGACCAAGGCACTCCTTTTTAATCCACCTCTCTCTGCTCCCTCCGTGTTCAGAGTCATGAGCTGAAGTCTCTGCCCAGCTTGTGACCTGGAGGCCACCGCCACTCCCTGTGGGTAGTCTGGGCAGGATTGCATCACACGGCAGTCAGCCTCCGTGTGCATGGCCAGCTCAGGGCATCACGAGGACCTAGGGGGTAGCAGGGGGAGGGAGGCCGTGTGCTCTCAGAAGGGACCCTGAACTGAAAAATAGGGAACTTGCAGACTCAGTGGTAAGACACTGGTTAGGCCTTGGCCCCACTTTTTCCTCCTAACCAATGGGAACTCGTTAGAGCCACCGGAGGGAATCGGTGTGAGATGGCTTGGAGATCTGGGGACTGAAAGTACCATGTATACATAGGAGGTAACATAGTTTCAAGCGAGTGCCTGTCCCTTTGGGCAAAATGATACCTGGAGAGAGACGTTATACACTGTGCCCAGACCATCGGCGTCAGCATCACCTGGGAATGTGTTAGAAATGCCATGTCTCAGGCCCCCTCCCAGACCAACCGAATGAGAGCTTCAGAAGGTGGGGCCCAACTTTGCGTTTAACTAGCCTTCCAGGTGATTCTGACACTAAAACCTGAGAACCACCGGCCCAGACTCTCCCTCTGATTCCGGAACTTAGGGTTTAGGTATTTTTGTTTTGACAGATGGCTACAAGGTGACTTTTGACCTTTTTTCTTGGTCGAAGCCAGCTGCCCTGCTGGAGAGAAAGGAAACACCGTATCCCCAGAGTTTGTAAGAAAAAGGGAAAAAGCCTGTGTTACTGGTTATTTTTGAAGGTGCCCAGAGAACTTGTCCTGAAGCTCCTTAAGAAGGATGCAGGCCTGCAAGAATCTGCTCTCCCCTCCCACAAAGATACTGCTGTGTCTGCTTCACCTCCTGCCCCAGGGCCTGCGCTCCTTGTGTCAGTCCTTAAAAGGAGCAGTGGGTGCCACATTCAATCTTTCTGGTGCCAGGTCTGTGCTGTTTCACTTTGCCGGCATCAAGTGGTTGCTTAATGAGAGGCTGTGACGCAGGCCGGCACACTTGAGAGAAAGCAGCCTCAGTCTGTGCTTTCTGCAGCTCTGCTCTACTCCCTGCCTTCCCAGCCTCGGGGTCTCCCCTTAGTGAGGTTGTGGTCACCCTGGGGGCAGCCCTCACTCAGAAGAGCTGCTTGCTGGTGTCTGTGGGTGCTGATAAGTGACTGGAGAGGCAGAGTGAAGTTGTATCTTTAGTTTCTCCTATTCCCTTGACCCCCCCCTTCCCAATCTTGTCCCCAAAATAAGAAGACATAGATAGCCACATGGGGATTATAGCTATTTCCTTTGTGGGTTTTTCTTTCCCTTTTTTTTTTTTTTTTAAGGGGGTGGCGGTGGCTGGTACCATCTTTTCCTGTTATTCCTGTCCCTGAGGCCAGGATCAGGGCTGGAGTTGACTGATGGTCAAACCCTCCAAACGTGTGCCTTGCGAGATAGCTAGGGATTCCCCAGTTACCTGTCCCTTGACCATAAGAAAATACAGTCATGCTGCTCCTTTGGGGAAAAAAAAACAAAAAACAAAAACTTAACTCTGGGAGGCATAGAGCAAACCCAACAAGGGAGTTTTAATTCTGGGGAAAATAATAAGCAAAGACCGTGGTGGGAGTCCATGAAATTACCACTGACGTTAATGGAAGAAAAGAGGAAACTCTTGAGGAATGAAAGTTGGTGCGTGGAGTTAAAGGAAATGCTGAGGGCGAAGAACACCCCAGTAAGAGCAGGGTCCCTGTGTGAGTCTCTTTAACTCCAGGCGACTCCCCAGGTGAGCTTCCTTTAAGAAGGTCACTTCCCTGGAAGGCTGAGTAAACTTTACAGACCATCCCTTATTTCCCTGAAGTGTACTGACCCCAGTGAAGGTGAGGCCAGAAGAGGAGGTAAAGGAGAAAATCGAAAACAAAGTAGACAGAGATCAAACCAAACAGCTACTTCATTTATTCAACACACTTGACTGAGTGCCAGGCTCCTGTTTCTACATTGCCTACTTGGTGAGCCGGGCATGTTTTGCATACTCTTATCTTTAATTTGTTTTTATAACCCTTCAAGGTTGTTACTGGCCCCGTTTTGCAGCTAAGAAAACTGAGGCTTGGGAAGGTTAAACTTGATCAAGTTCACCCAGCTAGCCGCTGACAGACGTAGGTTAAGATTCAGTCTGTTGGAGTCCAAGGCCTATGTTGGTTCCACTCTACCATGCTGCCAGTCCTCCAAAAACATACCTCCCTTGCAATCTGGTCTACTGCTCCCTTCTGCCCAGGTGCTAGGGGCTCAGGACAGAGCTATCTTCTGCCCTTTCCGCCCTCCTGGTTATGAGGCCTTAAGTAAAGCTATCATCTCCCTACTCCTCTTCGGGCAGCTTCCTTCTCTGTTCCTCCAGCTCTGTGCCTGGGTTCCTGAGAGCTGTGTCTCATGAAGAACTTCCCACCTTTGAGGAGAGGCTTGTCAGTTGGAGAGGAGGTTCTAAGAGGAAATCTCCCAGCCAGGCCTTTCAACAAAGGAGCCAGGAGTTGCTACAGGCAGGCTTTCATGATCCTGAGGTCTGTGGAAGGTGGTCCATGCTTTTCTCCTGCTCCATAGCTGGTTCCATCCGAGGGAAGGAGGGTGGCCACCATAGCTGCTGGTTCTCTTATCCTGAAGAAGTGCTCCCCCTTTTTTGAGAAAAGTTCAGTGATACTTGCCTGGCATTATAGTCTTCCTATAGGGAAGATGTCCTGGGCCAGTCTCTGCACTCTCCAACCCTTAGTGACTCCCAGGACATCCCGCGAGAGAAGCTTTCTTTCTCGATAGCCCTTCATAACCCATCTTTCTCTCCTGCTTAGGTCCTGTTGTGAGGGCTGAACCAGAGCTCTGCCCCAAATCTATGTCCCCATCCCATTGTCAAACATACATTGGCCTATACTCTTGGTAGCGCTGGGGGATTGGGAAGCAGAATTCAAATTCTTGATCATGATTATTTTTGGAGATCTCTGAATTCAAGGGCTCTGCCTGAATCTGCTGTTCCCCAGCTCCATCCTTTGGGAGTCATGGGTCAAGTCCAGGGTCATGCTCCAAGTGTATCTATGGATGACTGGAGGGCAAGAGGCAAACTTGAGCTTGGAGTCACTCACCTTTACCTATTCCTGTCTCACGGGAGTCTCCTTCCCACGTGCATAAGAATATTCCCAAGCCTTTTTAAAATTCCTCCAATCTGGGGCACCTGGGTGACTCAGTGGGCTAAGCCTCTGCCTTTGGCTCAGGTCATGATCTTAGGGTCCTGGGATCCAGCCCCACCGGGCTCTCTGCTCAGTGGGGAGCCTGCTTCCCCCCCTCTCCCTGCCTGCCTCTCTGCCTACCTGTGATCTCTCTCTCTGTCAAATAAATAAATAAAATCTTTTTCAGAAAAATTCCTCCAACCCCATACCAACCTCTTCCACCCCCTTCACCTCATCCCATTCCCAAGCAACTTCCTCACTCCCCACTACAGGAAGTTGGCATCACCCACTCACTGGCCTCTTCGAGCATCTTCCCAGGTGCCTCAGCTTCCCACCCAACTCTGAAGCCAGGAAGCCCCCACCTGGCAGGGGCAGCCCTCACCAGGTCCCCAATATAGCCAGCAATAAGTCCTCAGAGTCTAGAGTCTGTCTGCCCCTGGCCCTCCATATATTCTAGTCCAAACCCTTCCTACTCAACCTGCGGTCCAAGAACCGGCAGCACAGGTATCTCCAGGAGCCTATTAGAAGTGCACATTTCTAGGCCCACCACAGACCTTACAGAATTAGAATCTGCATTATTCTGCACCTTAATGCGCAAGGAGCACACTGATCTGCTGAAAAGACACCCCTCCTCATGCTTCCTGAGTAGAAGGGGTGGAGGGCGGCGCAGGAGCCCGTGAGGAAGCTGTGACTCCACAGCTCTGCCCTCACTTTGACAGAACAGAACCCTTGGGGATGATCGAGATACTCCTTAGAGAAGCCAGAGAGGCTGGGGAGGCCCGGGACCCCCAGCAGGGAGGACGAGCCACGGCAGGGCTAAAGAGGAGGGGAGCTGGGGGGCCACATGGGGAGATCCACGCATGGTGAGAGGGGAAGGGGCACCTGCCTTTTCAAGCAGAGGTGAGATGATTCTCTGGGCTCCTACCACCATCCCCAGCTCCTAGCAGGCTCTTACAGCCAAGAACGTCGCCTGCTGTGCCGCCTAGATCTGCTGGATGCCTGGGTTTCTCCCTCCCTCTTGCTGGCAGAGTCACCATCGCCCACCGGCTGCACTGCTGCTGGTGGGTGCTCAGGAAATGTTTGTTGAATAGAGAGGAAGCCACAGCTTGTGTGGAGTCTGAATAATTCACCAGCCGTGGGCCTCAGGGGAGGGGCGGGAACGGAGACCAAGTAGGAAAGACAAGTTCCGAAGTTGTACTGAGCTAGATAGAGCCCCTTTCTCTGTCCCTTGTCTGAGTCCTTGCTTTGGTGTGCCGGTAGTGCAGGGGGGTGGTGGGGAAGAGGAAGTAGGAGACGGCAGGAAATGGCCCTGGGCTGCCCTCTGCACCGCCTCAATGTTGTCTTGATGGTACACTTGATGTCTGGTCTGGGTATGGGGGAGGGTATCCCTGATCATGAGCCCTCCCATCCTTCTGTGGGGAGAAGAGGCTGTCCTCTCCCCACCCAACCCCAGGCTGTTTTAGAGAGGAGGCCTTCCCAGGGACCCTCTCTTTGGCAGAGGCTCTGCTCTTCTGTCCCCAGCTCAGTCCCTACCTGCTGTGGCCTCCCTTTCTTCGAGCCTCAGCCTTCTCTTGCAGAAAGGCCAGAGGCTGACAGCTGATGGCTGAGATTCCCCTGGCTTCACCATCCTGGGAGTTTGGGGCTGTGAGTCACCTGGGTGCAAGGCAGAGGCAGGGGAAGGAGCCCAGGCCTGGACTGGGCCTGCTGGCTCCTGAGGCTGCCTACACCCAAGGAGCCAAAGCCACAGGTGGAAAGAGAAGCCAGGCCTCGGGGTGAGAGAGGCCTGGAGTGCCAGGTGCTGAGTGCTTCTGAGCCTCACCTTGCCATGGCAGGAAAGAAGTTTGTGGCCTGGGTGGCAATAGACCCAAGACGGGGCTCACCAGTCTCAGAGACCAGGGGTGGCATAGGACTACACCAAGACCTTTACCTGCAAGTAAAAACACACCTATACACGGGACATACCCAGGGATGTGTCCGTGAGGTGCAAGAAAGGACAGCTCCTTGCCCTCCCAGTGTCCCCCCACTGGAGAGTTTGCCCAGCTGTGCAGCCAGATGGCCACAAGCCACCTGCATCCACACACCCATCCCACGCCAGACTCCCACCTGTGTTCTTCCCTCTTTCTCTCCCCAGCCCGGCCCCTGTGCTCCCAGGAGTTTTGCTCAACATCTTCCTGCAGGGCCAGGCCGTCCTGTCCTGCTTCTCATACCTCTTGTGCCCCTTGCCCTTTGGCCCATTCCTCTGGATGGCCTGTTTCGTGGTGCCAAGGCCTGCTGGGCCCCAGCCTTGCCAGACCTGTCTTCTCTGGGCTCTAGGGGCCTTGTTCCTCCCTGTGGCTCGGAACTAGGCTGTACTTCTGGCTCAGCCTGGGTGTCATTCCACTCCAGGATCTGCTCAGAACCATCTGGTGGTGGCGAGGACACAGGGTTCTCCTGGGCCCCAGGCCTTAGAGTGAGTGCACAGGTACTCTCCCCAGACCCAGGGCTACTGGCCCCTCCAAGAGAAAGGTCAAGGGGAACTAAGTCAGTGTTTTGTGGAGAGCTAGGGTTTGGACTGGCTATGGAGGCTCCTGATTCCCTTTTTGGGCCCCCTGGGGATCCTGGGGCTGGGCTAGTTGCTGGGGCACTTGTGGGTCGGCCCAGCTCCGTCGGGCTCTGCTTCTGTGAATGTTCCTCCTCACTCCAGGTCTTTCTGGTACTTTGGCTTCCCTGAAACAAGAGATTGGCCCTGCTGGCTGGCGATTCAGAGCTCATGCCCCTGGCCCACCCCATCCTATTTCCAAGCACCCACCTCCTGGTTCTGCGGCTCCTCCTTGTCTTCCTTTGTTTCCCACCTGTAGAAACACAGCACGCGGCAAGCCCTACTCCTCCCCACCCCACCTCACATCCCTCTGTCACTCTGTAGCCAGTGGCCCATGTTCCCAGGAAGCAGCCGGAGCCAAGGGTCTCAGAGGAGCCTCAGAGCCAGAACAAGGCTCCAGGATGCTCCCCATCCAGCCATTTCCTCCAAATGCCACCAACTTGAGCGCCATCCCAGGTCCCCAGCTGCTGTTCATGGCTGAGCCCGCAGCACCTCGAGTTTCGTGGGGACTCTGGACATGTCTCTGCCTGCACCGCCTGGGAAAGGCATGCCCAACTTCCCGGGGGAAGGCAACTGCTGTAATTACTGCCAGCCTCCCTGGGCACCAGGCTCTCGTGGCTCCCGCCTTTGCGGCTGGCCTCTCCCCGAACCTCATTAACCTGCCTCCAGGCAGCCGTCAGGCAGAAGGCAGCAGCCCCAAAGGCTGGAGCGGCCACCTGGACCAGTGCTGAGCCTGACCTCCCAGGGCCAAGGGAGATCCAGGAAATCAGGGAGCCCAGATGCTTCCCCCAATTCTGCCCCCTGCCATCTGTTACCTGCGGGCCCTGCCGGTCAGCCTCTCTGTCCCCCGGGCTTTGCTTCGTGTGGCCGACACCACTGAGGGTCTGCTGGGTTGCCCACCCCGAGTAGTACCACCTGCAAGAGATGGTCCACAAATCAAGAAGGGAAGAGGGTCATGGCAGCCCAACACCGTCCCCAGCTCATGCAAACCTGCTCCTTTTCTCTCAACTCACCTTTACCATCAGGGGACAGTGGTGGGGGTTGTGATTTCCGGTGGCTCCTGGGACCTAAGTGAGGCAAAGGAAATGGAGAAAGAGTGGGGTGATAAAGGATCAAAAGCAGTAACAGGAGTCTTCCAGGACCAGGAAGATGTCTGTCTTTCTCTTGGTCCAGGTGTGGGTTTTCTGACTCCCAAAAAGATCCTGTCTCCGGGGATGGAGAGAGCTGGGTCTCTGTGCCCCCGTTGCTGTTCCTGGCTAGGTAACTGGCTGAGTCTCTCCAGCCCCAGCTTCCTCACATGTAAAATTAGGGAACCAACAATTCTAAAATCTCTGTTCCTACAACAGGCCAGGGGCAGGGAAACTGGAGCTTTCACCCATAAGGGACCAACCTTGAAAGGATCCCGGGGCAGATTTCCTTGTGAGCCTCCTCCCCCAGACCTTCTGAGGTCAGAACCCAGGGTGGGAGCTGTGGATTTAGGGGGTGGGAAGGTGCCCTGCTCTGATAATGAGGGAAAAGAAATAAGATGTTCTTCCATGCCTCCTTCCAGCTCCAAAAATAAGTGCTATGCCAAGAGACAGAGAAAGGAGAGGAAGCATGAGGGGACAGGTGGGGGTGCTGTGATGAGAGCCAAGGAGGAGAAGGGGCTGGGGTAGGTATTGACTCACCCCTGGTGCCGCCTACCCTGGCCAGGCCCTCTTCCCGAGGCTTGCTGGAGTCCTGTAGCCTGTGGAGCCAGAAAGTCAGGCTTCTGTGGGGCGGACACAAGCTACAGCGAGACCCACACAACCCCTGCCTCCCCCAGCTCCAACCCCAGAACCGACGACAACAAGATAATGGTGAGCCCCCAAAAATGGGGACCCGGTGCCCACCCTCTCAGCCCAAGGTCCCACCAGAGAGCCCAGACAGACCTTAACCACCCTGGAGAGGGTCCCACTCCAAGAAGCACCCACAGTTAGTCCTACCCCAAGCCCCATAAGCATGTCAGTCCAACGAGCTCCCCAGCCCTGCCACCCACGTGGGCTTGGTCTTGTCCAGGTCCCACGGCCGACGCCAGTCACCCTGTGCATCTCTGTGCCTGGCCACACGAGCCAAATCGATCTGCTCCCGTTCCTGCTTCCACTGGGCATAGTCCCAGCCCACCTCCAAGGGTCCCCCCATGGGCCGGTGGGGAACTGAGCCTGGGACCAGTCCTGGACTCTGGGACTCCTGAGTACCCTGAAGGAGAAGACAGCACCATGGGGAAGAAGCAGGAAGCCTTGGACCTGGAGTGGAAATCTGGATATTATCAGCCCCTTCCCCTCAAGGTTTTGACGTCCCCATCTAAAAATGAAATCCATTCCATCTCTGACATGTTTGTTTGCCATAGGCACCGTTTCCAGTCACATGTTAGCTGTGTCTTTTGGGCAAGTTACTTAACCTCTCTGTGTATCATTTCCTTATCTATAGAATGGGGCTAATAATAGCACCTATCTGCTGGGTTGTTGCAGGGGTGTGTGTGTGTGGACAGGCCCCAAGTGGAGAAGCTCCCAGCAGCAGTGAGCAAGAGCCAGGACTAGGGGCTGCTGCCACCTAGAGGTCACACCTGGCACACGGCCCACCCCCAAGGCCCCCACAAGCTTGCATCAGAAAATCCAGTTAGGGTAAGGGGCTGACCTCTGACGTACCCTGTCAGGGTAAGGCCCACCCAATGTGGAAACTGGCCAGAGAAAGGGAGAAAGGGTGGGAATTCTTGCTGGGGCTGCCTGGGCCATGTCCCCAGAGATAGGGGACACAAGTGACTCAGCTTCTCCGCCTCCCCCGAATGATGACTGCCACTTTCATGTCCCCATCCCCTCTTAAAGATGTACTTTCCGGGCAGAATCCGAGCTGACGAGCATCTGCATGGAGGAGGTCCGGCCCAAGCCCCCTCCACGTGACCCTTCTGCGCCCTGGTTCCTTGCTCTGCTGGGCTTCTCACTCACGATTCGCTTGGCCTGGGTGGGGAGAGGAGGGAGGCAGGGACGGGCAGCGTGGCACAGTCTGGTAAGAAGAGGCTGCCGGCCTGATGCCCTGGCTTCCCTTGCCCACCTGCTCACCTCGGCTTTGTTTTCCATGGTCACAGCCAGCTCCACCCGCTCCCCCAGGCAGAAAGTACCAGTGTGGTCATCCCCTTCCTCATCCTCAAGCATCTCGTCGGCTGCTCCAGGTCTGAGGGGTCTTGCCCAGTTCCGGCTGACCACCCGCTTCCCCTGCAGAATGAGATGCCATGCCCTCAGACCACATGGCCAGAGCCGAGCAGGAGCTGGGGACGGAGTCCTTTGGAAGCTTCCCCAGGCTGGGTTCCAGCCCTGGCCCTCCCTGGAATGCCCACAGAGGAGCGGACTCCCTGGGGCATTCACATGCCGGTGCCATGAGGTTATCCAGGGACCGGGGCCACCCCGGGGCCCAAGATGCCACAGCAGCCTGTCATCTCTGAGCTGGGAAATCCAGAGAGCTCGGACAATGGGGCTTTGTCCCTTGCACTCTGTTCCTGGCATTCAGCCCCCCTTCTCTGTCCCTCTAGGGTTGGGGGCTCAGGAGTGGCCTGGGATTTAGTACACAGGCGCAGGGCTGTGGGTGGGGACCCTCCCTAACTTTCACATTCACCTGGAAAAGGGCTTGAGGAGGACTCGATTTGGTGGCCTTTCAGTTGTGGCCCTTTGGGGTCAGGGGAACCACAATGGGCTAGGCTGCCTCAGGCTGGGAGCTGAAGTGGAAGTGTACCCCAGAAGTGGAAGCAGAGGAAACAGAGGAGCAAGAGCAGTTTCCTTTTTGGACTTGGACATGGGCTGGACCTCCACCTCCTTACCACCCCACCCTCTCTTCCTGGGGTGGGGGAGGGGGGCTTACACCAGGAACCTGGCTGATAGTGACAGTGAGGCCATCAGGCTGGAGGAATTCTGCTGTGGTCACGGCCATGCCCCCCTGCTCTGCCTGCCGCCGGTCTTCCTGGATCTCCTGCGGGAGGGCCCTGGGTCAGCACAGGCCACGGCCCCCCAGATGCACACAGAAAGGCCTACACAGAGAGACACCAGTGGGACACCAGGGGGCAGAGGCACCACATCACAGCATCCCCGGGACCCTCACAGAGTTTCTGAGAGGGACCACACCACTGTAACTCGGACCCCAGGCTTAGCGCCTGTAGGGAAAGACCACAGTGCAGGGGCGCGGGGCAGGTCTGGGGGTCACACAGGCAGTGCCAACCCAGTCAGTCCTTCCAGCTCCCATCACAGCCCACTCACCTGGTACCTACGTAGTAAGGCCTGGTTCTTCTTTCGAAGGGCAACTATCCTCCGGTCCAGCTCGGCATCCTTCTCTTCCTGCCTGCTCATGGGTGACTCGGCTCTGTGAGGCCCCTGCGTAAAGTAGGGGTGGCAAGCTCCTGACTATTGTGCCTGTCCCTTATCAGGCCCCTAACTTTCACATTTACCTGAGAAGCATCTTCTTACTACAAATGGACCCCAGCCCGAGAGCTAAGCTTCCAGGGGGAGATGGCACATGGAAGGCCCCAAGTCCCCACTCTGCTGGGCTTGTCCACCTGTCTCTGCCTCCTCAGGGGCTCAGGTCAGGGCCTTACTACCCTCCCCCCCACCACCACCACCACCCCTGCACCCACAGCTTCCAGCAGTGGGCCGCCCCTCCCCCAGCCTCTCCAGGGAGCTCCACCACTGAGCAGAGCCTGGAATGAGAGTTATAAATGGCTCTGGCAGCGGAACCTGCGGGGACTGGGAAGTTGCCAGGGGATCCAGGAGGTCGGTGGGGGGCGGGGGGCGCTGTTTGGCTCCCAGGCCCAGAACCACAGTAAAAAGAGAGGCCCGGGCTCTGTGCTGGGCTCCCAGGCCCTGGGCTCCACTCCCTAGGCTTGTACCCTGCCTGTGGGAAAGAGCCACTCTCATGGGCCCAGTCTCTCCCGGCCTGGAACTGCTGGTAGTCAGGACAGAAGAGAACCAGTTCCGTAGGCAGGCCCGGCCAGGGAGCCACCCAAGCAAGCCAGGCCTCTGCCCCTAGATCCCAGGTCTCTCCCTGCCTGGCTGCAGGGTCTCCATTGCAGCCAAAGGCCCCTGCCCAGACCCCCAACGGCCTAGGCACAGCCCTCTTCCTCCCAGGCCCAGCCGTCCCCAGCTGTCCCCAGAGTGTGACTGCCTGGTGCCCCAGCCTCCTCCCGGCCCCAAGAAGCCCCCCGCCGAAGGTGAGGTGCCACTCACAGCTGAGTGCATGGTAACAGTGGGCACCGAGAGAATTCCAGAACAGCCCCAGGGGAGCCAGAGCAGGAGGGAAGCTGGAGCTGCAGAGCCACGGGAGCCGGAGCGGAGCCGGGGCCTTTGCTGGCCTCTCCCTGCCGGCTTCACTGCTCAGCACACGAGATCATGTTGTGATTACAAAAGACTCCTCTGGGCTCCCAGCCAGGAATGCGCGCCGCCACCCCCACCCATCCACTCTCAGAGGGCAAGGACCAGGGCGCCGGCCCTGCCCAGCTCCTCTCCCAGCCCTGGCCCAGCGTCCCCAGAGACACAGGCAGGAACCTCTCTCTGTCGGGTTGACCCCACACAGGGGGCCTGGCTGCCCCAGGCCCTGCCTTCTCTGAGGCCGTTCGCCCAGCAGAGCCCCAGCCTGGACCTACCTGCCAATGCACAGGCAGCCAACATAAGCCTCCATCTCTCCCAACAGTAAAGAAAGGCCTGGGGGATGCAGCTGAGCCCATCAGCTGTCCTAGTCTGAGGGCCCACACCCCAAATGAGCCCCCCTTTACTGTCCTCATCAGCTCTGGTTTAACCCATTTGGAGGGATCAAGAAGCTTAACTCCCCTAGGCCACCAAATACAACTACATACCTGAAATGACACCATTAGTCATTCCTTGACGTAGAACATTGGCTTCCCTGTGTTTTAAAGCACAGCCACTTCTGAGAGGCTCAGCTGTTCAAGTCTCCCCTCGGTGTGTGGGGAACTGGCCCTTCCTGCAGGGCCCATACCACTGCAGCTTGGAGTCTGCCTACTACAGCCTTCCCCACCCAGGTTCCTCACTCCGGGCCCTTCCTGGCCTTGGTCCCCATGGCTGACTTTTAAGCCTCTCCCACCCCGAGAAAAGAAGCAGCCTTTCTCAAGAAAATCTCTCCCCAAATCTTCCCAGTACAGCTGAGGCTGGTCCCAGTGCCCAGGGGAGCAGCTGGCCTGGCAGTCCCACTCGTGGAGCCTCCAGGAGCTGGGGCTTGGGGTAAGGGGGGGGTGTCTCTGGATCAGGGGTACCTGTGGTCTCCTTCAATAGCTACAGGGCCCCAACCTCTAAGCCCTAAAGGGAGGGTCAGAGATTCTCTGCATCCCCCACATCCCACCTGACCAAGCCTCAGTTTCCCTAATTCCAGCCCCACTGCCCTCTCTCTCCTCCCCAGACCAGCCCAGTCAGCCAGCATTTCAATCTCTGTTCCCCTTGAACCCTGTCTTCCTGCCCTCCTCCCATTCCCACCACGGTTAGCCTCTTTCCTGGCCAGGCCTTCACATAGTACCCCGGACCCCACAGCCAGTCTCCACAGCCCCATAGTTCCCATCCTGCTTGGAAATGCCACCACACTCTCTCTTCCTTTCCTGCCGGATGTTCTCACTGAGTCAAACTCCCAGCAATGGTGACACACCCAGGCTCCTCTCCCCAAACGATCTCTCTCTCTCTCTCTCTCTCTGCCTCTCTGTCCTTCTTCCACCCTTTCTGGGCACTGCCTCAAACAGGCTGCTGAGTTCCAGCCTAGCCCCAGAAGGCCAGAGGCAGGGCCCTCGTGGGCCCCACAGTCGCTGGCCCCACCCTTCCCAAGTGTCGCTGGTGGCAGCCCAGCTTCCCACCGCCTCCCCCGCACTGTGGTATTGGAACTGGGAGGCCTGCCCAGCACCAGCCTGGGATGGGGAGATCCACCTGCCGAGACCTAATGTTCTCCATCATCTCTGGAACCCAGGCTCCCAAACCAGGTCTGGGGCAGTGGGGTGTAGCTAGAGGAGGCTACGGGGAGCGGGTGGGTGGGGAGGCCAGGTCAGCTGCACCTCTCACTCCTGTTCCCAGCCAGAGTTGGGGTGGGACAGCAGCAGGGGAACAGGAAGCCTGGGTAGCAATCCAGCCGTCCCACAGGGAGGGCCGGAAGGGAGAGACTCTCCTAACCCAGTGACAAAGTCCTCTGGGCCCCTCAGGCTGCAGGCCCATGTGCCTAGGACAAACCATTGACCAGATAGGACCCTGCAGTCACTGGCCCCACCCTTCCCAAGTGTCACACAATATGTCAGACCTCAGAGCAGCCCCGACATTGTCCCCGTATTCTCCAGAGTCCGAGGTGTGTTTATCTGATCCCCCACTGGACAGAAGCTCTCTGAGGGCAAAAATGGTGTGCCAAGTGCCCCCAGATCCCCAGGGCCTGGCACAGTGCCCTTCTAAACCCCAGACCCTGGTGTGCCTGGGTGGCTCAGTTGGTTAGCCGTCTGCCTTCTGCTCAGGTCATGATCTCAGGGTTCTGAGAACGAGTGCCACATGGGTCTCTTTGCTCAGTGGAGAGCCTGCTTCTCCCTCTCTCTGCCCCCACCCCCGCTTGGGTGCTCTCTCTACCTCAAATAAATAAATAAAATCCTTAAAAAAAAATAAAAATAGGGGTGCCTGGGTGGCTCAGTCATTAAGCGTCTGCCTTTGGCTAAGGTCATAATCCCAGGGTCCAGGGTTCGAGCTCTGCTTCGGGCTCCTTGCTCAGCAGAAAGCCTGCTTCTCCCTCTCCCACTCCCCCTGATTGTGTTCCCTCTTTCACCATTTCTCTCTCGGTCAAATAAATAAACTCTTTAAAAATAATAAAATAATAAATAAATCAATAAAAATAAAATAAACCACACACCCTCCCTCAGCGCTTGCAGGGCAAATATATGCGTGAATAAGCCATTCTGTCTTGTGCAGGCCCGTGGGTATCCTATGGGTATGTCTTTCTCTACCCAGAATGCACGCAGCCCTGAGAGAGGCCATAGGCTGTAAAGGGTCTTACAAAGTGTAGAGGACCCTTGTCTGGGAGAGGTAGGGAGAGACCATGTGTCTGTTACTCCCTGCCACCACTAGAGGACAGCAGAGTCACAAAGCCTGGGGCGGTGGGGGTGCTCCTCCCCTTCCCTCCTGCTCCCCGGCTCCTCTCTGAGTCTCTACAATCTGCAGAGGAGAAAACTCCCAGCTCTGCCAGACTAGAGAAGCCTCGTTATTGATGAGGAGGACCAGAGAGGCAGCACCACCTGCCCAGGGCACACAAGCCTTTTGGGTCACACATGAGACTAGAATCCAAGGCTCCTGCCGTCCTGCCAAGCAGTCTCCTCCCCCTCCCCACCCCCAGGCTTCTCCCAAAATGCTGTTTCCACTGCAACTTCTCTCTGTGCCCTTGTCCTCTCTGCCCCGAGGCGACGCAGGGTCCTAGCGCCTCAGCCATGGGTCTGGGTCCCATCTTTTCCCTGGCTGATCTCCCACCCCCTCAGGTGGCCTGCCAGCTGCACCCACAGCCCCCACACTTGGAGTGGACCATATCAGGGTGCCATTTGCAGTCTGTGGTATACAGAGCTCATCCTGAGGGCAAGATGGCAGCAAGTCCGGGAATCTTCACTGAGGAGGAAAGGGGAGAGAGGGCTGCAGGGGAGGAGGGGACTGTCGGGACCACACACAGAGACTGGGAGCACAGACCTGACAGAGGCCCCACTCATGGGCCTCGTTCACTACTTCCAGAATGGCTGCCCCTGCCTGTGCCTGAGTAATAACATTTAAGCACTCCGGCCCTTGACCTCCCTCCAGCTTGTCATAAGATGAGGCAGAGAGGGCTAGGGGAGTTCAGATTAACTTCACCCTCACTGGCTGTGTAGGTCCCTTATCTCTCTGGTCCTCATCTGGAAAATGAGGTGTACCTACTCCTCCAAGTCATTGGCAGATGAAATGAAATAACAGTAATATCCATCTCCAGAACAACATGCAACCCAGAGTGAAGTTCAACCTAGTTTTCTTCTTGCCTCAGGTAACCATGAGAGCTACCTTCTGGATACTACCACTGCAGCATCCTTTGAGGGGCCCCAAAGACTGCCTCCTGCAAGCCTGCTGGGATCTGCACACACCTAAGCCTTCTGAGGTATGAGGCCCACTTGTAACCTGGTGGGGAGACCCAGAGGCACCCCGTCAGCCTCTCTGAGCCTCCCTTCATGCTGACCCCTGGCCACAAAGCCTGCACAGCCAGGTTCCTGCCCCACCCCAACTGCCCTCCTCCTCTGTCGCTTTCCCCTCTGAAGTCCCAGGCTCTGACTGCCATCTCTGGCCAGCTTGTGCTGGTGCTTCTGGAGCACCTCCTGTGCTTCACCTGCCTCTGTTCCAGCAGGAGAACAGGAGGGCCCAGTTCCGGGTTCGCCTCCCAGCACCCAGGAACGATTCCTGGCTGGGCCGAGCACTTAGAGGTCACCGGTATCACCTTCAGCTCTGGGTGTGTGGATGAGTGTTGAGGAGGAGGACAGGCCAGGCTGGATCACGTGAGCACCCAGAAACTAGGCAGGCAATCCGCCAAATGGAAAAGGTCCAGAGGGTGGCTTAAAGGTTTCCTTTCCTGCAAACCCATCCCCCCCCAGGGTCACTTCTGGGCTCAAGAAATTGCTGTCCTGACTCCTCCTGACCTGAAGTCTGTGCAAGCCTCTCAGGGCAGGCCAGGCCTACGCCTGGGTGGGGAGGACTCGAAAGTACATGAGGTAGGGCTGGAGGGACAAGGCCTGGCCAGGCTCCAGTCACCGGAACAGTCTGGGCCTTGCCTCCCCACATATGCCAGAACAGGGCGGGACTGAAGCCCTTTGAGGCATCGGGAAGGTGGAAGGAAGGCTGCTCTGGGGACCCACTCCTCTGGTCTGCTTTCCAGGGCACACCCAAGGCTGAACATCACGAGCTTTGGAGCTCCTGCCTGGCAGTGAGAGATGAACTCTAGTATGGAAATGAACCCCTGGGGTCTCCCTTGTTTGGGGCCCTCTTCTCCATGGGGAGTGCAAAGGTGACTCCCAGTGTTTTCCCAGGACCCACCCCTGCGTCCCACCCCCGGCCCTGAGCTGCCTGCAACCAGAAGCTGAGGGCTGCCTTGTCAAGCGCTTGCCTGCAACATTAATGCGGCACCTACTGTGTGCTTTCCCTGGCCGAGATGAGGGAACCAAGAGGCAGGGACCCAGACTCCACCTTCGAGGCACTTGCTAATGCCAGTGTGCATTAGCCTGAGGCCAGGGCCCCACAGGGCTCAGACCAACCCAACCAAGGAGTTTTCCAGCTGAGCTTCAAGGGGCTGAGCAGGACTCAGCAAGGAGATGGTCGGGAGAGGTCATTCCATAAAGCGTTCGTGGGAAGTGGCAATAGCACACACGGAAGGGTGTGTTCAGATCCTGGAGGGAGGGGTCTGGGTCAGACAGAGCGGTGGGGATCCAGGGAATAGTGAGCAGGGGGCCCTCACGAGGCCTCATGGGGGTGGGCAAGGTGGAGAGGGGAAGAACCAAGGCATCAAGGACTCAGGCCTAAGGGTCCTCATGGATGTGGGGAGCAGCCCCGGTTTGCCCGCATGCAGTCAGAGGGCTCTTTCCTTGGGGCAGACAGAGAGGCTGGAAGGCTGGCATGGGACAGGCATGCTCTGCACCCCATGTGCTGCTCACCACAGGGAGGTGAGGGGTGGGTGGAGTCATACCCTCCAGGCATAGGGGAAAAGCCTGGCAGGGTTTTAAGGAGTAGAAAGAAGGACAGAAGCCCAACAGAAGGCAGAGGGATTGTAGAGAGCTGTCCTGTCCCACTGAGAAGATGGAGGGGCCTTTGGAGTGGCTGAGGGGGGGCCCCACCCCTGAGAGGGGGGCATACCCTCTCTGCAGGTAGCATCACCGAGCCTGGCGGCTTCAAGACAAGAAAGAACAACCCATGTGAAAGAGAGAATGTGCCTGGGACACTGTGGTCACCACAGGGAAGAGGAAGCAGCCTCAGGGCGGGGAGAGAAGTAAGGTGACCAATTGTCCTGGCTTGCCTGGAATTGATCCCTTCGGAGCACTGAAAGTCCTAGTCCAGAACACCCTCAGCCCTAGGCAAACCCGGATGTTTGGTCACCTTAGGGGGAAGGTGGGTGTTACAAGAGGCTGGACCAGAGAAGGAATGTCTCGAGAGCCTCTTAGTAAAATACTCAGTGATGCCAAGAAGCCAAAAATGGTGACATATCTGGCAGGAAAATCCCAGTGTGAGACAAGGCAGGAATGATGAGGCCAGGAAGTCAGTAGGTTGTCGGTGCTAATACTGACAATAATAACACCGTGTTGGGGCACCTGAGTGGCTCAGTCGGTTAAGCATCCAACTCTTGATTTCAGCTCAGGTTAAGATCTCAGGGTTATGGGACACCTGGGTGGCTCAGTTGGTTGGACAACTGTGTTCGCCTCAGGTCATGATCCCGGAGTCCTGGGATCGAGTCCTGCATCGGGCTCCCAGCTCCACGGGGAGTCTGCTTCTCCCTCTGACCTTCTCCTCACTCATGCTCTCTCTCACTGCCTCTCTCTCAATAAATAAATAAAAATCTTTAAAAAAAAAAAAAAAAAAGATCTCAGGGTCATGAGAATGAGCCCCATGTTGGGCTCTGAGCTGGGCGTGGAGCCTGCTTAAGATTCTCTCTCCCCCCCGGGGGGGGGGCGGGGGAGGGGGGCAAGGAAAAAAAAATATATTCTCTCTCCCCCCTCCCTCTGCCTCTCCCCAGCCATGCATGCATGTTGAGGGTGGGGGTGGGGGAGAACGTGCTTTCTCTCTCTCTCTAAAAAAAAAAGGAACACCATTCACTTACATACAACCCTGCCAATGGCCTTATACTTGTAATGTCATTTGGTCTCATCTATCTTTGAAATGTGTGAATTAACTAGGGCAGGTGTTGTTAGCTGCTTTTTGGAGATCAGTGTCAGTGACTCTGACAGAGTCAGTAGGCTCTGCGGTGAGGTGGGGGGTCCCCACAGCACCTATGCTGCCTCACAGAGGCTGACATCCAGCCCTGCGCACTCTCTCCAGCCCACGCCCAGGACCAGCCACCTTTGCCCTGTTGCCATGAGAAACCCATCCACCCAGAACTGTGTAAAGACGCCTGGCTCTCCGGCCTCCCTCCCTGACTCACAGCGCAGCCCCGGAGCAGGGTGGCGCCTTGCTCACGGGCTCTGCTGGCAGGGATTGGGGGTCACAGAGACTGACCCCTGATCTTTTCCACTCATGACTTTCTGGCAGGGAAGACCACCTCTCTCAGCCAGACAGTAAGTCCAAGCACGAGGTGAGCATTCTCCATCTCTAAGGCATTGTCCCCAGGGAAAGAGGGGACACACCCATGGTTGAGGCTCTGCTCACCCACATCTTAAGTTTGGGCAGGGGAGAATCCATACACATCATACTCTCTTATAAGTTCGCCCTGCAGTGTGCACCACTGCTATGGGCATCATCACCTGCTGCAGGAACCGCCCCCATCCCGCCCCTCCCCGGCCTCAGCCACCACATCTGTCCTAGCTTCTCTGTCCACCCCATCAACACAGGTCCACCTGCTCTGCCCAAAGCCTCCTTGTCTCCCACAACCTGCCTGTAGGACTCGGAACCGAGTTCAGACCCTGACTCCGGAGACTGTAAGACAGGAACCTGGAGCCCAGGGCACTGGGACCCAATGGCACTCCTCAGCCCTACAGCCCCACTGCCCCCTTTGGGGGTCCCTGAGGACACAGACCTTCTCCCCTCAGCCTCCTGCCAAAGGCTGGGGGTGGGGGTGGGGAATCATGCCACCAGGGTCCCCGAGGGGGAAAAGGATGATTCCCAGAAGAGGGGGGCTTACAGGGCTGCGGAGGCCAGGGACATGGGTGGATGCGGGTGGTGCCATTCCTGCGGTGTGGGCTGGAGGGTGGGAAGCTGCAGGCACCACACCTCTGTCAGCTTCCTGGGACTTGGGCTGCCCTCTGTGTCCCGATGCCCTGAAGGCACATAATTGTGTGTATAACGCCCCACCTTCTCATGATCCAAAGCCCTTTGCCCACAAAGTTACCAGAGCAGGCTGGAATTTTCCTGAAGAGCATTCCTGAAAGGAAAGGCAAAGTTAAGGAAAAGAGGCTGAGGCGCCAGGTCCGGGGGTCCTGACTGGGACTAACTACACACTGGCTGGGTGACCTCAGGCAAGTTTCTCAACTTCTCTGAGTCCTGGCTTCTTTTATCTATAAAGGAGGGAGAAATAATAACACCTTTCTCCAAGAACCTGTATGAGATCATTGATAGTGTGAAAGCACCTGATACAGGAATAATTTCCTGTCCACCATGGAAATAAAGGAGAATCACTTTTTTCCTTCTCTCCATTTTTCAAACCTTTTTTTTTTTTTTTTAAAGATTTACGTATTGATGAGAGAGAGTGCTCATGTGTGGTGGGGGGCAGAGGGAGAGATACTCAGACTCCTTGCTGAGGGCAGAGCCCACCGTGGGGCTTGATTTCAAGACCGTGAGATCATGACCTGAGCTGAGATCAAGAGTAACCAACTGAAAAAAAAAAAGTAACCAACTGAGCAACCCAGGCGCCCCACGAATCATTTTCTGATATGGCTATGTTACTTCTGTTTTTACAGCTCTTAACAGAGACCAAATTGACATACCATAAACTGCACAAATTGTGCAATTTGTTATGTGCCATGTGTATACTCCGTGAAACCATCACCACAATCAAGATAATGAACATATCCATCAAACCTCAGAGTGTCCTCATGTCCCCTCTAATGGCTTCTTTTTTTTTAAAGATTTATTTATTTATTTGAGAGAGAGCGCGCGTGTGCAAGCGCTTGCCCAGTGGGGAGGGGCAGAGGGAGAGAAAGTCCCAACCAGACTCCATGCTACCGGCAGACCCCCATGGGGGGGGCTCCATCTTATGACCTTGAGATCACAACCTGAGCTGAGACCAAGTCGTTTAACTGAGTGAGCCACCCAGGCCCCTCTAAGGGCTTCTTCTACTCCTCCCAATTCCTGCCCCCACTGTCCCCAGGCAACCACTGATCTGCTGGTGTTAGTTCACATTATAGAATTTCATAAAATTTTAGACTTTTCTAGACATAACTATACATTTCTTGCTTCCTTCACCCCGCGCGTGATTTTGAGATGCAGGCATGTTTTGGTGCACATCCGCGGCTCATCCCTTCTTATTGCCGAGTGCTGGTCCATTCCATAAACATGCCCCACACATTTATCCACTTGGCCTATGGATAGACATTTGAGAAATTTCCAGTTTCCAATTTCAGCTATTGCAAACAAAGCTACTATGAACATTCAAGTAGAATCCTTCCTGAGGACCGGTTTTCATTTCTCTCCAGTATGTTACTTTTTTTCTTCTTTTTCAATCGGGTATGTTACTTTTATAAAAAACTAATTAAATGCAGCTCAGGTGCAGCCAGTCCATCCAGGCTCTTTACCGGGAGGCCTGGCAACAGTGGCTGTTTTAACTTCTCTGCTTTGTCTTGCGTTCTTCAGATTTCTCAGGGTTCTTGTTCTCCTGGATTGAAAGGGGCCAACTGAGCCCTGTTGTCTAACTGAAGGTTCAGAGGGTTAGTGGGCTTCGGTTTCGCCCAGCACTGGGAGCCCAAGAGTTGCTGAGGTTTGAGACCCTGATTGGTTCTATGGCTTCTAGGGCGTCTCCTTACCAGACTGATGGGGTAAAGGGTTGTTCCCCAACCCCTTCACCTGCTCCCTCTCCCCCTCCCCACCTGCTCCCCACCCACACCCTCACCCATCAAGCTTCTGGCTGCTCTTTGCCCAGATAAAAATTAGCCCATCCTCCCTCATTCCTCCACACCCTCTGCCCATGACCCTCCTGGTGCACCTGATTCATTGAGCCCCTCCCCACCCTATACAAATACACCTGAGGACAGACAGAGCCTCAGACTTCCTGCAGCTCCTGGCTCTGTGCTCTCAGGTAAGGCTCTGCTGGCTGTGGACGGTGGACAGGAGGGGCTCTCTTTGCAAGTGTGTTGTGGGTCTGTCTGGTTGTGCTTTCTCTGAGTACGTGTGCATGTGTATTGAATTGGTATCCGTGCCTCTGTTTCTGCTTCTGTGGGCGTCGTACATCTGTGAGTGATGGTCTGTGTCACTCAGAAGCACAGTGTGGGTCTGTGGGCCATGTGTCTGTGTATCTGCATAGGCGGCCACCCCAGGACTAGCCCGGGTACCTCTGCTGCCGTGCCAGGCAGAGTGGTCTCTCTGAGGGCTGCAGGGGAGTCAAGTGTGCGGGGATCCTTTCCAGAGGAACCTGCCTGCCAACTCCTGTCCTTCAAGCTCCTTGGCCTGAACTGGGGAGAGAAAAGTCCATGGCTTGTCTTGTTTTTTCTAATTGAGGTTTAATTGACAAAACCTATTTGTTTCAGGTGCACAGCAGTTTATACTTTTTTAAAAAAAGATTGTATTTATCTGACAGAGCGCACAATCGGGGGAGAGAGAGAGAGAAGCAGGCTCCCTGCAGAGCAGGGAGCCTGATGTAGGTTGATTGGGTCAGTCGTGTGACCTTGAGATCATGACCTGAGACAAAGGCAGACGCTTAACTGACTGAACCACCCAGGCACCCCAGTTTTTACCTTTTGACACCCATTTTGCACC
This sequence comes from Martes martes, assembly GCF_963455335.1. Lineage (NCBI taxonomy): Eukaryota > Metazoa > Chordata > Mammalia > Carnivora > Mustelidae > Martes > Martes martes. The sequence continues at coordinate 59,618,839 of NC_137894.1, forward strand.
TCCACCCACTGACCACCAAACACCAATCAGTTTTCTGTGTCTATTAGCTAGGGGGTTTGGGTTTGGGGTTTTGAGGAGGTTTGGGTTTTTTTTTTTTTTTTTTTTTTTTAGATTCCACATATAAGTGAGAGCATATGGTATTTGTCTCTGTCTGACTTATTTCACTTAGCATAATGCTCTCAAGGTCCACCCAAGTTGTTGCAAGTGGCAAGATTTCCTTCTTTTTGATGGCTGAGTAATAGAACACTGTATACATGTACCATGTTTTCTTTGTTCATCCATTGAAGGACACTTAGTTGCCTCCATGTCTGGCTACTCTAAGTAATGCTGCAATGAACCTCGGGGTGCACACATCTTTTCCAATCCGTGTCTTCATTTTCTTTGAATAAATGCCCAGAACTGGAATGTCTAGATCCCATGGTAGTTCTATTTTTAATTTTTAGAGGAACCTCCATGCTGTTTTCCATAGTGGCTGCACCAAGTCACATTTGTACCAAAAGCATATGACGGTTTCCTTCTCTCCACATCCTCACCAACACTTGTTATTTCTTATCTTTTTGATACTAGCCATTCTGACAGGTGTAAGGGGATAGCTCATTGCAGTTTTGATTTGTGTTTGATTTGATATTGAGCATCTTTTCATGTACCCGTTGGCCATCTGCACATCTTCTTTGGAAAAATGTCTATTCAGATCTGCCTCCCATTTTTTAACAGGCTTGGGTTTTTTCTCCTTCTTCCAACCTAATTTAGTCCTAAGCTTCCCTTGATCACCCCCTTACCACACCCCAGCCTCACGGATCTCTTCCATACTCATTACTCACTAGGGGAAGGTTCAGGGGTCAGGAAGGACCATGGGCATAGCTCAGAGGCTAACCACAACTGAACATTTGTGGTACAAGTAGAAGCCAACAAAAACGGGTGACTCTAGAGGTGCAAGGGGTTGGGGCTCTTGTGTTAGGGATGCGCGCACGTGCACATGTGCGTGTGTATGTGTGTGTGTGTGTGTGTCTGTGTGTGTGTGCTTGCATGTTTAGCAACCATATGGATACCAGAGTGCCCTGATGTCAGGTGTTTGGTCCTTTCGTCATATACTAGAGTCTGACTTGGGGTCAGAAAAAAAATGAATGTATTGTGTGTCCATAAGGTCCGTTCCGGGGTTGTGCATTGTGACCGATGTTCCAGCTCCAAGTGAGACAAAGCCAGCCTTGGTACCAGAGCACATCAGTAGTTCCCTCCAATGAGAGTACACTCATTGGAGAATGACAAACTGGCTCAGACCCCAAGCCTCCCACCAGCTTCCAACGTCCTGGTGGGAGGAGGTAGGAACAAGCAGCTAGGGCGCTGGAAGGCTTTCCATTCCTTTGTGCTGAGTCCCTCAGAGGCCCTGACAACCCCAGCCTGCTCTTCCCTGCTCTGTCTTCAAGCCTCCCTCTCCCACCTTTATGCCAGTTGTCTACATGGAGGCAGGAATCTATAGGGACTGGGTGCCATGGCCCGGCACATGGTAGGCTCACATGAATGATGAACATGACTGACATTGACCAAGTGGAATTGAGTTAATACACGACTGGTAGTCTGGGGGTGGTTCTGGGGTCAAGTGTGAGGGTGTGGTGTTCAGGGGACAGTGTATGATACTTTCATGTCCCTGTCTACCCTCCATGTGGGTGAACCCACCGTGTGCATTCACCACCCATGCCTGGCACCTACTCCGCGCCCAGCTCCATACTGGATACCAAGCTAAGCCAGAGGGAGCACTTTTATCCCTTGAAGGAGCTGTGTGTACACATCCCGGCGGGGGTGGGGTGGGGGAAGAAGGAGAGACTGAGATTTAGATTACAGCCAACTAAACTTGACCTGTTGAACCACAGGTGTTTCTTTTGTCATTTCCTGTAGTTGGCCGATAAAGATGGATCCAGGTAAGTGCTGTGGCTGGGAGGCTGTGGGGTGAAGAAGGAAGGAGAGAGGTGAGAGCAGAGGCCATCGGTCAGCCATATCTACGGCATGCCGAGAATGTATGTGTGTGTGAAGGTAGTGGAGGGTTCTAAGAGGAAAATGATCTCTTATATCTTGTAGAACACTTTAGAGTTTAGGAGACATGCTCATACAGCCTTCATCTCACTAGCCCTCAGGAGTAAGGCAGACAGGTGCTTCTCCCATCGTACACATGGGAAATTAGGGGCCATGCTCAGGATGACATTGTGGGGATATGGAAGGTCTGGAGCCCAGAACTCAGCTCTTGGCAGCTGTGCCCTTGGCTCCCCTCAAAAGGAACAAAGGACTATCCTGGTCCTCAAGAAATTGCAGTCTCCCCCAGCAGATGATTCCCACCAGTGGAGCACTTCAGAAGACTCAGGACCACTCCGATTGGTTGTTGCAGATTGAGCCCACCACCGTGGGCAAGCAGAGCGGCAGGATGGCCCAGTATAAGCATACTTTCTGCAGGAAGGCACACAGAACAGAGCGAAAAAGCTATCCAAGGGGCAGGAACAACAAGCAAAGGCTAAGAGCTGGGGCCAGATCAGAAGCAGGAACACATGAACACCTGAGAGTCTGAGCAGAGACTGGGTCAGAAAAAGTCAGATTTGGGGGAGGAGGTGGACTGGGGAGGCAGAGTGGGGACCGTCTGGAGGTGGAAGCAGAAGAGTCAGGATTTGCCACTGTGGAGTACCTCCCTTGTGTCATGGAATTTGGCCAAGGTCGAGAGGGTAGACAGCCGGCAGGCTGGGGATGAGAACCCATGTCCCCTGACTTCACCCCACCCTGGAGGACTCCGTCAGCTCTCCAGCAAACAGGGATACACAACTAAGCTTTGTACTGACTTCCAATTATCTGTATCTGTTGTTGAGAGAAGGAATGATGGTCAGGCAAGTGACCAGTTCTAAGGAGACTTTGCGGGGCTTGGCGATGAGGGTGGGGCAGTTTGGTGGCCACAAAATCTGGCCCCGGGGACAGCACAGTATCTCACTGCAGAACCAAATGACCAAACCTACTTCTTTTTCTCCTTTCCTCTCCTACAGGTCCAAAGGTAAGAAAGCTCTCTAGCCGTCTCCCTTGCTCCTCCCCACTGCCATGTCCTCCAGACCTCCAGCCCCCTCCCTTGACCTTCAGGGAGTAGCCATGACCTTCCTGAAATGAAGAGTGGGGAGCAGGCTTGGCCATCAGCCCCATGGGCGGGCAGGCAGGGGCACCACAGTGCTCCTCCACCCGGGCCGGCTGCAGTCTTCTCCTCAGCATCTCTCCTGTTTTCCCATCTGTCTCTCCCGCTTCCTCACATCCCCTCCCTGTCTCAGCTTCTCTCCTGCTGCTTCCCCGCCTGTTTCATGCTTCTCTGCTTTCCTGGCTACCCCCACAGCCTCCCTGGATAGCTGGCTTGCTCCCAAACCCCAACCACACTGCAGGGCTCCAGTGACCTGCCTCTGCCGGAGAAAGGAGGCTGCCTACCCACCTCCCCCCATGGGTTCCCACCAGCAGATGGGGCTCCTAGGCCTGGAACTGGCCCCACCCCAAGGAGATCATAGAAGGAAAGGCGGGCGGGGTGGGAAGTAGTTGTTTGCAGGCATCACTGAACCTGGATGAGGAAGGGGCTGCTCTGACATGGTCATGGGAAGCACCCCCCCCACCCGAGCCCTGGAGCCTACCTCTACTTTTCCCATGCCAAGCCCTCACTGGGGCTTAGGGGGCAGAAGCCAACTGAGGCTAGGGCCATAGCCCCACCCCTGCTCCCTCAGGGCTCCAGGCCCCCAGTGCCCCAGCACCAGGAGCAAGGTACCTGTTGTCTCCGTTCTCTTCCCTGGGCCTGTGGCAAGAGGCAAAGAAACTCCTCTGGCGTTGGGGCCTCGGGAATTGTTCCAGCAAAGACAGAAGGTTAAGCCACACTCTTTCCGGCCTCTGCTGGCTGAGGCAATACAGCCTTGATTTTACTATTTTTATTCTTCCTGGTTTCTTGAGTCTAGCACCTGCTCAGGGACAGGCACAGGCTCACGCATGCTCCCACTGTCACATATACACACGCACACACATGCACCTACATGAGTGTATCTGGGGGCACAGCAGGTATGTGTGCCTCTATCTGTGTACCTGTGCATGGGGTGGGACCCACCTGTGCACAGGTACACAGACATAACTCTTTGCATGTAAATAGAGCACACCCCCTTGCACCTACACACACACACACACACACACACCCAGAGACACACAAAAACACTGTATAGAGAACTTGCATATCCTTACCTGCCACCTCCTGCTTTTGTTCTCCTCCTACCCTCCAGCTACCCTCCCCCTCACCACCCCCCCAGGGCTCCTGCATCACTGTGAATCCTGCCTCTTGTCTCCTCCTTGCTCCTGGCCCTCAGGGAGCTCCCTTAGAGCCACCCCCAGCCCACCCTCACTTGTGAGTAGTCAGCCTGCAGTTTCTAGCTGGGCAAAATCTCCAATGACTCTGTAAGGGTTCCTGTGTGAGAAAAGGGAGAAGATGAGATCATTCTGCTCCTTAGCTATAGAAATAAACCAAGGTCCAGGGAGTAGGAGTCATTTCTTGGCTCAAGGAATGGAAACCAATGAATCTAGGTTTTTCCCCTTTTGTCTGCTTAGTGCTCTGGCTTCATCACTTGCTGGCCCTGCCTCCCAGCCCTATACCACCATCTCCTGCTAGTGTCCAGGAATCCAGAATCCTCTATGACAGAAGGTGGAAGGGAGGGGGGAGAAAGAGGGAAGTTGATCTCAGGCGAGACTGGCACTGACCCCTGACTCTAACATTTTTCATTTGGCTTTCCACAGGGGCACTGCCATGGTGGTGGCCACGGCCCAGGGCACTGTCCTGGGGGAAACCACCCCCCAGGGCCCTGTGGGCACCCCCCTGGCCATGGCCCAGGACATGGTCCTGGGGGGAACCACCCCCCAGGGCCCTGTGGGCACCCCCCTGGCCATGGCCCAGGACACGGTCCTGGGGGGAACCACCCCCCAGGGCCCTGTGGACCCCCACCTGGTCCACCTCACTAAGGAAGCAGAAGAAAGAGGACACAACAATGGGGAGCCTGAGTTGGGTTGCCCTGCTGACCTGGCATGGAGCCTGAAGCAGAATCTTCTCTTCCTAATAAACAACCTCCCAGAGGCCATATTTTATTCTTAAAGAGCCTATCATCCTTCTTATCCAACTGCACACCCAGGGGCCCTGGTGGTCTCCAGGTTCCCTAATTATAAAAATGAGTACCCAGCCAGGCATTCTCAGAAGCTTGACTCAGTGGTGCCCATGGCACGTGGTTGTGTATGGTCACCGTTCCTTTCCTTTTCACTTCTGCCCTCTCCCATCAAACAGCCTCAACTGTGTCCTCACCACTTTAACCCCATCATATACACCCAGACCTGGTGGGCCTCCTGAGGTTCCATCTAGATGCCTCGCTCTACAGATCAAAAGACTTCAGTGAATCCCGACTGTCCAGCTGTATTTCTCACCATTCCCTAAAAAGACACTGACCTTTCAAGCCTCCTTAGCTTTGCCTATTTCGCCCCCACCCCCGCCCCTTCCCCACCTCCAGGTCAAGAATACCTTCCCTCCCAGCCAGCTTCCTTCCCATATTGAGGCTCCACCATCAATATGAAGCCTTCCCTAAAGTCCATGAGGAAGAGAGAGGTCCTATTTGTATGCTGCACCCTTCTCTGTAGCTTATATCAACCATCACAGGGGCCTGACCACACCCTACCCAGTCGGCACTAGTTTATGGGCTGGCCTTTTATATCTCCAGCTGAACTGTAAGCTATTCAGGACAGGTCCACCACTCCTACACCTGCCTCTAGATTCTCCCACCTAGTGACCTATGCCTTGCATAGAGTGACATGCACAGTTTAGGGATACCTATATTCTAAGTGCTTGTAGGTTCTGACTCTCTCCCCAGCCCCACTCCTCAGCCATGGCAGCTCCCTGCACATTCAGCCAGCGTGCTTGCTGTGAAACACTTTCCATCCAAATCCCACATCTGGAACCCTCTCCGCTCCCCAACTCCCAGGCCTCTCATCACCCATATGTATTCTAGAACTCTACCCAGGCCTGTCCCAGGCCCATTACTCCCTCCCCTCCCTCATAGCCGTTCCCTGATGGTGGAGCAGCAAGTGTCCTAAAGTGAGTGGCTGTTGGGTACCTCCTAGGCTGAAGTGGGGTGATTATAAGAAAAAGAGCTGTGAATTCTCTTTTCTCCCTCTTCCCACACCCCATACTCCGCACTTGAATAACAGAAGCCAGGCTCCAGGTCCAAGGGGTGCAAACCCAGGTCCAGGTCCAGATAAACGTGAAGACAAACCCAACCTGAACAGTGCCTTAGTCCCACTGTTGGGACTGAGGAGAGTGTTGCTGGGCAAAGCCGAGAGAAATGTGGGACTTAAGTCGCACAACGTCTCAACCTTGGAAGTTTCTTCCTCTTTCTGGCTGGAAGAGTGCGTTTCAAATAGTGAAGCTCTCCGCACGGTGCCTAGAGTCGCGCTTCCTGGTCCCTTAGGGGAGGATCGATGTCCCCCTGGGAAAGGCCAACGTGCGGACTACAGCCAGCCGGCCAGACTCCTAAAAGCTCTCAGACCTGGCCTGGGTAGGTCCCGGGGTTTTGAAGACAGCAAGCCTCCAGCGCTGGGCAGCCTGGCAGCCACAAACCTCTGTCCCCGCCCCTCCGGTGCCGCGCCCATTGGCTGGGCTTCTTGTCGGCCCCGCCCAGCGATCTGTCCGACTGGCGCAGACGCATGCGCGGGAGCCAGGCGCCGCCGCCGCCACCGCTTCAGCACCAGCACCCGGACAGCGGTGCCGCCCACGGGCATGGACGCTGGTAGCGGCGGAAGCAGCCGCGGTCCGGCTCCCGGCCCGGGTCCGGATGGGGAGCAGCGGCCCAAGGGGGAGCCCTTGGCCCCAGACAGCAGCTCCCCGGACAGGTAGGGCGGACCGCTCCGCAAACCCAGCTCGCAGACCTTCCCAACACCCCCGCCCCAGGTATCCCCGTAGCCGCCATATGTCTCCCTCATTCATTCCCCAGCCCCTCCCAGAGACCCTTCTAGCGCCTCAGAGCAGCCGGCCCCCTGGCCACGCCCTCATTCAGCCGGGTCAATTTTCTCTCTCCCTGATACCCCCTACTGCGAGTCCCCATCGCTCTCACTGTCCCGATACCTGCCCCACCCACTGTTCCTACCTTACCTCTAGTGCCGGGCTCTCCTCCGACCCTCCAACCTCATGAACCCCTCCCTTTAGGCTCTGCCCCCGCATCTTCTCAGTAAGCCCCAAGCCCGGGGAAACCTTAGTCTGGGTTCCAGCATGGCAGTGTGCTCGAAGGTGCATGTGTGGCATAGACGGGAGGATCCCCCAGGTGTGTGTCCTGGGGAGAGCAGACCTTTGCCGCCACGCCAGGAACTGTCTTTGTCCATCACCGTCAGTCTCCAGTCTGCCTCCATGGCCGGCTGCACACGTGTCGGCTTGAGTCCCCGCCTGTGGCAGCTACCAGCACTCACTCGCTGGAGGCGCAAGGGTGGGCAGGCTCTGAGGCTCAGGCTGCGGTTAGTACCATCCCTGAGGGAGTCCCAGGCTGGCAAGACAGGAGGAGCATCTTCTCATTGAGAGCCCAGATATCAGTGCCTCTCCTCCACCTTCCCCCATCATATGTGTGAGGGAACAGCCCAGCCAGGTAACAATATGGCGCAATTTCTGTGCCCTGCCTGGTCTGCCACCCTCAGAATCCCTCCCCTGACATGACACTGCCTCTCTCTCTCTCTCTCTCTCCTGCCTGGACTGAAATAAGAGGCATTCTTTGGGGCCAAAAAGCAGAGATGGACATATACTGCCCCAGTTAAAATGTATGTTCTTGACCTCAGAGCAAAGAGGAGGCCCCACAAGTAGAGAAAAATGTTTTCTTCCCTTTATTGTCAACACTCAGCCTGGATAGATTTAACCACCTGTCACTCTGAAAGGCACAGAGCTTTCTTCAAGGGAATGAGACACAGGATGGATGTGTTCCCTGGACCAGGGGGCTGCCTGGGACTATTGCCTGGCCAAAAAGCCAAGGATGGACAGGGCAGGGACAGGACAGGGCAGGGCGGGGGCCCGGGGCCAGAAGTCTCCCTGGAAGGGAACAGAGAGTCATTTGCTGCCTTGGATATTTCATTAAGGATAAGCCTTGTCTGGTCTGATCACTTCCTCTGCATGTGGGGGTCATTCCTGGGCACAAGAACCACTGGCTCTTCTTCAGCAGCTCCTTGGGACCTCTGGCCTCTCTCTGATTTTCCCCAGAGACCCTGGACACTAATCAGGCAGAGGGGCACAGTTCAATTCAAGAAACAAAAAAATGTTCATTGCGAGCTAAGAAGTACTCTGGAGTTAGATACAGAGTGAATAAAACAGTGTGTGTGTTTAAGCACACCCATGGTCCTTTACTAATTCATTGACTACAGAGCAATTTGAAATAATTCATTCTCTGTGTTTTTGAAATTACCTTTTTATTTTCCCAGCGGCATGACTGCTCCCTTATCCATCTTGGCCACTCTGCGGGATCACATGGAAGTCCATATGGCTCTGTGGCTGTGGGCCTGGGGGTGTCCTCAATGTGCATGTATTTACCTCTTATGAGTCTCCCAAGTGGGCGGCTCTGTGTGGGGGGCAGCCCTATCAGCCAGGCATTGTCTGCTTTCGCTCTGGCCTCTTGAGGAAGCCTGCGTCAACACTTTCCACCCCCCTGCCTGCCTGCCCCAGTCACTTGGGATACAGGCCTGCCTAGGAGGTGGCTCACTCTTGTCAGAGCCATGGAACTGAAGGGGTAAGAATGAAAGCTGCCTGGGGAGGCAAGACCTGGGGTGTTTAACTTGTGTTATTACTAGGTCTCCTGAAAACTGAGAGCAGCAGAAGCTGGCAGGAGAAAGCTTTTATTCTCAGAGGAGTTTGGCTCTTCTCCTTGGGAGGGTTGACACAAAAGCCCAGTTCGTACGGGAATGTGAAGGGTTTTAAATTCTGCCACATTGACAATGATGAGCACTGTCAAGAAGGATGGGATTTGGGAGAAGCTGACCTTAGGTCCCTGGAGAGGGGTGAGAGAGGTTGAGAAGAAGGGGCTGGGGTCAGGGAAACCCCAGTAGAAGCAAACCTATGGTAGAGGCTGGAATCCCCCTTGAACAGAAGGCAGCTAAAGAAGGGTGCAGGCTTATGAACTTTGGTAGACTGCCTAGGAAGGAGTGCTCCCTCTCTCCTCCAGCACCCCCATAGTGCTAGCTAACCTTAATAAATTAAAAAAAACATCCCCACACTCCAACTGGGACAGGGGAAGCCTGGCTCTATGTACTCAGTGAGTGCTCTAAGACCATGGGCAGCTCAAATAGACACTCTGGCCGCCCCACCCTCCTGACCCTTGGAATGCAGGTTTGCTCTAAGGAGGGAGACCAAGGGGGGCCTGGATGGCTCAGTCAATGGAGCACATGACTCTTGATCTCAGGGTTTTGAGTTTGAGCCCCACATTAGGTGTAAAGATTACTTTTTTTTTTAAGATTTTATTTATTTGTTTGACAGAGAGATAGAAAGAGAGCACCAGTAGGCAGAGGGGCAGGCAGAGGGAGAGGGAGAAGCAGGCTCTCCATTGAGCAGGGAGCCCAATGTGGGGCTCGATCCCAGGACCCTGGGATCATAACCCAAGCTGAAGGCAGTCACTTAACCAACTGAGCCACCCAGGTGCCCCAGTAAAGATTACTTGAAAAAAATAAAACCTTGGGGTGCCTGGGTGCCTCAGTTAGTTAAGGGTGTGACTCTTGATCTCAGCCCAAGTCTTTTTTTTTTTTTTTAAAGATTTTGTTTATTTCACAGAGAGACACCCAGTGAGAGAGGGAACACAGGCAGGAGAGGGAGAAGCAGGCTTCCAGCCAAGCAGAAAGCCCATGTGGGTCTCGATCCCAGGACCCTGGGATCATGACCTGAGCAGAAGGCAGATACTTAACAACTGAGCCACCCAGGTGCCCCTCAGCTCAGGTCTTGATCTTAGGGTTGAGTTCAAGGCCCATGTTGGACTCCACAGTGGGCAAGGAGCCTACTTAAAAAAAAAAAAAAAAAGATAAAAAAATTAAATCTAGGGGCACCTGTGTGACTCAGTTGGTTAAGCGTCAAACTCTTGATTTTGGATCAGGTCATGATCTCAAGGTTATGAGATCAAGCCCTGCATGGGGCTTAGCACTGGGTGTGGAGCCTACTTAAGAGTCCCTCTCTCCCTCTTCCTCTGCCCTTCTCTCCCCACCATGTGCTCTTTCTCTCTCGGAAAAAAATAATAAATAAAGGGGAGACCATGACTAATGGGTCATTTTCATGCCTTCGGGATAACCAGACCAAGAGCGGTGCCCAGCATGTGATAGGTGCTCAAAAGAAACCTGCAAGGGGCATCTAGGTGGCTCAGTTGGTTAGGCATCTACCTTTGGCTCAGGTCATGATCCCAGGGTCCTGGGATCGAGTCCTGCATCAGGCTCCCTGCTCAAAGGGAGTCTGCTTCTCCCTCTACCTGCCTCTCTCTCTCTCTCTCTGTCAAATAAATAATTTTTTTTTTTTTAAAGACCTGCAGGGGTGCCTGGGTGGCTCAGTGGGTTAAGCCTCTGCCTTTGCTCAGGTTGTGATCTCAGGGTCCTGGGATCAAGCCCCACATTGGGCTCTCTGCTCAGCAGGGAGCCTGCTTCCTCCTCCCTCTCTGCCTGCCTCTCTGCCCACTTGTGATTTCTGTCTGTCAAACTAAAAAAAAAAAAAAAAAAATCTTAAAAAAAAAAAAAAGACCTGCAGAATAAAAACCTTAAAGAAGAAAATGTCCACACTTATGTACCTTCCCTTTGGCCCACAGAGATGGGCCAATAAGGTCTTTTATCTTCCAGGACCTTGGTTGCTATATCTACTTTATGGGTCATCTGAGGTCTTGCTTTAGAACAACTTTGTCAAACTCCTCTTTTTCTAAACAATGAGTTAGTTTAAAAAAAAAAAGTATCAGTGATTTAAACCATGAGATCAAATGCTGATGCAGCTTTTGAGTAACAAAAAGGCAAGTATGTGTAATTATATATGTAGTGACAGTCTCAAGGTGTGAGGAGTTCTAAAATGGAGTTATATTATCTGAGGTGCCTAAAGAGGTCAAATTGTAAATATACTTCTTAAGCTGCATGCTCCCCACAGCCCTGAGTGCAAACGAGGGCAGGGGGACAAATGTGTCTTCCCCATGCCAGGCTCCGACAGGAAGCTCATGTATGTTACACCTTAATTCCTGTACCAACCCCGAGAGGGGGTGTTACCATCATACTCTCGCTCAAGACAAGGATGCCAGCACCCCAAGAATTGTGTGTCTTTCCCAAGGCCTCAGAGCTAAAGGATGATAGAGCCAGCAGCCCACCTCCAGTGCTCCCGCATTTTCCCTTGGCATGAAGGTTGTGCTTTCCCAGACCGCTATGCCAGCCAGCCATGCTTCCAGGAGGAGCAGGAAGAGCTTGCCTCTTCTTCCCAGTTCCTCTACTTAGTCTCCAGGCAGAACCCAGCCTCCCTGGGCAATGTCTGCTTGCCGCCAGGACAGGGACTCTGGCCTCCAGCCCCTTTGGGAGTGCAGCAGGCAGGTCTGAAAGCCACAGGTGGGTCAGCATAAACCACACAGCTACACAATTTCTGGCAGGCCAGGTGGGTCCAGTGAATGTGGGGAGGAGACAGGGCTCTGCCAGGGCTTCCTAGTCCAGAACCTCTCTGGGAGCACCCCTTAGCCCTCAGGGACTCTGTTCTGTAGCCATCTACTCCTGTCCCAGGTCTGGCAGTCCTGCCACTGGGGGAGACTCCGCCTCCCCGTGCACCCAGGGAGTGAGGCTGGGTCCATGCCCTGAGTACTGTCCTTGTGAGTAGTTCTGAAAGAAGAATCTATTGCTGACTCCTCCTTGGCAAGTTCTTTGGGGGTCCCAACTCCCTTTCCCAGCCGTACACACTCTTGCAAAGCAAACCTTCTGTCCCGTGGCCCAAGGGTGGAGGAAGGGCAGCACTCACAGCTGCCATACCTTCCGTGACTACCCCCACCACCCTGTCAAAGTTGGGCCTTCCTTTTCAGTGCTCTGTGACTTGGACTCTGGTCAACATCTCCCACCCACTATGAGTGCCTGGAAGACAAGAATGGACCTTATTCATCCCAGCATCACCATTAGCAGCCCATCTAGGGCTCAGTATTCACTCAACAAACATTCCCAGGGCCCCTTCGAAGTGCAAGAGATGAACAAAGGCATGAGACCCTGCTCTCCCAGAGCTCACATTCCATCGGAGAGGCAGGCTCAAAACAGGACACTGGATAATGTCCAGTTGTGGCAAATGCTGCGAAGAAATATAAAGCAGGTGGGGGATTGAGAGCCGGCAGGTGGCTAGTTGGTCGGGGAAGGCTTCTCTAAGAAGGTAATAGTTGGACTGAGACTAAAGGGAGGCTCCGAGCCATCCAGTTATCTTGGGGAGGAGACCCCAAGCTGAGGGAGGAGGAAGTTCAAAGGCTATAAGGTGAGAACAAGATTGCAGTAAGTGCTCAATAAATGCCTGCCAAGAGAATGAACAGGTGGCTGCAGCAGAAAGAGTACAGGACTGGGGCGCCTGGGTGACTCGGTCAGTTAAGCATCTGCCTTGGGCTCAGGTCATGATCCTGAGGTCCTAGGATCAAGTCCTGCATCGAGCTCCCTGCTCAGCAGGAAACCTGCTTCTCCTTCTGCGTGCTGCTCCCCCGGCTCATGCTTCTTCTCCCTCTGTTTTCTTAAAAATCTTAAAAAGAAAGAAAGAGGGGTGCCTGGGTGGCTCAGTGGGTTAAAGCCTCTGCCTTTGGCTCAGGTCATGATCCCAGGATCCTGGGATCGAGCCCCACATCGGGCTCTCTGCTCAGCGGGGATCCTGCTTCCCCCCCCCCTCTGCCTGCCTCTCTGCCTGCTTGTGATCTGTCTGTCAAATAAATAAAATCTTAAAAAAGAAAAAAAAGGGAGGGAGGAAAGGAAGGAAGAAAGATAGGCAGGTAGGTAGGTAGGAAGGTAGGAAGGAAGGTAGGAAGGAAGCACTGGCGCAGGACTGCAAGTCAAAATGGGTTTAAGGCCCAGCTCTTGTCTCACTGAACCTATTTTCAAATATAGAACAAGGAAAGTATCTCCCCTGTAGGGTTTTGTGAGTACACAAGATCATACATGTAAAAGCACAGTGTCTGGCATGTAGCAGGCTGCCAATAATGTTTTTTGAGTGCATGGACAGGTGATGAATGAGACAACAGACTCAAGAGATAGGTTGGGGGTGTATGGATGGAGGCTGTGCCCCCCTCCCCTCTCCCCCAGGACTAATAAGAACAACCCCAAGCCCTGTCTCCTTCTCTCAGGGCATGGGGTAGCCCAACAGCACACCCCACACTCATCACCCTTGTCTCCTCTCTCCCCAGGTCCCAGAGCAAGGCTGTGGCCCCTGAGGCAAGCCCAGAGAAGAGCTGCTCCCTCCACAGTGGCCCCCTGGAGGATCCTTCCAGTTCTTCAGGACCCCCACCAACAACTTCCACCCTCCAGCCTGTGGGCCCATCCAGCCCCTTGGCCCCTGCACACTTCACCTATCCCCGGGCACCACAGGAATACCGGGGGGACAATTCCCTGCCAGGGCTTGGGGACCGAGCAGCTCTATGCTCCCATGGCTCTAGCCTCAGCCCTTCACCAGCCCCCTCACAGAGAGATGGGGCCTGGAAGCCGCCATCTGTGCAACACCATGTGGTCAGCGTCAGGTAAGGAGGGATCCAGCAGCCTGCAAGCTTCCACTGGAAGATGGGGCAGAGCTTAAAAGTGGTGTGAGCCCCCCAGGCTCTGGACTCCTTCATTAAGAGGCAGCCCAGGATGTCCCTTGCCTCTGAGGGAGGAGGCAGCCTGGATGGAGGAGGAAGGAAGCATTGGAGCTTGAGAGTAGAACAGCCTGAAAGGATTAATACCATCTTGCTCTGTCCCCATACCCTACCTCCCACCCTGCAAGGGGGCTCTGACAAGCAAGTGTCTTTTCTTCTCTTCCACAGGCAGGAACGGACCTTCCGGATGCCAAAGAGGTAGGCCCCTGGGCCTCTGGCCCCCTAGGGGTGACTAGGTGGGTGCCGAGTCTGGCCCTGCCACCCCTTCCTGGTGACACCTAAGCTTACCACACCCAACATCAGTTCCAGTGGCTTCTCTTCCTCTTTCCCAGCTATTCCCAGCTGATTGCTGAGTGGCCAGTGGCTGTGCTGCTGCTGTGTCTGGCTGTCATCCTCGTCTGCACCCTGGCTGGACTGCTGGGGGACCGGCTGCCCGACTTCTCCAAGCCCTTGCTGGTAAGAGGCTAAAGGGGGGACAGGGACTCCCAGGCCTAGCCACCTCGGCTCAGTCTGGGGTAGAAAGTTGGAGTGACCCAGCTGGGGGTGGGATGGCAGTGGTGGACTCTTGACCCCCAGAGTGAGTTGGGGGAGATGGTAAAGAGGGGATACTCTCGTCCAATAATCCAGAAAGGCAGGCTGGCCTTCCCTGCTCCAGGGATCCAGGGGGCAGAGCCAAGAAGGGCCAGATGGGACGCCGCTCCTTTTGCCCACCTGATCTTCTCTGTCCCTCTCCCTGCAGGGCTTTGAGCCTCGAGACACAGACATCGGCCGCAAGCTAGTAGTGTGGAGAGCACTGCAAACCCTCACGGGCCCCAGGAAGCTGCTTTCTCTTTCCCCAGACCTTGAGCAGAACAGGTACTGGGTTTCCATCTTTCCACTGTTAAAGGAAAGGGGGAATGAGAGAGGACCTCCCAAAATCCAGGTCAGAGGGACTTGCTGGGGTCCACTGGGAAGGGGTGTCTGGCCTCCTCTGAGCCCCTACCCCTTGATGGTGCCTGGCATAGGTTTTTCTCTCTACCTTAGTTCCAACGCCCACACCACTCTGAGCCCCACACCCTGGAGCAGTACCCAGGAGGGCTTAGTCCGGCCTCGAAGGATGGTGGAGCCCCTAGAGGACAGAGGGCAGGAGAACTTCTTCTGTGGCCCGCCGGGTAAGCAGCAACCTAGCCAGTTCCTGCCTTTAATGGTGGCCCCCATCATACCGACTAGAACCGGAGGGCCCAGGAGAACAAATCTGGGCAGGCCGAAAAGGAAGGAGGCCAGCTGGCCACGTTCAAACCATGGAAGTTGGGTTACAGTCAGGAGGCTGAGCTAGGCCTCAGCTGCTCCAGCCACACTAAGTCAGGCTGGGCAGGGGTGGCGGGGCACAGGATCGGGCAGCAAGGCACAGGTTTCAGACTCCTGAGAATCTGAGCCTCATAAGGCCCTGGGTAAGTGTCTTCCCTCCAGCGGGCCCAGGACCTGATGCCGAAGAGCTGAATTCTGGGGTGTGTTGGGGGGTGTGTTGCAGAGAAGAGCTATGCACAGCTGGTGTTCATGTCCACCTCGGCAGGCAGCCTGTGGAACCTGCATGCCATCCATTCCATGTGCCGCATGGAACAGGACCAGGTGAGCTCACTGGGGAGGTGCCGTGGGTGGGAGGTGAGGCAGGGGGAGAGAAGGGACTCTTCTTGGCCTAATCCCAAGGAAATACAGCTGAGCCAGGACTGCTAGGGTGGACTGGGGAAGGGTATTCCCTGCTCAGAAAAGTCTTCCAGCCCCTGTTGAAAGGCTCCAGGTTCAGGTGGGGAAAGAAGAGTCAGCTGTTCTTAGAGAAGCCAAGACACAGAGACTAGCAGAGCCTGGGGATTTTCAAAAGGTCCTGAAAAGGGGCGCCTGGGTGGCTCAGTGGGTTAAAGCCTCTGCCTTCGGCTCGGGTCATGATCCCAGGATCCTGGGATTGAGCCATGCATGGGGCTCTCTGCTCAGCAGGGAGCCTGCTTCCTCCTCTCTCTCTGCCTGCCTCTCTGCCTACTTGTGATCTCTGTCTGTCCAATAAATAAATAAAATCTTTAAAAAAAAAAAAAAAAAGGTCCTGAAAAGGAGCCTCAGGGGCTATTGAGGAGGCCCCAGCCAAGGCCGCCTCCTGATCATTCCAAGCAGTGCTAACCCGGTTCTCCTAATCCGAGAGCCAGATACCACCATAACATCTGAAGAAAGGTTTGTTGCCAAAACAGTGTAAACACCATTGAGTCGCCCAAGGCATCCACACAAGTGTATCTGATACACCAAAAGACACTGGTTAGGAACACGTGCCCTGGAGTCAGATTCCTGAATTCAAAGCCAGTTCTCTCTCTCTCTTTTTTTTTTTTAAATAAAATTTTATTTATTTTTACGATTCACAGACCTGTACCCCTGGGGATAAAAATACATTATATGTTTATTAAAATAAAAAAATTAAAAAAAAATTTTATTTATTTTTTATCTGAGAGAGAGAGCTAGGGGAGGAGCAGACGGAGAGGGACAAGCAGGCTCCACCCTGAGCGTAGAGCCCCACATGGAACTGCATCCCAGGACCCCGAGATCACAACCTGAGGTGAAATCAAGAGTTGAGCACTCAGCCAAATGAGCCACCCAGGTGCCCCAAGGCCAGTTCTAATACCCCCTAGCTTTGTGATTGCAGGCACATTTCTAAACCTCTCAGTGCCTCGGGCTTTGGATGTAGAAAATAGGACAAATAATGGTACTTTTCTCATAAGGATGTTGTGACAACTGAACAAGACAGATTTGCCTGGCAAATTGTAGAATAATGACTGGCAATAGAAATCTCTCCGTAAATGTTGCTGTTGTTACCATGATCTCAGGTCCAAGCCCATATAGCCAGTTGGTAGCAAAACAGGGCCTCAGATCCCCAGGCCAGTGCCCTCCAGAGCTACACCGGCTGTCATGATGTGTTGTGTTAATAGCAGGTGGGAGAGAAAAGGAGGCATGAGGTCTGAAAAAGAAATAGCTCTGTCACTAAGACGGTTTAAGCAGCCCAGTGGACAAAGGTAGGAGGCTATGTTTGGCACTGACCCTGACCCTGGAATGTTCTGGTCCCTACTTTTCCCACTGTTTGCTTCCAATTCCCTGGACTCTTGACCCATCTGTGGCTGACACTGTCACTTCCACTCCTGGTTTAGGCAGGGCAGAATTGGGGTGTGTGACCTGCAGGGGCCCTTAGGGCAGGACCTCTCGGAAGGAGATCTCGGGCAGCATTCCTGAGGCTCCCCTTTGGTGGGTAGTCAAGATGTAGCCAGGAACCGAACACAGCTTTGAGATGAGCCTTGTCTGCTGGGCTGTCAGGTACCTCTCTGCCTCAGCCCTCTAGCCTGGTAGGAGGTGAGGCGTCCCTGGACAGGGGCCGGGGAACCTGGGCCCCTGCCTTGACCCTGAGCTCTCTCCTGCCCTGTGTGCTGTACAGATCCGCTCCCATAGCCACTTCGGGGCTCTGTGCCAGCGTACGGAAGCCAACAAGTGCTGCCCCAGCTGGTCCCTGGGCAACTATGTGGCTGTGCTCTCCAACCGCTCCTCCTGCCTGGACACTACTCAAGCCGATGCTGCCCGAACACTGGCCCTTCTGCGGGCCTGTGCAATCTACTACCACCGTGGCGCCCTGGTGCCCTCTTGTTTGGGCCCTGGACAGGACAAGCCAGCACACTGCACCCAGGTGCCCACCAAGTGCTCCCGGAGCAGCGCTGTCTACCAACTCCTCCATTTCCTGCTGGACAGGGACTTTCTGAGTCCCCAGACTGCCGACTACCAGGTGCCCTCCCTCAAGTACAGCCTGCTCTTCCTGCCCACTCCCAAGGGAGCCTCCATGATGGGCATCTACCTGGACCGCCTCGCAGTGCCCTGGGGGCTCTCTGACAACTACACGTCCATCACTGGCATGGACCTGGGCCTCAAGCAGGAGCTGCTGAGACACTACCTGGCCCAGGACACGGTGTACCCCTTGCTGGCCCTGGTTGCCATCTTCCTCAGCATCGCCCTCTACCTGCGTTCCCTCTTCCTCACACTCCTGGTACTGCTGGGGGTGCTGGGCTCTCTGCTGGTCGCCTTCTTTCTCTACCGGGTGGCCTTCCGCATGGCCTACTTCCCCTTCGTCAATCTGGCAGCCTTCGTCCTGCTCAGCAGCGTCTGCGCCAACCACACACTCATCTTCTTCGACCTGTGGCGCCTCAGCAAGAGCCAGCTGCCCTCGGGGGGGCTGGCGCAGCGCGTGAGCCGCACCATGCACCACTTCGGCTACCTGCTGCTGGTCTCCGGCCTGACCACCGCCGCGGCCTTCTACGCCAGCTACCTGAGCCGCCTGCCGGCCGTGCGCTGCTTCGCCCTCTACCTGGGCACGGCCGTGCTGGCGCACCTGGCACTCACGCTGGCCTGGCTGCCCGCCTCCGCCGTGCTCCACGAGCGCTACCTGGCGCGCGCCTGTACGTCCCGGGTGCAGGGCCCAAGGGCCGGCAGCGCGCCCCGGCGACTGGCGCTGGCGCTGCACAGAAGGCTCCGCGGTCTCCGGAGGGCGGCGGCCGGTACCTCGCGCCTGCTCTTCCAGCGCCTCCTGCCCTGTGGGGTCATCAAGTTTCGCTACATCTGGATCTGCTGGTTTGCCGCGCTGGCGGCAGGGGGCGCCTACATCGCCGGAGTCAGCCCCCGCCTGCGGCTGCCCACGCTGCCGCCGCCCCGCGGCCAAGTCTTCCGGCCCAGCCACCCCTTCGAGCGCTTCGACGCCGAGTACCGCCAGCAGTTCCTGTTCGAGCGGCTTCCTCAAGGCGAGGGCGGCCATTTGCCCGTGGTGCTGGTGTGGGGCGTCTTGCCCGTGGACACCGGCGACCCGCTGGACCCTCGCAGCAACAGCTCACTGGTGAGTGACCCCGCCTTCTCGGCCAGCGGCCCCGAAGCCCAGCGCTGGCTGCTGGACCTCTGCCACGGAGCTCGGAATCAGAGCTTCTTTGGCACCCAGCCCGAGGGCTGGCCCACGCTCTGCTTCGTGGAGGCCCTCCAGCGCTGGGTGGAGAGCCCTGCTTGCGCCCGCCTGGGGCCGGGCCTCTGCTGTGGCCACTCTGCCTTCCCTTGGGCACCCCAGCTTTTCCTGCACTGCCTCAAGATGATGGCTCTGGAGCAAGGCCCCAACGGCACCCGGGACCTGGGGCCCCGCTTCAATGCCCATGGCAGCCTGGCTGCCCTGGTCCTGCAGTTCCAGACTAACGTCCAGTATAGTCCGGACTACGGCCAGGCCCACCGCTTCTACACTGAGGTTAGCCACTGGCTGGCAGCGGAGCTGGGCCGCGCACCGCCTGGCCTCCACCGGGGCTGGTTTACCAGCCATCTGGAGCTCTACAGCTTGCAGCACAGCCTGAACACAGAACCCGCTGTGGTGCTGGGCCTCGCGCTGGCACTGGCCTTTGCCACACTGCTGCTGGGTACCTGGAACGTTCCACTGAGCCTGTTCTCGGTGGCAGCCGTGGCGGGCACCGTGCTTCTCACTGTGGGTCTACTGGTTCTGCTTGAATGGCAGCTCAACACTGCCGAAGCCCTCTTTCTCTCCGCCTCTGTGGGCCTCTCGGTGGACTTCACAGTCAACTACTGTATCTCCTATCACCTGTGCCCGCACCCTGACCGCCTGAGCCGCGTGGCCTTCTCCCTGCGTCAGACCAGCTGTGCCACGGCAGTGGGGGCCGCGGCCCTGTTTGCGGCCGGGGTGCTCATGCTACCTGCAACCGTGCTGCTCTATCGCAAGCTGGGCATTGTCCTGATGATGGTCAAGTGCGTCAGCTGTGGCTTTGCCAGCTTCTTCTTCCAATCTCTGTGCTGCTTCTTTGGGCCAGAGAAGAACTGTGGGCAGATCCTCTGGCCTTGTGCCCACCTGCCTTGGGACACTGGAACCGGAGAGCCGAGTGGGGATAAGGCAGGCCGCCCACGGGCAGGGCCAGTGGGAGGGGCCCCCGGATCATGCTCGGAACAGTACGAGCTCCAGCCCCTGGCACGGCGCCGGAGCCCCAGCTTTGACACGAGCACAGCCACGAGCAAACTGTCCCACCGGCCCTCTGTGCTCTCTGAGGATCTCCAGCTGCACGATGGCCCCTGCTGCTCCCGGCCCCCACCGGCCCCTGCCTCCCCGAGGGAGCTGTTCCTGGACCACCAGTCCGTCTTCAGCCAGTGCCCAGCCCTGCAGACATCCTCCCCCTATAAGCAGGCGGGCCCCAGCCCCAAGACCCAAGGCAGGCGGGACTCCCCAGGTCAGAAGGCTGAGCCTGCTCGGGCTTCGCCAAAAGTCCCTGCCCACTCTCCCAAGGCCAAAGCTGTGGAGCCTCCTGATTGCCTCTGCTCTTCAGCCAGCACCCTAGAGGGCCTCAGCGTCTCTGATGAGACCTGTCTAAGCACCTCGGAGCCCAGTGCCCGAGTTCCAGATTCTGTGGGTGCCTCCCCAGACGACCTGGATGAAACAGAGCCAACTGTACCTGAGCGGGGCCAGCTGAATGAAAAGCGGGACACCCTGTGGCTGGCGCTGAGGGAGGCCGTGTACGATCCGTCCGTGCCTGCCTCCCACCAGAGCAGCTCATCCTGGAAGGGCCGTGGGGCCCCGGGGGATGGCAGCCCTGTGGTGCTGCCCAACAGCCAGCCAGATCTGCCAGACGTTTGGCTCCGCAGGCCCAGCACCCACACTTCAGGCTACAGTAGCTGAGGGAGGCCCAGACTAGGGTGCAGAGCCTGTTGGAGGTGACCAGGTGGCCCCGGACTGAAGCTCAATGGTGTCTCCCCACCTCAGCACGGAGAGGTTTCACCATCCAACTGTGGAGTTTAAACCCTGCCCCATGTGGGTCAGCCTCGGTCCAGGCTGCTGCTTACTCCCCACATCTGGAAGATTCAGTGGGGTGGATCTTGGGAAAGAAAGGTCACAGGCTCATGTCTTGTGACTTGCTGATCTCTCATCTGCCCCCCCCGCCCCCCCACGTAATGCCAACCAGGACCTCTGGAAGGGGGAAGGCCAGATGCATGGCTCCAGGTATCAGGGGGAGGCCGACATGTCCCCCAAGCCAAGCAGGTGTGAGGGACCCAGTTCCTGGGACCCTGCAGGGCACCTCACCAACCAGAAGAGCCCGGGGGAACCCCAGCAGCCTCCAGGACCTCACACCTTTCAGGATTCTTTATCAGGACACTCCCTTCTCTTCAGGGAGCTTCCCTGGGCCAGAATTAGGCTGAGGCCTCTTTCCTGAATGGCCTTACCCCCTCACACTCCCTAGGCTGACCAGGAATTTGTCAAAGCCGGGTAGAGATGGCTGCTGGCAATGAAGCAGGGGGAGGAAGGCCAGTCAGCCTCAGAGTGTCGTACAGTTGCAGAAACGGTCCCTTGTGGGGAGCAGGAAGCGTGTGCTCCCCTGGAAACAAACAAGAACCCTTTATATCCTGTATCTTTTCCTTTACACAATACTTAACTTGCATACCCACATCTCCTTGGAATCTCACCATGTCACTACGGGGTAGCCTGCAATTAGCCAGATCCTCCCCCCACCCCTGGTTTATAGGTAAAGTCACTGAGAATAAGTAAGGTTAAGTGATTGACCCACAGTCTTAGAGCTCTTAAGTGTGGGAGCAGGCTTCCTGCCTTGATCCACTGCTAGAATTCCCACTGTCGTGGCTACCCGCCCCAGGGCATTGGCCCATAGTTAACTTGATGGTTCACCTTGCTGCTGTTTCTGAGGATACCCATCCTGCCCCTCTTCAGACCTCTGTCTCCAGACAGCGCTGTACTCTGAGCAAGCCAGGCGTTGTTCCACATCTGCCCCGTGCTTCCCTCCAGATCCACTGAGAACCTCCAGGCTCTGGGGCATCCTGGCGGAGCTGATTCCCCGGTTCCAGGGCATGCTTCTTCCATGGCCGTAGTGTGTGGAGAGGGACAGAGGGTAGTAGAGGTTGAACAGAATTCAGCTAAGGCAGGAACTCAGGCCGGCCCCTTTGGGGAGTGTGTGAGTCTAAAACTCTACCCCCAGTCAGGGAAACCCCAGATTCCTACAGGCAAGTCTGTCTGGGGGCACTCAGGAGACCAAAAGGTGACTCCCTGTTCCCCAAAGCAAAGAGTCTCTCTGCAGTTTTATGCCATATGAGAGCTCCTGGCCCTTGAAGCAAATTTACTTGAACACCTACTCTCATGTGGAACCTCGAGGAGACAGAGGCCTGGAAGGGAAATTGAACACCTGCCCTTAAGGGGCTCACATGCTAGCTCTTCCCTCAGGCGTGGATGGGTCACTGGTGGCACCATGCAGTGTGGGCTGAGGGCCATGTGCCTGTCACCATTCATATTGCCGGAGGTCAGGTACCCAGGACCGGTAACCAGGACGGCTTCCCTGAGGGGAGACAACTTGAGCTGGGCTTCGGAAGTCCAAGTGTCTCAGACTGGAAGGGACCTTAATGATCATTTATTCCACCAGTTTTCAAGCTTTGTAGCCTCAGGATCCTTTCTTCAAAGAATCCTTGTGTGGAAACACAGTTACAAAACAGACAAGAAGCAGCGACTCTGGGGGGTGCTGGGTGGGTGTGTACAGAGTCAGCTCAGCCTCCCTTTCTCCTAGGCCTCTTGGGGGCCCTGGGGAACCCCACAAGCTCCCAGCAGCTCTAACAGAATGTGGTGTGAAAACCACCAATCCAGGTCATTTTACAGATGAGTAACCCAGAGAGGAAGGGATTCTTCTAGGGCCAGACACTCTGTGACCCAGCTAGAGGCAACTCAAAGGGCGTTTCTGTTTTGTTTTGTTTTGTTTTGTCCTATATTCTTGAGACCTACCTCCCACCATAAGAAGCCCATGAGGAGTGGAGCAGAAATCCAAATGACACACAGGAGTTCTGGAAGAGCGAGAAGACCATGGGTGCGAATGACAGGCTACATCAGCTCCTCTGCAAGCTAAGAAAATCAAACCCATTTGACCCCTGACCACCAGGAAGAGGAGGCAAGGACAAGGACCTAACTTGCACCTATCCTCTGGGAGGTCTGTGGGACCACTCTGTCCTCATGTCCAAGTGGAATTCCCTGTCTCTGGCCTGGGGCTTCTCATCAGGGTCTTGGCTTCTCTGCCCTGTGGACCATGTCCTTCTGTATCACACACCCACGCCTTGAATGCCCTGGTCTCATCTGGGACAATCAGCCAGAGGGAGGACAAGGTGAGCCCTTCCTTCTGAGCATGAACAGAAGTCTGGCCTTGACTCAAAAAAGAGACCAGCGTCTTAATTGTTTTTTCCAAGCACCTCACCAAGGCTCTTCTGCCTTGTATTGTGTGGGTGGGCAGCAGGGACTTGGACCAAAAGGACCTGCTCTTCCACATCCTTTTTGTCTTGCAAAGGGAGACATGGTATCTGGGACTGGAGCTTCGAAATTTTGCCAGAACACAACCACTGAAATGTCAGAGAGAATACAGAGGGGTGGCTAGGGCGGGCATCAGGGATGTGGGCACAGCTGAGGATTCTACTCAGAGATTTCTGGGTCCCATTCTTGCAGGCCACAGCCACAAAGCCCAGCAGGAAGGCTGATCAACCAGAGTAGCTGAGGTAGAGACTGGATTTGGTCTTTATACCGCTGGGCCCCAAAGACTGGAAGAACCCAGCAGTAATCGAAAACACCACCTCACTCCCAGAGTGGCCCATACCAACGGCAGGCAACCCACATTAATGGATAATCTAGCCTACCTCTCCAACCCCAACTCTGGAAAGCAGGACTTAAAGTATTGCCAATTTCATGTAAGTTTCAGCAGACCTATTTGCTTCATTACATTATCAGTGGTTACAAGGAGTATATGGCTCAGAAGCATGCTGAGGCAGGGGAAGACCAGCTAAAGCATTCATGTTTGCTCTGTGAAATTCAAGAAATGGTTTCTTAACACTGAGACACTTTAAAATAGAACTACATTGACACCCATCTGGGACTTAAAGTCCTTTCTCCTATTTGTGCCACAGATCCTTGAACTTCCACTCAGAGTATGAGTACATGTGCTGTATGTTTTTATAATGTAACTTGGTTTACTTTGTCACTATGGGAAAACCCATCCTTCCGTGGCTGTGGTGCTTTGTTGACAATGATGGAGATTGGTTTGACTAGCATACTCTTAGATTGGCACATGGCATAAGTGATACCATGCTACTAAGGCAATATCCCAGCCTAAGCCTGATTCTAAAAGAGACATCTTGCAAGAGACTTGTAAGCCAAACTTCCTCAGCCCCATCTAACTCATTCCATTCTTCTCCCATTGCATGACAGGACAGAGAAGCAGGTGAGAGGTATCAGGAAAGAAGATTCATTGGTTTACAACCTTCACACATTTATCTGGAGAGTTTCTGATCTTTTCTTCCGTGGTGGCCTTTGATAATACATATGGGCAGTGACAGCTCTCTGAAACCCCATCCCATCCATCAGGATGCCATTTGCTTGGGGATAGAAAAAACAGGCATTCCTCAACCTTTCCACACACACACCTTTGATCCCAGGGACAGCTATAACTCAAGGTCGGGAGGTGTTTATGTGTAAGAGAAGAAAGTGTAACTCAGTTCGATGGGAAGATGAAAAACAAAGGAAAGCCACTCTGCTATGTAAATGATTGGTTGCCTGAAGCCACTCTGTGCTGAAAAGCCCTGGAAGGACCTTGATAAAGTTGTAATCATTATCAGGCTTCTGTGTGATTATGCAGTTCTGTGCCTTCTTCATTTAAGAATTCAAATTCAAGAGTGAAAGGTTGATACAGAATGCATATTAACCACATTTGTTTGAACTGAAAAACAGTAGCAGACTTTTATGACAGAAAGCCTGGGTGCATCTGGGTGGTTCAGTTGGTTGAGGGTCCAACTCTCGATTTCTGCTGGGGTCATGATCTCGGGGTCATGGGGTCAGCCCACATAGGGCTCCATGGCCTGTGGGGAGTCTGCTTAAGATTCTCTCTCTCTTGAGGAGCCTGGGTGGCTTAGTCAGTTAAACATCTGCCTTCTGCTCAGGTCATAATCCCAGGGCCCTGGGATCAAATCCCACTTTGGGCTCCCTGCTCAGCAGGAAGACTGCTTCTCCCTCTGCCTCTGCTGCTCTCCCTGTTTCTGCTCTCTCTGTCAAATAAATAAAATCTTAAAAAAAAAGAAAAGATAGCCAATCTGATTTGGCTGATGGGCACAGAGGTTTGACTTTGCACATAGGATATACAGTGGGCATTTTCCAAAAATGAATGATTTAAATCTGCAGCTCCATGGTTTTAACAAAAATACATTTAGAGTACATATTACAACTTCCCATTTCAGACAAGATGGAATAGCAGAGACCAGATTTGCCCTCCTTCCAGAAACAATCAACTAAACGTAAAAAGTATGAAACAACAGTTTTCAAGATGGTGGACACCAGACAACAAAGACAGTGATCCCTGAAAGACAAGAAACAGATGAGATGAGCCCTGTGATTGCCTTAGCTTATTGCTGAAGAGAGTTTCCAGGACAAATTGCAAGGAGGGAGAACACAGGCAGGGCCATGCAGGCTCCCTGAACTGAGGAGATAGCTCAGAGTTTGTGGCAATCCAAACTCTGTGCTCACAACAGGGTGCTGGTGAGAAAAAAGGTGCATAGAGAGAGAATTCTGGAAAGGGCCCCCCTCGAGTATTCAGCAGAGCACTACTCATCATGGAAATGTTAGGAAATTACTTGAGACTAAGGAAAGAATCATCCAAAATAATTAGAGGGAACAGTAACCAATATTCATAGAGGACTGGAACAGTGACTGTTCCCATCGATCAGACTAGAAAACCTCATAATTTTATGAAGCATTAGTTGAAGTTCTTAGAAGGGTCTTGCCTTAGCAGTGGGGACACATTAGCCCCAGCTTACTTACTTATTTTTTATTAACCCTAGTTGTTCATGCCATTTAATAAATTTTAAAAGCAACACCTGAAGAGATCAAACTATTTCTAGGTAATGTAACTGCTTCTCAGAACGAACCTCAAGAATGCTTACAGAAAGGGTGCCTGGGTGGTTCAGTGGGTTAAAGCCTCTGCCTTCGGCTCTGGTCGTGATCCCAGGGTCCTGGGATGGAGCTCTGCATCAAGCTCTCTGCTCAGCCAGGAGACTGCTTCCCTTCCTCTCTCTCTGCCTGCCTCTGCCTACTTGTGATCTCTGTCTGTTAAATAAATAAATAAAATCTTAAAAAAAAAAAAAAAAGAATGTTTACAAAAATACGAAAATAACCAGCACGCGAAAACACAAAATTTACAGTGCCTGAGATCTAATAAAACATTAGCAGTCATACAAATAAGCAGAAAATTGTGAACCATAGTGAGGAGGAAAACCAATTGACACCAACCCAGAATTGACACTGATGTGAGAATTAGCAAAGAGATTATTATAGCTGTATTCCGTATGTTCATATAGCTAAGTAGAGACTTGGAAGGTATTTTCAAAAATACACAAGTTGAACTTCCAGAGATGGAAACAAATGAATGAGATGAAAAGCCACTGGATGGAATTAACAACAGTTTAGACACTGCAGAAAAAAAGATTAGTGAACTTGAAGACATGAAACTAGAAATTGTCTAAAATGAAACACCAGAAGAAAAGAATTTTAGAAATGCATAAAGAAGTACATAATACATAATGGGTAGAAAGTTGGTTTTTTAAAATATTTAAAATTGGGAAAAATGCAGGCATCAACTAAAAATGGGTGAGAGGGCATATTGTTTTTGTTTAATTATTTGTGAAGGTATGTGAACAAAAAAAGAGATGATCTTGAAAATGCTACTCCAGATTCCATCTTCCTTCCCCGTTTGCATATGACTTTGCTCCTGTGATCATCCCCCCTCCTCCTGAAGCATCCTTTTCCTCCTCTCTGCTAGCTCATTCCCCTTAGTACATGTATCCATCAGTAGCTGCATCTTGGGGAAAACCCTTCCTTGACCCCCACAACCCAGCACCACAGTGACTGCCCAGTTGCTCTACTCCATTCACAAAGTTTCTAATGTCTGCATCTGCCATCCCAACTTCCTCATCTGTCATGTACTCTTTAACCCACTCCAATGTGGCTTCCACTCAGACCCACCTCTCCACCAGAATTCCTTTTGCTGTATTTGCCAATGACTTCTTTACCAGTTATTCTCTATAGTTTACCACTCCCTCCTTTGGCAGTTTACCACTTCCTGCTCCTTGGCTTCTAAAACACCACCCTTTTTTGTTGTCTTCTCACCTCCCTGGCACCTCTTTATCAGGTTTTTTTGGCTGGTAGCTTTTCACTGCAACTCCTACATGCTACTATCCCTATCCTTGGCTCTCTGTAGACTCTGTACACTTCTTCCCTTGGTAATATCATCCAATATCTCAGTTGTTTTTTTTTTAATACATCCACGTACACCCAGATCTCAAGAGTAGATCTCTAACCCAGACTCCCCTCTGGGCTTGAAGCCTGTATTTCAAACTGTCTACTTGACAGCTCCATTTGAATGTCTGAGAGGCATTTCAAGTTAAGTTCAAAACTAAGCTCTCAATCTCCCAGCAACATAAAATAGTGACTTTTTCCACATAGTTATTCAAGCCTGAGAATTCTCCTTAAGACTTCCTTCTCGGGGCACTTGGGGGGCTCAGCGTTCACCTCTGGGTTTCTGCTGGGGTTGTGATTTCAGGGATCCCAGTTGTGGGCTCGAGTCCCACTTTGGCTTTGGGCTCCATGCTCGGTGGGAGTCTGTTCAGAGAATATCTTCCTTTGCTCTTCCCCTCATTTGTGCTCTCTCTCTCTCTTTCTCTAAAATAAATAATCTTTGAGGGGCACCTGGGTGGCTCAGTCAATTAAGTGTCTGCCTTCAGCTCCTGGGGTCCTGAGATAGAGTCCCACATCAGGCTTCCTATTTAGCGGGGAGCCTGCTTCTCCCTCTCCTTCTACCCCTCGCCTTTCTTGTGCTCACTTGTGCTTGCTCTTGCTTGCTTGTGCTTGCTTATGCTCTCTCTTTCTTTCAAGTAAGCAACCTTAAATAAACCTTAAATAATCTTTTGAAAAAAGCCCTTTCCCTTCTTCCCACATGCAGTCCAACACCGAGTCCTGAGATTCTATGTCCAAAAGCTGTCTTAAATGTATCTGCTTCTCTTCCATCCTTGTGGTGTCTAAATGGGGTGTCTGTCCAATTGGAACGGGGCCTACAGAATGTAGGGAAATGATCAGGTGGAAGTCGGTGGCATGGGCGGTGAAAGGATTCGCCTGAGGCAAAATGAAAGAGATAGACATTTATTGAATAGCCACAAGGGAGCCATGGGGAGGACAGCAGAGGAGAGGTTGTCTGCCAGGAGAGAGTGGGTGGGAGCTGTTTTTAAAGAAGGAAGGTGAGGACGGTTTGGGACTATGGAATCTTCCCTTTTTTGGTAACTGTGCCTAGTTGTAGTAGCCCATTGGTCAGTTAGGACCTATGGAGGTTTTGAGGTGGGTCGCCTGATGGGCCCGTCTGTATTCAGCCAGGTGTTGCTGTGGGCTCTTTCTGCATCCCATCGCTCCAGCCTGTTTGCCTCAAAGTGGCCTCTGCACTCTCACTATTACCAGCACCCTCATGGCCAAGCCACCATCATCTCTCATGTGAATGATTGTAGCAGCCTCCCAACTATCTCTATAGTTTTGCCCTTACCCCCTTCAATCATTTCTCCATGAAGTAGTCACAATGAGCTTTTATTTTTTTTTAAGATTTTATTTATTTATTTGACAGACAGAAATCACAAGTAGGCAGAGAAACAGGCAGAGAGAGAGTGGGGGAAGCAGGCTCCCTGCCGAGCAGAGACCCTGATGTGGGGCTCGATCCCAGAACCCTGAGATCATGACCTGAGCTGAAGGCAGAGGCTTTAACCCACTGAGCCACCCAGGCAACCCACAATGAGCTTTTAAAAAATAAATTGAATAACATTCTCCTGCTCTAGTATTTCAATGACTTTCCATTACTCTTAAGAAAAAATCTAGTCTTGGGGAGCCTGGGTGGCTCAGTCGTTGGGCGTCTGCCCTCAGCTCAGGTCATGATCCCAGGGTCCTGAGAACGAGCCCCTCATCGGGCTCCCTGCTCAACCGGAAGCCTGCTACTCTCTTTCCCACTCCCCCTTCTTGTGTGTTCTCTCTCTCTCTCTCTCGCTGTCTCTGTCAAATAAACAAATAAATAAATAAAATCTTTAAAAAAAAAAAAAGGTAAAATCTAATCTCTTCACCTTTAGTCTGCAAAGCTTGCCATTTGACGTCTTATTTCTCCAGCTTTATCTGCACTGCTTTCCTCCCATCTTTCATTCCCAGCTAGTCATTCCTGCTTTGCAGCTTCACATTTTTCCTCCCTCCCCCACTGTTCATCTGATTAACTCCACTCACCCTTTGTTTTAAGAATTTTATTTATTTGAAAGAGAGTGAGAGGGCACAAGCAGGGGTGAGGGGCAGAGGAAGAGGGAAGCAGTCTCCCCACTGAGCAGGGAGCCCTATGCAGGGCTTGATCCCAGGACCCTGGGATCATGATCTTAATGGAAGGCAGACACTTAACCGACTGAGCCATTCAGGTGTCCCGGACTCTCATTCATCTTTCATTAATCAAACATCTCCTTAGATGTCTTCCCTGACTATCCAATTTCAACTGTTTCCCCAATTTTCTCTCTCATAGCACATTGTGCTTTTCCTTCATAGTTTTACTACAGTTGGTAAATATACATTTATTTGAGGGTTTTTTCCCACTTAATTGAGATGTAACTAATAAGTGTGTGTGTTTTAAAAGATTTCGTTTATTTATTTGACAGACAGAGATCACAAGTAGGCAGAGAGGCAGGCAGAGAGAGAGGGGGAAGCAGGCTCCCCGCTGAGCAGAGAGTCTGATGCAGGGCTCAATCCCAGGACCCTGGGATCATGACCTGAGCCGAAGGCAGAGGCTTTAACCCACTGAGCCACCCAGGTGCCCCCGTTTGTGTGTTTTTTTGTTTCCGTTTTCTAGATTGTAAATCCAGGAGGGCAAAGCCAAAGTCAGTCTGGATATTTGTTACTCCTCCCCCATCTGTCCTCTTAGAAGAATGGTCTGGCACACAGCTGGTGCTCATT